>NC_048221.1:15057922-15657922 GCF_002007445.2 Ailuropoda melanoleuca
GGCCGGCCCGTGCGCCCTTTCCGCCCCTCTCCGCGTCGGCCCCGGAGCCGCGAGCAGCCGGCGCCCGGGACGTGCCTGCGCCTCCGGCCGCTGCGCCTCTGCTGCGGCCGCTCCGGCGGCCTCCGCCTTCTCCGCCGAGCCGGCTGCACCCCGGCCCCGTCCAGCGGCTGCTCTCGGCGTCGTCGGTTTCCGAGTTTGATTGCTTACGGAGATTTGTTTTTTCCATTTCTTTTTCCTTTTACGATTTGAAAAAGAGGAAAGAACGCGCAGCAGGCTGGGACGGTGAAGCGCCACCAGCTGCCCCCACGTGGACACCTCCGAGGGGAAAGGGAATTGGAAGCAAACTTGGTCCAGCTGGCCTTGAGGCCTCAACTTCTGCCGGACCCTGAGGCCCGGGGTCATGACTCTCACGCCACGCAGGTGGAAGGCTTTACCTGTCCTGGGCTGGACTTGAGCCCCTGCCCGTCTTCAGCAACCAACAACCCCCCCACACCCCCACCCCGGACTCCTGCGCTAGGCTCTGCCACCCGTTTGCGACATGGATAAGTACGGCGACCTGGGCCTGGAGGCCAGTAAATTCATTGAGGACCTGAACATGTACGAGGCCTCCAAGGATGGACTGTTCCGAGTGGACAAGGGGGCAGGCAACAACCCCGAGTTTGAGGAAACACGCCGGGTGTTTGCCACCAAAATGGCCAAAATCCACCTCCAGCAGCAGCAGCAGCTCTTGCAGGAGGAGACCCTGGCCAGGGGGGGCCGAGGCCCGGTCAATGGTGGGGCTCCCCCGGGCCCACAGGCCCGCCGGGAAGCTGGCGTGGGCAGCAAGCTGACCATGGATGGTGCTGCCAAGCCCCCTCTCGCTGCCTCGACAGTGGGTCCTGGGACGGCCACCTCCATCGCCCCCGGGCAGCCCTTGTACCCACCCCAGGAGCAGAGGGCCAGGCCGTATGCCCGCAGCGCAAGCCATGGCAGCCAGGACTGTGGCTCCAAGGAGAGCCTGGCAAGCTGGGAGATGTCTGCCTTCCGCCAGCTGGGCCCCTGCGAGGATCCTTCCTGCCTCACCCACGGAGACTATTATGACAACCTCTCCTTGGCAAGTCCAAAGTGGGCCGATGAACCAGGAGTGTTCCCCGGCATCAGGCCGGGTGCAGGGAGTGGGTGGCCTGGCACCGCAGGGACTGACGCGCCACTGCCCAGGCCCTCCCGGGACCATCCCCTGTACCAGCCTCAGCTCTCCCCGAGCTCTAGCAAGTCATTTGAGAGCAGCCAGGATGGTGGTGTTGGTGGGCGCGGTGATGAGAAGCCAGCTGGGCTTTGGACAACTGCCTCCTCCCAGCGGGTGAGCCCTGGCCTTTCTTCCCTAGGCCCGGAGAACGGGGCCCTCTTGGGGCGCATTCAGCCCAGGACCCCCTCTTTCTTAGCACCCTTGGCCCAGAGCTGCCCCAGCCAAGGAGCTCTTCCAAGAACAAACTCGGGGGTGGGGAGTGAGGTTTCAGGCACGATGCCCAAACCCATGGCGGACCCTCAAGCCTGGTTCCAAGATGGACCCAAACCGTACCTTTCTAGCCCTGCTTCATCATCCTCACCAGCCAGCACGGACAGTTTGCAGGCGGGTGCAGCCCCTGGCCTGGGTCCCAAGCCCGTCTGCACAGACCCTGGCATTGGTCCCAAGCTCGGCCCCACCAGCCCCATCCACCCAGCGATGTCCACCCCGCCTGAGTCCTCTTGTAAAGAAGGGCCCCCCGGCTGGTCGTTGGATGGCAGCCTGGCGCCTGGGCTTCCGGAGAGCCCCAGCCCCCCCAGGGTGAGGCTGCCCTGCCAGACCCTCATCCCAGGCCCTGAGCTTGGGCCCTCAGCCGCCGAATTGAAGTTAGAAGCCCTCACCCAACGTCTGGAGCGTGAAATGGATGCGCACCCGAAGGCTGATTACTTTGGTGAGTGAGAGATTGCTGGCGTTGCCCACCGTGGGTGACAAGGTCCCTGCGTTTGGGGGAGGTGCTCCCCATCGGGGATGCTGTAGCTCCCCTTGAGGGCCACGCCCCCCCCCTTTTTTTTTTAAATGTGTGGTTTCATCTTTTGGCTGCGTCTTCTGATTCAGAAACTTGAAAGCATCCCTGAGCAGAAAAGCGGATCTTGCAGCTGGGGATTACCCACGTGCCTGGGGGAAGCGGGGTGGGATGGCTCGTGGCTGTTCTCGAAAAAGGGAAATGCTGTGACTTGGGGTTTCAGGGGTTCTGGGTGTGCCCCAGAGCCTCTCGTAGGACTTGAATGGGAGCAGCTTCTGGGGTCCAGGTACCCCTGTGCTTTCCACCCCGCTGGTGGCTGGGCCAGGCTGGTCTGGCTATTTGAGGACCTGTGGTTGGGCAGGGGTGAGCTCTCTGGCCCTGTGTGTGTGTGTGTGTGTGTGTGTGTGTGTGTATGCAGGTCCTGTGTGCAGTTGCAAGACCAGTAGTGGTTCTCAAAGTGTAGTCTCGGGACCAGCAGCATCCCTTCGCCTGGGAACTGCTTAGAAAGCCACTGGTGTCGGGTCCCCTCCCCCCAGACCTGCATCAGAAACTCGGGTGGGAGGGGGGAGGCGGCAGTCCGTGGTGGGGGCAGGCAGTGTTGACTCTCGGGGAAATTTGAGACCTGTGGGCTAGGTGTCTCCGAACTGAACTCAGCCCCCACCCTCGGTTCCACCCGCAGCCAGGTGACACCCACAGCCCCGGCGCCCGGCGGGATGGAAGAGGCTTCCTTGCTGGTTTTACTCACAGTTTTGGGGTTTTGTTTTAGTCTCTTTTTCAGACCTTGAACTCTGGGTGACTGCTGGCTTCAGCTTTTTCTTTCGCTCTGCCCAGGGTTTGGAGGCCGAGAGAAAGCAGATCTCTTGTTCGGTGGAGTCACGGTGTCGTGGTCTCTTAGGAGAACTAACGAGAAGGCCTGTTTTTAGAAGAGTCTGAGGGTTTTTGTCTCCCCCTCCCCGTTTTTGAGCTCGGGAGAATTGGGGTCACGATTTCCCCCTCTGTGGCCTGAGAGCCTTGGGAAGCTGAGTCCCGGGAGGGTGCCTGCTGGGCCCCTGGAGCAGGGCCTGGCCAGGGAAGGCCCTCCTGCCGCCCGGTCTCTGTGAATGGCTGGCTCTGGCTTGAGGTGCTTGGAGGGACAGGGTGCTGGGCGCCCAGGGCAGCACGGTGGTCCGGATTCTCCTGAAGCCCTCATGGGACAAAGGGCGCTGGGAGTGTGGGTGCCTTCGCGGGTTTATCTTTCCGAGCACATAGCACCATCTTACTGCTCCCTCTTTCCCTTTGCAGATTCCCCTCCTTGGGGAATAACATTTAGCTGGAAGTACTGTGACTTTAAACTGCAAACTGGTGCTTAATTTTTAATTCTGAGCTCATGAAATGACAAAACCGCAGTTTTATTTTGTCAGGCAGGCAGGCTTACATCACTGGATCGGGGCAGAGGCGTTCTCTGACACCAGGCATTCTTGAGCACTGCCTTGGGCTGTGCCCTGTTCAAGGCCTCGGTGTACCCAGTGAGCAGGACAGACAGTGCAGGGGAAGGAGACAGGAGATGGACCAAAAAAATAATCAAGTCCTGGGGAGGATACAGGTCGAGGAGGGGATGGAGCCCCCGGGCACGTGTTGGCAGGAAGGTTTCCGGTTTTAAGTCAGGGGACCAGGGAACACCCCATCAGGAAGGTGGCATTTGAGGAAGGGCCTGAAGGAGGCAGGATCTGTCTCGAGGGAGGGTGTTCTGGGCGCGCAGACAGCAGGGGCAAAGGCCCTGGGGCTGGTCTGCGCCAGGTCCCACGCTGGGCACTTACCTTCTACCGTTTATTTTACTAGTTGCAACAACTCTGGGAAGTGGGTTCTGTCATTAGAGCTGTTTCACCGACTAGGACGACAAAGCCTGGGGAAGTTAGATCACTTGGTGGAGGCCTCCCAGGTGGTGGGGCTGGGCGTAGCTGCCGCATGGAGCCCCACCGTTCAGACGCTACGCCCATTGCCGCTAACCAGCATCGCCCGGCTGCCTCCCAAGCACAGATGCGGAAAACTGTTTTGTGTCTGTGTTTATTTATTTTTATGGCTTTTTTATTTTTAATTGAGGTGACCATCACACACCACAAAATTAGCCATTTTTAAGTAAACCGTTCAGTGGCATTTAGTACGGTCAGTGTTTTACAAACACCAGCTCTAATAGTTTCAGAACATTTTTATCACCCCGAAAGGAAACCCCGTACCCATAACAAGCAGTCGCTCCCCATTCTCCCTTCCCTCCCAGCCTCTGGAAACTACCTGTATGTGCTCTGTCTCTGTGGATTTACCTGTCCTGGATAGTTCGTGTAAATGGACTCGTATTTTTTGCCTAAACATGACATTTGTGTATAGAAAACTCGAAAGATATGTAAAAACCGCACAGTGAACAGTGACTGTCCTTCCCACCTGGGCTCCTGGTCGAGTGCCCCGGGTGTAATGAATACCCGTGCGTGCGTCAGTCCCCGTGCTCCGTGCTGTCCACCTGCTCTTTGCCTTTGCCACAGGATGGGGTGTCTGGGTAGCTGTTGTGTGTCCACGTGTGTTGAGCTGACTCAGTGTGACCGCTGTGTGGATGTGCCCGGGGCACAGAAGCGGCTGTCACGATGGACCTTGAGAAGGGCCCATCCGCAGGGTGCCAGCCCAGCTGTGGGATGAACCCCCAGGGGTGGGATTGTGGGGCTGGGCGTTGTGCCCTTTCTGGTTGCTGTCTGCACAGTCATGCGGGGGCCCGCGCTGCGCACCGCACAGGAGAGGGCCTGCCCCACACCTGTTTGGCAGCTGAGCTGCTGACCGCTCTCCCGTGGCCCGAGGAGGAAGTCTCTCATCAGAGCCTCTGGCGGGTCAGTTCTTGGCCTCGGCCTGCTGGGGGACCTTGAACAAACCCTCCTGTCCTCTAGGCCTGCCCCCCTCCATCTGTGGTGCGAGGCGTCTGGCCCCGCTGAGGGACTCCCCACATGGACGCCTTCCCTTCCCTAGATCTGGTGTCCTTTGAAAGACTTGCATGTCGTGAATTATGATGAAATTTTACTTCCAAACAGGAGAGTATCTATCGCTACGGGGCCCTTGGCAGCGAGAGGCAGGGTAATGTAACCAAGACCATCAGAGCTGATGTAGGTCCAGCTAGAAGCCAAGCAAAGGAGATGTTTGCGTTGGTTACGTAGGCCCCTTTCTGGGGCGAGCAGAGGCGTCCCTGGGGGTTTTGACACTGTGGGAAGAGCTCCTGAATCCCTGCTCTTGCCTTTGAGGACCCTTAGGTCCGAAGACACCCCAGTTTCCAGTAACTGAGCCGCTCGTCTCCAAGGACGCTTCTGGTACATTCCTTGGCCGTCTTTGTGGGGTCGGTACGTTGTGGTCCCAGGGGCTGCTTCTCCCTCTCTTTCTTTTCCATTCTTCCTCTGTGGCCTCTTTGTGTCTTTCCGTCCATGAGGAAAGAGGCAAGGACAGATTCTGGAAGCTGCTTGGTGAGTGCCGTTGCTCTGCCCCTGTGCGTGCGGCTTCTGCCTTAACACCTCTGTTTACGCTGCAGAGGAAGGGAAGAGGTCACCGTGCCTTTTGTTGACTCTTTCCTGGCCTTTTCCTCCACGGCATCCACTGTCTTCCTCACACGGGTTCCCTCCTCTTCCCAAGGAGAAAGGATACAAAGAAGCCACCTGTCACGGCCTGGGTTTCCCGGGAAGCTGACTCAGACCGTTGGGCGTTCAGGGGGCTTCCAAGGGGGAGCCCTTGGGAGGAGCGGGCAGAGGAGGGCTCCAGCCGCAGCGCGGGCCTGACAGGCCTGGGCCCACCCTGCAGGGAGCGCCGAGCTGGAGAAGCCCTTCAGAAACGTCCCGAGTTGGGGTGAGCTACCCGGGCCTTCACGCTCCCCCCTAGATCGGTCATCAGGTGTGGGCTGCCCTGGGAAGGGCCTGACCTCGGGGGAGGCGGCCCTGTGCAGCCGAGGGGCTGATGGGCGAGGCCACCACCTCAGAGTGGCCACCATGGCCGCCCTTGGACGGTGACTCCAGGATTCTGATCCTAGCAACCGTCTGTGTAGGGCCTGTGACGCTGTAGGCTTTGGGGATGTGCTCTGCGTTACCCTTCGCAATCACGCACCAGTAGTCTCTGTTCCCGGTGGAGAAACTGAGGCCCATGACTTGCTCAAGACCAAACAGGCTAAGTGGTGACACTTCATACCGGCTGGGCTCTGACCGCTCCCATGGGGGGGACCTGGTGGCCTGTGGCTCTGTTTGTCCCTCCAGATTCACCAGATTCACTCTGCACCCAGCTGCTGTGGGGGCGTCGGTGGGCGCTGAGCCTGGAGGACCGGTGCCTTCCCTCCAGGCTGTGGGTCTGGGGATCCGTCACTGCTAAGGCCACCGGGAGAACCCCACGCTCCACCCCGGAGTAGAGGAGGCTCTGCCGGACTCAGTCAGGCACCAGGGGGCGGAGAGGCCAGAAGAGGTTGGTGGCGGGGATCTCCCTCACCCCGCGAATGGAAGGACGGGCTCCTCCCCACCCTGCCCCGAGAGAGAAGAGGCTGGCTCTGTCCTTACTTTTCCTATTTCCCGTGGACCTTCCGCATGCAGCGGCCGACCCGCCTTTGCCTGGGAGCCTGTAATCAGGTGTGACTGCTCCCGGAATGGCCCCACCCCCGCCAGGGGCCAGGGAGCCGGTCACGCTGGATTTCATTGGACCAGCGACACACAAGGTTAAGTAGACCGTCCAGACGCGGACCGTGTAAATGTCCTATCTGCTCCTTCCCAGCGCACAGTCTCGCAAAGCTGGAGCAGCCCGTGGATTGTCTTAACGCCCATTGACGCACTCCCTATCTGACTCTGAGCAGCAGATGCCTGAAGTGTGGGGCGTGCATCTAGTCCCGAATGAAAAATGGAGGGTGTTTCCAGAGCACTTTTCCTGGCAAAAGGAAATAACATGGGACAATCCCATCTTGGGTAACCCCCCCCCCGAATTCCAGGACAGAGGCCAGCATGTACCCAAAAGACCCCCATAATCCCCCCAGATATCAGGCATTTCAGTAAAGCCAAACCAGGTGCTAAAGTAGAAGAGAAGGTGCTGGAATCTCCTTCACCATCTGGCCCTGCGTAGCTGGCAGGACCGAGCATGGTTCCTTGGGAGCTTCTATCCAGTTCCTTTCGGAGACCCTGGGCCTCAGTGTGGACCTAACTGAAGCCCGGCTTTCGTTGCCATGGAAGTAAATCTCAGACTCTCCGGGGAACTCTTGTAAATGCCACCCGAGGCTCCCGTTCTGCCTGTCTAGCCCCGCAGGGCGCACCCCAGGATGGACACCCAGTCTTTTTGAAATCGGGTAGCCTGTGCGCGTTGTTTTCCGTAGACCAGGTAATCTCCTTCTCCAAATCAGGAAGGCATATCGTGTTTAGCTTTCTAGTGATGTATAGTGTAGCATATCATAGGTTCTCGAAGGAAACACACCCGTGTAACCAGATGGAGGCACAGAACGTGACTGGCAGTGACCATGCGCTTCCCTTGCCGTGGCCTCCAAGCCACACTCGGTGAGCTCAGGGGCTCCATCACACCAGCCTCACTGTGGGGCCCTGAGCTCCTGGAATTCCTCCCTCCTGCACAGGGTCCTTGTCCATGCCCTTCCCTGGCCAGCATCCTTCTGGCCGGCACAGAGGTGCCTGCCCCTGCGACCCCACACCGGGAAGGGGGATCTCGAGCTGGAGCCCCGATGTCGGGTTCCCACGGCACTGGCCAGTTCCCGTCCCACTGTCTCTCTGCCGTCCTCCCTCCTTGGGACGGTATGTTTCTGCTCTATTCCTCTGTGACCAGGAAAGAATGTCTTGTTTTTTCCATTAATAATCCACAGCAGGAAGCTATGAAGCTGGCCTCTGATGTGGCAGTTCTTGCCAGAGGTTTAAAAACAAAGTTGTATTTCTTTACATCTTTTTTTTTAAAAAGATGTATGTATTTATTTATTTTAGAGAGAGCAAGAGAGGGAACATGAGCAGGACGGACAGAGGGAGAGAGAATCCCAAGCAGACTCTGCACTGAGTGCGGAGCCCTACGTGGGGCTCGATCCCACGTCCCTGAGATCGTGACCTGAGCTGAAACCAAGAGTTGGTTGCTTAACCGACTGAGTCACCCCAGGCGGCCTTTCTTTACATCTTTTGACTTCCGACTCCCACACAGGATGCGGAACTGTGGAAGAAAAGGCCTGATTTGGGGAGTGGGGAAACCGGGTGTTCTGAGCCTGGTCCTTCTAGTAGGCCTAGGCGTGACACTGGGCAACCCGCCCTTCCTCCGTGCGGAGCCACGCTGACCTCTGAGGGCTCGTCCTGGCCCAGAGCACTGTGTCTGTGGCTCTGGGTCCCATCAGATGCCTTGGCTTTCAGCTGACTGAGTAACCCGGGGATGGGGTGGCATCACTGTCAGCAGCGGTGGGAGCCTGGAAAGGTGGGGGCTGGACGGCCCAGCCTCCCCTCCCCCTCCCAGACCCCTGCGGAAGCGAAGCACAATGCTGTATTTTAGTTATGGTTACGCCGTCTGTTGCAAATGGTCATCATTTTACATTAGGTATCTGGAAAATACATACAGTTGAACCAAGAGCCATGACTCACTGACGTGCCTGCCACCCTTCGAATAATCTGTGTGAAGATTTTGTGCAGAAAGTTTCCAGTGCAGAGCCGCGGCCGGAGCCCGCTATGACTCAGGATGTGTCAGGCGTTGCTGTTTTTGGCGCTCGGGTCCCATGTAGAAGCATTTACTCAGCCCGAGGTCACTCACTGGGCTCTGCAGGGTGTGTCTGAGGAAAGGGGGCTTAGGAAAGGAGAGATCTCTAGGAAAGCATCAGACACAAGGAGCCCCTGGTGGTAATGCTGGTCACCCACCCCGGGAGTCTTTCTGAGGCTGTCCTTCTAATAAAATGTGGGGTCCTCAGTTCGGGGGACAGCGAGTAGCGCTGGCTGTGGGGCGCCCGACCTTGTTTTCCCTGGCGAGCCCCAGGCTTTCTCGGTGGACTCCTGCGATGGCCTTGGTGGTGCTGGGTCAGTGGACGCTGGACAGTGGCCTCAGGGCCTGGCTCCGTCAGGGGCCCGCGTAGCAGGTGCTCAGAGGATGTCTGTGGGAGGAACGGAGGGGCTTCAGTTGGGGTGTGAAGGGGGGAGGGATTTGTTGCTGGGGTTACGGCGCTGAGACAGTGATGCTAAAATGTGTCGCTCTGTGCTAGCCACTTTCCTGATCATCGCACAGGCACTGGCTTGTTCCGTCCTTCCAATCAGCCTGTGTCGCTAGCCCCGTTTTATAGGCAGGCCAACTGAGGTACACAGAGGTTAAGTAACCGGCTGAATACATTTATCGAGGAGCTTGGCTGAGCCCGAGATCTTGACCACGCTGCCGCGCTGCCTGTCAGCTCCTGGGAGCACAATGGCTTTCTGACAAAGGGAACTTTCCAGGGCAATGTGGCCCAGCGTTGGTCAGGGCGGAGGTCTTCCCCTTCTGTGGTGGAGCAGTGAGGGAGGCAGGGCACAGAGGGGCTCCCGAGCTGGCCGGAGGAGCCCGGTCCCGCTCGGCACCCAGGTTCCTTTCCAGGCCAGGAGCCCGTGCCCCGCACCAGCCCCTCCCTGCAGGCCCGAGATGGAACCACGAGGCTCAGAAGGACACCCTGAGGCCACGCGGTGACCTTGACTGCCCACAACCTTTGGGGCCTCTAACTTCCTGTGTTTCTCTGGGGGGTGTGGGTGAGGACCAGCAGGCCGTGCTCTCAGGGAGCTTGGGAAACCCCCAAGTGTTGCGGGCAGGGGTAGGGGTGTGCCGGGCTGCCTCGGCCTGTGGGTCCGCGTCAACCCCAGGACTGTGCAGGGGTGCTTAGAACCGAGCATGGGATGAAACGTCGCTTCGAGTCCGTCTGGCGAAGTGAGCAGAAACCTCACCCGACGACAAAACGGCCTCCACAATTCCCAGGGCGCATCAATGGCAGGGTTGTACTTGCCAGCAAATATTTATATCTCCTCCAGGTTTTGTTTTTCATCTGTCCCCTCCCAGGGAAACCAGCTGGACACGGAATGTCAGGGTCACGTTGGAAGGCTGGAGACTTTCTGCCTGAGTGTTTCAAAGGGAATACTTTAGGGTCTACGGCCAGGCTATTTTTAAGTTTTGAGAGCCATGAGTTTAGACTTGGCCAAGTTCCTTCCTCATCTTTCTTGGTCTGTGACTCAACTCTGCGTGTCCAGGAGTGCAAGGACTGGTTACTCCCGGTTACTGGAAGTCTGTTGGGAGCATATCAGGGACCTCTATCCTTTCTCCCCCACATATGTACTTGCAGTATATAGAAAGTTCTGGAAGCCTGCTCTGATGCCATGTGTCTCTGGAGAGGAGGGGCCTTGAGTTCAGTGTATATTTGCCCTTCAGCTGATCCTGGGAAACGCAGAGACCCAGGTAACTTGAGGACGAGTGGACAGGGCACCCCCTTACAATGCAGGCCCTGAGTCTGGGTGTGAACACACATCACAGCAGGCTCTGGGCCGGACAGCACGGGACGGTCATTTTGGCGTGCTGACATAGTAGCACGCTTGCCTTTTGCCGACCGAAGCCCCTGTGACCGTCATAGCAGCCTTCCCGTTCTCCGGAGCCTCTCTTCAGCAGGCGGAACCGAGCTGTGGCCGCATTTGCTCACATGATGGTCAGGGCTCGCCCAGGGCATCGGGGTGGAGCTTTTGCATCTGCTGAAATGTCGCCTGTCCTGTTCCTCTCTCCCCCACGGTGGTTTGCATTGCTTCCTGATGAGGCTGGGAGGTACTGAATTTAGAAAGATGGACTGGGGGGGGGGCAGCCCAGCTGGCAGCTGGCCGTGCTGGGCCCCCGGGGCGTTTGCTGACAGAGGTCCCACCACCCTAAACATGCTGGCGGCAGGAAAGCAGGAGGCGGGCCTGCCGGGCCACCTGGGGGCTGTGCCAGCCTGGGCATCTTGCTTCGCTTTTTTGCCCTTGGATTCCTCACCTCATGGCGACTGGATGTCCTGAGCTCGTTATAATTCTGTTACTTCCCCAGGGCCGCGAGCCCCCGGAGCCAGGGATGGGGTCAGGGCTGTTGGCAGAGAAGCGGGCGCAAAGGGGAGAAGCCGGGATGGGGCGAGCATGCAAAACGAGTGTGTCTGTGGACACAGCCCGGGTGGCAGGCGAGTGGTTGGTGATGGCAGACGCCTCTTTGAGTTGGCCCACCGGGTCTGTCCATGGGATCACTGTCCCCAACCAGGGCGACTCTGAAATGCCCCTCTCCCACTAATAATGCTTGACACCCTCAGTCTCACTCTTGAAACCAAAACTGCATTTTTGGGGAAAACAAAAACCCTTAAGCTATATAAAAAGTGGCACTTAAATGAGGAAAATGAGGAAACAAAACCAAATACTGAGTTTAGTGGTAAGTTTCAAAATACAAAATGCAGGGCCTGGTCTGCAGAGAAAGGTGAAATGTCCTGGTTACAGGGCCCCTGTTTGTTCAGCGATGGTGGGCTGAGAAGCTGTGGGTGCCATAGACGTCATTTCTCTGTCCCCCGTGCGCGGTGGCAGCTGTGACGCCCGGACAGCCCAGCGGAGCAGAGGGCTGAGCTGCCTGGGCCAGGACTTGGGTGACATGACTAGTGGCAGGTGGGCCAGACAGCTGAACCTCCAGCGTCTCTAACCGTGGAGATGTCCTGTTCCCTGGGGCAGACTTGAGGCTTGGCCCCATCATGACCAGAAGGGCATTTCAGTCCGACAGCACATAACCTGGGTGGATCTCTGGATGGTTCCTGTCTTGCTTGGCCACGTGGAGCTCTGGAGTCCTGAAGCTGGGGTTGTGGGTGTGACTCCTGCGTGGGTCACCTGCCCCCACCTGCCCCTCACCCCCGCCCTACCCCAGACCCTTCACCCACCTCTGTCCATCACCACATCCAGTTCCAAGTCCAGATCACATACTCCCTCGGCAGTCATTATGGAACACCTACTGTATACAGGAGATGGAATTAGGATTCGGGGGGCTCCCTTCCTCTTCTGGAATGTGGGATCCACGAGAATGGGGTGTCTGTTCTGTTCACCACCGTATCCCAGGGCGCAGGGCAGTGCCCAGCACGCAGCACTCGTCGAATGAGTGAGTGAACCCCCTGGGCAGCGGAGGGACGGGGACGGTGGCCAGCTTCCTCCCGAGTGCCGGGGCGTTGAGTGGGGATGTTACCACTGGGGTGGGCACACACTTCGGAGCCAGTCCACACCCCCGACCCACGCACATGCTAGAGGGTGCTAGGTAGACAGGAGCACCAGGCTAGCCGGCATAACCTCACCCTGGCCCCGAGGGATTCGGATGAGCTCTCCCACCTGGGTGGAAGGTGCTTCAGGTAGCCTTCCGGAGCCTGGAGGGCCTGGAGGAGGTTGGGATGCCGGGGTTTGTCTGGGTGGAGGCTTTGCAGAGCTCGGGGGACCAAAGTCCTGGGGAAGTTTGGACAGAAGCAGGGAGACGTGCTGGCCGACATGCGTGTCCCTAGCCAAGAAGATGTTCGTGTTATACTAAAGTCAGAACTTGAGGAACTGTGTGTAGGTTCTGGATGTGCCCTGGGCAGACGCCTCGACAGCCTTGTGCCTCAGTTTCCCCATCAGCGAAATGTGGACGTGGCCTTTGCGAAGGCTAAAATAGTTAGCCTAGATCTGTACTGGTCACTTTGGAAACCACGAGCCATGGCCACGGCCAAGCGCTTGAACACGTGGCTGGTCCAAATGAGCTGTGCTCTGAGTGTGAAATACAGTCTGCAGATTCGAAGACTTGGTGTGGGAAAAGAATGTAAAATAGCTCATTAATATTTTTACATTGATTCTGTGTTTAACCAAGAATACTTTGATATATTGGGCTAAGTAAAATATATCTTTAAAATTAGTTTCACCCATTTTTTTAAAAAGATTTTATTTATTTATTTGATGGAAAGAGAGAGAGCAGAAGCAGGGGGAGCAGCAGAGGCCGAGGGAGAAGCAGGCTCCCCGCTGAGCAGGGAGCCCGACGCGGGGCTCGACCCCAGGACCCTGGGATCATGACCTGAGCCGAAGGCAGCTGCTCAACCGACTGAGCCACCCAGGTGTCCCCAGTTTCACCCATTTTTACTTTGTAAGTGTGGCCACTTGACAACGTAAACTCGCAGGCGGCCTGCACTGTTTTTCTGTCGGTCGGGGCTGCGCTGCCTGAAGCCCTGAGTATGGCCTGTGCTGACTGCCGGCTGTACGGACACTTGAAATTATTGTTTGCCCCCAAATATCAAAGCATCTTTACCTTGTACCCTCTGAAAGCCACGCCCAGTGCGTTTCTCCAGAGCCACAAATGCATAAATAAAAAGATTATAATATGTCCAATTGCCACCCCCCCCCGAAACGAGTCCACTGCGGCCATAGCCCGCTGCAAAGGGGGGCAAGATGGCTCTCACAGCCCTTGAAGTGGGTCTTTTCTGATGGAGGAAGAAGGTACTCTGGGGTCTGAGCAGGTGGTCGTTGTAGCTGAGCCAGTCTTCCGGGACCTTCGTAACACACACCCTGAGTCTAGCGACGGTAGACGGAGCAGCGGGGGACCGCCCGTCCCCTTGCTGTCCTTAGAGAAATGAAAGACAGTGTTTCCTGCAAGAGAGGAGGGAGAGGCCCCTTTGGGATCGGGCTCCGCTGGGCCCCGGCCAACAAGGGCCCACACCCTGCACCGCTGGCTGGGCTCTGGAGGCCTTGCCTGGGTGTGGGGAGAGTGGCTAAGTTGGGTGGCCTTCCAGGCAGCCTCCAAAGGCCTGATTGTCTGCGGCCTGTCCTGGCATGGCTGACGCCTTCCTCTCGGGCGGTGGGGCTTGGACAGAGGCCCTTTGGTGGCTGGCCTCGGAGGTCAGGTCACTTTTAGAGCCGTCATCCCTCCTCTGCCCATGGCCCCCGTGCCTGCGGTGGGTGTGTGGGTGTGGGGAGCGGCAGCCCTGCCCGAGTGTACAGCCAGAGAGCAAAGGAAGCGAGGGGGGCGGGCAGCAGGAAGAAAGGAACCGATGCTGGGTAAACCAGCAGGGCCTCAGCCCAGCTGTGCACTTTGTGGGGTTTCAATCTCTGCACTGGATATTCGGGGGCAGGCCCAGGGCCCTTCTGCTGTGTGGCCTTTTCTGACCCAGCCGTGGAAGTGGCTTAGTGTGACTCCTGCTGTTCTCCATTGGTCAAAGCAGTCAGGGGGAGGGGTGGTGGATTTCCCCCCCACCTCTGGATGGAAGGTGTGTCAAGGAATCTGTGGCCGTGTTTTTTAAAAAGTTGCGTTTACATACCCCGAAATGTGTCGTTGGATGGGTTTTAACAAATGCTCGCACCCACGTGACCTGTGCTCCTGTCAAGATCTAGAAGAGTTCCAACCCCAGGAAGTCCCCTCGTGCCCCTTCCAGTCAGTGTCCACCCCCAGGCAACCACTATTCTGATGTTCTCTTCGTTTATTAGTTTTACCTGTCCTAAAACATAATATACGTGGATTCATACGCATTCACAGGTAGCCGATCCTCATTATTCACAGATTCTGTATTTGTGAGTTTGCCTACTTGCTAAAATTTTTTTTGTAACCCCCAAATCCACTCGTGGCACTCTGGTGATCATCTGGGGATATGAGCAGAGGTGCGGCCCCACACACAATCCCAGCTGAGGGTGAGGGAGGCGAGGCTCTGCCTGCTTGTTTTGGCCCTCACCCTGTGAATGGGCGTCTTTGGTCTCTCTAGTGCCATGTTTTTTGCATTCTTGCGCTCTTTGTGGATGAGTTCTGGTTTGAAATGCTCCCCAAGTGCAGTGCTCATGTGCTGCCTGGTACTCCTGAGCTCAGGGAGGCTGCGATGTGCCCTACGGGACATGCTGATCTAACCTGCATGAGATAAGCTTCCTTCAGGCGTGAGTCTTGGGGTGTGGGCCCGGAGTTCAACGTTAGTGAAATCAACAGTATGTATTACATAAGGTGTCTTTCAACAGAAGCACAGATAAAATAAGGTTATGTATCGATCAGCTGATGAAAATGTTGTGCCCAGAGGCTGGCGGGAACCTAACCCCGTCTTTCCTCTGGGAGCAATGTTCACCGTTCGCTAATTTGGTATTTGCGGTGACTTCGTGGAACATTATACCGTGAATATCGAGAATCGATGGTCGTACTCCTTTGTCTGGCATAGTTCACTCAGAGATTGTCCGTGACATTCATCTCTGTTGTTGTGTGTGTTACAGTTTTGTCCTTTTTTATTGCCATGTAGTATTCCATTCTGTGAGTGTGTAGTTTGTTTTCCCATTTCCCTGTGGAGGAACGTGTGGGTTCTTTCACTCAGGGGCTGAATAGTAAGTCTGCTGTGGTCATTTGTGTGGGATATGCTTTCCCCACTTCTCCCGGGTAACTACCCAGTAGTGGAATTGCTGGGTCATATGGTAAGAGTGTGTTTAGCATTTTGACAGGTGCCAAAAAGCTTTCCGAAGGGGCTGTGCCCTGTAACACCCCCAGGCCCTGTGTGAGAGCCCTCGCTTGGTTCTTGACCAGCTGGGTCACCGGTTTCCCTGGGCTCTGCTCCACGGGTGACTTTCTAAACCAGCTCCTCTCTGAGCTGCTGTCACTTGGCTGACACCCTTCCAGTTTCTTCTGTTGAAATAGTGTCTTCACAAGCGATTTTCATCCCTTTTCTTGGTAGTCACTGTACTCTCACAAGGGTTTGATTTTTTTCCCCCATCGGCTTTCACGAACACAAAACACTTCTGTGGTTTTTGCCATTTCTAAAAACTTCAGCACAACTAACTGTGGGAAAGTCAGAAATGCTGAACGAACAAAAATAATGATAAAAGGGACCCATCAGTCAGACTAGGGATAGTCACTGTTAAGATAGGGTTTTGTTCTTGCACATAGATATTTCATTTTTTAAAAGATTATTATTTATTTATTTGAGAGAGCAAGAGAGGGAGAACGAACTAGGAGAGGGGCAGAGGGAGAGGAAGAAGCAGGCTCCCTGCCAGGCAGAGAGCCCAATGCGGGACTCGATCCCAGGACCCCAGAATCATGACCTGAGCTGAAGGCAGATGCTTAACCGACTGAGCCACCCAGGCGTCCTAAATCATTTTTAAGCATCTGAGTGAACGAACGTGAACTTTGTGGGAGAATCAAGTCTTTGGCGAGAACTGTACTGGTGGAGGGCCCCTCGGGATGTCACAGAACCGGAGCTCAGAAGGCAGCCAGTGCAGCCTTTTCCCCTTCAGTTGCTTGTTGGAAATGCTGCTTCCATTTGGTTTCTGGTCCTCGCCTGGAGGCTTCGTGTCACCCCACCAGCTTGATCAGAGCCTAATTTTAGGCGGTCCTTATAGAATCAGAACGGAGAGCTGGGGGCCCCAGGAAGCTCTCCTCCAGACCCTCCTGACAAGCCCCTCTTCATTCCTCTGGGGAACCAGCGGTGGGAGGGTGGGAGGGAGCTCCCTCTCCGGGGCAGCCAGAGTGTAGGTCGCTCCTGGTGGGACACGTCTGTGCTCCTGGTGGGACACGTCTGTCTTCTGTCTGGCCAGCAAGCAGGCTTCCTTCCGATCTGACCCAGTCAGCTGCCTGGTGGGTCCCGTGAAAACCAAACCAGGTCCTGTCACTCCTGGGCCCAGAGAGAACCTTCCATGCCCTTCTTCCCACTCCTCGCTCACAAGGAAATCATGTCTGTGTCTACACTGCAGAGGGCCGGCCTACTCCACAGGTTCAAAATGAGACGGTCTTCAAAAGCAGTGCTTTTGTCCTTTCTCAGAAAGGGGAATTCATGATTTGCCCTGCGTTAGCCTCTCGGGCAAGCAGCCCACTGATGGGAAAAGCCCCTGCTTTGTGACGGGACTCCCACCCGGTCTCCCCACATTGACCCCATGTGAGGCTTAGGGCTGGTTATAGAGGGAGTGCTGTTCCAACACCATCTCATGCTTCTGGCAGCTTGCAGAAAGCCCATTATTCCTTCCTGGTTCGGAGATGGAGAAAGTAGGGCACAGAGCGACAAAGTCCCTTGTCCAAGGTCCCTTGTCCAAGTTCTGTGGGTTCGCCGCAGAACTGAGCAGAGCGCGCTTCCAGACTCTGTGTTTGTTCCAAGGGGGAGACTGCGGGTGGTGGTGACCCTCGGAGCTGGCACGGAAAGGAAAAGGGAGACTCTCCCCAGCCCAGAGTCCCCTGCTCCTGACTCCCTGGGGCAGTGGGCAGAAGAGAAGGAGCGCGGACTCCATTTAGAAACCGGAGAACACAGACATCCCCCCTCCCCGAGCTGGAAGCTTCCATCAGCCTGGTCTTCTTTTCCTTCTCCGTCACACCCTTTGTCCCCTCCTTGGTGAAAGCATGTTTAAAGCATCTCTAAAATCAGCCTTGTTTGTCCTGAGAAAAGTCCAGGATTTTATTGTTTCCTTAAAAAAAAAAAAAAAGGATTTTCTTTCTGGTTCCTTTCCGGTTCCACACGGTTGGCGGTGGCTGCGGCTTTGGGCTGTGGTCCGAGGTGGGGGCGTCTCGCTGCTCTGGAATCACTTAGGTCAGAGCCCCTCTGTGCCTCAACATCCCTTCTGAATACAGTGTGTGTCCTGAGCTCAGCCTGCTCTGTTGTCCGTGGTTGGGGTGTGGGATGGGATCCCGGTCCAGGTAAGAGGACATCAGTGGGACACTTGGTAAAATCCGTAGAATTTGAATAAAGTCTGTAGATTAGTGTATATACATATATCCATATATGTACGCACACACACACATCTATGTATAAGACCAGAGTTAAGTTTCTGAATTTGGTAATTGTACTCTAATCATACAAGACTAAGTTAACATTTGGGAGATCTGGTTAAAGGGTAAATCGCAAGTCTTTGTACTACTTTCATAGCCGTTTTATGTGTCTGAAGTCACGTAAGACCCCGAAAGGTGCATGAGCCTGGAGGCGGCTGGGTGCGTGTGGCTGCTGGTGCTGAGACCACGGGGTGCTCCGAGGACTTTGAACTTCTCCTGGAGGCCTCAGAGACCGAGAATTTTGGAGCCGGTGCACGATGTGGTGACTATACATTAAATTTTAAATATTCTTTAAATCTTAAAAAAAGAAAAAACAACCTACCACTCTTTCTGAATATGCAGGCAATACCTCTTCATCGTAGAATATTTGAAAAAATGCAGGAAAGTTTAAGAGATAAAATAAAAATCATCCATAAAGTCCTCCTTCTTAGCATATCTTCACGTATAAATATATATATATATATTTTTTTTTTTTAAAGATTTTACTTATTTATGTGACAGAGAGACAGCCAGCGAGAGAGGGAACACAGGCAGGGGGAGTGGGAGAGGAAGAAGCAGGCTCCCAGCGGAGGAGCCTGATGTGGGGCTCGACGCCGGGATCACGCCCTGAGCCGAAGGTAGTCGCTAAACGACTGAGCCACCCAGGCGCCCCAGCATATGATTTTTTTGAAGCTGTATAGTATTTATTTAGCTTTCCCCCTGCGTGTGGGTGTCTATCTTGCTTTCTGTTTTGCGGACTTCAGTGTTCTAATAATATTTTCGTGAGCGTTCTTGTTTTTTATGCCAGCTCTGTTGAGATATAATTCACACACCATAGCCCACCCTTTCAAAGTATACAATTTCGTGGGTTTAGGTAGCGTCAGCGCTCTGCAGCCATAGCCATCCCCCGTGTCTGATTTTATTTCATTAATTTATTTATTTAAAGATTTTATTTATTTATTTGAGAGAGCAAGAGAGAGTGCAGAGGCAGAGGGAGAAGCAGATTTGCTGCTGAGCAGGGAGCCCGATTGCGGGGCTCGATCCCAGGACCCTGAGATCTGGGCCTGAGCCAAAGGCAGACGCTTCACCCACTGAGCCACCCAGGCGCCCCTGATTTTAGAACGTCTTTATCACCCCCCAAGAGTGAGGGCTCCCCCATTGGCAGATGCTCCCTGCTCCCTTCCCCCAGTCCTAGGCAGCTGCTAATTTACTCAGCGCCTCTGTGCACACCCATTTTGGGCCGCATCTTTGATTTTTTTTGCTTAGGAAAAATCCCATTAAATGACTGGGTCAGGTGGTGTGAAGGTTTTTTTAAGGCTTTTGCTACATGGTGGCACACTGCCATCCGGAAAGCTTGTCCACATTTAGGCTTACACTCAGTGACGCTGTCATTGTTTCCTGTCTTTGCTGGTGGGCCAGTGACACGTGGCATCCCATGTTACATGTGGCTCCTGGCAAAGGGGAGCATTGTTTCCTGGGCTGATCAGATCTGGGAAAGGTGCCGACAGTGGGGGGTGGAGGCCAGCAGTGGGGGAAGGACGGAGGAGGGTGAACCTAGAGGCGCAGGGCAGGGTGCCCCAGCAGCTGTCAGAGCCGGGCTGCGGGTACAGGGCCTGCTTAGGGCGCACCTTGAACTTTGCGAGGGCAGGGAAGGATTGAGGCCTGACAATGGGAGTGCCCTGGGGCCGGCTCAAACCCTGGGTGGCCTGGCAGGCAAGGAGAGGCAAGCTCTAGCCTGCAGGGATTAGGAAATTGTGATGGAAGCTTCCTTCCCCACCGTGATGAAGCAAAGCCATCGTTGGTTTTGAGTGGCGTTCAGAGTGAAGAAAGCAGGCTGGCGTAACGACCCCGTTGTCCAGAATGGCCTTAAATACTTCCTTTGTGGCTTGGGGAGAGTTTCTCCCCCTTGACCCTGGAACTTCAGGTGCGTGGGAGAGAGGGCAGAGGCAGGGAAGGCCCCGGGGTGCCAGGCAGGAGGACGTTGGTTTTGTTTTGTTTTGTTTTGTTTTGTTTTGTTTTGTTTTTAAAGATTTTATTTCTTTATTTGACAGAGATAGAGACAGCCAGCAAGAGAGGGAACACAAGCAGGGGGAGTGGGAGAGGAAGAAGCAGGCTTATAGCGGAGGAGCCTGATGTGGGGCTCGATCCCGGGACGCTGGGATCATGCCCTGAGCCGAAGGCAGACGCTTAACGACTGCGCCACCCAGGCGCCCCGAGGACGTTGGTTTTGTTATCTATGTCCACGGTGCTCGACCTTGGCTGCCCCCCCCCCCTTAGAACCATCTGAGGTGCACTGGCCGTGCCCCCAGACTGGAACCAGAGTCTCTGGACGTCGTGCGTTCAGCCAAAGGAAGGAGGGCTGTGGGGTCCGCTGCCCAGCCGGCCGTGGGAAGGAGGGAAGGAGGCAGGAATCCTGTTGCCAAGCCTCACGCGAGGCTGCTTTCCTGGCCTCCCTGTTTGTCATCGGGAAGGGGCCGTGGCCCTCACCCAAAGTCATTTTTTGGCTCTGGGTGCACGGGAGACCATGTAATCCCAATTTGGGGTAACTTATTTCACGTGGAACGCGCTGCCCAGCCTGGGCGGTGTCTGCATTCGGTCAGTTATGCTGTGTTATTGGTTCTCGAATAGTTTTCCTGGAACTGTGGTGGGGGGGGAGTGAGAGCCAGCCCTGTCCCCACGCAGGCCAGAGTGCTTTCCCTTTCGTCTGTGCTATGGATTTCAGGTTCCACTGATTTTTTTTTTTTTTTTTGAGAAAAATTTCTCCCGCTTTAAGCACTTTGCGAACCACTGGTGTGCACGGAGGGGGGCTGAGCTGTCTGTCACCGGGGCCCTTAACATGGAGCCAAGGCAGCGCCATGGTAAGAGCAGTAGTCATCACATGTCGCCTTCCAGGATAGTAACACTTTTGTTCACTTCCGGCGGATTGAAAAGCTCCTTTGGTAAGGCCCGCCTTACTGCTTTAGGCTTCTTCAGGACATGACCATGCATCACGGTTAGTGGTGTTCCTCCTTGGTACCCAGTCTTTCTTCTTAGCACCTGGAAGACTGTATGGAAAGCTCTGGACCAGTGCCCAAGGCCATGTGTCCCCCCCCCTCCACCGCCCCCCCCCCGCCCCCCCCCCAGCCTCCCAGATGACAGCAGGTCAACCTGGAGGGAGGCCCATCAAGGGTTAAGGTAGGGACTCTGTCTTCCAGGAAGTTCTGCCTGGAAGCCGCCCCAGGAGGCGCCCCAGGAGGCGTAAGCCACAGGGGTCCTCACTGTCTTGGAGCCCCTCCCAGCAGGAAACCCGGCCCCCTCCTGCAAACCCTGTGGCCCTTGTGAATCCGGCCTGCTGCCTTAGGTGCAAGACGGCCGTCTGTCTGTCTGTGTTCCCCTGTCCTCCCTCTCCAGCACCACACACACCTCTTGCTTCAGAACTGCTCTTCCTGTCGCCTTCCGTGTCCCAGGGGGCCCCTCGGGAGTTGCCCTGCGTCCAGCCCAGCTGGCTCCTTGCTATCGCATTCATCATCCCCGCTGTGCACGTGCCTCAGGCTTTCTTACCTTTTCCCCAACCGTGTTGCCCTCCCCTCCCCCGACTCTGCCTTTTGGATGCATCCAGGGCTGGCCGGTACCTCCTTCTGTCTTCGGGGCCACCAGAGCAGCAAGCCAGCCCTCCGCCCGCAGCAAGCTGATTTTTTTGTTAGATAAGAGAAGACCTAAACGGGTAGCCCTCCCTGGGCCACAAGCCACGAAAGACAGGTGGACAAAGCACTTGGACAATCCTTGGTGGCCCTCGGCCCCCTGTCGTACATCATTTAAAACAGGAAACTGTCCCTAGTCCTTGCCCTTTCCTGTGGGAATATTATGATTTTTAAAAGAATCCCAGGCGGCCACTTTGGAAGGCAGTGGGACAGTGTTGTTGTTGTTGTTGTTGTTGTTTTACAAAACTGAACATACTCCTGCCATACATCCCAGCGGTGTTGCTGCACGGCGTTTATCCAGATGAACTGAAGACACGTCTACACCGACGTCTACTACGTGGATATTTATAGCAGCTTTATTCATAATTGTCCAAGCTTGAAAGCAACCAAGATGTCCTTCCGGAGGTGAATGGATAGATAAACAGTGGTCCGTCCAGACCGTGGAAGAGTTTTCAGCGGGGTTAAAAAGAAATGCGCGATCAAGCCCTGAAAAGTCATGGAGGAACCTTAAATGCATGTTACCAAGCAAGAGATGCCGATTCCGCTTCCATGACCTTCTGGAAAAGGCCAAACTATGGGAACAGGAAGAAGATTAGCGGTTGCCAGGGGCGGGAGGGTGGGGTGAACAGGGGGAGCAGAGAGGATTTTTAGGGCAGTGAAACTATTCTGTGTGACACTGTACTGATGGAGACGTGTCATCATACATTTGTCCGGACCCAGTGGATGTCCAACAGCTCATGTAAATTACGGCCTCTGGGTGATGCTGACGTGTCAATGTAGGTCAATCAGTTGGAACAAATGCAGCCCTCTGGTGGGGGATGCTGATAGTGGGGGGAGGCAGTGCATGCTGATAGTGGGGGTAGGCAGTGCACAGGAAATCTCCGTACTTTCTGCTCAATTTTAATGCGACCCTGAAACGGTTCTAACAAATAATTTCTGTGAACAAAAGTGCCAGAAAGAAATCAACCAAAATGATAAATGTCGTGTTAAAAAAAAAATCTCCACCCCGATCTATTGATTATTAATGATGTTTCAAACACCCAATCCTGGTCCCCGAGCTCCTGCAGGAATCCCAGGAAGCAGCGGCCCTGGGCACAGGCACACTTGCTGCTGGGGTCTCTTCACGCCCAGGACCCCAGGCCACATCTCTGGTCAGGGAGGGGTGGGTTTGGTCTCCACCGTAGAGCTGTAGCCAAGAAAGAAAGGGCTCTGCTTCCCTCAGTGAGCTTTATTTGTGGATTTGCTGGTGCCCCAAAATGTGAAAACATGAAGTTTTGAGCCCTTGGACCTTTTCTTTTCTCTTTACTCTCTTAGTCCCTCTTGTAAATGCAGTGTGTGTGGGGGCGCCTGGGTGGCTCAGATGGTCAAGGGTCTGCCTTTGGCTCAGGTCATGATCCCAGAGTCCTGGGATCGAGCCCCCACGTTGGGCTTCCTCCTCAGCAGGGAGTCTGCTTCTCCCTCTCCCACTCCCCCTGCTTGTTCTCTCTCTCTCGCGCTCTCTCTCTGTCAAATAAATAAATAAAATGTTAAAAATAAATAAATAAATGCAGCATGTAGACTGGAGAGGACCTGGTGTCCCATCAGCCCGACGTTGGGCATTCTGTTTAATCTTGGAACGTCTGTTTCTTCGCCTGTAAAATGATGATAATGATGTTCTTTGGGACTGTTATTAAAGGAAGAAACACATACAAATTGTGTCCCCTATTCTAAAGATAGAGTCACAGGCCTGGATTAACCTCCCTCCTGAGACAACCAGAAAAACCACCAATAAACAAAAACCAGACCAAGTGTACGAACCAAAGGTTTTCAAGACACTGGACAGCAGGCAACAAAGGATGGTGATTCTTGAGAGACACGAAGCAAATGAGGTGAGCCCTGTGGTTTGCTGCTGCGTGCTGCCTTGAGAGAGTGTCCGGGCTGTGACACAGGGAGGGAGAAGTTGAGGCAGAGCCCGGGGGACTCTGGGTTCAGACGCAGCTGACGGTCTGGGAGATGAACGAGCCGGAGTTAATAGGACCAGCAAAATCTCTACAAAACATGTATCTGATAAAGGACTTGTATCCCCGTTAGAAACGTAATTCTTGGGGCGCCTGGGTGGCGCAGTCGGCTGAGCCTTGATTCTTGATTTCAGCTCAGGTCGTGATCTCGGGGTCATGGGATCGAACCCCGCGTCGGGCTCCGGGCTCAGTGTGGAGTCTGCTTGAGATGCTCTCTCTTCCTCTGCCCCTCCCCCCTTTAAAATAAATAATCTTTAAAAAAATAAGAGTAATTCTCATAGCTCAACAAAAAGAAGAAAACGGGCAAAAGATTGGAACAGACCTTCCCCTAGAGAAGATACAGACGGTAAATCGACCCATGCGAAGTTGCTCGGGCACAACATCGCTGGTCACTAGAAAAGAGAAAATGAAAATCACAAGGAGATACCACCGTGGACCCAGTAGCATAGATGATATTAAACAGACTGTCATCCCAAGTGTTGGCAAGGATGTGGAGACATTAGAGGTCTGAGAAACTGCTGGTGGCGCTGTACGATGTTAGAATTGCTCTGGAAAACAGTCTGGCATCTTCTTAAAAAGTTAAACGTACGCTGGTTTTAAGACCCAGCCTTTCAACCCCTAGGCCTTTCCCTGAGAAGAAAGGAGGCACATTTCTGTGCACACACTTGTACATAGGCAGCTGTATTTTTCTCGGCCCCACACTGGAAACATCTCGGACACCCATCCGGCCCCGGATAACCGAGTTGTGATAATATCCCCACACGGGACACTACTCGGCCATGAAAAGGAATGAACGCTTTGTATGTGGAACAACATGGAAGTCCTGAAAGTAATTGTGCTGAGGGAAAGAAGCAAGACAAAAGAAAGTACATGTTTACGTGGCCTCTAGAAAATACAGACTCATCTGCGATCCCAGAAAGCAGATCAGTGGTTGCCGGGGGGGATGGGAGGAGGTGGGCGTGCAAAAGGCATGCGGGGGTGGGATCTTTGGGGGTGGTGGGTGTGTTCAGTGCCCTGATTGTGGCAATGACTTCACAGGTGCCTACAGCCATTGGAGCTTATCACATTGTACACTTTCAATATGTGATGTGCACTCTATGTAACTTCTAGCTCCTTAAAGCTGTTTCCGAGAGATCACGCTGGCTATGGCTTGGAGGTTGGATTCCAGGCAGTAGCTCTGGCTGCAGTGGGAAGAAACGCATAGGCTTCTCTTCTAAATGTGTAATTCCTTCTTTCCCTTACGTTCTTCCTGGTTTATGAGCTCAGATGATTAGGGTGACATGTGATGACGTCTTCTTTTCCCCTGCTGGACATTTCTCTAAAATCCTATAGCTAAGGGGCCACGTGAAAGCAGAGGGCTCGAGTAGCCTTTTCTCCTGGCCGAGTCCTGCCTTGCAAGGACTCACATCTGCCTCTTCTCTGTACTGGCTCCCGCTCACACTCCCAGCGCGCCGACACCTGACGTGGGGGCTTTCCCACACGCACCACCTCTCCGACCCCAGCGGGCTGTCCCCAGAGCCCATTCAGTTCTGCCAGTCTGCACCTGCAGGTGGCCCAGCCCCTGTAGACCTTGCAAGGGCCCTCCCGTCTGCTGCCATCACGAGTCCAGGTGCTCACCTGCACTTCTGACCGACCGCCTATAAGTCAGAGAACCCACGGTCCCCTCCTCAGGCTCGATCATTCGCGAGGACAGCTCACGGAACTCAGGAAAGCACGTCTATCAGTTTATTTTATAATAAAGCACGTGCCGAAGCTGGATGAAGGGCTGCATAGGGCGAGGTCTGGGAGGGTCCTGAGTGCAGGAGCTTATGGCCTGTGGAGTCACGGGGACGCCACTCTCCTGGCACGTGGGTGCGTGTGCCAGCCCAGGAGCTCCCTGAACCCCGTGTTGGGGGATTTTTATGGCAGCTTCCTGTTGGCATGATGGATCGTTAACTTCTTTTCCAGCCATTCTGTCTTCTCTGAAGGATGGGGGTGGGGAGAAAGTTCCAAGCTTCGAATCATGGCTTGGTCTTCCTAGGGACCAGCCCCCATCCGGGATGCTCCTGTCACCAGGAAATTCCAAGGGATTTAGGAGCCCTGTGTCAGGAACTGGGGTCAAAGACCAAATATTAGAAGGAACTGGGGACAGAGACCCATGTCTATGTTTCCTACTATTTCATAAGCCCTGGGCGCTTTGTGAGCTCACAGTGCAGGACCGCAGGTGAGATCGGTCAGCTCTCCTCTCGGAGGTGGCAGATTCTGGTTTCCCATGTCCTTGGGTGACCGTTCCCCGAGGGTAGTTGCCTTGCTCACCGTCCCACGGCCAGCCTCTAGACGGAGCCTGGTTCTGAGTGAGGGACTGAGAAGCATCTGTAGGGTGGATGTCCCTCCAGGAGGATAGGAGGGGCTGAATGAGGGTCTGTGTGGGGGAGGCCCCGTGGTTGGGGTCCCAGGTGGGGATAGGGCAGAATGGGAGGTGGGCCGGGGTGGTCGGTGGGAGCTCTGGGGCAGGGCTGGGCTTGGGTCCGAATCCCCAAACAGGGGGTGTGTTGAACGTGAGGAAGGCCCCCCTCTGAGTGTGGCAGGAACCGCCACATTTGCCAACCTGACAGGGATAACGGGACCTTTGAGTTAGAACCTGGGCTCGAATTCCGTCTCTCAGACCTACCAGCCGTGTGCCCTTTGGCGAATTACAGCGCCTTTCTAGAACTTGGGCCTGAGACAGGGGTGGCAGCAGCTCCTTCTCTGGATGGAAACTCCCAGTGTGGGGTCGGGTAGGGACATCATACCCTAGAATATGAAATGTCCTTTTTTCCCCTTTTTTCCTACCAGAGGAAGACTAGACCTGATTCCTGCCCGTGAAGTACTTTTCTATCCATGCACCGCAAGGCCCAAGGATGAAATACTTTCCCACCTACTTGGCTTCTCACGGGCTCTTCCTCGCTCCATGACCGACGGCATAGAGCACAAGCGGCTTCCTTCCTCGCTTTGTGCCTAAGCTGCACGGTCGGAATGGCAGGAAAGGAGGTCAGCAGCCTGGAGGACGTGGCTGCAGCAGTCAGAGTCAGGGCAGGGGGAGGCAGAAATCAGTAGGTCAGAGCCCCCAGGTGGAGAGGAAACCAGAGGACAGCGTTGCTGTGCCGGCCGCAGGGGGCGAGGAAGGCCTGGCAAGCGGCGATAAAGTCGTGGGGAGCCCCAGAGGCCCGTGCACTTGTCCTTGTCCGCTTGGTGACGCTGTCATCCTGCCATTGGCTCTCTGAGCAGAAGCAGGAGAGGGGTCTGACTTTATTCCCCAGACCCAAACAAGAGGAGTCCATGTCTTCATCATGAGTCGGCAGCATCCCATGGACTCAGGAGATGTATCTCGCCTTTCCTCTAACGTGCCCCGTCTGGGAGGCTGGCCCTCTTCCCGCACCTGCCCTGTGGACGGGTGGAAGGGCTGCCCGCACCGCGGGGTCTCCCAGCTCCTCTGCTTTCTGCCGCTAACATTGCTTCTGTAGGTTAAGCCAAGAGGCCACCATGATCGACAGGGAAGCGGTGATGTGGCCTTGGGCGTGGTTCCACGTTCCCTGCTCCGACGCGAGTTCACCTCCCATCCAGGCTGGGGATGGTCTCCTTTGTCCTTTAGTTGCTGCCTAAAGAAACCAGCCTTTGTTGCTTGTCGTAGGGATCTAGAGTCGGGTCAATCAGGGGGCTTAGGATGGGTGGTCTGGAAGTGCATCTCAGAATAGTATAATTAATACCTTGCCAGGGCCCGAGAGTCGATGTTTTTGGAGAGAGCATTTTTCTTCATGCTCACAGGTGCTGAAGATGGGAGGGAAGGGCACTGGGGAATTTGCTAAGGTGCTGGAAATACTCTGTATCTTGCTCGGGGTTTGCATGACGTAGGTCATCTGTCAAAACTCATTGGGTGGTAGACTTATCGGTTGTTCATTTCACCGTTTGTGGATTTTATCTTGAAAAAAAGAATTGTAGGGAAGCCTGGGTGGCTCAGTCGTTAAGCGTCTGCCTTCGGCTCAGGGCGTGATCCCGGAGTCCTGGGATCGAGCCCCACATCGGGCTCCTCCGCTAGGAGCCTGCTTCTTCCTCTCCCACTCCCCCTGCTTGTGTTTCCTCTCTCACTGGCTGTCTCTCTCTCTGTTAAATAAGTAAAATCTTTAAAATATAAAAAAAAAGTGCCTGCCTCTGGCTCAGGTCTTGGTCCCAGGGTCCTGGGATGGAGCCGCGTATGGGGCTCCCTGCTCAGTGGTGGGCGTGCTTCTCCCTCTCCTCCCCACTCATGCTCTCTCTCACTATTTCTGTCTCTCTCAATGAAGAAAGAAAATCTTTAAAAAATAAAAAAATAATTGTAAGCAAATAAAGAACTCTTAATGATTCAGAGGCTGCCGTGCTTAGGGATCATGCTGCCTGCACCTTGCTTTAAAAATGCCTCAAAATGAAGATGGGTTGTTGGATTGTTTGACTGCAGAAGGTTCACGATTATAGGATGGGGGTGGGGGGCACATGGGTGTTTCTCCTGTATGAATCTCTCGACCTCTCTGCTTGTTTGAACGCCTCATAATAAAATGCCAAAATAGAAGAACTGCAAATAACTACTACTTGTGTTCTCTAGAACTTTCCATAAACGATTTCCCACAACAGCTAGGTTTCCTGGCTGACACCCTACTCTTCCTACAGACGGGCTCCCCTGCTTCCCCAGGGAGTGTTGGTGAAGCGAATTGAGGGCCCTTGGCTCAGTGCGCTCTCTGCGAGCCTGGTGTGGTTGGTGTGGGTGCATTTCACGAACCGGGTGTTAGCTTGGACCTCCTTGACGGTGATGCAGTCCGTCATCACCTGGAATCGATAGAACTCTGAAACACAGGGCTTCCGACCCTGCAGGCAGAAGGCTGGAGATTCGCAGCCTGAGAGCAGCCTGATGCCAGGGAACCCAAGACAGAAGAGGGTCCCTGAGCACCTGCGGACCAAGAACGCAAGCTGGTTACCTGCTGGACACTGGGGGAGCTGTGTGTGTGTGTGTTCAAAAATCTTAACGTTGCATATTTAAACACATTCAGACACTTTTTTGACACCAGACTTTTTTCAGCTATAAAGTAACGCCTGCTCTTGGAAGAATTTTTTTTTTTTTAATAGAGAAAATGCAAAGAAGCAAAACCAACCATAATTTTATAACCTCAAGAAACCACTCTTTATATTTTGGTGTATTTACTCCCTGAATTTTTTTTTTTTTAATCTCCTGCATCATTTATGTAATTGTGATGTTTTTCATTTGAGACTAATGAAGGAGTTCTTTGGAAGGGAGGCCCCAAGGCCTTCTTTCTGTGGACTGGCCCAGAGCCTGGTTTACTGCCACAGAGATTCTGGGTCGGTCTAGATAGAGGGTCTTCCGGCTTACTCACAGGGTCCGATCCTAGGAGGGCTGGAGCTTCTTAGGGAGCCTGTCCAATGCGGAAGCCCCTTCTTGCCCAATGCAGTGGCATCATTGCATCCGCGTAATGTGTATGTCTGCTCATGGGGTGTTTACCGAGTGAAGGGTGCTGTACCGAGCACTCCGGGCGGGCTCTGTCCCCGTAACCCTGCGAGGGGCTGCCATCGTCCCATCTCACAGATGAAACGCCGGACAGCAGGGAGTTCCGACGATCTGCCCTAGTCACACAGCCAATAGACTGTGGCGTTCTAGTTCAAAAGCAAGCCCTCCGATCGGCCGTTTGTAGCGGAGGCTAAACTTGGTGGTTTGCAGAGCACGCTTTACAGCCGCTCCTGGGAACACGCAGGGCAGGTGGAACAAACCTCTTTTTCTGAATTGAGAACTGATCAGAGAAGTTACCAGGCTAACTCACGCCACGTGGAAAGTGAGTTGTATGGGCGTCTGTTTCATCCTGTTGTCTTCAGAGCTGGAGAGTGGAGCGGGAGGGAGGCCTGGGGACTTGAATGGACAAAGGGTGGGTGTAGGGTGCCCGGCCGGGGAACCTGTGAGCAAAGGCTAAGCACAGGGGTCCCCGGGGGCTTGTTTGGAGGTGAGGGGCAGAGAAGAGCACTGGCTTTGTGGTCTGACAGACCTGGGGCTGGGGGTCTGATAACTTTTGCAAAAAGTGAGGATAGTCGATCCAATTGGTTCCCATGGAGAACTGAAGGAAATAATGTTGAAATTGCCCGCCCTACATGCTTGGCATATTAGAATCACGGTGCAGTGTTTCGGATGTCGTCTGATACGCAGTGGGAGGCTTTGAAAGCTTTGGGCTGAGAAGTAGGCTGACAAGGCAGAGATTTTCTGAATATCATGCCAGTGTGAAGGACAGCGGGGCAGGCGGGGGGAGCCGAAGGGCAGCCCAGTGACTGTTTCCTACGGTTGAGAAGCTGATGGAGAGAGAGAGAGATCTCAAAGGAGTAATCCACAGGATTTGGTGATGGGCTGGTTACGGGGAGGGATAGGCCTCTCACTTCGTTCATTGGCCTTTTTATGACTTGGTTTACACCGTCTCCCCCCTGACTCACTGACATGTTCTTGCCTTTCAGGAGCCTGCGTGAAGTGCAGCAAAGGCGTGTTTGGGGCCGGCCAGGCCTGCCAGGCCATGGGGAACCTCTACCACGACGCGTGCTTCACCTGCGCGGCCTGCAGTAAGTGTGTGTGGAGGGTCGCGGGGACCTGGAACGTGGGGACCGAGAAAGGGAGGACGGGGAAGAGCATCCTTCCCGGAAACACATGACCCAGGCCTTCCACAGTTCCCCAGCAGGGCAGGTCCAAGTGTCCTTTAGAGCCCCAGCACGGGGCCTGTCAGAGAAAGGGGACAGACCAGAGTCCCAGCGATAGCCTGGGGCTGACCTTGGTGACGAGCTGAGTGGGATCAAAGCAAGCGGTGATAACATCAGGTTTGTAATGCATATCAGAGGGCTCAGGAGGGTCGTAGGGGAAGCCTGGGGATTCACCGTCATCGGCCCTGTGGTCAGTTACCTCCCCCACCGTGGGACCAGCCAGCCCCACGTCCATCAGTTACTCCAGTGCGAGGCGGGGCCCTGTGACAGCTCTGACCCCACTCTGATTTGGAAGCCGCGCCGTGCGTATGAAGTGCGAGTGTGTGCCTGAATGCCCGTGTGTGCACACCAGAGAGGCGTGAGCACGCACACCGTCCACGCACGGTGACTAAAGCAGCAAATAAAGAACCCACGCTCAGCCCTGCAAACTGCTTGTTGGACTGCTGGCAACCGCGGTGGAAGATTCTGACACGTTGCAGGATGTGTGCCGAGTGTGGCCCAGTCAGGAATTGAGCTTGTCTTACGATCTCTACCAAAGATTAATGTCCAGGAGCTTTGTTTAGGGGACGTCCCGCCGCTGTTCTCCAGTTCTAGATGGGGCTCGAGGCTTTCAGTTCAAGGGAAACGTTACAGCAGAGCCAGAGTGTCAGGGACAAGGGCGTCCTCTTATCTGGCCCCGTGCTTCTCAGTCCTGGCCGTTCATTGGAATCCCCTCGGGGGCGTCCTCTTATCTGGCCCCTCAGTCCTGGCCGTTCATTGGAATCCCCTCGGAGATTTTAAGAGCCAGCGATGCCTGAGTCCCACCCCGACCAGCAGAATCGGAAGCTCTAGGGGTGGAATTTCTAGAGTGGACAAGAGTACGGTTCATATCTCCTCAGGGGACTCCGGGGTGTGGTCAGGCCTAAGCACCCGGATCAGTGCCAGCTCTTCATTGTAGACGCCTCTGGAGAAAGGAGGGGGGAGAGATTTGCTCTCAGCTGTTTTGTGGCACAGCTGGGAGCCTCCCGGTTCCCAGGGTAAAGGTAACGAGGTGGGCACGCAGCTGCCTCCTAGCCTGGGTTCAAAACCTCCTCCTTCAGTCCTCACCGTGAGTTCCCATAAACACATGCCTGAGAGTTGACGTTTTGGGTGCATGTTGGCGTTGTCTGGGGGTGGGTTTCTTCGGGTCCCTGGCTTCTCCTTGTCTTTGAGCCATGCTATCCGTGTAGTTCATAGCATCCTGGTGACGGTCTACACACACAACGCGTGTCCCCAGTAGTGCGGACTCTGCCTGCTGGAGATGCACCTGACCGTGGCCCTGGGGAGATGGCTGCTGCTTCAACTAAAAGCAGGTTTATCTCAGCCCTTCCGACGGCTGCGTAGCTGTGGTTCTGTGCGCTATCCCGGTCGTAACGTCTTAATGGTTCCCACCTTAGCTTGACGAGTGACATGAAATCTTCGACCGTCTTGCCTGAGTCTTCACTGAACAAGAGTGGCGATCCTTCCTCTTTCTAGAAAATTATCTTTCTGTTTTGGCTCCTGCAGCTGTTTCTCAATATTTGCTGTTTTCCAGGGAAAAAGAAAATACTAAGTAGAAGCTGGTTTTTATCTCAAGCAATTGCCACTTGAACTAAGAAAGTTTCTCGGGGTGGGGGGGGTACTGAGTCCGTCTGTGCATGACTAAACTATCAGTTCCATAATGGGTTGAATTTATCTTCAAATGATGACAAACACAGACACTTAAGGAAAACACAGCTGGTTGGGGATTTTCTTGGTCTAGCTTCTAAGGCCCTTGTGTTCTGGTTTCTGTCGTAAATGCTTCCTATCATTTGTCACAAACTGAGCCCTCTTTTCTGCCTCCTTATCTCTGATCACACTGCCCCCTAGAATCTGCTCTCCCCACTCACTTCATACATTTAAGTTCTGTCCAGCCATTAGGGTCCAACTCAAAGGCTGCCTCTTCCAGGAAGCCTTCCCTGTTCACCTAGCAGGAAGAAACGGCTTTGTCTCGAATTCGGCCTGCCCCGGTGCTGTCACATAGACCATGAACCACACTCCCTGGGACTTCAGTGCCAGCAGGCCAGACCCTAGAACAGAGCTGCTGTAGGAATGGGGACAGAGACTCCAGCTGAAAGTGCATGCTGCACATTCCTGTTCCCCAAGGGGTCTGCACCACTCCTGTTGTGGGTAAACACACAGCTTCCCCCGCACTTGCGGGGAGCAGTTGGAGACACAGGCAGGTGTCTGAGCAGCTTCTGTTGGGCACGAGAAGTGATCCGCCTTTGTTCCGTTGACTTCTTCCTCCAGCAGAAGGAGACACCTGGGCCCTCCCCATCCTGGCCCCGCAGGTCTTCAAGTGTGTCTCCGTGAACACTGGCGCCGTGGAGACGGCACGGCTGGGGCCGGGCCCGTTCCCTCCTTTGTTGGTAGAAGAAAAAACATGGGGGCCCAGAGAGGGAAAGAGAATTTCTTAAGATTAAAGACCTAGCAATGGGGCCAGAATCCAGAATCCTGGATCTAATTAGCTTCGCATAGCCCCGTTTTTCTGGTCGGTGAGAGTGTCTGTTAGGGAGCGTATAGGTGTGTGTGTTTTCTGTTTTCCCATTTCGTTGTGAAAGTGATCTAGCTTACGCCACCGTACAAATAGATTTCTGTACCTATGCACCCACTCCCCGGATGTTACTGGTGCTTTACGGAAAGAGAATGTTGGGGTCCTGTCAAGGACATGCTGCAGGGGCTCCCAGCTGCCCTGGGTCCTCGTCTGACACACCGAGAGGAGGACACTGAAACAAAAAGGTCCAGAAGGCTGCAGTGGGAGTCGTGGGGTGCCAGCAGCCAGTCCGAGGCGCAGTGCTGTGCTGGGGGGAGGCAGAGCCCACCCTCATCCGATGAGAGACTGTCTGGCCTGGGACAGCTCCCAGGGGAGCTGCGGGGGCCGGGGTGGGGGGGAGATGCTCTTCGGGCAGCTCCCTGCAGCCTCCCACCCCCTGTGTCCTGGGAGGCCTGCGAGGTGTTCCGCTCCTCAGACAAACCCATGCCTCAGTGGACGGTGCCAGGTCCTCAGGGCGCCGTGGAGGGCTCCCCGACACGGCCTCGTGCGTTTCCCTGCTCCCTGACAAGAAGCAACAGGACAGACCACAGAGAGATGCTTAGGGGCAGAGACCTACTATGTGATTTCTAGCACAGGCATTTTTACTCATACATTTTCCCGTCCAGGTTTTGTCCAAATGTATACACAGTTTTTGGAGCTGGGATCATCATGTATAAACGATGTTACGTTCTTTCCGATGAAACCTGCCACGAACTCATCCACACCTCTGCAGCCTCCCAGGATCACGGTCTCAGCAGGCACAGAGGGATCGGCTGCCTTGAGCCACAGTTTTGTGGCACGTGGCTCATGTGGGGTTTGCCGGTAGTTACACGGAGCCCGCCCCCCTGCCCGAACGTCTTTGTGCCTGCGTCCTTTTTCCCTCTGCTGAATTGTCTCCTTGGTGTTCCTCCCAGAAGTGCGCACGCAGGGTGCAGCGGGGGGCGTTCGTGTGGTTAAAGTCCCTCCTTTCTTCACTGCTCCTCCCACGGCCAATGTGTGTGGTTGCCATGGAGATGTGTGCTGGGGTGGGGGGGGGCGAGGGCAATGCCCTCAACTGGGGCCCTCAGGAAGCCGTTGGCACCGCGTGGAGCAGAAGGAGGGTCAGTGCAGAGGGCAGGCTCGGCCTTGGCCAGCAGCCACACTCCGTGTCTGATGCCACCGTGTGCCACGTGGCCTTAAGGAGACGCTGGCGCCCACCTGTGGCTGAGAGAGGTGGAAGGAGGAGAAAGAAGAGGTGTGGGTCTGGACGTGTGGGTCAAGGGGGGGCCTTCCTCAGCACCTTCCAGAACAGACCGTGAGGGAGAGGAAGGGCAAGGCCCCATGTCCTTGCTTTCAGCGGTTTGGGGTCCAAAACGTCAGATTTTGTTCATTTTGCAAAGACCCAGAAACTTCCATCCCGGAGTCCGGGTGAAACCTATTTGCCTTGTCCGTGTTCATGGTGGCTGTGATTTTTCTGGTCTGTATGAGCTGGAAATGATGGATCAGATAGGAGAGTCCATGTGCCCTCCTGCCCCGAAGCCCACAGAACACAAGGGCCAGGGCCTGGGTGGGGGATGGGGCACAGGCAGGTCTGGGCCGATGGAAATTGTGCTAATACAGGCCTGAGCTCAGAGAGAGGCTGCGGAGGGCCGGAGGGGTCCACTCAGGGGATGGTGCTGGGATGTGCCAGTCACGGCCAGAGCAGGTGACTTTCAGTGTTGTAGCCAGTGCTTTGACTTCCGAGGCGGGGTGGGGGCGGGGGTGCGCTGTGACGTGCCTGTCATGCCTCCGGGAAAACACACCAGAAGATGAGGAATATATGCCTTGCTCATCCCACCTTCCAAAAACCACACACTGGCGGCGGTGAAAGATCATGAATGGATTTCATAGTGAAATCTCACCCCTTTAGACCCCGGCAGGCGAGAGTCTATCTGGATTATCGAAAAGCCTGCATCTAGAACTCTGAAAAAGTACCATTTCATTACTTCAGAGAAAGGAAATGACCAGAATTAACCCCAGCACTGTGGAACAGAAGTGCTTGAATAAACTGATGGTTGGTGACTGACAGCCCGTCCGTCATCCAGTAGGTTCTGAAGTGGGGGGGAGTTCTTGTCAGCTTTTTTTTTTTTTTTTAATTTTATTGATTCATTTGCGAGAGAGTGCGAGAGAGAGCATGAACAGGAGGAAGGGGCAGAGAGAGAGGGAGAAGCAGACTCCCCACTGAGCAGGGAGCCTGATGCGGGACTCGAACCCAGGACCCCGAGATCATGACCTGAGCTGAAGGTAGACGCTTAACCCACTGAGCCACCTGGGCACCCTGCTATTTTGTTTTTCTTACGAAGTCTAACTACTGCCCCTGAGATCATGTTTACTTTTTTGTGTTTTTTGTGTTTTTTTTTTTTTGACTTTGTATACTACTTAGTCCCCCAGCGTTTGAAAATGCTCACAGGTTCTGAAAGAGCGGTGCTGGCACTGTGGGGGTCTTCCTTTAACTCATGGCCACCCTGCGTCCTTACACCAGTCGTCACAGTATTTATGAGTAGTTTGTAGGTGCGCTCCCGAGCTTCTTGTCGGCTGTCCCCCCCACGGGAGCTCGCTAGATCCGGGGACAGTCCATGAGCTCGGCATTATCATCAGCCTCCTTTTGCAGAGGAACAGACAGAGGCCTGGGAGTGTAGTTTGCTCCCGCCCCCGTGTTAGATTATCTGCGCTCGGAGGGAACGCGTGCCAAAGCTGGCTCTGCCCCTGGGATCTAGGCCCGGCGCTGTGTGATGGCAAAGGCTGGGTTTTCAGAGACTTTCTGGTCGCGAGTGCAGGAGAGCAGCCGGGGACTTAGAGGAGGGGAGAGAGGACCCCATCCGTAGTGGGATGCACCCACACCACAGACAGACGGGGATTACAGGCTTCGATGCCTGCATTTCTGAGCCGTTGAGTCATGCCGATGTTTCTTGTCACATTCAGCAGTTATGGGTAAGCTGAATGAGTCAGCTGGATCTAAGGAAAAAGCCGGGGATCAAGAATGTGAGAAAGGAAGAGTGGGCACGTCCTAAAGGAAGCCAGTGGGCAAGGAAGAGAACAGGAAGCAACAGAAACAGGCGAGCCAGGGCCAAGGGCCGTGTGGGTCGGGAGAGGGCAGGGGGGTGACCTTGACCTGGCGTGGGGTCAGAGGGTCTCTTGTGTTCGTTGCTAGCAGACCCAGTTCTGCTGGGGGCACCCACACTGGGGCTTGACTGGGTTTCCCAGCTCAGACTCTGTTGGTCCCGTCAGAGGCCGAGACTGTTGGGACCATGGGATGGCATTAGATCCTTCGTGCCTGGGACATTGGCAGGGTCTGGGATATTGGAGCGCTGTACGGTCAAGGGCAACTCCAGCGTGACCTGTACCTGCTTTCCACATCGACAGTTCAGGTGCCCGATAGCGCACACGCATGGTTTGGGGTGGAAATCTGCATTTCTTCAGGAATACCAGACCCGGGTGTTACCTGGTGATACCCAATGTGTCCCCTGTCCCCCCAACGCTGAGGACGGAGGGTGCTCTGGGATGTGGGGGGCACTGCACTGTAATCAGCATGAAGACACTGTAGCAGGTGCCCCATCTCCGAGCCGGAATCCCAGGTCTAGGGAGTAACGTCTCTTACGAAGGTCTGAACTTCATCCTGGCATCACAGATGCCACGTGGGTCTCTTTGGCTCTCGTGCTAAGAGTATCTCTTCTTTTCTCTCTTAAGTGTTCTGTCTCTCAGATGTTCCCTTCAATCTCTGTCCCCAGCTCTGGCCCTGTGGTAGTGGGTTTAGTGTGTCGGCTTGACTGGGCCAGAGGGGCCCCTGCATTGGTCAGACATTGTTCTGATTGTGTCTGTGAGGATGTTTCTGGATGAGAGTAACAATTGGTAGACCGAGTAAAGCAGATTTTTCTCCCTAACGTGGGTGGTCCTTGTTCAATCAGTTGAAGGCCCGAATAGAACAAAAAAGCTGACCCTCCCACCAGTAAGGGACTTTCCCCCTGCATGACTGCCTTGAGCAGGGACATCGATTTTCTCCCCACCTTTGGACCGGAACGACACCATCGGCTCTTCCTGGGCCTCCAGCTTGCCTTCTGCTGGTCCTGGCACTTGTCAGCTTCCATAATCACACGAGCTGATTCCTTCTGATAAATCTATTCCTGTCTGCACACACACAAACACAGAAATGTGCACGTGCACACACACACAGTCATGCACACACACGTGCACTCATGCGCACACACACACACGTGTGCATGCGTAACACGCACACATTTTTGCACATGCACGCACACACCCTCCCATTCTGTTTCTCTGCAGAACCCTGGCTCATATGGGCCCTTTCGTCCTCCTCCTGCACTACTTTTCCTTCCCTCCCTACTCCTCTCTCCCTCGTGTCCCTGCACTGATGATTTCTTTCGCACCCACGGTTTCCATCCTGGAACCGTAGTGCTTCTATGCCCCTGACACAGGCTGGAACACGAGCCACTGTTTGTGGAGTATTTGCTCGGTCTCCTCGAGGCCTCTCATTTGCCTCCCAACCCACCACACTCATTTATAGAAGAGGAAGTGGAGTTTCAGAGCAGGTGACAGATGGCGCGTGGGGGCCCGGGGTCCGGGTGGCCCCACCGTGTGTTTTTGCCACCACACTGGTGGTTCTCACCCTTTACCGTCGATCAGTCACAGTTGCGAGGAGCCCCCTGTGACACACGCAGCCCCCTGGCTGCCCCTGCACGGACCCCGACTCCTGAAATCTGTGGCTCAGAGGCCTGCGTGCACGTGCGCAATGAGTGTCCCAGGGGATCTGATACAGACCCTGCGGTTTGCCTCCCCACCCGCCCCCCTCTGCCTTCCTTGGGCCTCCAGCTCCCTGTTTCCTCAACGTCAGGCTTGAAGCGCCCGGTGTGGCAGCCGATGGCCACACGTGGCTGGTGGCTCACACGCTGCAGGGAAAGCCTCTAGCTCCTACACCAAAGTTCGCTTATTAATAAGAAATGCTCAGTGAAGTTGACTGTCGTCGCGCTTTATATGTCACAAAGGCAATAGTCACACTGTAAAAAGAACACATCCGGGAGAAGGAAATTCCCTGTGACCCAATACCAAAACGAGACCAAAAGGTGTCTCTGTGCCTCTGTCCCTGTCGTGTGCTCACCGGGCTGCCCTGCTTGTTCCCTTCAGAAGCACATCCTACACCTTCGTCCTCGTGCCTCCACCATCCTCAAAAGCAGGTGCTGCGTGAGATCCTTGGACGACTCCACATGAGCACAGCCTTCTTGCCAGTTGAGTTGAAAGGGGAAGCAGACCCTGATCGCATGGGCTCCCAGACTCTGCTCTGAGAAAGCACTGAGGCCGGGCGGCGATCCCGTGGCCGGGTTTTCAAGGACTAGATGCACCTCTGGCTGGGAATCCGGCCAGTCCAGCACTGGGGCAGAGAGCACAGGCTTCCCCGTGACCAGAGCCGTGGGGACAGCTGCGCCCGTCCACACCAGCAGCCACCCCTGCAGTGGCCCCTGGGGCTGGGTCCCGGCATGCCCCGTGCGGGGAAGACCCTCTCTGTTCCTTCTGAGGATCACTGCTGACGCCTCTCAACCGTCTTGGGTCCTGGTCGCTGTCTTGCCAGCCTCCATCCACACGGCCGGCCTGTGAGCACACCTTTGGGGGGACTGCGCCCCGGCTCAGAGGCCTCAGAGGCCGCCTCTTGCTGTAACATCCGGTCCCAGTCCTTCACTTAGCATTGCAAACATTCCTTAAACCAGTTCCAGCTCCTTGCCTGTCTCCTGTCCTGCCGCCGTCTCCACCCGCCATCCCCCAGAGCTCCCTGGCCCTACGGACACCACCTGCCCCTTCCCGTGCATGTCCCGCTCATGCTTCACGTCCACCCAGACGAATACCCTACTCCGAGGTGCTGTTCTCCCTCGAGGTCTCTCTGGCGGCTCCTCTGCTCTCTGGTCTCACGTATGCCTTGTTCGCTTATCCATCTTGTGGTGTTTGAAGTTAATGGTTAGATTGAAGCCGGTTGCAGGGGTCTGTGTCTCCCCCTAGAGGGTCAGTTTGGGGAGAACCGGGAGAGTGTTCAACTGATCTTGACTTACCCCCTGCCTCCCTTCAAAACTTTGTGGGTAGTGCTGGGCATTTCCCATATGTACTCTTTAGCCATCGCTCCCCGTTCTGCCCCTCTTCCCCAGCCCTAAGCAACCACTAATCTACCCTTCTACTCCCATAGATTTGCCTATCCTGGGGGTTTCGTGGAAATGGAATCCTATAGTATGTGCTCTATTCCAACTGGCTCCTTTCACTTAGCGTAAGGCACTCTGGGTTCATCCATGTTGGAGTGCGTCAGAACTTCGGTCTTTTTTATGGCTGAATAATATTCCGTTGTCTGTATATACCACATTTTATCTATCCATGTGTTGGTTGATAGACACTTGTTTCTGATTTGGGCCTTTATAAATAATGCTGCTATGAACATTCTTGTACAGTCGATCCTTGAGCAATGCGGGTTTGAACCACAAGGGCTACTTACATGTGGATTTTTTACAGCACGGTATTGTAAATGTGTCTTCCTTAGGATTTTCGTAATACTCTTTCCTGTTGCTTACTTTGTTGTTAGAATACAGTATATAATACATACAAAATACGTGTTCATCGACTGTTTACGTTATCGGTAAGACTTTCAGAAGGTCAACAGTAGGGGCGCCTGGGTGGCAGAGCGGTTAAGCGTCTGCCTTCGGCTCAGGGTGTGATCCCGGCGTTGTGTGATCCCGGCGTTGTGGGATCGAGCCCCACATCAGGCTCCTCCACTATGAGCCTGCTTCTTCCTCTCCCACTCCCCCTGCTTGTGTTCCCTCTCTCGCTGGCTGTCTCTATCTCTGTCAAATCAATCAATCAATCAACCAATCAACCTTAAAAAAAAAAAAAGAAGGTCAACAGTAGGCTGCCAGTAGTTAAGTTTTGGGGGAGTTAAAAGTTACGTGGATTTCTGACTGCATGGGGAGGTCAGCGCCCCTAACCCCCATGTTGTTCAAGGGTCAACTGGATATGTTTTTGTGCGGACACATGTTTTCATCTCTTTGTGTGTATATCTAAGGGTAGAATTGCTGGGTTACATGGTAGCTCTGTTTAACTTTTTGAGAAACTGTTTTGCAATGTGGCTGCAGCATTTTACATTCCTACCAGCAGTGTGTGAGGCTGTCAGGATCCCACATCCTTGCCAACACTCGTGATTATCTGACCTTTTGATTCTGACCATCCTAATGGGTGTGAAGTTGAATCTCAGTGTGGTTTTGGTTTGCACTTCCCTGATGACTAATGATGTTGAACGACTTTTCATGGGCTTATTTGCACGTCTTAGTTGGAGAAATGTGTATTCAGATCCTTTACCCATTTTTTTATTGGGTTTTTAAAATCTTTTCGTTATTGAGTTTCAATAGATTTTTTTTATATGTTTTACGTATGAGTCTCTGATACATGATTTGCAAAAATTTTTTCTCTGATGGACGGTCATTTTACTTTCCTGATGTTACTATTATTAAATTTTGATGCAGTCTAATTTATCTATTTTTTTCTTTTATTTCTTGTGTTTTTGGTGCTTTGTATAAGAAAACATTGGCAACCCAAGGTCACAAAGACTCACGCCCATATTTTTTTCTGAATGTTATAGTCTTAGCTCTTTTTTAAAAAATTTTATTTATTTATTTGACAGAGAGAGAGAGGAGAGAGAGAGCAAGCAGGCAGAGCAGGCAGAGGGAGAAGCAGGTTCCCCGCTGAGCAAGGAGCCTGATGCGGGACTCGATCCCAGGACCCTAGGGTCATAACCTGAGCCGAAGGCAGATACCTAACGACTGAGCCACCCAGGCATCCCTATAGTCTTAGCTCTTCAGTTAAGGTCTTTGATCCATTTTGAGTGGGTTTTTATATAGTTTGAGGTAGGGGTCCAACTTCTTTCTTTTGCACACGGATATGAAGTTTTCCCAGCACCATTTGTTGGAAAGACTATTCTTTCTCCATTGGATTGTCTCGGCAAATGTGTTGAAAATTAATGGACCCTAAATGTTAGGGTTTGTTTCTGGTGTCTCAATTTTTTTCCACTGCTCTAGTCAATTATCTTTGAAAGAGATTTAACTAATAAGAAAAAAATCTCATTCATCCATGCAGTTGCTATTTTTGGTCCTCTTCATTTCTTTGTTTAGATCCAGATTTTCATCTGGTACCATTTTCCTTCTGCTTAAAGGCCTTCCTCAACTTTTTTTTATAGTGCTGATCTGCTGGTGATGAATCCTTTCAGCTTTTGTGTGTCTGAATTCATCTTTATTTCACTCTTGGGTTTAAAGGATATTTTTGTGGGGGCGCCTGGGTGGCGCGGTCGATTAAGCTCCCGACCCTTGGTTTTGGCTCAGGTCATGATCTCATGGGTCCTGGGCTTGAGCCCCACATCGGGCTCCGTGCTCAGGGCGGAGTCTGCTTGAGATTCTCCCTTCTTCTCCGTCTGCCCCTCCCCACCCCACCCCACCCCGCATGCTCGGCTCTCTCTCTCTCTGTCTCGCAAATAAATCTTTAAAAAAAAAAAAGATATTTTTGTGGAGCTAGAGAATGCTAGATGGATAGTTTTTACTTTCACTTCTTTAAAGACGTAGTTCCATTGTTTGCCATCAGAAATCTGATGTCCTCTTTATCTCTGTTTCTCTGTAGGCACATCTTCCTTTTTCTTGGATTGCTTTTAAGTTTTCTCTCATTGATTTTGAGAAATTTGGTTATGATATCCCTTGAAGTTCTTTTTATGTTTCCTGTGCTTAGGGTTTGTTCAGATTTTTGGATGTGTGAGTTTGTAGTCTTTGTCACATTCAGAACATTTGTGGCCACTATTTCTTCACATTTTTTTTGCTGCACCCTCCCCCCCCCTTCCTCAGGGGCTTTGTTACTAACCCCCTTTCTTGCCTCTTTGTTCCATTTAACAAATTACCCCTTAAATTAAATCTTTTTTTTTTTTTTTAAAGATTTTATGTATTTATTTGAGAGAGAGCACGAGTGGGAGTGAGGGGCAGAGGGAGAGGGAGAAACAGACTCCCCGCAAAGCAGGGAGCCTGATGTGGGGCTCGATCCCAGGATCCTGAGATCATGACCTGAGCCGAAGGCAGGCACTTAACTGACTGAGCCACCCAGGCGCCCCTTAAATTAGATCTTAACTAACTGAAATTACCTTACCAACTCCCTTATGTTCATCTTATGCTTAAAATTCTTTTCCTCTCTGTTTCATTTTGGCTTTTGAGTGACCAATTTTTATTATTATGCCTTTAAATCCATTAATCTTTTCTCTGTAGTGTACAGTCTCTTAATCCCATCCAGTGTATTTTTCATCTCTGATACTCTAGTTTTGGTCTCTAGCCATTAATCTGGGCATTTTTAAAGATCTTCCTTTCACTCTTTGGACCTATGGACTACGGTATCAGTAACTTGTATCTCTTTCCCTACTGATTTGTGTCACATCTGGCTTGATTTCCATGGATTGACTATTTTCTTCATTATGGGTCCTCTTTTGCCCCCTTTTTGCAAGCTTGGTGATCTTTGATTAGATGCCAGACATTGTGATTTCACCTCGTTGAGTCGTGGATATTTTTGTATTCCTTTAAATCTTCTGGAGCTTTGTCCCACGTTGCAGGTAAGTTACTTGGAGACAATGATCTTTGCAGAGCAGCACGCGGTCTAGGGTCAATTACTCTTCACTCCAGGGTAAAATTTTTATGAGCATTTTATTCAGTACCCCACGGATTATGAGTTTTCCCACTCTGGCTGGTGGAGATAGGCACTCTTTTCGGCCCTCATGATGCCCTTTTCTCCTGGGCTTCACGAGTCTTCTCAGGCACGTGCTGATCCGAGCCCTGCTGAATGCTCAGAGGAGACCCTCTGCGGGTCTCCAGGATCTTTTCTCTGTGCAGTGTTCTCTTCTCAGTCCAGGTGATAATGGTCTGGAGTAGTAGGAATGGAAAACAAAAAGAGAATGTTTTTGTAAAACTGTAAGTAAATAAAAAGACTTGGGGGGGGCACCTGGGTGGCTCAGTCGTTAAGCGTCTGCCTTCGGCTCAGGTCATGATCCTGGGGTCCTGGGATCCAGCCCCGCATCAGGCTCCCTGCTCCACTGGGAGCCTGCTTCTTCCTCTCCCACTCCCCCTGCTTGTGTTCCCTCTCTCACTGGCTCTCTCTCTCTCTGTCAAATAAATAAATAAAATCTTAAAAAAAAAAAAAAGACTTGGGAGCGCGGCCAGTGAGAAGAGAACTGGAGTGTGGAGTGGGGCTAATGGCGGTGTGGTCCCCGACGGGGGTGGTCAGTCAGGAGAAAGGAAATTGAGACCGTTGAGGAACGTTCCCAACGATTTGACAGAGTAGATTGCAGCTTGGATTTTACGTTTCATTTTTCCACATTATTGTATTTTCCAAGAAAATAAGTCTGGCGGATGGAAATGAAAAACAAAACAAAAACCCAGCCCCTTACTGCCGGTAAACTGAGAAGGAAGGAGTGACCTGGAGGGTTTGGGCAGAGGGAGGTGGGGGTGGAAGAGATTTTTAGCTCACGTAGGTTAACGCTGCGGAAACTAAAGGTCATTGACAGGATCCTGGCAACAGTGACTTACGCTAACACTTACTATGAGACAGCACCACAGTGGGCTCCCTGCTGGGACCCCCAGTTTTGGCCTCTACCAAGGAACCCACAGGGTCAGGTGACCCGCCAACCTCTCCTTTCTGGGGAGCGGCAAAGCCCAGGACCTGACTGTTGCTTTTCTACTTTCACCTTCTGCCTCGTTCCTCCGCCCACTGAGGCTACACCAGCCTAGGAAATCCAGGTTGATGGTTTCATTTGCACCAAACCGATTTGGTTGGTGTTTCTGTTGGTTAGTATTAGCTTCACTTTAAGAGTTAGCCTCTTCTGCAAGAAGCTGTTTGAAGAAGGGGATCAGGTAGAATTCTGTGCGATAAAGCGAACGGTGCCTAGCTGCCTTGGTCACAAGTGGCCACGGGATACTTGATATGTTCTTGTTCAAGTACTTGAACTGAATCGTAATCATTGTTTAAATTTTTTTTAAGATTTATTTGATGGAGTGTGAACGAGCCCAAGCAGGGCGAGTGGGAGAGGGAGAAGCAGGCTCCCTGCTGAATCCGGAGCCCAATGTGAGGGCTCAATCCCAGGACCCTGGGATCATGACCTGAGCCAAAGGCAGTCGCTTAACCCACTGAGCCACCCAGGTGCCCCAGGTTTTTTAAAATTTTTATTAACTTAGATTTACATATGACTAGTCACAAATGGCTGGTAATCTGTGGACCAAAATCTATAAACAGTTGTTCATTTTTACTTCCTTTTGCAGGAACTCCTCTTGTGGCCAGGAAAACCTTCCCTCTTTACTTTTCAGGGAGGTCTTTTGGACACTGAAATTTGTGATGAAGTCTTACAGCTCAGGGCCAATTACTTTTCCAGAATAGACAAGTCGTTCCTGTTTCTGGAGGGAAGGGAGAATGGCGAGCATGGCATATTTAGTTTTATTTGTCAGGGTATGCGGTTGACCTTCTCTTGGTGACATCTGTGACTGTGGCCACACTTTTTCTTCATCGAGCTACACTGGCTTCATCCAGAGTTTTCTTTTCAACTTGAAAGGGCCCCCAAAGGCAAATATAAAACATCTGTTCACTATCAATGGGAAGTGGCCTTTTGATGAGTCTGTACATTTATTAGTCAATGTTTTGTAAGCTGTGGTTGCAACTGGAAAATAAGCACCTTTGACTACCCTTAAGCTTGGGGAAACTGTGTCTTTGGCATACTTTCGGTGTGCACGTCGCTGGGTGTTTCCTGGTGTGAGGAATTCTTCTGCCGGAAGCAGGAGGATCCTGAGACTGAATTATAAAGACGGGGCACCACCCTCTCTTCCCCCTCACCCTTCTGTTGGTTGCTCATTGCTCAGGGATGGTCTGGATCTTTGCACTTTTGTTTGACCAAGACCAATCTAGGCAAGTGGAAATGCCGGTTCAGAGACTGGCTTGACGCATCGCCTAACTTAGCGTGGTCCCTGGACCAGCCCCTTGAGCATTGCCTGGGAAGGGCAGAGTCTCAGGCCCCCCCCAGAGCTACTAGATCAGAGTCTCGGGGATGGGGCCCGGCAGCCTGTGCTTTAACAAACCCACCAGGTGCTTCTGCAGAGTGGGGAGGAGGTTTGATGGGGAGGGCCGGGAAATCCACCCCCCCACCCCTAGTCTGAGAGCTACTCCTTGGGGGGGACAAAGAGGGTATAGCGTGGTGGGAAGAGTGCTGACTTCGTGCCAGAGAGCTGGGTTCAAATCCCAACTCTTCTAGCCACCCTGGGCAGGTGTGCCTGACGGATTATGTTTTTGTTTTTTTTTTTAAAGATTTTATTTATTTATTTGACAGAGACAGCCAGCGAAAGAGGGAACAGAAGCAGGGGGAGTGGGAGAGGGAGAAGCAGGCTCCTAGTGGAGGAGCCTGATGTGGGGCTCCATCCCATAACGCTGGGATCACGCCCTGAGCCGAAGGCAGCCGCTTAACCGCTGTGCCACCCAGGCGCCCCGGATTTAGGTTTTGCATAACGCAGTAGGTGGGCGTTAAAGCGCCTTAGTTGCGAGGTCGCCTTGTTGCAGGGTTAGCGAGTGATATGACCAGAGCCAGCCGCCTCCCCCAGCCGGCCAGACCTGCTCAGTGGCTTGTGCGGCTCCAACCTGTCCCGGTCCGGGCTGTGGTTTGGTGCCACCTAGTGGTGGTTGGCTGATCTAGCGTATATGTCCATGAGGACCGTTCTGGTTTCTGGATCCTGCACCTGCATGGACCGTGGCCGGATTCTAGGAATTTCTGGGTTAGTTGGGGTCTGTGTCATTGGCCAGACCTGGAGTGGTTCCATCTCAAGAATACTTGCCCTCTGCCTCCCTGCTTTTGAAGACGAGAAGCCTCGGAGTCCCTGGCTGGTTCATTCTGTAGAGTGTGCAGCTCTTGATCTCAGGGTTGTGAGTTCGAGTCCCACACTGGGTGTCGATTGCTTGAATAAATAAACGTTAAAAAAATGAAAACTCCTTTCTCTGTTCCCTGGGAGGAAGAGAGTAAGTGGATTCCACGTGTAGGTGTGCACTCCCAGGCACTTAATCGAGCAGGCGGTCTTGTGTCGCAGTGGGACAGGCATGTGCTTCAGGGTCACACAAACCCGGGTTCCCGTCCTGCCCACTTACTACTCCGAGCCTCAGAATGTGTGAAATGGAGGTGACATTCATCCCATCAGTGTCATGGTTTTATGAAGAGAAAAGGAAACCCAGAAAATGGGAGCAATCCTGGGGTGTCCTTTCCAGCGATTCCCAAGGATGGTTAATTCCCACGTCTGTGCACTACTCCGTGATATTGTCATGTGATGGGGTTTAGTTCTGCCTCATTCTTGGGTGAACTGTTTCCATATTTGCTGAAACCAAAAACCTCCAGTGAGTGACAGGGAGTGATCCGTGGACTTGCCTGTAAAAGACGTGGGGTGGGACAAAGCCAGAAAGGAGGGCTGATGGTGTAGTAACATGTGGCAACACTAAACATTTTTAGGCTTGTTAATATATGAAAGTTGTAAGCACGGTACTTGAAACCTGGAAGGCGATCAACCAATGTTAGAGTTTTATTTTTTTCTCCTACTGATAAAATACAAGCTAATTTGGTGTGGCATCTAGTTTCTCAGCTTAGGTGGTCTTTTAAAACTGACATAAAAAGTAGAGTTTGAGTCCTTCAGAGCACACTTAAGGCCCCACCCTTTCCCTATGAGGGAGTCCTTAATAATAATATATCATAATATTATTATTATATATAATATGTAATGTATAATATTATAATATATAATATTATAATATAAATTATATGTTATATAAGTTATAATTTATTATTATTATTATTATTATTTTGGAATAAAGGAAAAGCAGATGCAGCCTTTAAGCCCTTCCTTTGGCCTCTGGGGTCTGGACGTGGGATGTCTCAGCTCTGGGGACTAACAGGATTTGTCTCGCCAGCTTGGCAGTTTTTTAAGGGACAATTAACGTCCTACCTGCTCATTAGTAAAAGTTTGGGGAAGCGTAGGAAAGAATCAAGGAGCACACAATTAGTCGACAAAGACCCCCTGTCCACAATCATGCAGATACCAGATATGTCCACCAGGGGCACTGTCACTCTTGGGCAGATTTCCCCCCCCCCTTTTTTTTTTTTCCTTTGAATTTCTTCTTTACATAGTTGAAATACAGGTTTTTAGATCTTGTTTTATTACTTTTCATATTATTACATAAGGGTTTTCTTTTAAAATAAAGTATTTGGGGCACTTGGCTGGCTCAGTGGGTAGAGCATGCAACTCTTAATCTGAGGGTCGGGAGTTCAAGCCCCATGTTGGGCGTGGAGCCTATTTTAAAAAAGAACAAACGAGGGGCACCTGGATGGCTCAGTCGGTTGAGCCTCTGACTCTTGGTTTCCATTCAGATCTGGGTCTCCAGGGTCGTGGGCTCGAGCCCCGGGTAGAGCCCCGCATGCGGCTCCAGGCTCAGTGCACAGTCTTCTTGAGATTCTTTCCCTTCCTCCCTCTCCCTCCTGCTCGGCCCCTCCCCGCCCTCAGGTGCACCCTCTCCCTCAGAATAAGTAAATGACTAAAAATCTTTAAAAAAACAAAAGCATTGTTTTTCAAATGATTAAATCTATAATTCTAGAAAAATTTAATATAAGTGTATGAAAGCAGAGAGTGAAATTCTACTACCGTCTACAAGTGTCCCTAATGGTAGGAAAAAAAAGGTTACATATCGAAATGCATCAAGTAGTAAGAGGCATTCCCTTTAATACAACCTACCAGGGCTACACAGTACTAGATAACGTTTAAATAACCCTATTAGCAATGCAGTTTCCCAGTAATACCATCTGCCAGTACCAAGCACTATCAGGTTCGGCATGCAGCTTTCCAGGGTTTTCTCTCCTTTGTATATCAGTGTGTGTGTGTGTATGTGTGTAAGTTACTGAAATGGAATCGCACAGTTGTCCAGCTCGCATTTTTCATTTGCTAATGTATTTTGAGTCACCGTCTATAGTATAAGCATTCGCCAGTCTCACTAAAACACTTATTTGAACGGTACTTTATTTTTTTAATTTTGATTTTTTTTAAAGATTTTATTTATTTTTTCGACAGAGTTAGAGACAGCCAGCGAGAGAGGGAACACAAGCAGGGGGAGTGGGAGAGGAAGAAGCAGGCTCATAGCAGAGGAGCCTGATGCGGGGCTCGATCCCATAATGCCGGGATCACGCCCTGAGCCGAAGGCAGACGCTTAACCGCTGTGCCACCCAGGCGCCCCTTGAATGGTACTTTAAACGGCCACATAATATTTGATCATTTAGATGTACACTGTTTTCTGTAATCATTTCTCCTGAGGCTTCCAATGTGGACCTATATTTATTCACATTTCTGATTCTTTCCTTAAGCTAAGTCTCAGAGAGCTGCACCCAGTCAGAGATAAACATTTTTTTAAATTTTTTAAAGATTTTATTTATTTATTTATTTATTTATTTATTTATTTGACAGAGATAGAGACAGCCAGTGAGAGAGGGAACACAAGCAGGGGGAGTGGGAGAGGAAGAAGCAGGCTCACAGCGGAGGAGCCTGATGTGGGGCTCGATCCCAGGACTCTGGGATCACACCCTGAGCCGAAGGCAGACGCTTAACGAATGAGCCACCCAGAGATAAACATATTTAAAGTTTCCTCTCCAGGGAGAGTTTCTCATTTTACACTCTCATCAGTAGCTTACAGAAATATGCCAGGACGGCGGTCATAAATGACTGTGATCCTCGTTGATGTTATAAGTGAAAAAGCTCTTGTTCGATTTGTGTTTTTTAGAACACTAGAGTGCTCGGCGCTCTGGCATGTTTAATAATCGCCCTCTATGATTTCTGGAACAGAGGTAATATGCCCTTTATTAAAACAGAAAGTTAACTCCCAGCTTAGATTCCTTGGAACTTCCCAGACCCCATTCCTGGAACCAGAGCTCGATGTTCTCTGCATTGGAACAGAAACCTCATCTCTGTCTAGGAAGTCCTGTTCTGTTTCCAGATGGCCCCCTCGCTCTCTCCAGTGGCCACTGCAGGACCTGCAGCCTCGCCTCCTTTCCTCCCAGAACGCAGCAAAACAAGCCAGCCCCACTCCCAGGCTGGACTTAGGTTTTCCTTGTGGTCAGACAGTGTGGGCGTCGTTTTCCTCTGTGGTGGGCTATTTGTGTCCTTCCTGTCGCCTTGGCTGCCTGGGGAGGGCCTGGAGACTCTCACCCAGGTGCCTGATGGGGACAAAAAGGGGAGAGAGGATACTCTAGTTAGTTCTCATTTTCCTTTGTAAAACTTTGAGTCCTCTGGAACATTTTTATAGCGGGGCAAGTTCCAAGTAAGTGAAATAATTATAAATGAACTTCCATGGCTGTAAAGGGGGGTTCTGTTAGTGAACCCTGAAATCATTTAGTTATAAGCACTCCTTCTTGTTACCCTAGTTTTGCAGAGTCAGGAAATGCTTTAGAAGATTCTAGAACCTTCCAGAAGTGAGTGTAACTAACTTTGAAGGAAGGACAGGAGAGAAAGTTTGGAGAGCTACAAACCTGCATTGTAGACTTCTAGCATATGCCCCATTGCTCTTTCCACACTCCCTCACCCTATTATAGTTTGTTTCAGGCTATGACAATAATATGTACTCATTGCAGGAAAAAAACTAAAAATCACCCATTTTCTATACTCAGAGATAATGACTATTAACATTTGGTGTACATCTGGTGTGTATGAACATACACATAATTTTGTGGTCATATAGGTGTGTGAGCATGTGTTTCCATGTCTGTACACACACACAAACATGCTTTTATACCACCTTTTAAGGTATTTTAAATATCTCTCCGTGTCATCAAGTCTGTTGTTGAAGATAATCTTTTTTTATGGCTGCATAATAGTGTAAGTGTTTCACATGTGTATATATATATATATATATATATATATATATATATACACACATACAGCTATTTAATAGGAATTAGATATTTGCTTAATGCTCATTTTTAAAGCTATTTTATTTTTTCATCTTCTAAATGTTTTTTAAAGATTTTATTTAGAGAGAAAGTGTGCATGCACAAGCAGAGGGAGGGGCAGAGAGAGAGGGAGACAGAGAATCTCAACCAGACTTCCCGGTGAATGTGGAGCCCGACGCAGGGCTAAATCTCATGACCCTGAGATCATGACCCAGGCCGAATTCAAGAGTCTGACACTTAACCAGCTGAGCCACCCAGTCACCCCTAAGCTGTTTTAAATAATGTTGAGATGAAGATCCTTGAAAAAGTCCAACTCTGATTATTTCCTTAGAATAAATTCCTGCAGTAGAATTTCTGAGTCAAAATAATCTGAACTTTCTAAATCCTATTGATATCTGATACCAAATTTTCTCTTATAAGCTTGTTCCAACTTCTGCTATCCCTCACAGAGCGAAGAGTGTCTTCAGTGTCATTACCAACGCTCAGTGGTATTTTTAACCTTTGCCAGTCTGACAGACCAGGGTATGTTATTGTAATTTGCAATTTTTTTTTTAGATTTTTTTTAAAGATTTTTTATTTATTTACTCGACAGAGACAGACAGCCAGCGAGAGAGGGAACACAAGCAGGGGGAGTGGGAGAGGAAGAAGCAGGCTCATAGCAGAGGAGCCTGATGTGGGGGTCGATCCCATAACGTGGGATCACGCCCTGAGCCAAAGGCAGACACCTAACCGCTGTGCCACCCAGGCGCCCCTGCAATTTTTTTTTTAATCATGAGAGAAGTTGAATTTTTTCTTTTATATTTGTTGCTCATTCATACTTTATCATTTTTCCCCATTCTTTGCCTATTTTTCTTTTTTTTTTTTTTAAGATTTTATTTATTTATTTGAAAGAGACAGCACGAGGGGAGGGAGGGACAAAAGGAGAGGGACAAGCAGACTACCCATACTATGGATATAACATGGGGCTCAATGCGGGGCTCAATCCCAGGACCTGAGCCGGAGGCACTTAACTGACTGAGCCCCCCAGGCACCCCGCTTTCCCTATTTTTCTAAATGGACTGTTAATTGAGCTATTTGCATATTACGGTAGGTTAGATTGTTTTTTGTCCTCAGGTGCAGATGTTTCCTCTGGTTTGTCATTTGCCTTTGGTTTATAGTATCTCACCTAAAGAAGGTGTGTGTGTGTGTGTGTGTGTGTGTGTGTGTGTGTGTGTGTGTGTTTATGTATAGTTTCAAACTACAGCAAAGTACAGTAGGAAATAACCTTTGTTTACCTACCACCCAGAATGCATGGACATTTTTGTATGTTGTCCTTTTAGCTTGTTTCTGATAAAAGAAGTAGAGTATTACAGGTAAATTGGAATCGTCCTGGTTCCCCTTCCCATATTCCCCTTCCCAGGACAGCTGCTGTCATGAATTGAGCGTATGGATCCTTCCCATCCCAGTTTTTCTTCTGTTATCACATATGCTACTATCATAAACAATATACAGTACTAGTTTGTGTGTGCATATGTGTTTGTTCATGCTTTAACTTACATAGATACTATCATAGGACATATAGGTCATTGCGTAAGTTTCCTTGTTTGCACAGCAGTGTGTTCAGTTCAGTTCATAATGATATATACGAATCTAGTTCGTGCATTTTGACTGCTGTGTAGTATTGCATCCATTGACTAGGACCCCAAATTCTTCCTCAGTGTATTTATCCATTTTTCTACAATGGTGAGTGTTGAAGATGCAGCTGGGTATCTAGGTTTTCTTTGCTGCAGTGAACAGCTTACGTGCTTCTCCTTCTGCACCTTGGAAGATCTTTTGAAAAGGCATCCCTAGGAGTATGTGGTTCAGCTCTCTGGGCTCTTGCCAGATTCTTCCCAGGGTGCTCATGCCCATCGACACTCCCACCAGCAGCAGGAGAGGCTTCCTCTTGTCCCACATCTTCACCAAGACACAGTACTTTCAGGCTTAGTGATTTTAGCCCACCCAGGAATGAGATAGCACCTCCTTGTGGTTTTAATTTGAACGTCCTAATTGCTGGTGGGATTGAACATCTTTTAAAATGGTTACTGCCTAGAGTTTAACAGATTTCCTCTTCTTTGCATTTTTGCTTCTTATCCTTTGCTCGCTTTTGCCATTGGCTTATCTTTGCCGGATGGGTGGTTGGTGTTCTTTATGTTTTAGCTACTCGTGCCTTGTTATACGTATTGTACCCAACTTCTGATCTCTGGCCTGCCTTTCCTTTTATTTCTTCAACTCAGCACTTATTGCCTTCGGTTAGACCACTGACAAGGCCTCCTCCTATGAGGCCGAGCTGAAGTTAGGTTAAATCCTCAAGGAGTGAAGCATGTATTCAGAGTATTAAAAAGTTCTGTAGGAACCGATCAGAGGGTTGGGGAGACACAAAGACAGCAGTGGGTCTCACAGCCACAAGCAGGACACCAAGAAGGGTCTAGGCTGGCCAGGAGAAGGGCGGGGCCTTCCTGGGGAGGGGGGTACAGAGGCAGGACCGCAGCTGGTCAGCCCCAGAGCCTTCATCTTTCCATGCTTCTGCCTCTCTTTCTCCTTGTGCTCTCCACACGGCCTCCAGTTCTCCAGCCCCTGACCCCCTCCTTCTGCCTCCCTTCTCAGAGCAGTTTGGCTTTTCCACAGATTTGTCTTTTGAACTTTGTTGTTTTATGTTGAACAGAAGTTTGGATTTTTGATGTCCTATTGATCAGCCTTTACTTTCTAAGGTGTGCCTTCTATATGTCACTGAGAAATCCTTTGCCACGCCCAAGTCAAAGACAGATGCTCGAAATGTCTTACGATAACTTTGGTTTTTCACACTGAGGTCTTTCATCCATCTGGAAGCTTCTTGCTTTTGTAGCTAAGCTCCTTTCCTTTTGTGGTGGCTTTTCCTCCGCATCAGTGCTTTCCAGGCCCTCTCTAAGCGCCAACAGGTCTATGTCACCTGGCTTTTTTTCTCTGTCGACTTGTGCTCTTCGCTTGCTCTGGGGGGGGTCCCGGGCGGGGCACTTGGCGTTTATCAGGGGGGTTTCCTCTGTCTCGAGCACCGTTAGTGTTTGTGACATTGGTGAATGGGGTTTCATGTTGTGGACCCTGGCTCCAAGGGGCACGATTCCACTAGAGTTCAGAATTCATTCCGTTTCGGAAACTTCCGTGGTCTGTTGCATATGTGTTGTGCCTGGTGCTGGAAGTGTTCTCTGATCTGGGAACGCTGTGGAGTCATGGACCCAGGGTCTCCCACAGAGATGCTCCTGCTTAACCTTGAACATGGGACCCTCTATATTTTTTCATAAGGGATCAAGGGCATTGACAAAGCGTGCTATTCTTGTCAGCGTCCTAGCTTTATGGAAACGGAAGTCACACCTACGAGCTGGGGTGCTTTGAATTTTTCCCACCCTTCCTCACCCCGTTTAGATCAGGAGAAAACAAGAAAAATCATTATCCGCCCAACAATGTGTAGTTTCTGCAGTGGAGATGAAAGGAGACACGAAAATAAGGAAAATGAAGTTGACCAATGTATAGGACTTTCCTGATAGGCTGTCACCCGTGTCCCCTGGAGAACACGTGTGAGGTAACATCCCAAACACCTGTGGGAAACCGCTTCACAACAGAAGTCGTGCCCCCACTGAGGGTGCCTCGGCCGCCCCCTCCCCAGACGTCTCGCTGGCTTCTTCCTCAGCGGAGAGGAAGTGGGAGAAGGGGACCTAGGATGATTCCCAAGGCAGCGCTGCTGTCCCCGGCCACATAGCAGCCGCCAGGGGCCTGGCCTTCCGGCCTCCGCCTGCCCATCGCCAGGGGCCACCAGCAGCTTTCTGATATCACACACCTATTCCTGACCGTTGGCATTTTTTGCATGTTTGTTCCTGTTTAAACACACTTTGCCTTTCTTTTCTCCTTTTTTCACTGCAATACATCATCTTTTCACCCTGCCTTTGTGTTTTTTCCTTAGGCCGGAAGCTGAGAGGAAAAGCCTTTTATTTTGTCAACGGCAAAGTGTTTTGCGAGGAAGACTTCTTGGTGAGTTTGTTACCCAAACCTCCCCGGCCCGCAGTCCTGACCAGAGTCAGGGGTCCTGGGGGGAGACCCGGGCCAGGCAGAAGAGGGGGTTTCTCTCCGTGATCCCCAGTGCTGGTGGGGAGCTGAGTGCGGCCGGAGAAGGGGGTCCTGACTTTCCTTCTGTAGATACACTGGGTGGCCCTTGTTTCCAAAGCAAATGACAAACCGCAGAGCCTTGTGCTTGGAAGGGACTCGAGGGCCGCTTGGCCTGTCCCCTTGTGTTCTGCTGCATTCTGCCTACCCCACCCCTCTCTTAAACCTCCGGACTGGGGTTCTTCGGCCTTCATTCCTTCGAATCCTGGCTGCTCTCTGCGGGCATCCAGCCTCAAAAGTCCATCCACATACCAGTGACTCCCAGACTGAGCTCCAGCCCTGTCAGCCCCTCTCAGGCCAGCTGCTGACATCTCACTGGCCATTGGACGGTGCCCCGGGCTGCCCTCCAGTCCTTCATAGCCCGCTTGTCTGAAGCAGACGCCTCATGCTGCCTCGGGTCCTTATCTCTGAGAACTGTGTCCTCGGTTCACCCTCGACCCCTCCTCTTCCTCCCCACCTCTCCCAGAACGTGGCTAAGCATTGATCCTTGCGCCACCATGGCCTCCCTGGGCCTGCTTAGCTCTCCGTGGCAGCGTAGCTCAGCCACGCTCCCTGTGTGTCAACCCAGCCCACCCAGGAGCCACGTCTCCAGGGTTCAAAGCATGTGCAGAAGCTGTGGTCAGGGCCTGCCTTGTGCCTCTCCCGCTGTGCTCCTTGCTTACAGCCCTGCACGGCCTCAAGCCTTTGTGCCTCAGCTTGGGCCAGTTCCCCTGCCTAGAGTGTCTTCACCCTTTCTTTGCCCGGATAACTGACAGCCTTGTCCCTGTCCCCGACAGCGAGCGCCCCTCCTCTGCGCCTTGGCCACACCTGGGCTTCCCTGGCCGAGCAGGGTGCGCAGGGCAGGGTGGCCGTCCACAAGCCTTTCTCCCTCACCTGACTGTAAGCTCCTAGGGAGGAGAGAACATGCTTCTTGGCCTTGACCTCGTCAGACCCTAACCCAGTGCCAAGCATGGAGTGGCGCTGTAAATGGCAGATGACCTGAGCCTGTGTCGCCCGGGGTGGGGGGAGCCTGGAGATGGCTTGGGGTTGATGCCCTGTGATCCGGGCTTGCCAGTAACAGACAAGCAGACCCAAACTGGCAGAAGCAAAAAGGAAATGCATTCGGCAGTGGCCTCAGGGTCGTCTTGTCTTCAGTTTGGGGCCCTGCCTCTGCCGCGTTAGCTCGGTTCTCAGACACTGACCGATGGCCACAGGGCGGGGGCGCTCTGGGGTTTGTGACCTCTTGGTTTCAGTGCCCATGAGGCACAGCGCCTGTCCTGCCCCTCCAGTCTCATTGGCTCTGTCGGGTCACATGGGCACCTGTGGGCAAAATCACGGGTGCTGAGGAATGTGGAGCTCTGATTGGCCAGGTCTGAGTCTGTGCCCCGCCTTGGTTCCCCGCAGGCGGTGGGGGTTCGGCTGGCTCACCCTGAAAATGAACTGTCACCCTTGGGGTTGCAGAAAGTTCCCTTTTTCTTTTTTTCCACCTTCCTTTCCATTACACCCCCCCCATGTGTGTTTGTAATATCTAAACTTCTAGTATCTTCCAGCATGCGGTATCTTTCCTGTGTGTGCTTTTCTGAAAAGCGTCCTTCATTTCTTTCAAGACTCCAGCTGTGCGTGTGTGTGTGTGTGTGTGTGTGTGTGTGTGTGTGTGGTAAGGTAAGATAGAGAATATTTACCAAGTTTCTTTGAAACTAAAGCCATTGGCTTTTTAAGCAGAATCAGACTTGAATTTGAATCCTGTCCTTATGCCTTATAGACTGTGTGACTTTGTGAAGGTCATTTAACCTCTCTGAGCTTCCCGTTTTCATCTGAGAAATGGTATGATACTTACCTTGTTTTAAGAATTGTTTTAAGGATTAGAGGGACACCTGGGTGGCTCAGCCTGTTAAGCATCTGCCTTTAGCTCAGGTCATGATCCCAGGGTCCTGGGATTGAGCCCTGTGTCGGGCTCTCTGCTCAGAGAGGTGTCTGTTTCTCCTTCTCCCTCTGCCCCTTTCTTCCAATCGTGCTCTTTCTTTCAATAAATAAATAAATAAATAAATAAATAAATAAATAAATAAATAAAATCTTAAAAAAAAAAAAAGGAATTGTTTTAAGGATTAGAGCCTGCATCAGACTCCCCTGATGGGCTTGTGAAGTACACACGTATTTCCAGGTCCCCTCCCAGAGTTTCTAATTCAGTATGTCTTGGGTGGAGCCCAAGAATTTGTATTTCTTACAAGTTCCCAGGTGATGTCAGGGAGCTCCTCTTTGAGAACCACTGGCTTAGAGATTAAAGCCTTTCTGTGCACAGCCTCTTACACAGAGCCTGACGTGTTGTGGGTACCCAGACGCAGCTGTTGCTAGAGTGAGTGGTATTGGTATATGTAATGGCTTTGTGGCAGAAGATATTCCATGATTCATCACACGACTGTGTTGTCCTCTGGGACACGACAGATTCCTGTATAGAGTGAAACATCTTTCTGAGAAGTTCCTTGTCACCCTTGTGACTGGTGGGCAAGTGGCTGCTGGGTCATCTGCCCTACCTGGCTTTAACTTACTTTTCTTTCTCCTCTGCAGTACTCTGGGTTCCAGCAATCTGCTGACAGGTGTTTTCTTTGTGGACATCTGATCATGGACATGGTGAGTAGGGTCAGCAGAACAAGATGATGGCATGGTGGGAGGGGGGAGGCATTCACAGAAATAGAAACTAACAGTTGAAAACTGTGTTTCCTACCTTGATTTGTGGTTGCATCTGGTTTTATTAAGAGAAGACCTGTGTAAGTCCGCTGCTTGCTCTACAAGAAGCCATGTTGTTGGCTTTTACTGGGATTAGCGTCCTTAATCATGTAGTCCACACAGTGTTGTGTTTCTGATGATGCTTTTTTCTCTGGGCTGTTTGGGTCACGTTGGCCTCCCTCTGATTTTCTGTGGTCCTTGTGGTGTCCCAGGTGAGATGCCGGATGCCGAACTTCATCCCCCTTGGAGTTGGGTACAGAAAGTTGGATAAACACAGTTGTTCGTGCCCCGTGTCCTGCCTGGCTCCATCTCTTCCTAAGATGAGTTTTTGGGGCCGGTTATTAGTTCTGAGACAGCAGAACAAGAAGCAAGTTTTATACATTGTGTTGCTCACTCAGCCGCTGGCTCTCTGAGCTTGTCTTGGGCCTCCGTACCTTTATCTCTTCAGTGGGGACAGTTTTTCTTTCCTGCCCTCCTTAAAGGGTAAGGTTGTGAGGTTAACAAATGCAGAATACTTAGTCTGTCTCAGGGATCAAACTGTTCACCACTGGAGATCAGGCCTTAAGAATTTCTTTAATGGGGGCACCTGGGTGGCTCAGTTGGTTGGGCATCTGCCTTCAGCTCAGGTCATGATCCCTGGGTCCTGGGATCGAGCCCCACGTCAGGCTCCCTGCTCAGTAGGGAGCCTGCTTCTCCCTCTCCCTCTGCTGCTGCTTCTCTTGCTTGGGCTCTATCAGATAAATAAATAAAATCTTAAAAAAAAAAGAATTTCTTTAATAAACTGGTCAAAGAAAATTATTATACGGTGTTCTTTTAGTTGGAAAGAGGTAAATCCCTCTCTAAGCTGACCCATTAATTCCATCCTGGAGAAGGGAATCGCTAATCATTGCTAATCTAGGAGAAACATCTAGAGTAAAGGGTGTACAGCTGAAGCATGCAGGTCAATGAGGTTTTGCAGGTACACAGACCCATAGAGCCCCACCCAGGTCAAAGTGTGGGTGTTTCCCACATCCCGCACCCCAGAAACTTCCTTCTTGTCTTCCTCCCAGTCCAGAACCCCTCTTCCAAAGGTATCCTCTGTTCTGAGCTCTGTTGCCCCAGATTCATTCTCCTGGTCCTGGAACTTCATATAAATGGAATTGTACAGTACAGAGTCCTTTGGGTCTGCCTTTTCTCACTTAGAAAATGTTTTTTGTTGATGTTGTTTAATATTTATTTGCCAGAGAGAGAGAGAGAGAGCACAAGCAGGGGGAGTGGCAGAGGGAGAAGGAGAAGCAGGCTCCCCACCGAGCAGGGAGACCGATACGGGACCCAGTCCCAGGACCCTGAGACCATGACCTGAGCCGAAGGCAGACGCTTCACCGACTGAGCCACCCAGAAGCCCCTTTGTTGTTTTTTGGCCGGGTGGGGGGCAGGGGCAGCGGGAGAGAAAATCTTAAGTAGGCTCCATGCCTAGTGTGGAACCCAATGCAGGGCTCGATCTCATGACCCTGAGATCATGACCTGAGCCAAAATCAAGAGTCAGACGCTTAACCATCTGAGCCACCCAGGCACCCCTAGAAAATGTTCCTGAAGTTCATCCATGTTGTTGCCCGGGTCCATCGTTCATTTATTTTCATTGCTGGGTGGAATCCCACCGTATGGACGGAGCAGTTTGTGTATCTGTCACTCTGCTGATGGGGATTTGGGCGGTTTCCAGTTTGAGGCTATTCAGGAGCAAAGCTGCTGTGAATCTCTTCGGCATGTTGCTGGACATAAACACTCATTTCTGCTGGTTTCTTGCTAACACGTATAAACCAGCAGCGAACCGGAGCCTGCCCTGTCCCAGAGGAGAGCCTGCTGGTGTCCAGGCTTGGACACACCACCGCGGAGCTTAGCCCTGAGACGGCCGAGTCCTCATTAGTAGCCAAGGCCTCCCTGGGAGCAGGACCCTTCTCCCATTCCCCCCGGGGAGGCAGGTAGGAGCCATACACCCTCACTCCTACCTTCTGCAGACGCTGGCCAGACTTCACAGGGATCTGTTTCTTTGGCGGAATCGGTCCTCAATTTTGGAGGCCTTCTGACAAACCCACCACGTATGAGGTCGGTGGTGTCCATATGTATGGACGCAATTATAGGCTATTATTTATTTCCAGGTATCCTAAATCCTTGGGCCTCAGGGTATTTTAGTCACTATTGCTGCCTGATACACCACCCCCAAGACATAGTAGTTTAAAACAGCAGTGACTTCTTTATCATGATTCATGGAACTCTGTCAGTCAGGGCTCAGCGGGATGATTCTTCTGCTCCACGTGGCATTGGCTGGGGTCACTTATGCAGCAGTATTCACCGGGTGTCCCAGTCGAGTGCCCAACATGGCCTCTCCCCTCCCGGCCTTTCTGTCTGTGGCCACTGGGCTCATTCAGTCGCCTCGCTTGGACTTCCTACAACAAAGATGAGGGGAAGCTGCCAGGCTTTCTGAAGTCCTTGACTCCGAAATCTCCCCACATCATTTCTTCCTCCTTCTGTTGATAACAGAACATCACAAGGCCACTCTCAGTACCCAGTGGGGCAGTGAGGGGGCGACTGTCCTCCACTTCTTGAAGCGAGGACCAGCCTTGCGTGCAGGAAGGGAAGCAATGAAGCTTTGGAGACCATCTCTACCCCACGAGGGTAATGCAAAGTCGAACCTGGGTCCTTGCAGGTCTTTTTCCAGGACTTGAAAACTTGTAGCAAATGTCTACCTGCTGGTGACACCCACTTTTAAAGACAGAACCCTCTTCTGCCAAGACAGCGTTAGCTGGGGAGCAAAATGCATTCCGAGGTCCCCGTTGCCAGGTGGACTTTGGAAGCCCAGCCGGTTGTTTGTCCTGTTTTGTCAGCTTCCTGCAGATGGAGAGGGCCCTCGAAGGCTAGAGGGGCCTCAAAGGTTAGTGACGCACCAGAGGGAACGAGTAGCTGCAGAGCTGAGCCTTCAGAGGAAGCTGGGAGAGCACACGAAGCCGCCAGCTTGCCTCTGTGGCTGCAGCTGTGATGTGTGGCTTGACCTCGGGGCGAAGCAAGCCTGGGGCACTGGCAGGCCCGCACCCTTCCCGCAGCTGTCACATGCACCGGCACAAATGCAAACCAGTGGTTCTTCGATTCTAGCATGTACTGGAATCATTTTTTTGAAAACACCAACTGCTGGGCTTGACCCTAGCGCTTCCGATTCTAGAGATCCGGGACAGGCCCTGGGAATGTACATTTTTTTTTTTTAAGATTTTATTTATTTATTTGACAGAGATAGAGACAGCCAGCGAGAGAGGGAACACAAGCAGGGGGAGTGGGAGAGGAAGAAGCAGGCTCATAGCGGAGGAGCCTGATGTGGGGCTCGATCCCAGAACGCCAGGATCACGCCCTGAGCTGAAGGCAGACACTTAACCGCTGTGCCACCCAGGTGCCCCTTGGGAATGTACATTTTTTAACAGGCTCCCAGGTGATGCTGATGCTTCGGGTCCAGGGACCACACCCTTGAGATGCACTGACTTAATAGGAAAACAGTTGGATGTCCCCTAGCAAGGGGGTTGGAGGTAGGCAGTTCCACAGGGAGGTAACTTGGTCACTCGCTGATGTCACCAAGGACTTTTTTTGCATGTCTTCTCTCTCCTACCCTGCGTGTCCGGGCTCTGTCCTGGTTCCAGGAAGGCCTGTTACCTCTCCGGCGTCACAACCAGATCAAATGACACTAAGAGGAAGGAGGTTTGTGGGACTTTCTCTACTTAGTGTTTAAAAACAACAGCAGGGTTGCCAGGGTGGCTCAGGTGGTTAAGCGTCTGACTCCTGATTTCTTCTCAGGTCATGATCTCGGGGTCCTGAGATCGAGCCCCGCATCGGGCTCCATGTTCAGCAGGGAGTCTGCTTGGGGATTCTCTCCCTCTGCCTCTCCCCCTGTGCATGGGTGTGCGGAGGCGTGCGTGCACTCTTTCTCTCTCTCTCTCTCTCTCTCTCAAATAAATAAATCTTAAAAACAACAACAGCAACAGAGAAGCTTTCTTTATGCTTGGATCTGAAATAATCAGTGGTTGAGTCACAGCTTCTGGATTATCGCGCTGTGGAGAGAAACTGCTTAAGGGGAGGGCACCTGGAGACAGAACCGAAGAGGGTTTCTGAGCTCTGACATTTCCTTGTGGAATTAACTTGAATCCTGCTATGGACCGGCCGCTTCCTAAATCTGGGACCGAGCCTGGTGTGGCCCCCGCCTGCTTCACATCATTTCCTGCAAAGAACTGCAAAAGAGCCTTCTAGATTTCCCCTGGAGCGTTATATCCAGGAGAAGGATCCTGTTTGGCTCCCTCCTATTGATACAATTACTTAGATTTGCCTTTCCTGGCCTGTCTTCTCCTGACCGCGGTCCAAGTGGAACTCTGGTGAGCGTGCGCCATGCGGTGTGGTCACGCGTAGGGTCCCTCGGCTTGGTGTGTTGTCCAGCCCATCCCCCGTCATCCCCACTGAGCTCCGGCCTCTTCCCTTCTGCCCCCCAGATCCTGCAGGCGCTCGGGAAGTCCTACCACCCCGGCTGCTTCCGCTGTGTCATCTGTAACGAGTGTTTGGACGGGGTGCCCTTCACCGTGGACTCCGAGAACAAGATCTACTGCGTCCGAGATTACCACAAGTAAGGGGGGATGGGGTGCACGGGGGCTGCAGGCGCAAGCTACGTTAATCTCACCCAGTGAAGGAGGGACCCCTGGGGGCTCTCCTCGAACCCCGAGTCCACAGTCCGGCAAAGGCTTCATGGTTTTAAGGGGGTAGCAGGGGCCTCGGGAGGTCAGCGGACGCCAGTGTCGACAGGAACTGGGAACAGGATCGTGTTTCCTGAAAAATCAGAACCCAGATCCTTATAATCAGATTCCCGGCCAGGCCTTGGGAGGCCTCTGCCGAGCCCAGCGGCTCCAGCTTGACCTAACTTCCCAAGGCAACGACTCAGTGCTGCTCGCCACCACCCTCAGTCTGCCTGGGCCTGTGCTGGGCACTGTGAGGGGAGCAAACAGGTTAGTCTCTACCCCTAGTAGCGTGAGACGGTCCAGCTGGGCTTGTGACCGCTGGGGTATAATCTTGACGTGCTATTAAAACACCTCCCAGAGAATGAGCCGGACTATATTTCTCTTTTTTTTGAATAAATATTTTATTTATTTATTTATTTGAGAGAGAGAGAGCACGAGTGGGGTGGGGAGAGGGAGAGGGAGAAGCAGACTCCCCGCTGAGCAGGGAGCCTAATGCGGGGCTCGATCCCAGGACCCAGGATCGCGACCTGAGCTGAAGGCAGACGCTTCACCGACTGAGCCACCCGGGTGCCCTGAGCCAGGCTGTCTTGATTTGAGGGCTGGGCGGGGGGTTCGCTTGAAGAGTGACGGCAGGAGGCCGGCCGTGAGGAAGGCTCGGTGTGGGCTCCAGGGCCTGCCTCCCAGAAACAGCACAGTATGCATTTTACTGCCTCTTTGCTTCTCCCGGCAGGGTGCTGGCCCCCAAATGTGCAGCCTGTGGGCTTCCCATCCTTCCACCTGAGGTAAGATGCTGTTTCAGGCCTGTTTCTGGCATCTTCCATGACATGAATATCTCCCTGGGGTCATCTACAAGATCCGTGTCCTTTCCTTACGCCTTTGAAAAAAATCCTTCTAAAATCTCACCTCTGACTTTAATAGTGTCCTCACCGAGAAGCCTCTTTCTTCTCGCCTGGCTTCCCCAGCCCAGTGCCCTTCGTGTGCCCTTCGTGTGCCCTATTTGTCCCTATAATCGGGTCAAACTCCCTGACTTGATAGTGACTCCCAGATTAGAAGATGAACAGAAAGCTTGCGTTTCATTCATTTTTTAAAAAATCACTCTGCGCATAGGTGGGTTTTTTCAGTGTTGACGCTGACATTTCAGAAGGACTGCCGTCGCTCCTACTTCTTCTCTCATTGGTTACAGGTGTCCTTTTTCCAACCACTGTGGGACGTCATGACAGATTTAAGCTTTTCTGAGGCCATCCACTTGCTACCTCAGAACCACCCCCCCACAGCATGCGGAGCCTGATGGGTCCCCCAACTGGCCTCACGTTCTTCCTTTCATTCCTTCCAGGGCTCCGATGAGACCATCCGTGTTGTGTCCATGGACAGAGACTACCACGTAGAGTGCTACCACTGCGAGGTAGGCCCCTCCCCGCCCAGACGCCTGAGAGTACAAGACACGAGCATCCCCGGGGTTGACCGGGGCCTGAGATGGTCACCAAGGTGTGGTCAAGGGCTGTGCTCTAGGTCAAGGGGTGAAGCCTGCCTTGTGGGGGAGGTCGGAGAACATGCACATGTTTGGGATGTAAGATTGTTTCTGTTCCCTCCACGTTGGTTAACTGCCAAGTCCTGACACCATGGCAGCTGCCTCCCTGAGACTATAGGGTGGGAGGCTCGTGGGGACCAGGGGTTTCACATGCCACATTGTCAGACAGCTGTCTGATCTGGAGAACAGACACCCTCCCCTCCAGCTTGTAGGTCGTTCTATCTGCCAGGAACCCCTTTCTGAGCTGAGCCCTAGAAATCACGAAGAAACCTGTCCCTCCTTGGAAACAGGCATGCCGCTGGGTGGGGTGAAGATGGGTGGGGGCCCCTCTGCCCCCCTCCTTACTTTGGGTCGTGCCCAGGCTGAAGGAGCTCTGGGCACCCCATGACTGTCAGACAGGCCTGGGGTCACCCCTTCCTGGCCCTTTTGAAGGTACCCACAGTTTAAGTGCCCGTGGGGTTTCAGCCAGAATTAAGTGGATTCACCCGTGGAAGGAGAGTAGATTGATTTTGTGACACTGTGGGTAGGGTGAATGGGAGAGGGGTAGGGGTGAGGGTGGGAGGCTTGACCTCACTGCCAGCACTGAAGAACTAGGTGGGGGTCCTTGCCAGTGGTACCCCAGGCATTGGAGGAAAGGGGACAGGGCCATTTGCTCACCACAGTCCTCTCTCTGCAATCAGGGCAGTGCTGTCCCATAGAAACCTGAGCCACAGGTCCAAGTCATGGTGTCATTTCATTTTCTAGTAGCCACATTAAAAAAGTAAAAAGAAACAGGTGGGATTCATTCATATAATATTTTATTCAACCTGTATATACAGTGTTCTTTCTTTCTTTAAGATTTTTATTTTATTTTATTTATTTGAGAGAGAGAGAGAGACAGAACATGAGCAGAAGGGAGGAGGCAGAGGGAGAGAAAAAAGCAGACTCCCTGCTGAATAGGGAGCCTGACGTGGGGCTCGATCCCAGGGCCCTGGGATGATGACCTGAGCCAAAGGCAGACGCTTAACCGACTGAGCCACCCAGGCGCCCCTCCAGTGTTATTTCAATGTATACCCAGTATGAGGGATTTCTCATGAGCTGCCTTACATTCATTTTTTGCCCTAAGTCTTGGAGTACCCCGTATGTATCCACATCCCATTTCTGTTCTGACCAGCCCCATTTCAAGTGCGCGTCGGGGGCATGTCACACTTTCACTCGGCAGGACTGCCCAGTTCTGCGCTGGCATTCGCTGTGCCCACAGCCCCCTCTGCTGCTCCCCGGGACGTCGGCTTTTGGGTCAGGTTTGCACCCCTTTCTGTTCTGTTCTGCTACCCCTGGACATTTTGGCCTCCCCCCAGGACTGCGGTCTGGAGCTCAATGACGAAGACGGTCACCGCTGCTACCCCTTGGAGGACCACCTGTTCTGTCACTCCTGCCACGTCAAGAGACTGGAGCAAAGCCCCTCGTCCGCCGCTCTTCACCAGCACCGCTTCTAGCCGGAGCCTCACCCCCCGTGGGAGATGAGAAGCCAGGGTAGCAGACGAGACATCTGCCTGTTACTTCCCGTGGCCCCCGGGGTGGGGGGGGAGTCGGGCTGGGGGGAGAGGGGTTAGGCAGGCAAGTTTCTGCCTGTACGCCTGGGGTGCCTTTCCTTGAACCGGGGAGCTGAGCCCTACCTGTCTGGCATGTGTATTTTCCAAGTGCCTTTCTGCACTGCCGCGCCCTCGTCACATTACTCAGGAAGACACTCCAGCCGTGCGTGGCATGTGACAGGATCGTATCCGTGCAACCGAAGGCACCCTCCAGCCCCTCTGGGAGCAGTTCAGGCTGCAGAGGGAAAGGGTTACACGGAGCGTGTGTCACAATATCCTCTGAAGAGAGACCTCGCTGCCTATACATTCAGCCCTTTCATGTCCCCTGGGGACAAACCCACACCCAGACACTACTGCACCACACACATACACGTACACAACGTGATCTGAGACTGCGCCCAGACGTGCACGCGCGCACACACACACACACACACACACAGCGTTATTTAAGACTTCCTTCCAGCCCAGAGACTCAGTTCTTCCGTCGAAGGGCTGCACGTTTTCATTGCATTATGGCAAGAGGGAAGCTGTCGCGTGTGCTCTGTATTGTAGGAAGAATTTCATTGCTAAACCAGAGCCAAGTTTTGAAATGAGTGAGCCAGGCGGGCTTCCCTCCTGGTACGCTGGCCGCGCTTTATGTGCTTCTGCAAATCTTCATTCCCTTCAGGGCAGCGGGGAGCCCAACGGAGATTTGCCCCATTCTAGCAAAGTGTGCATTGGGACAAGGGCTTGGTGCAGGCACCTGGCCCCCTTTGCCCACCTGTTTGCACTGTTTCTCTCTGGAGCTCTCGAGAGTCTGTGACTCCGGAGTCGCTCCCAAAAAGGCAAGTCTCAGGATCGCACGTGGGGACATCTCTGGGCCTGTTTTCGCTTCTCTAACCACGGGGCGCGGGCCGCCCTGCCCACCTGCTGAGAGCTCCCTTTCTCCACGGGGAGAGTTGGTGTGTGTGCAAGACCTCTAAGCAGCACGGGAGGGGGTGGCCCAGGACTGATGACTGTGTTCACCGAGCACGTCCCTCCCTCACCTAGTTCTTGGCACGGGCGTGACGTGTGACGAGACCCGTATAAGGTACCCTGCTCTTGTCTGGTTTTTCTTCTTGTTTCTGATCGTCTCCCCCCACTCTCAGTCTCCCACACACACAGAATACCTCACAGATAAGAGCTTCACCAGACCGCAGATAAGGAGGCATTCGGCCCTCGCCCTGACCTCACATGCCTCGTGGTGTGTGCGGAGTCTCGGCCGCCTTGCGGGCCAAATGCCCGCGGCTCGGGGCATTGTCATCTTAACTAAAGGTCGGCTGGCAGTGGGTCGGCTCGAACATGGGTGTTACTGTCCTGATGCCGTTCATCAGGCCGGTTCCCCTGGGGGGGCGGGGGGTGGGGTGGGGGGAGGGCCACGCACTGGCAAGGGTTCAAGGCCACCCGTGCACTCAGGAAGCCCTGCGTGTGACACACTCCTGAGACCAGGAGAGACCACACTCCGTATCCCTGCTAGTTCAATGAAAAGATGGTGTTAAAAAAAATTAAAAAGCAGGCTGGCTGGCATTTGCCCTCTCAGCCCATGGGGTGGCCCGCGGGAGGGCAGGGGCCGGCTCACTGCCGCCAGCCGGTCTGGGAGTATCACGCTGGGGTCTGCCCTCCGCCTCCTCACCTCACCCCCAGGGCAGCAGGGGCCACGGAGGGCGGCGGCGGAGCCCAAGGCATGTGGGACTCACAGACTTTTCAGGGGGCTTCATTTGGTAGCAGCTGCCCTAAGACACTCCTGTTTTTGTTACATTCATTCTGTTAGACAGCCAGATGTCGCTTCAGCCCAGGCTGTGGGCTTCCATCGATTCCATGTGGCCCGGGCCGAGCCTCCAGACGCCTGTGGATGCATGGGGCCGGGGGAGTGAACCCTGGGGCTGAACCCCTCTCTTCCCAGATTCCCCAGCTCGGCTCTGGCAAGGCTGGGGGGCACACGAAGCCAGCTGATACGTCTTAACTTGGCCTTGCCAACCTAGGAGCGTTTCTGTCCTTGCTGACACGCCTTTGCTCCACTTGCAAGTCCAGCAAAAGTGCAGAAAATTGCCTGAGAGCAACTGTCAGAAGCAGGGATTTGTTTGCAAATTGGGTGACTAATTAGTTGAAAAAAAAATCTGTGATTAATGTTTTAAATGATATGTTTTAAGTGGCCTTGATGGAGGTGATTCAGATATCTGCAAATATGGTGTTTTCTACTATTGAGGAAAGAACAATAAGAGACTTTCCAGAAGCCCGAGAAATCGGAGCAGCAAGTTGCAGAAATCTTGCGCCCGCTCTGTTTCTCAGGTTCTGGCACTAAAGCCACGAGGAGATGTTCACCTGCGTGGTATCGTAGACATTCTGTAAGCTGTTAGCCAAACAGAATTGTCACAGGATTGTATTTATAGGCACCTAGAAAGGAGGCACAAGGACCCAGTAGAGGAGGAATTTGTTTATTTTAAAAGGTAGAGCAGAGAGCCCTTCCTGAGTTCCCTAGATAGCTCTTGGACTTTAGATACACAAGAAATAAGGTCTTATGACAGACCCCCCAAGGCCAGCCTCCAGCCTTCTCCCCGGCCGCATTTGGGCCATAGTTTTTTTCTCCGCTTCCCCTCCCCCGCCCCAGCGAGGGCCATTCAGAAGCTGCCAGGGGGGTCTGAGGAGAGCCAACGACCTGGTTTGGAGTGCTCTTCTCTCTGATGTTCTCCCACCGGCTGCTGGGGGAAGAGTACGTGTTCACTTCTCACCATGGGAAGGCATTACGTTCTGTCTGGGTCATTGCCCATACATGGCAGCAGGACTTCCCACTTCTCCATGGTCAGTGCTCGAGTGAGAACCTCTTTCGGCCCAGTCCACTGAGGTGGGGCTGCCAACCACGTGTGTGGGTCTTGACCGCACACCAGCCTTGTTGCAGGACGCACTTGTTCCAACGCTGTCTGCCAGGAAACCCAAGTTCTTCGTAGTCTCCTCCGTGTCAGGAATCAGTTCTCATTTCCAGGTTATTTGAAGTCAGTCTTAAAAGGAATAAAATACAATGAGTAGAATACATTATCTATCGTTCTGAGCTGGAACTGGACAGATGTGGGAAATTTGCATATAGTATGTGAAAATTTCACCGTGCAGGGAAATTATTTTCCTCTGTATCTCTTCTTTTCCTATAAAAATTATTCAGAATTGTACTGTTACTGTAAAATTTTTCCAAATATTGTTACTACAAAATTATTCAGAATTGTACTGTTGCTATAAAATTATTCAGAATATTATTGCCAATAAACTGCATCGATTTGTAGACGATTAAAGTGCTCTCCCAACACGATGATGCTGCTTGGGTTTTCTTTTATGTGTGTGGAAGTAAGCAGACAGTGCTTTTTGCTAACTGGAGTTGGTCTTCTCTTAGAGCTCTGGATTCTTCAGGGAACACATGGGTGTCAAAATTACAAAAGGTCCCAGATTTTACCCTCCTTGCCAGCTAATAACCAGCATGCCATGGTTTCATGGATCATGGTGGAAGTTACCAGACTCCTAGGTTAGAGACGAAGGACAGGTGAATGCAGCACCCGCTAGGAGCATTTTATTAGTATTTTATCAGCATTTACACTGACTCCCTGAGTCGTCGTCCTAGGGCCCCATGAAGAGGGTCACATCGTGCCCGCATTACAAGAGGACACCTGAGCTTAGGGAACCTCAGTCTTATGATGACAGGTAAGCCTGCCTGACTGTTGCTCCAGAGAGACACACTGTGTCTGCCACCCAAGACTGTTCACTACACCAGCATCCTAGGAACTAAGGCCGTCTGGCTCACGGGTTGTGCAGGAACGTGAGCGACCCTTGGAGAATCATCTTCCAAGATTCAAAAGTTCCTTGCCCTGGGTCCTTAATATTGAGACATGAGGTCATGCTGCGGGGTGGGGGGGGGGGGGAAAGGGGGTCGTTCCGTCTCCTTTTGTGTATGTTGTTTTTTTTTCTAATGAGTTTCTGATCAAAATATCCCAGAGGTGAGGGCTTGCAGAGGGAGGGGCTGAGTATGTGCTTGGAGTCCCTGGGGTGGGAGAGGGCGTCCAAGGACTCGCCTTTCACTGCTCAGTCCATGGGCCACTTCAGGCTTCATGTTAGCTCTCGTGGCTGCCAGGGACCCGGGAAAGAGGGGCATGAAGATACTGGCAGGGGTGGTGCCTTTCTGGAAAATAAAACCTTTTTAAGTGATGAGAGAGCACATACACTGATTTCACAGATCAGTTTTCCTATGACCCTGATCTGCAAGGGATGAAACCATAGGGGAAAGGGTGGCCTGGGCCGAGGTGTGCTGGTGCCCCAGCTTTGGGGTGGAAGGTGGGGACGAGGCCCTGATTTGCGGTGTTTGCTGGTTTCTGTGATGTAAATCTTCCCATCTTGGCCAATTTCAGGCGATCCACGCCACATCCCTGAACCTGGTCCTGGGACGAGATGGCACAGTCAGGAACAGATGCTAGCCAGCTCAGGCCTTTGGGCCATTTGGGGCTGAAGCAGGGGGGAAATCTGGTTTGGTCTTAAGTTCTGTGATTAAAGAAGTAACAGCAGTGGCTGGTTTATTGTGTGCTCACCATGTACTAGGTACTATTCTAAGGACCACATTCTTTAAAACCTTTTAGTTTATGGACAAGGCAACTGAGTCACAGGAGGGTGAAGTAACTCTCTGAACACTGAGTACCCAGTAAACCAAGCCAAGAGCCCATCCCGGACAGTCCCATCCAGAGGGAGCTGTCACACCGCTCTGGCTGCCGGGGCAGTAACTTTTAGTGGATTCCTTCGTTAGAGCCACTTAGCCTGAGACACTCATTGTGAGGGGGAGGAGGGGCCTGTCACTGCTCTCTGCTGGAGTCTGTACTGTTTCTTTTTCTTTTATTTATTTGAGAGAGCAGAAGAGCGAGAGAACAAGCTGGGGGCAGGGAGAGAGAGAAGCAGGCTCTCTGAAGAGCAGGGAGCCTGATGCAGGGCTTGATCCCAGGACCCTGGGATCATGATCTGAGCCAAAGGCAGACGCTTAACCAACTGAGCCACCCAGGTGCCCCTTGGTTCTTATTGCTTGCTAGACAAAGAACCAAATTTAGTGGCTTGAAACCACACACATCCCATGGTTCTGGAGAAATGGGTCTTCTAGAGCTCTAATCAAGGTGTCAGCAGAGCCCAGTTCTTTCTGGAGGCACTAGGGGAGAATCTGTCCCTTGCCCTTTTTCAGCTTTGAGAGGCCCCCCACTCTCCTTGGCTTGTGGCACCATCACTGAAGTCTGTTGTCACACCTCCTCTCTCTCTCTCCCTCTCCTCCTGCTTCTTTCTTGTAAGGACCCCTGTGATTATACTGGGCAAGCCTATGTGGTCTAGGATAATCCCTGTCTCGTCTCAAGACCCCTTAACCAATCACATCTGCAAAATCTCTTTTATTTTGTGGGATACTATCCACGGCTTCTGGGGATTAGGCCAGGGACATCTCAGTGGGGGAGTACTGCTCGGCTTATTACAGGGTCCAACAAACTTTTTAGGTGGAATGAAAGAATATCCTGGGGTTATTAGATGCATTTTCTTCAAGCATCACTGAAAGTGGGGTTCACATTTTCTCTGGTTTAAAAACAGAACTGCTTCATATATAAGCTGTGGTCCATATATACAATGGAATATTACTCAGCTATCAGAAAGAACGAATTCTCAACATTTGCTGCAACATGGACGGCACTGGAGGAGATAATGCTAAGTGAAATAAGTCAAGCAGAGAAAGACAATTATCATATGATTTCTCTCATCTATGGAACATAAGAACTAGGAGGATCGGTAGGGGAAGAAAGGGATAAAGAAAAGGGGGGTAATCAGAAGGGGGAATGAAACATGAGAGACTATGGACTGTGAGAGGCAAACTGAGGACTTCAGAGGGGAGGGGGTGGGGGAAGGGGATAGCCTGGTGATGGGTAGTAGGGAGGGCACGTATTGCATGGTGCACTGGGTGTTATACGCAACTAATGAAGCATCAAACTTTACATCGGAATCTGGGGATGTACTGTATGGTGATTAACACAATATAATAAAATAAAATTTAAAAAATAAAAAAAGAAAAAACTTAATAGTTAAAAACGAAAAAAAAAAAAAAAGAACTGCTTCATATATAAAGTGATTTGGACCTCGGATTCTGGGTGTCAAATCAGAATAGACCATACTATGCGGGCAAAACATAAGCCAGTGGTCTGGTCCAGGAGAAGGTTCCAGGTATGTGACAGCGGCAGATGTAACACTTGTAGGAGAAGCCCTGGTTACCTAAGGCACTCCTGCCACTTGGTTATACACATGTCCCTCCAACTGACCCAAGCCCCCAAGACAGGTGGCTGTGGCCCTGAGTTGCTCATGGGATCTGGCCCACAGCAGGCTAGTGACAGAGGGGAAGTGAGGAAATGCACCCAATTTGGAGACTTGGCGGGAAGGCAGACCCCACAACAGGCATAATGGAGCAAAAGTATGTAAGAGCTACATTTGGGAGCCATACTCCGTTATAGAAACACGGACGTAAAAGCCGGCAGCAGAGATCATTTGTATCATGTCAACAAACCTCGTCTGCGGCTAGGATCGCTTCCATGGGAAGACCCTTCGCAGATTTTGTAAAAATTTATATTTGTATTTACATAGGTAACATAATTTCACTGTAGGAAAGACTTGGCCAAAGGTGTCCATTCATATTACGTATCCTTGCCTGATTTCTTATCCTGAACATTGTTCTCCTTAGATCGGATTTTGGCTTGTTAGGCATTTAAAAGCCCCAGAAGAATGTCTGTTTCTGCCTGGATTAGTTTCCATTTTCCATTCTCACCGAGTGTTCATAAAGGCCTTGGCTTGTATTACACAACTGGCAAAGAAAGTTCAGCCTTTCTGTCTCTTTATTCTGCTGTGAATAGAACTTCTACACGGTGACACGTTTAGAGTCTCGGCAGGAGTTCTCTGCAGGGCGGTGACTGTTTGGCTAGAAGCATTCTTTTCTTAAAGACTTAAGAGAAAGGCTGCAACTTATATCCCCATTTTATTAAAGGAGAGGAAACGTCCAAGAGCCCACAGCTGGTGAGTGGAATGATCTAGATGTGGAATGATCATCAGGACTAGAGATGAGATCTTCTTTTTTTTTTTTTTTTTTAAAGGATTTTTTTTTTTTNAGAAAGGGAACACAAGCAGGGGGAGTGGGAGAGGAAGAAGCAGGCTCCCAGCGGAGGAGCCTGATGCGGGGCTCAATCCCAGAACACCGGGATCACGCCCTGAGCCAAAGGCAGACGCTCAACGACTGAGCCACCCAGGCGCCCCTAGAGATGAGATCTTCTGATTGAAGGCTGAGGTGCACATATGATCGTCATTCATGCCAGATACGGAATGACCCTGAGTCCACTCACGTGGTCACCCTCTGGTGCACAGTAAGCTCAAGGCCAGATGGCTTAGGGGTCAAGAGCCCAGACTCAAGTTCTAACTCAGGCTCTGCCACCTAATTGCTCAATAACCTTAAGCAAAGGTAGCTCCTGCACATGTAAAAATGGGGGTAACTGAGCTTGCTTTATGGGATTATTGTGGGATTGATGGAATCAGTCCAAGCAAAGAGTTTAGAGCTCTTAATTGCTCAAGAAGAGTGACAGACTTTAAGACTTAATTGATCTTTCCATTGGGAAGACCAAAAAATGAATTACAAACAGCTTCGATGGGAAAAACAATACAAACACACACAAAAATTCTGAATAGACCACATATGCCATAGAAGATACCATAAAGTAAAATATGGGTAAATTGGAATATATAGTAGTGAAAATTACATTTTCAAAAATATTATAAGGAAAAGGTAATTGATAAACTGGAAGAAGACTGCATTGTGTTTGATAGCTAAAGAATTAATATTCTTTATATATTAAAAAACCTAACAGATCTAAGAAAAAACTGAATACATACACACATACATCAAGAGAATAGATACATCAAGTAATATAGGTAAAAAGAAGTTCTGTTTTTCTATTACGAGAACTGCAAAGAAATCATAATGCAACCTATAATACTCTGTTGGTTAGCAAGCAAGAAAACAGATGCTGTTAACGGAAGTGTGTTGGTTTTATCTTTTTGGAGGGCAATTTGGAAATATGTTCCAAGTCTCAAAAATGTCCATGAAATGGGCTTTAAAAGACGTCCACCTGATCATTCCACATCTAGAAATTTATAAGACACATCAGAAATAATCCAGCACAGCATTATCTTTAAAAAGTGTTAAGCTGACAACAACCCAAATTCCCAACAAGAGGGTAATGCTTAAAATGATCTAGTTCTTGGATGGGGTAGCTTCAAAGTGTATTTAATGACCTTAAATCTCAGACAGAAAGCTAAGGAAACAAAACGGGAACACAAAGACATTTCTAGTACAAAACGGGAACACAAAGACATTTCTAGTACAAAACGGGAACACAAAGACATTTCTAGTACAACCCCAAATCTGGAAAGATACGTGTGCAGGTATATCCACATTAAAAAGCGTGGAAGCAAAAATTTCTGAAAGGGAAAAAATTTTATCAATAGCAATGATCTTGGGATGGGAACTCACATTATTTTTATTCCAAATAGTTTTCTGCATTTCACAAATTTTCTATAAAAAGGAGGAAAAAGAATGTCATATGGGAAAGATTAATTGATCGATGTTGCATGTCTTGGCAGTCATGGGTTCGAGTCCGCTTTCCTCCGCAGAGGTTTCGTGACTTCTGAGGTCTTCGAGCCAGGCATTATCTAATACACCAGAAAACCTGGGGTTGATCTCACCGCAAAAACACGCGTGTTTTAGGGCATCGCGGGGAAACCTGAGGACCAGGTGGCCTTTGCACGCGGAGCCCTCCGAGAACAAGGCTGCGGGGTCTGTACGCACTGCCGTGCTCCGTCTCTGCTGCGGGGGAGCCCACGCCGTCTCGGGAAATGTGCTGCGCCGCTTTTCACGTCCCTACGGGGCTCTCTGCCCCAGGGAAGAAGGCCAGAACCTCTGCCTGGAAGGCGCTTCGGTGTCATCAGGTGGCCAACCTCCGGCCACAGAGCGCCCCCCCACTCCAAACGGCCACCTTTGCAGGGATGTCTTCCTATATGGACCCCATTTACAGGGACTCCTGCATCATCAAGAAGGAGCTCTGCAATTTACACCTCAATTTACACCTCACACAACTCCGGGTGCCAAACACAGCTGAAAAGATGACATTTCGGGCAAAGTGGCGGTAAAATTCAGGATATTTAACCTTCACACTCTAGCCAGAGTTCTTCCCAGGGAGACCCTGTAACATCAAACCAGATGGGGCAAAAAGTACAACCCGAGCCAGCCAGGAGTCGAACCTAGAATCTTCTGATCCGTAGTCAGACGCGTTATCCATTGCGCCACTGGCCCCGTGCTAGTCAGGCTCTCTCAGTGATACAGATCACCCATTACGCAGCTTCAACAGGTTTCCCTGCATTAGTGTCGCGTTTCCGCTCCGGCGCCGCGGCTCCCGCCCACGGCTCCCACGCTCCACCGTTCTCAAGCAAACGCTCTCCGCCAATCCGCAGAGTCTACGTCACGGCGCTCTTCGGCGCGCTCCAATCCGCGCGCCGGACCGCTTCTTTCGCTCTCTCTAGCGCGCGCGCTAAGGTTGTCCCCGGCCGCCTTCCGTCCGCTCGGGGTCGGGTGGGGTGGAGAGAGGGGTGGGACGACCCGGGCGCTGCGGCCGCGGAGCTGGGTGAACGGTACCGCGGTGGCCGAGGTGGCGGCGGGGCGGGGCGGGGCGGGCGGAAAGAGGAAGAAGGAGTTAGTGGTGCACGATGGCGGCGACGACCTACGAGCGGCTGAAGCTGTGAGTCCCGCGGGCCGGAGGCCGTTGAGCGAAGGGGCCTGAGGGGCGGCGGGCGGGGCGGCAGGTGCGGGCCGCCGGCCTCGGGCAGGGCTTCTGAGTCCCGGGGCTGCGGGCCGGGTGTGGGAGCCCCTGGCAGTCCCCGCCCTCCTCTCCCGGCGCGGCCTGTCCGGGAGCTTGTCGGTTGCGGCCGCCGGAAGGCCCCGCCGGAGTCGCCACAGGCCCGGGAGCCCGGGAGTGACAGCGTCGCCGGCCTTTCTTCGCCCTGCTCGGCCTCGGCGCCCACGGTGGGAGAGCGAAGCTGCAGACAGGCTTCCAGCGAGACGGGGTCTGCGTTGCGATGCGGCAAGCTCGGGGCGCGCTCCTCCCCACCCACTTTGTTTGAGAGGTGGCGGCTAAATTTATCTTTATTGCTTAGCAGAGGAATAGAGAAGTTTGTTGTTGTGGGTTTTTTTTTTTTTTCCTTGTGTAATGAACCCATAACAACACATTAGAGTCCACACACAAATCGACATACCTTATCTGGGCACCAAAGCCTGCCTGACCAGCCTTTTGGATGCAGAAAAGAAGAACAGTCAATACTCTTGAGATCCTCAAGGATTTACTTGGTTTTAAGTGTTATACAGCTCAAGCACAAAACAGGTTAAGTTCCTGTTGACAGCCAGAGGCCATTCTCGAGAATTTTGGCACTGCAGATTGACTTTTCCGTAAAGCCAAGTTCTTGAGGCTTTGAGAAATAGGCTCTGGCTGTTAGGGTTGTGAATTAAGTATTTGTAGGTTTTTTTGGCTTGTCCTGAATAAATAAAAACGTGCGTTTCTTTTAGCATTACCGTCAGCCCCTTGGTTTTCTTGTCTCTGAATAACTTTGTTCTACTTTGGGTTTAATACTTTACCTCTAGACTGAAAGGCCAGTTGCCCTAGTCTGAGGATGTCCTTGGCCTCAGAAGCAAATGTAATTTTGGGGAAGCTTACCTATCCCTAAATGAGGTAATATACCTTGGGATTTAGGCAGAGGTGTCATATTTCCTTTGTAGGGATATGAGGACATCAGAATGTGGTTTGGGCACTTCCTGTGCTCTCTGGAACCTCAAACTCACTTAACTTTCTGGAAGGTTCAATTTAAAGTTCGGGTGCAAAATGGGGAGTGAGGTCATCTACTTGAAATGAAATGTTTTGCAGAAAAGATTATTATTTTTTCCTCAGCCCACTCCTTTGCCACTTTTGTGTAGCCCCAGCTGTGCATTTCCCTCCACATACCCTCCACCCTTGCCATCTTCCCTTATTCTCTCCCTGTTCCCCTCTGCAAGGTGATCACCTTGTTGGTGAATGAATCCTGCAAAATGTCTGTGACGAGGGTACTGGCTGGGCCAGTGTCACGTGTGCTGTGCTGGCTAATTAGGGTATTGTTGACTATCTGATAGTCACTGAAGGGTTTAATATGATCCTACACCAGGTCTCAAATGTGTTTAAGCAATATGGAGCCTTGGCTCAATGCAGCTCAGTGTTAGGTTATGGAATGCAGTTGAATTTTCCTGTGGCAAAGATTGAATGGGATGGAGAACTTGAGAATTCTGATGATTTCTTTTATGTTGCTAAGGAGTCACTAAATTCATCAGTCCAAACCTTAAAAAACAAAAAAAAAAAAGAAAAAAAAAGCTCTGTATCCATAAAAGAGAAAAGAAATTTGGCCCTTGAGTGGTGGGGATGATGGTTTTGTATTGATTTTTGTAGAAGTGGAGACTATGAATTTGAGTGAGAAAGTAAATCTGGGATTATGTGAAAGTCAGTCTCAAATTTGCAGCCCTTAACTTCATTCCACCGAGAGAAGTTTTGAGTCCCAGTGTGTATTGAAGATCTGACTTTTGTATAATGTTGTTTTACTTACCAAGAATTTTTGTGAGTTGGAATCTCTCTTTGGCCGTTCCTGCTCTGAGGCGTGCTGTTCAAGGTTCTTAAAGTGGCCTCTGACCTAAGGGGTGTTCTGTTTTAGATGCATTTGGACATGGCAGTAGTTTCTGACCCATGTAAGAATTAGTAGGACAAAACAGCCATTTTTTAAAACGTGCCTAGAGATGTCTTAAGAGAGAGGCATGAATAGATAGTTTGATCCTTTATTACAAAACTGCTGCTACTACTGAGTTTGTCACAATATTGAAGTGCTTGGGATGTTAAATCGTAATATGTTCTGCATTGTGTCACCCATGTGCAGACCGTTTCTGTCCTGTGAAGTTCACCTTCCTCATTATTGCCCTGATTTTATCAGCTGCTCTCCTGCTAACAGTCTCTGGTTCTATCTTGCTGATAGGACTGAGCCCACATTTCTTTTTTTTTTTTTTTTTAAAGATTTTATTTATTTATTCGACAGAGATAGAGACAGCCAGGCGAGAGAGGGAACACAAGCAGGGGGAGTGGGAGAGGGAAGCAGGCTCACAGCAGAGGAGCCTGATGTGGGGCTCGACGCCGGGATCACGCCCTGAGCCGAAGGCAGACGCTTAACCGCTGTGCCACCCAGGCGCCCCTGAGCCCACATTTCTTAGTCATCTGTATTCCAGCCTCTCCCTAAGCTAACCCTTAACCTTATTTTGCCTAACTGCTCAGTGCATTTTTTCCTCTTTTCACCGACTGGGCCACCCTCTTTTAGCCTCAAGCTTGGGCTTCTTTTATTTTGATCCTTCTACCAAAATGCCTTCTTCTCTCCCATCTTTACATGCTAATCACAGTCATGGACCCATGGTAGAGCTGAGAGATGCAGACATTTTTGATCAGAAGACACTTAGATTCAGATCCTGACCTTGTTACTTGCTTTGTGTCACGGCCATGGTACTTAACCTCTGAATCAAATGAAAACGTTATAACGATTGAAAGAGAGTGTAGATGAGATACCCAGTGTAATTTACAGAGACTCACTTTCTCTGAGAGGCCTTTTCCCCGCATATTTCCCTTCACTGAGCTCCCAGAAGAGTCTACTGTCACAGGGACTGGACACCAGACGTCTGTCTGGCTTGCACATTCTTTCTCTTAGGATTGATGTGCAGTGTATTACTTCATAGACAAGAAGACTGGAAGTAGAATGATCAATCCATAGCACTGTGCCTTTTTTTTTAATGTTATTTATTTGAGAGATTACAAGAGTGGGCACATGCGCACATGCACGGGAGTGCAGGGGAGGGTCAGAGCAGATGGAGAGAGAAACTTCAGCAGTCTCTGGGCTGAGCGTAGAGCCCGATGTGGGGCTCAATCTGACCGTGAAATCAGGATCTGAGCTGAAACCAAGAGTCAAACGCTAACTGACTGCACCACCTGGGTGTCCCCCCTCCCTTTTTAAGTGGGCTCCGTGGGGAGCCCAGTGTGGTACTTGAACTCACAACCTTGAGATCGAGACCTGAGCTGAGATCAAGAGTTGGACGCTTAAGCTGCTGAGCCACGCAGGCGTCCCTCCACAGCACTGTTTGAACTACCCACTTTGCCGCCTAGAAATGACGAAATCGTTGTAGTGCCTATGCTTTGGTTCTCTTACTAGATTGCAAGTATGTCGAACATATTCAAAACACCTTAACGTTGATTTCTTCTCTACGCCTTCTCAGTACCTCGCATAAAGCCTTGTGCGGAGAGCTCCTCAGTGAATCACCTAAGTAAATGAACTTTCCAGTGTAGAGATACCACCAGCATTTCGAAATGAAACACTCAGGGCTACTTTGGAATGTACTCTTTCAAAGTAGCAGCAGCTTAGGTCATTCTGTGTATATGGTTGTCTTTCCAATGCCTCAGTGAAGTCATAAGTGGATGTATATCCTCCATCATTGTTGAAGACGGAAATAATTGCCCTTGGCCCCACAGTCGGGTCACACAGCCAAGCCATGGCAGGACTGGCCTTGGAACACAGCAGGCCCAGAGTCCAGAGATCTTTCCATTACACTGCATTATTCAAATTGCCTTTTTTACTTATCAGATTGCTTCCACCTTAGTCCTTGGATGTGCCTGGTATAGAAGTGAGTCACTTACATTTGAAAATAGTTGACATGTCCATATGGATTTTTAAGATGGAAAACAGTATTGAGATGTTCAGAATTTAAAATTCTTTTAAAACATCCAGACAGTTCTAAACAATCTATTTTGTGACTCCTTTTTCCTTTTTAAGTTACTTGTGTAAAGCGTAGATAATGTCAGATAATGATAAATTTGAAATTATGAAACAGTTACAAGAGAAATCCATTGTTGGAAACGTTTAAAGGACCCCTGCCTTTAAAAGGTCAGCTGAAATAGGTGTACGACAGGAAATCCGTTAGAAAGTGAATTAGGCTGCAGCTTGCCTCCAAAGAAGCATTGTTCCCTCTGTTAGGAAGTCCCCTTTCTTTGTAAAAGGTGGCCATAGCTGTGAGGTCAGCGGGACAGCTGTGATGCAGCCCTGACCAGATGTAAACTGAGTCACACAGGGATGAAGACCTACGTGGTCTGTCCAGTACAAGCAGCAGTCAGCTTATTCACTCATGGAGGGAAGGGAAGGGTATAAATCCGGGCACACATGCGCAGTGTTTGTATACAAGGTGTTTGTTGGCTGGAGAGTCTAGGTTAGTGCTGGGCTGCATCAGATCGTTTGCTGCGCCAGTTCTAAATGCATATTCCGGAGCCTCACATGAGGCCTAGTGAGTGAAAAGTCTCTCAAGGTGGGGCCTGGGATCTTCATGTTTATCTAGGAGTCCCTGTGGTTCTTAGCACTGTACAGCCTGAGTGAGAATCAAAGCATGCTGGGATGGTAGGACAGCATTCTTGGAGCTCTTGGGGACCCTGGAAGATTTTGCTGTCCATTAGAGCTTCAGATGAGGTGGCAGTTAGATTTGGTGCTGTGAAAGAGCCTGAGTTTTGGAGGTAATGGGTTTTAGGATGTGCAGAGAATAGGAAGTAGGTGGGACCTCGGGGTTTTGAGGAAGAAGATGGAGTTAAAGTGCATTAGCTTCCTGGAAATATCTGCTGTTTGGGATTGGGTTGCGCTCCTGGGTTGTCCAGGATGAACGTGGGCTTTAAGCAATGTACCTTAGCAATGGCTCGATGAGGTGGGAACCCCTGGGACTCAGAGGGTGGATGGATATGGGGTGGTGGGAGCACCTTCTGGGTATAGGTGTAGTGGGCTCAGAGGACCCTTTACTGTCGGGGTTTTTACTTTTTGCTAGCCAGGTCTAGTAAAATGCTATTCCTGTATGTTTTGAACCAGAAATAGGAGAGTTTGATTATTAAGACTTCGATTTAGTTCTTATGTAAGATTTTTGAAGATATATGTTTTTGCTAGAGTTTTGTGACTCTAGCAAAAACTATTCCTCCTCCCCCTAGTCCCCAGCAGCCACCATTGTACTTTCTATCTCTGTGAATTTGACTTCTCTAAGTATGTCATAGAAATTGAATCATCCAGTATTTGTCCCTTTGGGACTGGCTTATTTCCACTTAGCATAATGTACTCAGAATTCATGCATGTTATAGTATATGTCAGAATTTCCTTTTTAAGGCTGAATAATGCTCCATTTTATGTATATACTGCATTTTGCTCACCTGTTCACCCGTCGATGGGCGCTTAGGTCACTTCCACCTTTTTGGCTGTTGTGAATGATACTACCGTGAACATGGATGCATAAATCTCTCTTTGAGACCTCACTTTCAATTCTTTTGACCATGTACCCGGAGGTAATTTCTGGATCATAAGGTCATTCTATTTTTAATTTTATTGAGGAACCACCATGCTGTTTTCTTTTTTTTTTTTCTTTTTTTTTTTTTTTAAAGTTTTTTTTTTTTTTTTTGACAGAAAATANTGACAGAAATAGAGACAGCCAGCGAGAGAGGGAACACAACCAGGGGGAGTGGGAGAGGAAGAAGCAGGCTCATAGCAGAAGAGCCTGATGTGGGGCTCGATCATAACGCCGGGATCACGCCCTGAGCCGAAGGCAGACGCTTAACCGCTGTGCCACCCAGGCGCCCCACCATGCTGTTTTCTTGCAGCGGCTACACCATTTTGTATTCCCACCAACAGTGCACAGCGTTCCAGTTTCTCTACATCCTCACCAATGCTCATTATTCTCTGTTTGTTTTTCATAATAGCCCTTGTAATGGGTGTGAGGTCAGCAAATAGTAATATTTTTGGAGTGGGTTAAATTTGCTCTTGGGGTGGGACAGGATTTTGAAGAGGTTAGTTGTTGCCTAGAGATGTAAATGTTACATGGGGGAAAAGGGATGTTTTTAGACGCTAGAAAATCATATTGCCAAGCCCGAAAAAGAATATTTTATGTTTATGTTGTAATTAAATATATTGCTTTTCTTAAAATTTGACAAGGGTACTTTTTAAAAAGCACTCTTAAGAGCTAGTGAATTCCAGGTGGCTAGAAGATTAAATGCATTTCTATTAAGTATAATAGAATTTCCTGCATTGAGTTTAACTCCTAGTCCTCTGAATTTTCTTTTTTATCTCATACCTGGTCAGCAGTCTGTAAAAGCGAAATAGTCAACCAAATGAAAGCAGTCAGAGTAGGAAGTAATTGTTATTTAAGTATTCTGCTATTCCAGAATATGTGTCCTCTTAACAGAAAGCAGAATCCAGGGTTGAGAGAAATGTGGCAGTAGTTTTGTCTGTTGGAGTTCATGGTTCATGCCTACTGGATTCAGACAGGCTCGCCAGACAGTTTACATAGGACCAGAGCTCTTTTTACTGTCCAGTATTACTTTGAACTTCAGAGATTGATATCAACAGCATAGTTAATGACCAGATAATCTTCTTGGATGGAATCTCCTTGTCTTAACCTCTAAAATCTATTTCATAAAAAAAGTAATGTGAGAGAGTTTAATAAAATGAGAGACTTTATAGCAATTAAGGGCCATTCATTGGCTATAGAGAAAGGATTTTCTCCCAGATTTTTGATTATCGTTGAGGCTTCTGTCTTGGTTTCCATGTATTTCTTATGTTGAGAATTCAGTACAGCCTGTTGACTGGTTAATTTTGAAAAGCTCCAGGCGGAAATTGGCACCAGTGACACTCTGTAGGCTTTCTAATCAGAGAACCACTGCTGTTCCCTCCTTGTCCTCTGTTTAGTTACACCATACCTTCCAATCCAATTAACATTTGACCCACCAAGATCTTTCTTTCTTTCCTTTTTTTTTTTTTTTTAAGATTTTATTTTTATTTATTCGACAGAGATAGAGACAGCCAGCGAGAGAGGGAGCACAAGCAGGGGGAGTGGGAGAGGAAGAAGCAGGCTCATAGCAGAGGAGCCTGATGTGGGGCTCGATTCCATAACGCCGGGATCACGCCCTGAGCCGAAGGCAGACGCTTAACCGCTGTGCCACCCAGGCGCCCCCCACCAAGATCTTTCGTTAACTAGGAGAAAGGAAAACAGTTTTTAAATCCTTTTTACTCTGTCTCTGAGCCAAAGAAAACATTAGTTAAGGGCCATAGAAAAAACCCAACTTAATGTAGACATTTGCTGACTATGTTATATTTTCTAAGAATAGCGACTGAGTTTCCTCTGTCGTCTTGTGTGAGAAAGACGAAGGAGAATGGATAAACAGGGTCCTTGTCTACAGAGACCTGGTAGGCTATTTGGTGAAACTCCCCAAACAAATGTAACAGACCATGCACCCCAGCAACAGTTACACCACTGGATGGTTTACTCTAGTGTTTCTGATGGTAAGTGCTAGAGAGCTGACGTTAATTTCACTAGCTTTTGAAAGGAAACCTGGGGAGCGTAAAACTTACAGAATACAATTTACTGGATAAAGCGCGTATGCTTCAGGTCAGTATTAAGGGCGATTAAAGAGTAGTGGGGGGAGGAAGACAGCAAAGGGATGTGTAGCTGTCTCTGAGTTGAGATGACACCTGCTGTGATCATTAGTGGGATTCTGAGTCATCACTTAGCAAGACTCTTCTTAGAAATGTTGATTATCTGGCAGTCCTCCTTCATATCTTCACTGCTCCAGTTCTTAAGCTGTTTTCATAGTGTTATCAGAATGGGCTGGTGGCAGCACCAGCAACTCTGATTCTAGCATCTCTCTGAGAGGCAAGGTCCAACAACTGTCCTAGAGCCTTTGTTGGGCTAGAACTCTGATTCCACGATTACTCTTATTTTTGTTTCTGTTACTTTAACACATTATTTATTTATAAAAGTGTGTGTTTGTTTATTAGAGAGAGTAAGAGAGCATGGGGTTAGGGGGAGAGAGAAGCAGACTCCCCACTGAGCAGGGAGCACGGCCAGGCGATCCCTGGACCCTGAAATCTTGACCTGAGCTGAAAGAAGACGCTTAACTGACTGAACCACCCAGGCGCCCCTTAGCACATTTTTTAAACTTATTTTTTATTTTAATATAATACCTGTATATGGTTTAAAAGTCAGCAGTACACAGAGCTTACAAAAAAGAGAGTACTGTTCTGCACTCCTAATTCCCACTGTCTCGGGACATCGACTTTCAACTTTTTAAGCAACTTCTTCTGGTATTTTATGCCACGTTTCTTTCTTTCTTTCCTTTCTGTTTTAAAGATTTTATTTTTTAAGTCATCTCTGTACCCGGCGTGGAACCTGAACTTTCAACCTGAGATCGAGAGTCATAGGCTCCCAACGACTGAGCCAGCCAGGTGCCCCGTTAACTCCACATTTCTGAACAGCATGCTTGTACTGCTGTTTCCTGAATTTTTTCAGTTTTAGTTATCTGATGACTTCCTACTTCTGAGGATGAGAATTTCGTTTTTATACATCTCCCTCTTTTCCTCCCTTCTCCTCTCATTATAGTTATAGTAAGATATTCAGTGTTCACGTGGCTATGCTCATGTAGATATGGTTCAAATGAAGTCAGTGTATATTTCCTCATAAAATGTTTTGCTTTTCCTGGAACTGAAAAGTGCCTTGTTTCTTTTTATTTGCATGACTTTAAAAAAAAATGTGCCTGTTGCTAATGAATCTTCAGTCTCTGTGATAGCAGGAAAATTCCTCTCAAACATGTTGGGTAACTATGAATTTATTTTCTTCTCTGAGATTTACTTCTGGGAGCCCTGTACCCCCTGCTTTAATCCTTACTGGGTTTTCTTTAGGCCTGTCGCATAGCTGTGGTCCCCGACAATATCTTCATCAGGAAAATTTCTTTCACCTCTGTTCTGTTTTGGATTCTCAGTCTACCTCTTGATTTATTCCATTTTGGTGAAACAGACTTTTCCTTCTTTCTAAGAAAGGTATCTTCTGAGATGTCGTACATCTGAAGGTGTTTTCATTCTGTCCTCACACTTGTTTGATAGTGTGGTTAAGTAGAGAATTCTCAGTTAGAAATTATTATCCCGTAGAATTTTAAAGACCTGCTGTTGAATCGTGCAGTGTGTTGTTGCTGGGTAATCCAGTAGGACTGTTGAACATTTCAAGGCTTCTTTCTCTCTTTTTTATTTTTATTTTTTTCTGGAAACTTTAGGATTGTCTTTGTATGGTGTTTTGAAGTTTAAAGCTTGATGTGCCTCTGTGTGTGTGTGTTTTCTCTTCTTGCTCTTGTTTTTCACTGTTTCTTTGAACTGTTTCTTTCCTTTTTTCTTGTGTGCTCTTTTGGAATTCCTGCTAAATTTATGTTGAATATCCTGGATCAGTCTCCTCTCTCTTTCCCCCTCCCTCCCCCGCTCCTTCCCCCTTTCCCCTACTCCCCACACTTCCTTCCTGTGCTTTCCTGTTTTATAGCTCTTATCTTTTTATTCTGTTCTATTGGAGGGTTCTTCAGTTTTATCTTCCAGTCTTTCTGTTGAATGGCCAAATAACTATTTCTGCTCTCAGTCCAAGAATATATTCTTGCTTTCTGAGTGTGCTTTCCTTGTTCTTATTTCGTGAATGCAATGTCTTGACTCTGAGGCCATCAATTATAAATGTATTTTGAGGTTGTAGTCTGTTCTTGGCATAGTTTGTTTATCCAGAGTTATTTTTCTGTTTGTTTTGGATTCTTTCTTATGTGATGGAACCTTTCCTAGTATCTGGTGATCCTTGCTTGTCATTTCATGTTGAAGAAGGAGGCACTAAAAATTGATTAGAGGGTCTGCTTGTGGGTCAGGACTTACCAGCTGGTGGCCTTCGCTGTAGAGTGATTGCACAGGAACTCAACTCTTTCATGTTGCGGGGGGGGGGGGTGGTTGCTAAAGATCAGCAGTCGCTTTCAGGGCAAGTTTCTTCAGAGCCAGTATTTGAAGCTCCTGTGAGGCTCAGGGAGAGGGATATGTGAGCTGGGCTGCCAGCATTCTGGGAATCTGGCAGAGGAAGAGGGTTGAATGAGTTTTCCAGTCTCTAAGTAGACCTTTCTCTCCTGGCTTCACGTGGCTCTCTCACCCTGGTCCTCAGCTGTGCCTGATATCTGGAGGCCAGAGAGCATCTTCTGTTGAACAGTTCTAAGCATTAAATCCCAGGGTCAGTAGGACAGGTGACCGCGTAGGTTTGGGTGGGGATCTGAGCGGCTTACACAGACTGTGAGCCACGTCACTCGTACTCCAGTCCTTATTACCTTTTCCTTCTGGTTCTGGAGGCTTTTCAGCATTCTGCTGCTGGAATCTGCTTGCTTTGTTGGCTCTCACCCTACCCTCTCACCCTACTGGCGATGAGTCCCTGTGGTGACTTAGTGAGTTAGCCCATTTCCAAGCACTGTCCCTCCTCTAGGCCTGCATTAGAATGGCCAGAGGCTGCCCCATGCGCTGCACCCACCTGTTGGTACCGGTACCCCCTAGATTCCATGTTCCGAAAGAGTATCAGGGCTTTTTTTAATGGATGGTGTTCACTCTTGGAAATTCATTTCATTCTACTTCAGTTAAAATTTTAATTTGTTGATCTTCTCATTTCAAATGTGTCTGTCTAGACTAGAAGTGTTATAAATGGTTATTTTTCATCTTCTTATAAAAGAAATTTCAGTTTCTAACTTCATAATTTTCAAGACTCTAAGGACTTAGTGAAGTCACTAGTTTTGTGATCATCAGGAACGTGACAATTAGTAAAGGCTTAGTTTTATAGCTCTCTACTTTTTTTTGTATATGATTGAAAGTCTTAATCCAAGATGTATGTATTTTATCAGTGTTCCCACACCTTTCCACATCAGTTTTAAGTTTAAATGCCAAGTAGGGAAAAACTTTAATTGCTTATAATAAGGATACTTTTTATTTCATATATATTTTAAAACTTTTGTTTATTTTATTTTATGTTTAGAGAGAGAGTAGGTAGGGGTAGAGAGGCGGTTAGGGGCAGTGGGAGAGGGAGAGAGAAAGGGAGGGAGAATCTTAAGCAGGGTCCATGCTCAGCGCCTAGCCTGACGTGGGGTTTGATCTCAGAACCTTGAGAGATCATGACCTGAGCTGAAATCAAGAGTCAGAAGCTTAAATGACTGAGCCACCCAGGTGCCCCTAACCTTTTATTTTTTAAAGTACTCTCTGCACCCAATATGGGGCTCATACTCATGACCCTGAGATCAAGAGTTGCCTGATCTACCAACTGAGCCAGCCAGGCACCCCCATTCCATATATATATTTTTGAAAGATTTATATGTGCACGTTTTATATAACTTCATATAAAGTTATATATATATATGTAAATTTTAATAGCAGACTTTTCTACTCTTATAAACACTGGATTTTACAATGAATACTGTATCAGTACCTGAAAGGTATCTGTTAGGATACACACCACAACTTGTGTATGGAAACAAGTGTGACTTTTCAGTTGATTGATCTCATTCAAATAATTTATTTTCATTATAAAAGTTTTGCAAGTGAGAAGCTTAAATGCATTTATATAGATAAAGGTAGTTGGGGTGCCTGGGAGGCTCAGTCGGTTGGGTGTCTCCTTTTGGTTCAGGTCCCAGGATCCTGGGATCAAGCCCCATGTGGGGCTCCCTGGTCAGCAGGGAGTCTGCTTCTCCCTCTCCCTCCGCCCCTCCCCCTGCTTATGTGCTCACTCTCAAATAAATAAAATCTTCAAAAAAAAAACCGATAAAGTGTAAGAGGGTGAGCCACTGAGGGAAAACAATTTGCTTTTTTCTGTTGGCTCTTTGTTGAGCTGCAAGCTCTGTGTTTTGTGCATGTATTAAAAAGTGGAGGAATTTTATTTCTGAGATTGTACGTTGATTAGTCATCTTTTTGTATGAAAAGTAACATGGGTTATTAAAGAAGTGACACACGATTCATGTGGAGAATTGTGCCAACTCTGTCCCCCCAAATACAGCTATGAATGGAGAGGAGCATAGGCCCCTGAGCAAGATGAAGAACATAGATACAGTAACACCCAGGGACTTCACATGGGTCACAATTGTGTAGCCCTCCTCAGGCCTTGTTTGAGATGTAAAACTGAAACACTTGAGTAGGAGAGACTCAAGAGACTAAAAACAGCACAGGAGTTAAAAAATAGAACCCACAGTGGTCTGAGGTCATTCAGTAAAGTAATAATGCCGCCATTTCTCAGAGTCTCTTCTTGATGCCGGACGTGTCGCATGTGTTCTCCCACCTCTCTCTCATGGAGAGAGCTGAGCCCAGAAGTTCATTGGTTTGTTCCGGGATTCATGGGGCTGAGCTTCAAACCAGCACTGTAAGAGTTTAAAAAGCTATAACCTCTCCAGCATGCTCTATTACTAGAATTTGAAGACACCGTCATCTTTTCATGGGATGGCACAGAGACTGGTGTGTTCAAGATAGACCCTAGTCAGTCAAGAAAACATGGTTCCTTATATTGAGATTAATGAGGAGAGGCATTGGTTTAATAACATTTAAATTACAGACTTTTCCATCAAAAGTGGTTTAAAAAAGTTTTATCACTTAGAGGCCCAAACACCAGGTATCAAAAAATTCCATTGAGGGAAGCATCTCATTGCTTAGTGTCGGGAAGGTACTGTAACTGTGGATTGGGTTTTGGCGAGGGGTTAGTGTGAAGGTAGTTCATTCTCAGGGGATTTGATCACTGTTAGTTTCCTGTTGCTGCTGTACCACGTGACCATAAACCGAGGGGCTTAGAACAAGACAACTGTATTATCGTAGAGCTTCTGCAGGTCAGAAGTCCAACACGGGTCTCAGTGGGCTGAAATCAGGGTATCAGCAGGACTGCATTCCCCACTGGAGGCTGGGGGAAGAGTCCTCTTACAAGCTCATTCAGGGTGTTGGCCAAATACAATTCCTGTGGTTGTGGGACTGAGGTCCCTGTTTCCTTGCTGGCTGTCAGCCATGTGGCCACTCTTAGATTCTAGAAGCCTCTCTCCTATCCTTGCATGTGGCCCCAACATCTCAGGAGCCATCAGCAGCTTATCAAATCCGTCTTATGCCCGAAATTTCTCATTCCCCTTCTGCTGTACCTCTCTGACTGGCTCTTCTTTCCTCTTTCTGCTTTTATGGGCTCCTGTGATTCCATTGGGCCCACCCCAACTACCCCAAATATTCCTGTTGTAAGGTCATTTGATTCGTAACCTTAATTCCATCTGCAGGGCAGTACCTGGATTGAATGAGTAATCAGGAGATGGGAGTCTTGGGGAGACGTCTTTAGAATGCGGTCTACCACGTCACTTCTATGATACAATTTAATTTCCAACTTATTCTCTCTGTGGTTTAATTGTTCAAACTCTTATTTTTAAATATTTTTAAAAAATATTTATTTATTTGAGAGAGACAGAGAGCATGAGCAGAGAGAGGGAGAAGCAGACTCCGCACCGAGCAGGGAGCCCGATGCATGGCTTGATCCCAGAACCCTGGGATCATGACCTGAACCGAAGGCAGACGCTTAACCGACTGAGCCACCCAGGTGCCTCTAATTGTTCAAACTTTTAACTATGCAAAGTAAAAATGAGTGCTGGAAGAAGTAGCAAGGTATAACCAGTATTTCATTCTGGTTTCTTAAAACTAACATTGTCTTTTGTACTAAAAGCTTTTTTTCTTGTTATAGAGTCATATTTACAAATAAATCAAGAAAGACATTCATTCATAATTTTTATTCACATTCTGTATTATTCTGGAATATTTGTTTTGATAAATCAGAGCTCTGTTTTATGTGGTCTTGATCTTTGGGGATATATATTTAGAAGATATAGTTTGATTCCAGTATCTTCCTATCAACACCACATTGTTCAGAGGTGGTCCATGTGGCAAAGATATCAGAACCTTCCATTGTATTATTTCTTTAAAGCGTGAATTAAATTAAATAACTTTTCTCGTTCTGTCTTGAAAATTTGCAACTTTTCTCCCTTCTTCTCTGTTAAAGGATGTTTTTGTTAATGAGAAAGAGTTACCACACCTATGAGGCAGGCCTGTTATTCTTTGCAAAAGTCCTTCATAAATGCTCATTTAATACCCGTTGTCTGTGAGGTAGTTAGGGTTAAGCATTTTCATCTCCAGGCTTAATAAAGGGCTGAGATTGTGGGGTGTACCCATCAGGTGGGGGCTGGCAGTGGGGGACAGTGGAAGAATGCACACAAGGCAGAACAAAAGAGAGAGAAGTTTACTGAATACACTTCAGGGAAGCGGCGGACAGGACAGCAGAGGAGAGGCTCTTTGCCGCAAGGCAGGGGTGAGGGTGGAGTGAGGGACCATGGGGACATCACTGCCTGGTTGTAAGTAGCTCGCTGGTTAGTAAGGCCCGATGGCTGTTTCACGGTGGGTCGTTTAATAAACCTGTTGCACTGCCTCTGCTTTCAGCTCGGTGGTCGATGTGAGACCCTTTGCCTTGCTCAGGTTCCAAGCCTCTTGCCTGAATGTGGCCCTTTATCTCTACCCTTCCCCCCCAAGATACATGTTGGCAATCATCCTCCAAGCATATGACCCACCAATATACATCTGAAGGGTCTCATGCCTGAGGTCTCATACCTTTCCCAGCAATAGCTAGCCCCCTCAGGATCCTGGAACCTGTTGCCAAAATACCTGGGAGACTTACACTCTCCCTAACCCCCTCCCAACTTGAAAGCGTATCATGGGCCACTCCTCACAACCCCAGTGCCCCTCTTTCTGCCCACGGGTCCTGTCTCCGTGCTTTAATAAAACCACCTTTTTGCACCAAAGACATGTCAAGAATTCTTTCTTGGCCGTGGCTTCAAACCCTAACCATCAGTTGTAATTTTCCATTTAAGGAAGGCCATGTGTTTGTTGATTGACCGTGATTCTGCGTGGTTGCTTTGGCGCTACTGGGCCTAGAACAAGTCTTTGGGAGTTGACTTAACACTGAAGCTCCATGGGTAATGGACTGCTCTAACTTAGCAATGCTGTAATCATTATTTTACAAATTTTCTTTTTTTTTTTTTTAAGATTTTATTTATTTATTCGACAGAGATAGAGACAGCCAGCGAGAGAGGGAACACAACCAGGGGGGAGTGGGAGAGGAAGAAGCAGGCTCATAGCAGAGGAGCCTGATGTGGGGCTCGATCCCATAACGCCGGGATCACGCCCTGAGCCGAAGGCAGACGCTTAACCGCTGTGCCACCCAGGCGCCCCTGTAATCATTATTTTAGAAGCAAGAGAACAGAGGAGAGATTCTTTGTTATTCATTTGAACCTTTTGAAAAGAACTCCTGGAGTTTCTTCAGACATCAGAGGTAGGACAGGATGTTCTGATAGAACACTAGCCACGGGCGCTGAGCCTGTTCAAGCCTAGAAGAATGCCCTGGGGCATCTGGGCTGCGTCTGCGCAGAATGGCTTCTGCTTTGGAGACAGCGCTTTTCTTTGAAAGCTTTTATAGTTTATAAAGAAGTCTTGTTTTTGAGGTCTGTTTTTTATTGAAATTTTTTTCCTCTTTGTTATTTTTCATCTCTCCCCTACGTCCCAGTCCCTAATGCTTGTGTAATGCTTCACACATGGTTAGCTTCCAGTAAATTTATTGACTCACTGTTAGAGAGCAATTTATGCTTGCACACAGCATCTGCAGACAAGGACTGACATGTTGGTTTTGTTTTGTTTTGTTTTCATGATCTAAGACTAGAGATAACTACCCTAATGAGTAGGTTGTCTGGAAATTTGCTTTATTCCTTTTAGTTGGTTTCAGGACCTCTCACTTCAAAAAAAAAAATAGCTTTATTGGAGGTATATTTGGGCAGACAGTAAATGCCACGTATTTCAAATGTAGTAGTTTTACACATCTTGACGTATTTTTACACCCACAAAACAATCACCAGTCTCAAGATAATGAACACTTCCGTCACCCTGGAAAGTTTCCTTGTGCTACCAACCCCGCCCTCTCCCCCCTCTGTACAAGTTAAACATTCAACTCCCATGAGATCCGGCCATTCCACCTCCAGGTAGTCACCCAGGAGAAATGAAGGGGTATGTCTGCCTGCGACTTGTACAAGAGTGTGCACAGGACCTTTATTCATACTGTCCGTAGCTGGAAGCAGCTCCAATGTCCACCAGCGAGTGAATGGATGAACAGATGGTGATCTGTCCATCTGCTGGGATGCTATTCAGCATTATAAACAGAAATGAACTGTTGTTATATTTGGTTTGAGTTGAAGACCGCCATATTTAAAGCAGATCTGTCTTTGTCGTATTTTGCTTGATCTGTATTAAAATGGATTGGTTTTCATTCTCTTAGCACAACCCCCCCCCCCGCCCCTGGAGGAAACTAGCCTAATATTAAAAAGTTGGATGTAAGTTGCATTTGGATCCTTAACAGTTGAGAGCTTGTAGTCCGAAATGTTCAGTACAGTCTGTTCTGCTGCAGAACTTGCTTCTGTAACCCCAGGTAGCTTCAACACCATCGGTATGTAGGAAATGATGTCGGCGACCGTTATGTGGATTTGTAGAAGATTTTCACAGGCAGGGCCAGTGGGATAGAGGAAGTAGAATTTAAAAGGAAAGGAAAAAGCCCTCAGATTGGCTGCTGCACAGACAGAAATTCTTTCAAATGAGGCTTAAGACAAAAAAGATTAGTTCCTGGAAAACACGTAAGACCCCACAGAAAGAAAACTGGTTCCTTCCCCAGCCCTGGTCAGTTCTTGGAGCGTTGTACTTCCGCTGGCGCCCGGGCTGCATTGTTTTCACTGTACTGTTTGTGCGAGGGGTTACTGTTTCCTGAGGCAGTCCCTGACCTCCAGCGCCCTGCTTGCCTGAGCTCTCCAGGTGTTCTCCTGAGGAACCACAAAGTGTGGTTTTTGTTGGACTCTGGTTACAAAGTTGCATCCGCTCTGAGTATAGTCTGTCCCAACCCTGACTTTACCCCCTTATTTTGCAGAATGAGGTTTTTTTTTTCATCCTCATTTTTTTTTTTTAAAGATTTTATTTATTTGACAGAGGCAGCCAGCGAGAGAGGGAACACAGCAGGGGAGTGGGAGAGGAAGAAGCAGGCTCCCAGCAGAGGAGCCCAGTGCGCGGCTCGATCCCAGGATTCTGTGATCGTGCCCTGAGCTGAGGGCAGATGCTTAACGACTGAGCCACCCAGGCACCCCTAAAGTAGTTTATTTTAAACAATTTCCTGAAAGCGTTTGATTTAAAATGTATTTTTTAGTATTTTTAGCTAGTATATCTTGCTTACTCAGATGTTATTCTGAGTGCCTATCAAAGATGAGCTCATTTTATCCTCAGGACAGTGCTGTTTCATGTCTGATCTGTCCCCTATTTTACGAATAAGGGAACTGAAGAACAGAGAGGATGGGTAACTTGCCTAATAAGTTCACGCAGCACAGGTAGCCTGGTCCTATGACCGGGTTCCTGACTACTGTGCTTGCTACGTTCTGCACCTTGTTGAATGTAATTAGTTAATTTATTATGATTTTCTTGTGTAAGTCACACTGGTTTTAACAGCAAACCTTGTGAGCATAAAATAGTGAAAACAGTCGTCGTGAAGGCATCAGGACAGCAAAAACATCTATTCATAGTAGCTGGGAAATCAATTTGATGTCAGATTTAAGCACTGCTGAGGCTGGTAAAATAAATAGGTTTTTCTTTCTTTCTTTCTTTTTTTAGAAACCTGCATTTCATCTGCTTGGTTATTTATAGTTTTTCATTTCTTCTTAGGCACGTCACACCTGAAAAATTTTATGTGGAAGCTTGCGATGATGGAGCGGATGACGTGCTTGTCATCGACCGCGTGTCCACAGAAGTTACCCTGTCAGGTATTTCTCAGCACGGGGCGGGCGGAGAAGCGGCCACGGGAGACTGTACTGCAGTTGCTGTAATTAAAATAACGGATCGGGGGTATGGCCGCGTGCGGCTCTCTGAGTATCGTCCTACAAAATTTGAATTCCTGCCACCTCATTTGATTTTTATGTGTTCATTTTATGCTTCCTCCTTTTTTCTGAAAAGGAGGAATGGTCTTGAAATTTTTGCTATCTGTCAGGACTTAAAAACATAGTTATTTCTTTAGTTCTTCCTTTATCTGCACTTTAACAGGACTGGTTTTGTTGAGCTCAGTTCCTTTCTAGCTGTAAGACTTAAGGTATTTATTTGAGAATGAGAAAGTTGTTTGAGCATTAAGTGTGTGGAATTTTAATGGCTGCTTTTGTTTTTGTAAATATTCATGACTCTGAGGATAATTTAATAAATGAAAATTACATGTACACACACACACACACACACACACACACATATGTATCACTGACTAAAACTTGTGTTGTAGGCAAATAATATTCCTAAGCTTTGTCTATCAATATCTTGTCTGTCTCTCCAGTTATATTTTGGTTTTGCGTCGCTGGGGTGTGAAAAACAATTTTTTTCCCAATCATATGGAACACTGATTTCTCATTAAATGTGAAATAATTTTAGTGATAAATTAATGTACCACATGATATCACATTTAGAATTTCATATTTCATGTGTTTAAATATTCACCTCTAGACAGAGTTCTCTGTATTTTTTTTAAGTGTAGTGTTTGAGTATAGGAATTCAGTACATGTAAATATCCTTTGAATAGATAAAGCGAAATATGGAAATATTTTGAATAGGATAGTAAAGTATAAGAAGGGGATGGCTGTACGTTTCTATTTTCTTAGTTATCTGGTTATTCTGGCAAGTACCGTATATAGTTTTCTTTTGCCCAAATGGAATTAGAGGTCTGTTTTAGAGTGATAATTTGGCATTTCCTGTGTCTGTTGGTTGGTGGCTGCTCTCTCAAGATGGCCAATTGGTTTTAACCAATGTCAGGGCACTTCTGAAGTCTAGTAACACTACTTCTTTAGACCGTGTTGGTACAACCTAGTGTCTTGTAAAAGCTTTAGCGTGGATGTGTTTTCAATTATTTTTGAAATTTCAGTGACATTTATTTGTAAGTAGAGATTGCAGACCCATTAGAGGCGACAGTGCTAAAGGTCACCAATAGTTTGGACGTAAAAAGGATACCAAGTAGTCATTAGTAGACACATGAAGAGATACTTTGACCCAAAGCCAGTGGTGATAAGAGGCCGACTCACTCACAGTTGCTCTGCTAGGTTTTTTTTGTTTTGTTTTGTTTTTTTTTGCCATTGGGAATGCAGACCATTGCCAGGGAAAGAGGGATTTTTTTTTCCTTCCATGAAAAATTAACATGTTCTTAGGAATTATCAGTTTTGTTGTTATTATACTCCAATTAATGTAACTTAGAGCTCCATCAGTAAATAGTACTTATAAGTTTATCAGATGATCTCGGTATCTTCAGAGTTTTCTCTAAGCTTTTCCCTGCACCGCCTTTCCATTCGTCCTGTTCATTAGTTGGGGCACAGCATTGCTGAGCAGATTGAATCACTGAGAGAAACAGAAGTGAATTTCAGACCTTCTTCGAAATTACTTTATTCAGAATAACAGGACTGCCTTTAAGAAACAGGACTTGTTTCAAAATGAGTTCTAGGGGGCGCCTGGGTGGCGCCGTCGTTAAGCGTCTGCCTTAGGCTCAGGGCGTGATCCCGGCGTCTGGGATCCAGCCCCACATCGGGCTCCTCCATTAGGAGCCTGCTTCTTCCTCTCCCACTACCCCTGCTTGTGTTCCCTCTCTCGCTGGCTGTCTCTGTCAAATAAATAAAATAAAAAATCTTTAAAAAAAAAAATGAGTTCTAGGATGGTAATTAAACTGTGAAAGAAAACTTGTAGAGCCACATAAATCTGGGAGCTGTGAGTGAAACCATGGAGCAGCTTTGTTCCCCTGGGGGCCTCCTCGGGCCCATGCGAGGGAAGAGAGGTGATGTCAATGTCTGTAGCAAAATCAGCTCATTCGATGGGGACTCCTACCTTCCCCACTTTGGGGCATTATTCCCTAGAGTTCTACAGATGTGTCTTGTGAAACACATTGACTTAAAGTTTAACAATTATGAAATGAACCCTATAATCAAAGATACTTTTTTATTATTAAGGGTGTTTTTGGTGAAGTCATGGTTAATGGTGGTGCCTCCCTGCACACCTGCGTCTCCTTCCTCCCTCGTCCCTTGGGTCTTGCCTCTACTTCCCACATTTGTAGAGGTGGATGCACAGGTCTCTGTTTGCATTCCATTAGCTCCATGTTGGTATTAAATTTATGCCCTCCTCCCCATTAACCTTCTCATTTTCTTGAATGGACACGGACTTCGCTTCTGGCAAGGGGTTGAATAAATTTGGTTGAAAAATGACCATGGAAGTATCCCACGATCTACTTGATGAGGGTGCTGAAGCCTGTTACTCTGGGCACCTTATTCTAGACAGACAGAGGTCTTGATATGTCACATGGACATCTTTATTTTCTGTTTTGCCAAAATGGAGGTCTAACACTAGTGAAGGACTGTTGCTGTCTTAGAACAAATCACGCATATTGATTTTGAAGTAACTACAGAAGTCAAACTAACCCTGCTTTTATATTGGTGAGCTTTTTCTATGTGAGTTTTCTTTTTCTTCTTTTTTTTTCTTTTAAAGTCAAGAAAGATGTTCCTCCTTCAGCTGTTACAAGACCAATATTTGGTATACTGGGCACAATCCATCTGGTGGCAGGTAAGAAAAATAAGTTAAGATGGGCATGGGACGCCTGGGTGGTCAGTCGGTTAAACGTCTGCCTTCTGCTCAGGTCATGGTCCCTGGGTCCTGGGATGGAGCTCCGCATCCGGCTCCTTGCTCAGCAGGGAGCCTGCTTCTCCCTCTGCCTGCCGCTCCCCCTGCTTGTGGGCTCGCTGTCTCTGACAAATAAATTCCTAAAAAAAAAAAAAAAAGATGGGCAAAGAAGTTAATTAAATTGACACAGAATAAGATGAAGGCATACTTCCTATCGTGCTTGAGGCAATAAATCTGTAGGTTAGATATTTGTCAACTAAATTTCTAGAAGTGACATACTCCAAATGACAAGCGGTTAAATCTATCAGCCTGAAGTTCTGTTGAATAAAGTTTTGTTCTTGCTTTCATTTCAACTGGAGTTGAAATCCCTAGTCAGCTTGACATTTCTTCATACATTCAAAGAGTATTTAAATAAACATTTTAATGCACTGATGGACCAGAGTACTCTGTACCGTCAGCCCCGTATTGAGGTTGAATCTGACCTAGTGCGTGTTAGAGAGTGTTACCTGCTTCTGAGTTGTTAGGAAAGTGATTTTGTTTATCTAAATTTCATTTCACTAAACTTAAAAAAACATTCCTGTATCATCAGGCAGCATGCTAGATGCTGAGTTGTAGAAGATGCCAGCCCCCCTCCTTTTTTCCTGCAGTTGACAGTCTAGTGAGAGATGCATTTATGTAGTAAATCACTGTAGTGCGGTGTGACAAGTTCCGGGAGAGAGGGGTACACAGGACAACTTCCAGGAAGGGCATTTGTGGGGAGAGCCTTGAGTGGAGCTAAAGAATTAATTTAGTGGTAAAGGCTTACCCTGTTTTATTTGTGGGAGGAGGCAGCGGTCAGGATCACGGTTGGGGTATTATTCATGGTGCTGTGATGCCTTCTTCATTCTGGACTGTTCATCTTTGTGATGTTGCAGTGACCAGTTATATTGCCCTAGCACATTTCTCTACCATTTACCAGGACATGGAGGCCATAGGGATGGTGTAGACGGGACATTACCTCTCCTGCAGTGGTCAGATCTCATGACACATGGTGCTTTAAGCTACACGCTGGGTAATGCATTAGCAGAGGCCTGTGTGCCTTGGGGATGGCAGGAGAGAGAAAGAAGCGTTTTCTGGGCTTTACTCTTCATCTGCTAAGATCACTGCTTTTGCTTTTTTTTTTTTTTTTTTTTGAGAAAAGGTTTGACCTTTCAGTAGGAACTTTTCTAAATAATGCGCTGTTCTTTCTATTCATAAATCCTAAGATTTCCTTTAAAAAAAAGTCCTGGGCCTTTTATCCATATGGCACGTGCGGTCTCACGCTGCTGGCCTGTGGAGCCTAAGCAATAACGGAGTGCTGCCGTTGGCTGTAGAGTTGCCTCTTTTATATTTATGTTGTGTGTGGCTTTGTTTTTTGCAGGTAATTATCTAATCGTTATTACCAAAAAGACAAAAATAGGAGAATTTTTCAATCACGTAATCTGGAAAGCAACAGATTTTGACATCCTTTCTTATAAGAAAACGATGTTGCACTTAACTGATATTCAGGTAAGAACTGGAATCACTTACTCATCGCAGAAGCTGATGTAGTCCCGTGGGGGCCGTGGCGGGGGCAGTGGGACAAAGAACGTTGGACGGATTTAAGTCTAATGATTTCAACAGCCCAGTGAGCAGGGTTCCTCTGGACACCTGTATACCAGAAAACATGCTTTCTGAAAGTCCTTTATATAGTTTATTGTTCTTGGTTTGTTTTTATAAAAACTGACTCAAGTTCTTAAGTATTGAAATTTCTTATGCAGAGAAATGGACAAACAGAAAAAGCCCCTGTATCCGACAACCAGAATTAACTTCATATCCTTTTTCTAAAGAAGTCAAATATGAAATGTTTGAAGTTCCACGGAATCCGTTCATTCCCTCTTTGTCCAGAGAAGAAGCTTTCTTTGCGTTTACCATGTGTGAACAGCAGCGTGTATGTTTATGTCCCAGCAGCCCCCCTTTAGCACGATTGCTGTATGCACAGCTTTAAGTTACCCTGCTTCAGGTATTAGGGAATGTGGTCCCCCCACAAAGTGGTTTAAGTCTCAGTTACCATGGTATATGAAGTCAGGTATTAGTGCAGCAGGCTGGAAGCACAAAGGAACAAAAGCAGCAGCTCTAGAAGGGAAATGTGGATCGCACAGGAGTGGGGTAGAGGCGTGGTGGCTGACCCTGGGATTGCCGGCCCTCGCCCTTCACGGGGCTCTGGGTGCGCAGCCAGGGCTCTCTGTGAAGGTGAACTTCTCGACGTTCATGATGCAGTGGTTATGATGAGAAGGTTGAAGATGTCCCAGAGGAAGTAATGTCAGCCACAGACTTCACAGGAAAGGAACTTTCTGGGGTATTCCACGACCTTGAGAGTGCCAAGGATAAGGCCTAAGGATGATAAGACAATTAGGGGCACCTAGGTGGCTCAGTTGAGCATCTGACTCTTGGCTTTGGTTCAGGTCACAATCTCAGGGTCCTGGGACTGAGCCCCGCCTTGGGCTCACACTCAGCAGGGAGTTTGCTTGTGCTCTCTCTCTCTTTCTCTCTTAAATAAATAATCTTTAAAAAAAAAGGAAAAAAGAAAAGAAAGGTATATGACATTTGGCCAGGGTGTAGAAAAGATACTCCATAGATCAATATATTCACCACTATAAGACATGGTATTTAAGGCAATAAAAATGGTTGTATTTATTTAATAGCCCAGTAAAATTTACTTGAACAGTTTTTTCTTGATTACTATACTTGGTTGTCAGGCCATGCAACTAATTTTAACATTGCCCACTGCATATGCTTTGCCTTGTACCTTTTGTCCTTAAATTTATATATAGATATATATAGATATATTTATATATATCTGAGCCCAAATTAAAAATTTTGTAGTATGTAGATTTATAATGGGTGGATTAACATGTTAATCATTTGATAATCACTAAGCATTACCAAACATTATCCATTGTTTCTTAAAGCAAGGATAAAAATAAATGTCCCAGTATTCCTTGGGAAGGCCAGCTAAAATTATTATCAGAAAATGAAGATAAGTATTATTTTACTGGACTTTTCTTTTTAATCTTTGCATTGTAAAAAAAGAATGTAATCCCCATCCAGCCCAGTAAAGTTTCATAGGAATGAGGATGGTACTATTCCCTTGTTATTTACTCGCTGTGTTATTGGGCCTCTCATGACTTTATGTTTTTCACTTGTCACATGAGAGCAATTACACTAAACTGCAGGGTTTGTTGTGAGGATGAATGAGAGTCTCTAAAAGGTCTGGCATGTGGGAGGTCATCACCTAAGGCGGTGATGTTTTGTTAAAATAACTTCTGCCCATTAGAGCAAAAACTGAGGGATACCAAAGGGCAGGAGTTCTGCCCCATCAGTTAATGTAACAATACCCCACACTGTGGATCGAACCTCCTCTGTGGGTCAGGAGCTGGCCTAGGTCCTGGGGAAATGGTGAGCATCTCCTCTCTGTCAGTCCTATGCCAGTGGTATTTAACAGGGCCAGCCGACTTACAGATCTGGACAGATTCCATTTTAGGTAGGAGACAGAATGATGTTTTCGTCCCCTCTGTTTACAGTTACAAGATAATAAAACTTTCCTAGCGATGATAAACCACGTCCTGAATGTGGATGGATTTTACTTCTCAACGACATATGATTTGACCCATACTTTGCAGCGGCTGTCCAACACTAGTCCAGAATTCCAAGAAATGAGTCTCTTGGAAAGGGTAAGCTTCATCTTCAGTGATTTTTACTTTTCTTTTTTTTAAGGGCCTTACCTCTGTGTCATCCATAAAAATACTTACTGATTTTTAGCAGTCCTGGCTACGTCAGACACACGTGTGGGGTGGACAACACACCGTGATCTCAGTTCCGTCACAATTGCGAATTCAGGATCCCAGAATGTGTATGTGTGACCCAGACAGGATTGAGAACCAGTGGTGTGAGAATTCGGAAATCCAGTCTGAGCAGACATGCTGGTAGTTTCCTGGCTCTCAGTGTTCTGTTGTATAACAGTTATTAACATCAACAACATAATTATCCTTATAAAATTAACGTGCCAGCAGGCGGTATTCTTTTCGGCACTGGTGTTATTTATAGTTTTTGCAACTGGAAAAGTAAGAACTTACTGATGTAAGAACTTGACAAATATTGATTTGTTTAAGGTGGGTTTTTTTGTTATTTTACCTTCCCCCCCATATGAGTGTATCTTTAAAACTAGGTCTCAGATGATATCATCCTAAAATTCCTGCTGTTCAGGAACCTGGATAATTGCTGCCTGGATATTTCAGTAACAAACCTTAGATGTATTTAGGGGGCAGACAGAGTTTTAAAGGCTGCTGTCTGTTACTTGTTAGGCGAGACCCTATGAAATGCCAGTAATTGCCCATTTTTGACCAGTAAAAAGGATAATTTCAAATGGTTCAACTTAAATCAGTATTTTAGTTGACTGGCTGTTTTAAGATTTTATGCTCTAATCTAGTAAGATTATATGTAGGCTTGGATGTAAATTTAGATGTAAGCTAAGCAATCAAGCAATTTGGCTTTTAACTACAGAGACAGTTGCTTTTAAAAGCAGTTGCTATGCTGCATTCCCTCATTTGTTTATCAGGTGTCTCTCAGATGCCTGCTGTGTACCAGGCACTGTACTAGCCAGCGGGGACACAGACTGCAAAGAATGGCCCCTTGTGGGAGCTTGCAGTCTCCTGGGGAAGCAGAAGTCTGGGCAGTTACAAAATAGGGGACAGTTGCTGTCAGGGGGCTATGTACCAGAATGGGGTGGGATCCCGAGGGAAACTTGGGTCTCACTCGGTCTGGGAGAGCTGGGGATGACTTTACAGAGGAAGGGGCTTTTGAGTGGAGACTAGATGCTATTCTGAATAGGCCGTCTTGGCCAGGGGACAGTGGGAGAGCGAGGGTTCTGGGCAGAGAGGGTGGCAGTGTAATGTGAAACTGAGACAACGATCTCACACGTTGGGAAGGGAATTTGTCAGCTAATCAGGAGTCAGGTAACATAGGAAATCGTGAAGGTGACCAATGAACTATACATATCTTAGACATTTTATCTGACTTAAAACATAAAATTCTACACCGGTTGATGATTTGATAGAGGACTAAATACAAGCTTTTCTTTGTTTTGGGTACCTTGATTCCTACGTAAATACATCCATGTCACTTTCCAGTTTGAGTCTGTAAAGGTTTGGACACCCACAGAGCGATCTGTTGGCAGAATCCTGTTGATTTTGACTGTGTTCCTCTAACCTTCTAGAACTGCCTCTCCTCCTCCAGATCCAGCAGCAGTGTTGTTCTAGCAGCTTACCTTTAATCGCTTTAAATTCTGTTATTGTTCCGCTTGATTAAAAAAAAAAAAAAGTAGTTTGTTTTTCAGTCCTGTCTCCTTGACGTGTAGGACATTGAGTTTGGTTACGAAATGCTGACCAACCAGTGCAGCTGCCTCCAGGCGATGGGGAGCCCACACCTGAGCTGGGAGGTGTGCCTCAAGGCTGGTTGTGCCCGCTCCGCTCTGGGACTCTCAGCTGGGGCCAAGAATGGGGGAGTGGCAGTCGGTGTGTTTACTGTAAAGAGAACGGAGAGAGTCGGTTCATCTCCCATGTTGTTGAGGGCACTTCTCCTGTATCTATAGTTTGAAAGTCAGAGCGGCCAGAGATGCCATCAGGCAGCTACTGTAGGGGCTGCCAGATGCCAGCACGGGTTAGGCCACGCAGAGGTGTTTCCGGTGGCAGCGAGCCAGTGAAGAATTCCGAGCCGACAGGAGACAGGTCACGTTGGAGAGCTCCCACTGGCAGCGTGTGGAGGGCGGGAGGGGCAAGGCCAAGACTCCAGGCAGGGAAAGCTGCCTTAGTAGTTAGGCTGGAGTTGAGTGCTGGTCGTGGCGGTGGGAGCAGGGATGTAGGAGAGGGGACGGATTTGGAAGGAGTTTTAGGACTTGGCAGTTGACTACAGATAATGGAAAGACAGACCCCAGAGGACTCCAAGGTTTCTGCCTGGGCCTGCAGCCATGGCCTGAGCGGTGGGATGGGACACCCGGAGGAGGGTTAGATTTGAGGGGAAGACCTGTGTGTAGCCACCAGGTGGAGACATTGATTGTTGGGAGTTTTTGTTCTGTGGAAACTCAGGTTGGTGGGAGATACTCGATTAATTTTAAATCTTCTCTCTCAGGCAGATCAGCGGTTTGTATGGAATGGTCATCTTCTAAGAGAACTTTCTGCCCAGCCAGAGGTAATGGACACTAAATAAAACATTATTTGTTACAGTCCAAGTTCGAATTGAATACATATATAAAATGGCTGCCTAATCACTAGGGATTTTGGTGATTACTTCTCATTTAACTCAGTTTATAACTTACAAGCTGTGATAGGTCTGCCCCCTCACGTTGTTCTGATTTGAAGAAGCCCAGTTATTTTACTCTGCTCTCCCATGGAAGCCTTAAAAAAGAAGAAATATTTACATAAAAATGCATTGCTTTCTGTGAGTAGGAGAGAAGGGGTCTTGGTGGGTCAGTAGTGGAGAAATGAGGGGCCCCAGGGGGTCCCTGGGCAAATGCAGAGCTCTCCATTTGTCTTTAGTCACCCAAGAGAGACACGCACGGGTGTCAGCTTCTCTGTCCTTAGTTTGTTCAAATGAGGGGTGAACAGGGAGGCCCAGCCGGGAAGCGTAGTGTATCGGATCTAGGTACGTAGATTGGCCTGGTGTTTTTATTTCTTGTCATTTGCTCTGCTTCTTTTGGAAAAGCAGTTTGAGCTGCACGCAGTTCGCAGGGGTGTCTCTTTCCCTGGAGCAGTGACGTTGCTGTAGGCAAAGCCTGACAGGGAGGGAGGCAGACGGCCGGCAGCTTCTCGCGGTCTTATTAGTGTTCCAAAACCTGAACGCTTCAGCCCACATTGCTTAACTTGGGTCTTAATTGGAAAGACAAGGGACTGTGAGAGACATTTTAAAAAAATAAGTTACCCACAAGCCTGATACCTTGTAGTATTTGTATATTACTTCCATAGCACACAAGCACTTTTATATAGTACGAGTATGTTTTATACGCTCTTCTTTTTATTTGAAGCGCATATGTATTCCTCAGCGTCCTGTCTGTCTTCGTTTCAGGTCCATCGGTTTGCGCTTCCTGTATTACACGGCTGTATCCTTTCACAGTGTCACGCTCCCGTTGTCTGCCAGTCTTTAGTCCGGTATTAGTATGAGGCAGATTTAGGGACAGTCTCAGTCGTATGAGGAGAGTGTTTTAGAATTAATAGAACTTGTTCTTGATGACAAAATCAAACCCATTAATATAATATCTTAGAATACTGGTTATAAATGACCCCCTCCCTTTTTTTTTTTTTGAATGAATTCTTGAGACTGAATTATTCTCTCTGTTCAAGAGTTCTGGGGCTGGTGGTTTAAAGAAGGACCATGCAGACTGTGTTTTGTCTTTATTAGACTTTGTACCATTAAACAAAAAGTAGTTTGAACCTGACTGTTGAAATGAAAACTTCCCCTTCCCCTTAAAATAGTTAGATTCAGGAACTAGGGCGAAAAGCAACGTAGAGAGGAGAATTACAATTAAAAATCGTATTTGTCATCTGAAATAACCACAAAAAAATGGGAGTAGATGGTACACAAAGAGGAGTGCTTAAGGGGAGAAAAGTCTGTACAGATGCAAAATAAATAGTCACCGTCTAATTTTAAGTTCATTTTAAAAACTTACCATAGGCATCACAATGAAAACAGGGAAGCAGAGTGAGCCGGCCAATAAAGGACGGGTAGCCGATGAGCGCCTGTAACCAGCGCTGTGCTCTCCGTGCAGAAACCGAGGCAGTCTTTGTATCAGGTACCCCCAAGAAGCTTGTTACAGAGACAGTCTGTGGTCTGTTTGTTCGTTATGCTAATATGATTTCTTTAAGTTACTCTTGTTATACTTAAAAGTGAAAAAGTACAGAGGAAACATTTTTCACGGCTGTGGGAGAATAAAAACAAGAAACGATGGGGATAAAAGCTCTGGTTTATTCTGTCTCTCCCTCCCCACCCTGGAATATTTCCAAGTTCTCCAAAGACTAAAATAAGCAGTGAATTTAGGTAGAGCTTTAAGGGGTTTGGGCCAACTGTGTGTGCTTGAGTGTGTGTGTGTGTTTCCAAAATGAGATTGTGAACGAACAGTAATAGCAAATGAGTAACAGGACACTTTTTTTAGGTGGTTTTAGAAACAGCTTATCCATTCATTTAGCTTTAAAGCTTTAAATAAGCCTCTGGTTAACAGAGTTTCAGTGTTTGATGTATACAGAGAGGTGAGCAGGAACAGAGGCCTCGAGGCAGGAGCCTGCCCGGGCTTCATGTGCGGATGGGAGAGGCGGGAGCCACCTCGGGGAAGGGGCCAGTCTGGGTTCTGCAGGGCCTTATAGGCTCTGTACCGTAACTGTGATGAGAAACTTGGGATTCGAGTGGAGGATGGGCATGATGAGACAGACTCACTCTGACAGCGGTGTGGAGAACACGCCAGAGGCGAGCATGGGACGATACAAGGACTAATTAGAGGCCATCGCAGCAGTTCAGGTGTGAGAGGCCAGGATGGTAGCAGTGATGGTGGTGGAAATGGTCAGGTTCCAGATGAGTCTTGAAGGTAGAGCTTACAGAACTTTGTGAGAAATTGTACATGGGGTATGAAAGAGGGAGTTTAGTACGAATCTAAGGTTTTTGGGCAGAGTAAGCGGAAGGAAGCCATCCATCGACGCGTGGATGAGTCTGGAGGTGGGAGTGAGGCCACAGTATCCAGTGTTCCCCTGGGACATGCTAAGCTTGAGATTTCTCTAGCTTCCAAGTCGAGATGTCGCGGAAAAAGATGGAGTAATGGGGCGGGAGTTTACAAGGGAAGGTCATGTTGCAGACATAAACTTGAGAGTCATCTGGGCACAGATGGCATTTAGAGCCACGAGGCCGATGAGCTCATCAAAGGAGGGAATGCATCTAGAGACAAGAAAAGGCCTGGAGAAAGAAGGTGGTCTGAAGGGAGTTCTAGATGGTGAAGAGAGGCTGGAGCCACAGACTATAGGCCTCAGTGAGAACAGAGCGGGGGAACCAGTGCGAGTGAACTGAAAGGATGGGAGAAATGCAGGTGAGCCAGCAAAAGGCAGGGAGGAAGCGGGGAACCACCCAAGTGAGTGTGGCGTCCTGCCAGCACATGACAAGCCTGCTTGCAGGCCCAGGGGTAATCAGCTGACACGCTGCTGGGTGGTGAAATGTGAACATTCGCGAGGGAAGTTATGTACGCATTCCCCCGACTCTCCTCCCCAGATGGGGCGTATGACTGATGAGGTTTCACAGAAGGGGAGAGCACAATCCTGTGCTGGAGTGACGTCCTGGAGTGTGTGACAGGTGGAGTCTAGTGCCCAGGTCCTCCGCCGCCGGGAAGGGAAGCAGACACCCGGATGTGCGGACGCCAGTTGATAGCTGTGGCAGAGCACACGGGGATGGCTTTTACGTCCACAGAGGGCCAGGAAACCATGTCAGTTGGGTGAGTGGGATGAGGGAGGAGTGTTGGAGGCTGAGAAGTGCCGCACAGGCATCCAAGTGGGAACGCGTGGCCCTGGGCGTAACTCATTGATAGACCGGAAGTACATCTGTTCACGTGGTACAAGTGACAGTGATGGGCTGCTGTATGATTTTTATTTTCTTCTTGTTCCTTCCATGCTTTCTGGATTTTTTAAAGTGTGTATGTATTTCTCTTGTAATCCGAGGAAATGATTCATAAAGCAGTCACTCGTATTCTGTGCTATACGTAGTTCTCTAAGGGCAGGCTCATATCTTACTCATCTTTGTGCCCTCGCCCAAAATAGGTAATGGGCGAATGAATAAATACTGCTTTGGATTCTTTCTCTAGTGCTGTGGGTTTTAGAGAAAAGTGAATTGGGAGTTCAGGATGAGTCATTGTTAAGTGTGATGATCCCAGGTCAAAGAGAAGGATGAATCATTAGAAATTCAAATTGATAGTGTCCCTCAGTACCATCATTTTGAAAATGATTTGGCATTCTCTTGTGAATTTACCAGAACTTCCCCTGTGCATACCCAATATGTTTATAACAGCGGGTGTTTGCTAGAGCGTTCACAGCACCACCGTTGGATGGAACCGACACCACGAGGTCCATCAGAGAAGAGTCAGGGCTCTCGTGGTGTGGTCCTCGCAGGTGGCACGCAGCCCCGAGGAGGAGCGGCCTACTGGCTTGTGCAGGCCAAGCATGCATCTTAGGAACTTACTGGTGGAAATAAACAAGGGCTGAAGTTTGTCAAGATTGTGGTGCTGTTTTTATAAAACTCAAACATAAGCAGGCCACATGTTTTTAAGTCGTGGTTGCCTGTGGTGAAATTAAAAAGGCAGGAGTGTGGTCTCCTGAGAATAGTTGTTGCTTCTGGACAAGAAGACACTTGGACGGGACGGAGAAGTGACATAATTAGATTCAGTGCAGAGTATGTGACACTGTACTGAAGTTGGATGAGAGGTTCAGAGATAATTTATTGTGCTGTTATGCTCTATACTTGATGATTCAAGTTGTGTTAAGAAAAATATATTATATATAAAAGATAAGCATAGGGCAAACCCAAACAAATGAGGAAGGAAGAAAGATAAGGCCCTCGAGATAGTGAAACCTTTCTGTTACGATATCAAGCGGCCAAGATGAAAAGTCAAAGTAATTCTTAGGAGGTTGGCATTTCCTAATAAAATCAGATGATGAGTATACTCTTTGACCTAGCAGTCCTCGCTCCTTAGAGCCACTTCCCCAAAATGTTTGTTTGCGGCACTTTTCTGCTAGCAAAAACTGGAAACAAGTTGGACAGTCGGCTGGACAGACTAGTGTAGCCAGTATCCGCTTGGTGGAATAGAATCCGTCCCCAGCAGCAAGGGAACCCCAGGCACATACTGCTGAACAAAGAGAGCAAGCCAAAAGACAGACACAGTATATTTCCTTGTAGGTGAAAAAGGTACACTCTCCAGTCTAACCAACAGATTGCTCAGCGGCAGAACTAGAAAGACCAGCAAGGGAATGGTGAACCACGTGGATAGCGGTACGCACTTGGAGGGCAGCAGGGAAGCTAGATGTGGGGGATGACCACTCTGGGTGCTTCCAAGTGCTGGGGGTGCGCGTGGGGGTGATGTGTGAGGAGATTTATGATTTCTGTTAGGATCAGACAATATTTAACTGAAACTGGCCATTTTAACCAATTCTGAGTATACTGTTCAGTAAACGGCATCACCTTTGTAATGTTCAAAGAGCATCAAGCCATCTCTCTCTCCCCAGTCGGAAATTCTGGATCCATTAAGCAATAGCTCCCAGACATGGCTCTTTTTGTAACTACTTAGATACATTGTGTATTCTTTTCTATTTGTTGTGTTTCCTCATAACACTGTTTTAATGTAAGAGATTTGCCATCTCCAGAGGCTTCTGCAACCCTTCGTCCTGGCGATGAGGTGGAGAGGCCCGCGCCCTGGGGTTCACAGGGACAGAGCCATTTGCGTTGCTGAGCGGCAGCGAGCAGGTGGAGAGTGCATACCGTTACCCGTCGTTAGGGAGATAGTTTTAGATTAAGAAAAGCTTTTGGGGAGATACTTTTTTTTTTTTTCATATTCAAGTTTCACTTTTCCTGTTTCAAGGAAAAAGTAGAGTCAGAATTTGTTTCTGGATAATCCTTAAATCACAGTTTGATCTGTAAATCTTCATATGCTTACCAACTGTTATCGCTGACTTGTATTTGTCATTATACGTATATTTTTGTTTTTTAAATTGCAATAGCCTAGTACCCCCCTTTTGCATTTCTTATTTGAAGGCAAAACTACATTACATTTTTGTTTTTCCTTCTAAGCAGGGTTTCTTGATGATGTAGGTAATATTTTACTTCTAGAAAGTGGTTGAGGATAGCAGGGAAAGGAAATCCTATTTTAAAAATAGAAACAACATAATGGACCACTTAAACATACTGTCTGTATGTCATTATAGGATTACCGACTTGACCAAACTTCACGGTCGAATATTATAGTACTAAAAGCTCGTGAACATTCGTGAAGAACCCAAAAAGATTGTATATTTTTGGTTCATTTTTCTCTTAAAGATGGAGCCATTCTTGCTAGGGTAAATAGGTTCAAATGTAATCTGAAAATCACACTTAGGATTTCTATAAATGTTATATTTTTCTTAACATAGCTAAGTTGTTACTATGCACTCGTGTTCTATTAATGGAAAATACTTCGACTGGATTCTCATCTCGAGGAGGAGTTGTTTCAGAGCCGGTGTGCGATATTACGTAAGAGGTAAGATTAATCTCGTCAGCGTGATGCAGTACTGGGCTTTGTCTGTCACTAATGTTTTGTCATATGGTGACATGAATGTAACCTTTTGTATTTTATTTGTTCTCTTTATCATTTGATAGCCTCACTAAATATCTCCTGCTTCATTATAATAATTAGGTAGGTTTTCTGTGCTTTATTGCAGCTAGTGTAGTCATGTGGCAGATGGTAATGAGACCCTGTAGGCTGCTTACTGCTTTCAGAGGAATTGTTGTGTTGTTTGCTGGATGTCTGAAAATCAGCTGAACTCAGTGTAACTTCAGTAGCCTAAACTCATATCAGAAAGTCTTTTCTTTCATTGCTCTTGGTTTCTTTGCATGCAGAAAGCTAGACATTTGACTTTATGCCTTCAACTTTAAGGATTTACATTTTGAGCGTTTATTGCTTAGGATTTGTACTAGCAACATGCTAATTTACTTAAACGAAGCTTTTAAAATCTGCGTTAAAAATTACTTGTATTATGAGAAGGAGTTTCTCTAACTTTTCCTATTTTCTTTTTTTTTTCTTTTCTTTTCTTTCCTCTTTCTTTCCCTCCCTCCTTTCTTTTCTTCTTTCCTTCTTTTTGTAAGCTGGAAGGGTGTAGCAGAATAAAATCCTATGGGCCATTAGATAAATTGTAGAACTTTTAGGCCACGAAGTTGTAAAGGTTATTCCCTTATTACAGGTGATACAGCAGAAGAAAGGCATTTAGTAAGTGACCTGGCCAAGATGACAGAATCAGAATTGGAATTAGCGATTCCATCATAACTAGGTTTTCTTGGATGGAGACATATTTTTAATTAAAATTTTTTAATAGGTAATGCATTCACATAGTTCGGGTATCAATAAATATAAACAGATGCGCAATAAAAAAATATTTCTCAGCTTTGGGCCCATCTTCTGCATGTTACTCAGTTGTTAGCTTCTTATCTGTCCAGATCATTTCTTTGTGCTGTTACAGTTGTTTGTTCTCCTCCCCCTTTTGTGGACAGTGGTTGTGTACTGAGCATATTTTCTTGCAGCTTGGTTTTTTCTGTTTTTTAAATTTCATATATCTTAGAAATCATTTCATAAAGGTCAGCCTCCCCACCTGGCCCCCACCCCGTGCACACCAGTCTCACTTTAACTTCTAAAAATATTCCTTAATGAGAATTACAGAAAGAACCCAAGTATAGGATGCTTCTGACAAGTAATTTTAGAAGGTTTTGAGAAAGCACTTCGTTGCTGATTTGACTCAGTAATTTTGTCCCCGTCAGTACTAACAAAACCACCTGCTTCACCTCCAAATGTTATGTTTGAAAAATAGATCAGCTAGAAAGGATGTTAAGAAATATTTGAGGTGGTTAAAAAATACATTGACTTCTTTATGATAATTTGGTAATTTGAGTCAGGGACTAGCTTGAAAGTTGCCTCTGCAAGCTTTTCGTAGTAAAAGTAGATTATGTGAACAGGATTGTCGAGGATTCTTCAAATAATTGAAAGAACTAACCAACATTAAGACTAAACACTTTAGAGTAGTGCTTTTCAAACTGGGCTTTGTGGGTGTATTCATAGAGTTAACAAGAATTCTCAGATCATACAGTTTTTATGCTTTTGTTTTGATATTTAGAATCATAAACATCTGTTGGACCGTTTGCCTTATTACAACAAAATACTATTAACATGATGACCCACATTTGTGTTGACTATTGTGTTCAATGGTTTTAACTTTCAAAATAGTATTTTCCAAACTGGGCATCAATGGGCATACTCCTTGAGAATTTGATTTTTCTTGAAAATATTTTTCAAGTTTGAGAAGCACTGTTTTAGAGGAATCGTGTATGTATAAACAATTGATATATTAAACAGCAACCAACTTCATCTGTTTATTAATAATAGGTCCTTAATACCCCACCTTCCTCCTGTTGGAATGAGTGAGCTTCTGTTAGCTCTCGGATGGTGTACCATGCGTTTGTCTGAAATTTATTTTTACAAGTACTTTTCCACTAATTTGAACTGACTTAATTCTTTCCAAGTGAAACTGAGTGAGTTTCTGCTGTGTTTCTCATGTAATAAATCTAGTCAACTTTGACTTTTTTTCGATTTAGGAATTGATTCTGAAGGCCATGCCGCTAACTTTGTAGAAACAGAACAAATCGTGCACTACAACGGGAGCAGGGCCTCATTTGTGCAGGCAAGTGGACGCGTCTGTGAGGCGCCAGCCAGCTCGCCGCCTCTGCTTCCATCATAATTTTCTGCCCTGTTGTTGAAATTTCCCTCTGCTCCCCTGTTTTTTAAAGAAATACCGTTGTCTACGATGTGGGAAAAAGTTCCCTCAGAGCAAAGCTACTGCATGAACCTGGCATTCGCCTGCTCACATTTCCTGCCCTTGAATTAATTAAGTCCCTAAGGAGAGGGGAGGAGAGGAGGTCCAAGGGTTACAGAGGTGGAACCACTGCTCCGCTTCACCCTCTCGACTTCTTCAAGGCAGTGATTGTGGGACAGAAGCCAGCTTGTGAGGGCTTTACCCCGCCTTGCACTTCTCTGGGGGACAGTCTGTCTCTTGTTGCCTCCTTGTTGTGGGTCACTCGCTGCTCAGAGCCGTGGTGACTCAACATATTTATAAGTTCATAACCATACACATTTGTGAACAAATAAAGCAGTCTTCTAGTTTCATCATCACGTCGGATTATATAACAGACATAACTTATTAATGGCTTGTAGATAAATTGGTTTATTTTGGAGTTTAGGGGAAACACAGAATGTTTACTACTTGTAAACATGTATATAAAATCAGGAGAAGAAGTCCTTTCCAAATGTATCCCCACAGAATAGGAGCTTTAGGAGTGGGCACACTCAGACTCCTTTCATAGTTGGTAGGTTGCAGTGATGTTTTTTCCTCTGTAGTCAGTGACACACACACACGACAGTAAATAAGCTGAGAAAAACAAGTTCGTGTGTATGTTTCTGTTCATATTTCTCTCTTTTCTTTCAGACTCGAGGATCAATACCTGTTTTCTGGTCTCAGAGACCAAACCTCAAGTACAAACCGCGGCCACTAATCAACAAAGTAGCAAATCATGTGAGCATCTTCTGTGCTTTTCTCATTGACTAAAAATAGCAGCTTAGTGGCCTTTGAGCTTGCATGTGGAGCATGTCGTTATTCCTCACGAGTCAGAACCCAGCATCTCTGCGGCCCTTCTCTTTGGTTCTGGCACCCAGGGAACCTCTGACCCAGAGGCTGTAGAGCTGGCACGTTGGAAATGTGGAAGACTCGCGGATGATGGGCCAGCGTGGCAAATTCAGATTTTAGCGATCTTGTAAGATTTGCAGCTTCGTGCTGTTCTGGAGTCTTCGGTGTGTTCTGTTTGAGGTCGTGCTCAGAGTTGAAGTCTGGTACTGCTGCTCAGAATAGAATGGCTTGTAATTGCTGCTTACTGCAGGGCATTTAGAACATCCGAAGACCTGGTCCCAGTCCTAGTGTCATTCTCTTGAATATACAAACAGGACACTTAAGGCGATACTTTAAAAAGTTCTGTGAATATAGTGTAATTTGGTAAAGTGTATAACTCTTTTCTCTTTCTAGATGGATGGTTTCCAAAGGCATTTTGATTCACAAGTAATTATTTATGGAAAACAAGTAATAATCAATCTGGTATGTTTCTTACATGTTTTTTGGGGGGAACAAAACAAAAAGCTTAACATTTGGAAAAACAACATTTACCATTGTAACTGTTTTGCAGTGTGCAGTTCAGTGGCATTAATGTACTTTACGCTGTCAGGCTACTGTCACCCTTGACCATTTCCAGAACTTTTCATCATACCAAACAGAAACTCGGTGTCCACTAAACGTAACTTCCTCTTATCCTTCTCCCCTCAGCCCCTGGTAACCATGCTACTTTCTATCTATGTAAATGTTACTATTCTAGGTTCCCCACATAAGGGAATCATACATTACTGATTCTCTTGGGTCTTGCTTATTTCACCAAACAATGTTTTTAAGGCCTGTCCACATTACAGCATGTATCAAAATTTCATTCATTTTGAAGACTGAATGACATCCCATTGTATGTACCAAATTTTATTTATCCATTTATCTGTTGAGGGACATGGGGTTATCTGCGTTTTAGTTATTGTGAATAATGCTGCTCTGAGCACTGGTGTGCAGGTATCCATTTGAGTCCCTGCTTTCAGTTCTTTCAGGGCTATACCTAGAAGTTGACTTGCTGGATCATATGGTGATTCTAGGTTTAACTTTTTAGAAGGAACCACTACTGTTCTTCACAGTGGCTACATTTTACGTTCCTACTACAGTGCGCCGGGGCTCCACTTTCTCCACATCCTTGTCAGCACTTGTTATTTTCAGGATTCGTTTTGTTTTTTGATTATAGCCGTCTTTCTGGGCACGGAGTGGTGTGTCATTGTACTTTTGATTTGCATTTTTCTAGTGACTGGTGATGTCAAGCATCTTTTCTTGTGCTTTTGGGCATCTGTATATCTTCTTTGGAGAAAGGTCTACTCAAGTATTTTGCTCCTTTTAAATCAAGTAGTGGTTGTTTTTGTTGTTCAGTTATGGTAGTTCTTTTTACATTCTGGAACTTATCCCTTACTAGATGTGCTTTGCAAATATTTTCTCCCATTCTTTGTGTTGTTTTTGATAACTGCTAGTTATAAGGTCTATTCAGATTCTCTCTTTTCTCATGATTAATGTTTTGGTAGATTGTGTCTAGAAATGTGTCCATTTCATCTAGGTTGTCTGGTTCATTGACATACAAATGTTCATTGAATTCTCTTATGATCCTTTTTATTTCTTCAGAATCAGTAGTAATATCCCAACTGTCATTCCTGATTTTAGTAAGTTGAGTCTTCTCTTTTTTTTCTTGGTCATTATAGCTAACAGTTTGTTGATTTTGTTGATCTTTCAAAGAACAAAGTTTTGGTTTCATTAATTTTTCTCTATTTTTAAGATTTTATTTTATTTTTTTTAATATTTTATTTATTTATTTGACAGAGAGACAGCCAGCGAGAGAGGGAACACAGCAGGGGAATGGGAGAGGAAGAAGCAGGCCCCCAGCCGAGGAACCCGATGTGGGACTCGATCCCGGAACGCCGGGATCACGCCCTGAGCCGAAGGCAGACGCTTAACCGCTGCGCTACCCAGGCGCCCCTAAGATTTTATTTCTTTATTTACTTATTTGAGAGAGAGAGTGTGTGAGTTCACACAAGTGGGGGAAGGGGCAGAGGGAGAGGAGAGAGAGAATCTCGAGCGGACTCCGCTCTGAGTGCAGAGCCCATTGTGGGGCTCACAACCCATGAGATCATGACCTAAGCCAAAATCACTAGTTGGCCGTTCACTTGACTGAGCACCCAGGTGCCCTGGTCTTATTTTTGAATGTATATGTTTATAGCTGTAAATTTCCCTTTGGCTTTATTTTATAAATTTTGGTATATTATATTGTATTTTTGTTTTCATTGGTCTCTATTTATTTTCTACTTTCTCTTGTGATTTCTTCCTTAACACAGTGTTTAAGAGTGTTCTGTTTAGGGGCGCCTGGGTGGCTCAGTCAGTTAAGTGTCTGTCTTCAGCTCAGATCCTGATCCCAGAGTCCTGGGATTGAGCCCTGCATTGGGCTCCCTGCTCAGTGGGAGTCTGCTTCTCCCTCTCCCTCTGCCCCTCCTACCCCCACTTGTGCACTCTCTCAAAAAAATAAATAAAATCTTTAGGGAAAAAAAAAGTGTGCTGTTTAATTTCCTCATATTTATGAAATCTCTAGTTTTTCCTTGTTACTGAGGGTTAGCTTCATTCCACTGTGATTAGAAAAGATACTTTGTATGACATTTATTTTTTAATTTTTTAAATTTTTTTGAAGATTTTATTTATTTATTTTGACACAGAGAGCGCGTGCACGCGCACAAGCAGGGGGAGGGGCAGAGGGAGAGGGAGAAGCAGGCTTCCCACTGAGCAGGGAGCCCAATGCAGGGCTCAATCCCAGGACCCTGGGATCATGACCCGAGCCACAGCAGACACTTAACCAGCTGAGCCACCCAGGCGCCCCGTGACAGTTATTTAAAATATTATTAAGACTTCTTTTGTGGCCTACTCTGTCTTGGAGACTGCACACTTGAGAAAAATGTATATTCTGCTGTTGTCGGGTGGAGTGTTTTATTTATGTCTGTTGGGCCTGATTTGTTTGTGGCGTTAGATTCTCTTTTCTTACTGACCTGTCTAGTTGTTCTCTCCATTACTGAAAGGGAGCTGTTGACGTCTCCAACTACTGTAGAAATGTTTATTTCTCCCTTCAGTTCTTTCAGTGTTGTTTCATACATTTTTGGGCTCTGATGTTTGGTGCATACATATCTTAATTGTTTTTACCTTCTGGGTGAGTTGACTCTTTTATCCCTATATGATGTTCTTTGTCTTTACAACAATTTTTGACTTAAAGTCTATTTTGTTTGGTATTGATAGATTGATACCCTTGCCCTGTTTGATTACTAACTCTTTGCATGGAATATCTTTCCATCCTTTCACTTCCAGCTTACTTGTGTCTTTAGATCTAAAGTGAATGTACAGCGTATGGTTGGATCATGTTTTTTAATTCATTCTGCCAATCTATGCCTTTTGATTGGAGAGTTTATTTATGTTTAAAGCGATTACATGTTTATAGAGACTTATTTCTGCCATTTTGCTATTTGTTTTCTGTACGTCTTAGTTCTTTAACCCTTGTCTTCCTCTATTAGTGCCTTCTTTTGTGTTGAGTTTTTTTGTAGTTATACGTTTTGATTACCTTCTCATTTTCTTTTGTTTATATTCTACAGATATATTCTTTTTGGTTACCATGAGGATTACGTATAATGTTTTAAAGTTGTAATATTTAATTTGAATCGATACCAACCTAGCTTCAGTTTGCGAACAAAAGCTTGATTCCTATAAAGCTTTGTCCGTCCTCTTTATATTATTAATGTCACAGATTACATCTTTATACATTTTGTTCCCAGTAACATAGGTATATAATTTCTTACATGTGTTTGACTTCTGAGTCCTGTAGAATACATATATTTAAAAAAATGGAGGTATAGACCAAGATTACAGTAATGTTGTCTTTTATATTACCTTTACGGGAAACCTGAATACCTTCATGTGGCTTCAGGCTGCTTTATAACATTCTTTCATTTCAACCTGAAGGATCTCTGTTAGCTTTTCTTGTAGGGTAGGCCCAGTGATAACGAACTCTCTCAGCTTTCATTTATCCAAGAATGTCTTAATGTCTCTCTGATTTTTGAAGGACAGTTTTGCCAGATACAGAATTTTTGGTTTAGGGTTCTTTCCTTTCAGTACTTTAAATGTATCAGTCCACTGCCTTCTAGCTTCCAAGTTTTCTGAAAAGAAACTGGCCCGTAATCCTATTGAGAATACTTTGTATATGATACGTTTCTTCCCTCTCGTTGCATGCAAGAACCTCTCTGTCTCAGTAGTTTGTTTAGAATGTGCTTAGTGTGGGTTTCTTTTATCATACTTGGAATTGGGTGATCTTGGATTTGAATATTTATGTCTTTCATCAAATTTGGGAAGTTTGGGGCCATTTGTTTTTTCTTTCGTAAAGATCTCTAGCCCTTTTTCTCTCTCTTTTCCTTCTGGGACTCTTGGAATGGGTGTGTTGTCTCCTGGTGGTATCCCACATGTCTCCAGGGCTCTGCTCACTTTTCCTTATTCATTTTTCTTTCCGCTCCTCAGACTTAGTTCATTTGTCTCGTCTTCAAGTGTGCTGATTTGATTTTCTTCCTGCGTAGATACGCTCTTGAACTCCTCTAGTGAATGTTTAATTTGTTTTGTACTTTTCAACTCGAGACTTACTGTTTAGTTCCTTTGAGTGATTTTTGTTTGTTTGCTGGTAATCTATTGTTCATGTACTGTTTTCCTGGTTTCCTTTCATACCCTGTGTTTTCCTTTAGCTCTGAGCACATTCAAGACACTCGTTTGAAACCCTTCTTATGATAAGTCTTCTACGGGATGGTTTCTGTCAGTTTATCCTTTTCCACTGAATAAGCCTTGTTTTCCTATTTTTTTGTAGGCCTTGATATTTTTGTTGTTGAAAAATAGGCACTGGGTGGTTATAATATGGTAACTCTGAAAGTCAGATTCTCCTTTCCCAGGATTTTGCGGTGTTTTTATTTTAGTTTTTGTTTTGATTGTCGAAGGCTGTAGTTTTTCAGTTGTTTCCCAACCATTTTTGAAAAGACTCCCTTGTTTATGCTCACTGAACCCCCTATTCTTTGAGCTCATGTTCAGCTGTTTTGACAGAGATTTCTTTGAATGCCAGGAACTGAAACAGACAAAGGCAAAAACCGAAAAAGAGAGAACAGCCCCATCTCTCAGTCTCTCCACTGGTTCTGTGCTGGAGCAGTTTTTCTCTGGTTAGCCAGGCTTGCTCGAGCGTAGGGGTCAGCCTCAGGTGAGGGCTCCAGGTCTTCGCAGGAACTTTCAGACGTGCCTCTTGCCTGGGTGTGCATGTGGCTTTCTAAAATCCTCCTTACACATGGCTGCTTTGGAATGTCCTAATTTCCCAGAGTATCACCCCAGCTTCTTCTGCAGCCTGTCTGTGGTCGGTTTTGTTTTCCGAAATCCCTTGCTCTAGGTGGCTATAGGTTTATAGTCCTCTTGTAGCTTGTATGAGCCATGTTCACTCTTCCCCTGCTTGTGTTCAGAGTTATGCAAGGCGGAGACAGACAAACCCATTCTTCAGGTCAGAACAAAACATATGCGATAACTTGCAGATAAGGTCTGAGGCCCTCTCTCCAGTTTGAGGAGGTGAACTGAGAACCTGGTTGCCACTTCTTACGACTGAGACTGTCACTGCCCCAGGGATGGGGTGGGGGTAAGGCCAAGTAACAGTGTCACAAAACTGTCCTGCAGTTTTGAAGGTTGTTTTTTTTTTTTTTTTTTTGCCTGGGCATTTGCTTCATTGCTTTAAGCCTTTCATTGTTTTCCAGAGCTCCTACAGAGTTGGCTCAGACAGCTTCCATTGTTTTCAGTGTTTCTGTGTGAGAACAAGAGCTTGGAGCTTCCTGGTCCACCATTTTGCTGATGTCATTCTGTCCTTTTAAAGGAACCTTAAAAGCAAGCTGTGGTGTTTTTAATTTTTTCCAGGTGAATCAGAAGGGCTCAGAGAAACCACTCGAACAGGCATTTGCAACAATGGTGTCTTCCTTGGGCAGTGGAATGATCAGGTACCTCCCTAGAAATCTGCGTGGGTCTTTTCAGATTAGATATGCACTTACATATCCAGCCGTCCCTCCTCATCCATGGGCATCCGTTCCCAGACCCCCGGTGGACGCCTGAGACCACACATGGTACTGAAGCCTGTGTGTACTGTGACTTTCCTTAGATACGCACACCTGTGATAAATCTCAGTATATAATGTAGGCACAGTAGCAGATAAACTGATCATGGAATCATAACAATAATAATAGAACAATTAAAACAATATGCTGTAATGAGAGCTATGTGAATGTGGTCTCTCTCAGTATACCTGCCATACTATCGTCGTGTGTCTTGTGATGATGTGAGGGGATAGACGCCTACGCGATAAAGTAAGCCCAGTGAGGTAGGCACTGTGATGGCGCGTCAAGCCACGCGCGACCTGACTGCGTGTCAGGAGGAAGATCATCTGCTTTCAGACCATGGTTGGCTGCGGGGAACTGAGCTGTGGGACGTGAAACCGTGGATAAGGGGAGATGACTGTCATCACCAGTACGTGGCTCTCACGAGACATATGGGTGACCCCCACTTTTCAAAAGTCTGCATCACACCACTTCGTTTTATAAAAGACCCACGTTGGTACGTGTTGTCACTGACCGAAAGAAAGCCAAAGATGATTTTTCGCTTTCATGAGACGGTCATTACCACACTGATGGAGGTCTTTCCTAAGAGCAGAGTGGCCTGTGGCGTGAGGCGGACTTTTGGAGAGCAGGGGACGCTCCTCGCTTTAGGCCACTTCAGGTCATGAGAAGTGAGAAATCCCCTAGGAACACTGCTTTTGGACAGTAGGGGAAACTTGAATTACAGCTCGGCTTTTTGTTTGTTTGTTTGTTTCCAGTGCTAGATCAAAGCAGGATTTTGTTGACTTGAAATTTTTCTCTGGCATAATTATATTGCAGAATAACTTTTTAAAAAATGTTTTATTTATTTGAGAGGAGAGAGAGAGAGCAAACAGAGGGAGAGGGAGAAGCAGGGTCCCCACTGAGCAGGGAACCTGATGTGGGGCTCGATCCCAGGATGCCGGGATCACGACCTGAGCCGAAGGCAGAGGCTTAACCGACTGAGCCACCCAGGCGCCCCAATACTGCAGAATAACTTCTTAACAGTCAGATTTTAATTTGAATTTTGTGGAAGTTCAGTCCCTGATCAGAATCCCCTCCTTGAGGCTTTGTGTCGCATGGCCCCGGGTCATGAATCTCAGTTCCTCGTGATCGGTTGGTGTGATCTCTGTGCTCCTGACCACCACATGAGGTGGAGAAACTTACACTTGCGTGGTGGCCTTGTCCGGAGCAGCAGCTTTGCCTGTGTCAGTCACCAGGTTGCAGTTGCAAACTGGGCAGCCTTGTCAAAAGGGGGGGATCCTAAAACATCCAACAGTTACCCTGTGGAAAGGTGGGGTGATGAGTCAGCCCGCTTGGCGCTTTCTGCAGCAGGAAACTGGGCAGGAGGTGAGGGTGCACTGTGGTAGGAAGTGGTCACAGGCACTGGGGGGGAAACTTTCCAAAGAAATGGTATGGGGTTATTTGGGGAGGAATTTTTTTTTTTAACCTACGAGGAATTTTAAACATCCACAAAAATAGAATGATATAATGAACCTTGGAAGAATGTTAAGTGTCTTCTGTCCAACTCAAAGGCACTAGCAAATTCATCAGACCTCTACTGCATGCACAATTCTGCCTTCTCACAGTGGAACTTTCTTAAACACTCTTTGGAGGACTCAGAGGAACTTAGAATATACCTTAGACCTGAAAAATGAGAGCCCTGGGTTTGGAGTCCAGCATGTGGACTCTGAGAGAAGTTTGTGTGCTGGCTGCTGTGTCCGCCCCTTGTTAAGGTCCTCTGTCTGCCCCAGGGTGTTTCCACGGATGCACTTGTCTCCAGAGTCATCCTGAGTTTGTAGCAGCAGCTAACTTCGAGAACTTGCAGCATCAGTTATCTAGAGTTACGCTCTTGGTGTTCCAGGGAGCTTGGAGGGCACCCACAGCCCTCACTTAAGAGTGAGCACCAGAGCTGTTGTCATTTTCCTTCCGTTTGCTTTAAAGACCACCAGACAGAGAAGCATCTTAAAAAAGTATATTTGAATATTTTTTAATTTAGTAAATCCATGTTCTGGCAGGGGGAAAAAATCAGTCTGTTGGTTAAAGTGAAATTAAACGGTAGACTTATTGTCATGTTTCAGATAATCGGTCTAGTGGACTGATTCACTTTTTAGTTGTTTAATGCTTGTGGCTTTGAGTAAACTACATGAATGAAGTTGATGGATTGGTGAATGATCTGAAGGAGAAAGGTCGTGTGGTTGCACTTGTGAAGAATGGTGGGACTCGTTAGCAATGGGAAGTTTTTCTTTTGGGAACTGGATGAGAAAATGAGCCGTGCAAGGTGATGTGTCTCTGAGGGTTTCTTCCTAGAGCTTGGAAAGAAGCACAACTTCTTGACTATTGGGGTCAGAAGTAAAATAATATATTTACAGTCATGCATTGTCAAAATATAACTGTGCAGTTCATTCTTAGAAGATACCAGTGTGATTTTAGAAGGATGTACACTAAGAATCCAAATGTATTTAGATGCTGGCCAGCTGCTTAAGTTCTTCAAGCCAGTCTAGGGCTTTCGCTTCTGGCGGGAGTACCCCAAAGGGACTGTCACTCTGTCACTCTTGTGGGAAGCGGCCTCTGGAAGTGCTTCCCCCACTCCCAGTCTTCACCGAGTCTAGCCTCGAGGTTAGCTGACCTCTGTTTTTGTACTGATTTCTAAGGAGACCATTCTCCTCTCATCAGTGAGATAACCATTGAGGTGGCAGGAGCCCCTCCGGACCTGCTTAGAAGCCCATGCTCTGCTGATGCTCCTTCAGCCTGTTGGAGCCAAGGGAGTCCCATGAGGGCAGACGCCTCATCTGCATTTCACTCTGGAGACCAGAGCTCGATGTCCTTCCAGTCCTCCTAGTTATGACTTGACTTGGTTCCTGACTCCCTTCACTTTCAGGAACTGGCTCATGGTTTTTTCCCCCTGTCAGTTGGCAACATTTTCCAGCTCTTGGTAGGACACCTTCACTGTCAGATGTGTTAAATACCAGGTAACAAAAACAACCCATTACAGATCGACAGGAAAAGTCCCTTTACCACATCTGTGTGAGATGTACAGATAGTGATAAAGACAGCAGATGTTTTGAGTCGTTAAAGGTGATGGACAGTGTGTAACCAGCGTGGGGGCCATGCCGCCTCTGTGCTTCTGACAAATCCCAGTACAAATCTGACACTCGTCGAATTCTCCTCGCACTGATTTGAGTTTGAGCATTTTCAACATTTTAATTGATTTGAAAAATAATACCAAGAGACCTTGTTCTTTGTACATGGGGGTAGTGAATATACCCTGGCTATTCATTTTGATACGGCTACTTTATGTTAGATACCCAGTTGTGGTACCTGAGCTCACTTCTGCTTTTTGCTGGGTTTCTTCCCTACTCCCATCTCAGGGCCTCTAGAAGAACATGTGAAGGTAGGAGAGAGAGAGAGAGAGAGAGAGTGTGTGTGTGTGTGTGTGTGTGTGTGTGTGTGTGTGTGTGTAAACCCGCAGTGAAGAAGAAATCTGTACGCTCAAATAAAGAGAGGAAACTCAGCTTATGAGCATAGCAGTAGAAGGAAAATGACTAATCTTTGGTCAGTTTCTGCATGTCTTTTCTTTTGGTAGATACATTGCCTTTGACTTCCATAAAGAATGTAAAAATATGAGATGGGATCGACTGAGTATTCTGTTGGATCAGGTGGCAGAAATACAGGACGAGCTAAGGTAAGCTATCTTGTTCCTCCCGTGAGTGCGAGGGAAGAGGGCCGTGCGTGTATGAATCATCGTTATTATGCCTTATCCAGCAGACTTACACAGACCCAGGTCACCGGCTTCACGGCACTTGTCTGTCCCACTATTTTTAGTTTTTTCATTGGAAAGATGAGGCTTAATGATTGAAGAACGTTTTTAAATTCTTAAAAGCAACCCAAGAGCAGGCATTTTCACATGTTTATGAATCAGTTGCCACTGGTTTACAAGGCTTTATGTAACTTCTTTTCTCTTTCTACCACAAGACTGAGCTGCAGTGAGTCACTCTGGGTATATATATTCTTACTTCTGTTAAATTATTTCCTAAAATAAATCCTTGAGGGTGGGATTAATGATTCGAAGGGTCTGAATAACGTACGGTACTTTCCATGTGTGTTTACCGTGTTATTTACCATGTTGGCTCCCAGGTTTTTGGTCCCCTTTGCCTGTGTCTGTCTTTACTTATTTTAAAGCCAGAAGAAGTCATGTTCTTCTGCCTGTGTATAGTTCTAACCCTGGCAACCCATGGGCATGTTTTCACGTTAGTACACATTAACATAGTAAAACTTTTCCTCTAGGCATTTCTCAGTTTTTAGAAATATATTTAATACATATGAGTAGTCAGCTACAGCTAGTTAAATCTGCTTTTTTTCTATGAGGTTTTGTCAGGAACAGTTAGTGAAGGGGGGTCGCATACGTCATTATTGGGCTAGAGTGACACCGGCTGGACCTGGGACACTGTTAGAGGAGAGGGCTCCTTGGATTTGCCCATTAATTGCTGCCACGCAAGAGTGTGAGAAAGGAGGATTGACCCCAGGATCTCTCTCCCTCCCCACCCACTGTGTTCCATGGGGACAGTGGAGCTTTCCCCAGTGACCTGCATATGACCTCTCTGGACATTTTTCCCAGGGGTTTTTGGGGAAGTGGAAAGAATCTGGGCTTTGGGGTATGACACATCTTATTTTGAAATTTGTTGTTTGTTTTTTTTTTTTAAAGATTTTATTTGTTTATTCGACAGAGATGGAGACAGCCAGCGAGAGAGGGAACACAGGCAGGGGGAGTGGGAGAGGAAGAAGCAGGCTCACAGCAGAGGAGCCCGATGTGGGGCTCGATCCCATAACGCGGGGATCACGCCCTGAGCCGAAGGCAGACGCTTAACCGCTGTGCCACCCAGGCACCCCAGAAATTTGTTGGTTTTTTTAAAAAAGATTTTGATTTATTTATTAGAGCGCACACAGAGGGAGTGCAAGCAGAGGGAGGAGCAGAGGGAGAGGGACAAGCAGACTCCCCGCTGAGTGTGGAGCCTGACTTGGGGCTCAGTCTCATGACCCTGAGATCATGACCTGAGCCCAGGTCAGGGGTTGGACACTTAACTGACTGAGCCACCCAGGTGCCCCGAAATCTGTTTGTTTCTTATTAGCCATGTGACCCAGGGGCAAGTTAGTTACCTTCAAACCTTGGTTTCTCCACTTGTAAAGTGGAGATAATATTACTACCTCATAGACTCAGTGTATAGTTGAAGAAATAACATTTGTAAAATCCCTAGTATTTATTTTTTACGTCCTCATGGGGCGCCAGCGCCCGCAGGCACTCATGCCTACATATGTACACACACCAGCTCCAGACGACCCTCACCAGCTCTGCATGAACCTCGTGTGGATTCTTAGCCTCAACACATTCTCCTAGGCCCTTACTTTTAAGGTCATCATTTTTATGCGGCCCGTGGTAAATCTGTTGTGTGTCCTTGCCCATTTTGATTTTGGGGAGTAATTGCAATAAAATTATTCATTGTGCACTCTGTCCCATGCACTCTGCAAAGCACTTTATGCCTGTGCGTCACCTCCATTTTGTGGATGAAAAGCTTAGGGTTAGAGAGATGAGGGTGATTATCTGAAGTTGCACAGCTAGCACGTTGCCGGAGGAGCTGAGGCTCGCAAGCCAGTTGTCTGCTGCCGGGGCCCACGCTCTTCCCCACCATGCTGCGCGTTGTCCAATTTTTGAGTCCACAGAATTATCTGAGGAAATTGTTAAAAATTAATGAAACACAGGAACTGGTGGCCATGGTTGGCTCCATTGCAGACACCTGGGTGGTGAAGGGGAGAAAGGGAGCTTGATTTTTCAAACAATAGCCCGTTGAACCTTTTAAACTTCATAGTATTTGCATGTATTACCCATTTTAAGAAAGGTTTTTTAAAATGTTCTTAATGCACAATTTCCAGCCTTGCCTCAGAGACTCTGACTTGAATTTATCTCAAGGCCAAGTATGTTCATTTTTTAGCAAACAGCTCAGGGAATACTGATACGGACAGTGTAGGGCCATGCTTCGAGAAGTCTCGATACACGGGACCAGTGATGAACAGCTGTCAGGGGGGCCTGCTTCTGGCCTCAGCTCTTCAAACTTCTTTTGGCGCTCTGGTCATCCCATACCCCCGGGGCCACACACTTCCGTCCGACCTTGGAATGCGCCAGTTTCCCTAACGTTACCGACGGGAGCTGTGACACAAGAGGTGGTCGTTCAGTGCATCGGACTGACTGGTATGAGGGTGCTTATACAAATATGTTTTAGTTATTTTCTAGTGGACACGGCCGGGATGGTGGTGACGAGCCAGGAGGGCGTGTTCCGCAGCAACTGCATGGACTGTCTAGACAGAACCAACGTGATCCAGAGCCTGCTGGCCCGCCGCTCGCTGCAGGCCCAGCTCCAGGTGCACACGCTTTGTCTGTCTTACTAAAAGCAGCCATAGAGCCCCAAATGGAAGAAACTGCATCCTTAAAAAACCTTGACAAAAAACGTTACAAAAGCAAATGACAAAACATTCACATTGCTCCCCACCCTAACCCAGCTTCCGTTTGTGTTTGTGTCTTTCCATCCGTGGGTGTGCACATCTCCATACCTGTGGTCAGTGTATGTGTACGCAGTCCGGGGGCCTTTTCAAGATTTTATTTTTAAGTAATCTCTGCACCCAATGCGGGGCTTGAACTCACGACCCTGAGATCAAGAGTTGCGTGCTCTACTGACTGAGCCAGCCAGACGCCCCTTTCCAGAGTTTTTAATTTTGCCTTTTCCTCTAGCATTGTGTGGAGCCCTAGTTGTTGTACGAGTTGCACTTACGAAGTTGCTACATTTTTGGCTTATAAGTTGCACTGTAGAGACCAAATCTGCATATGTTATTATTAACTTGAATTCTCCCCTTTGTGTTAATTGCTAGAAGTGGGATTTACGGTGTGAAAGAATACGCTTTCCAAGAGGGTCACAGTAGTTTCCACTGACACCAGAGAGCATAAGTGAATCCATTTCATTGAGCTCTTGCCAGCGTGAAATGTTTTTATTTAAAACTTTTTTTCGTGTTAGTACAGAGTAGAGCCTCAAGGTTGTTTTCATTTGCATCTTTTATTACTGGCGAGCGATACTAACCTTCAGGTAAGAAGTTTGTGACACAGCTTTGCTTTACTGCTAAGATTGGGCTATTGAGAAAAATAGCTATAAATATTTTCTTGTGTTTATACTTGGAATTAAAAACGTAAAGCCCAGGTTTCCAGATCACATTGGCATTTATCACGAGGGGCAAACAAAATGCGTGCCAAATGGTTTCTTGCCTAAATGGTAACCTTCGTTTATGACAATTCAGCTTTGTTTATGATAATTTTATGATACAGGAAGGAATTATGGAAGTAAAACACCTGTTTTAAAATAAATTGCCCTTGGGGCGTCTGGGGGCTCAGTCGGTTGAGCGGCTGCCTTTGGCTCAGGTCATGATCTCAGGGACCTGGGATCGAGCCCTGCGTCGGATTCCCTGCTCAGCGGGGAGTCTGCTTCTCCCTCTCCCATTCCCTTCTTGTGTTCCCTCTCTCGCTGTCTCTCTGTCAAATAAATAAATAAAATCTTTAAAAAATAAATAAAAATAAAATAAAATGAATTGCCCTTGAATCCTAAGTAACACAGGCCGGAGGAGCGGTTTCCCTGTTTGAGAGCGCTCCAGTTTGTATTGGACCCTGTCCTTCTCAGTCTGATGGGTTGACTTCAAGGTGTATTTTTTAATAAAAGCAATAGTAGCAAACACATCAAAACAAAACAGTAGCAGCAGTGGTTGTTTCCAAGCGCAGTAAACGGAAGCGTATTGAACTAATAAGTTCTGTAACCTATACTTAACTATTTCATGTGCTGAATGTAACCTTCAGAGCGTCTTGGGGTGTCAGTGCCAGCTGCTGGGGGGCCTTCAGTTGTGCCTCACCCTGCCAGCTGAGGGTTACCGAGGGCGGCTCCTTGGAGGTAGGAGCGCCATTCTCGGGTAGAGTTAGTGAGCTGTCATCTGACGTGCACCGTGATGATGGGGGCTCTAAGGTGGTTGAGGTCCGAGACGAGGACCAAGGCAGGGGCTCCTAGTCTGTGCTCAGTGACCCCCGAAGGGGAGTCCATAGTGGGATTTAGCATGTCCAGGAATCCTCTGAGATGATGTGCGAAGGGCGCTGTGTATGTGCACTTTGTGGGGAGGGAGGTGTGTAGCATTAGGCCGCGAGAGGGCTGGGCTGAGGGAAGCCCGGGGACGGGAGTGGTGGGGAGGCTAGAGGGTGGAGGCAGTGGGAGGTTGGGGGCCGGCCGGGAAGGAGGAGGTGATGATTGGGGTCCTACCGCTGCTCTCCCTTCTGCCTCTCTGTTCCTGCGGGGCTGGGGCGTGGGGGGGGGGCCTGCAGGGGGAGGAGTCTTCAGAGGGGGAGGCCGTGGTGAGCTGGGGCCCCCACGTAGGCAAGGACTGCATCTCCCGGCTGCGGCCAGGAACCATGTGATACCATGTGGGACTGTCTGCTTTTGGTGCACTGAATGTGGTGTGCTTCTGATTCCAGAGACTAGGAGTTTTGCATGTGGGACAGAAGCTTGAAGAACAAAATGAATTTGAAAAGATTTACAAAAATGGTAGGTAATTTCTTTAATAGAGGCAAAGTTACTCAAATGGTGAAGTAAATTAATATTTTGGATTTAGGAACTCTGGTTGTCACGTAAATCACTGTCTGTTGACTTTTCCTTGTTTTCACAGCCTGGGCTGACAACGCAAATGCTTGTGCCAAACAGTACGCGGGCACTGGTGCCTTGAAGACGGACTTTACCAGGCAAGCCATGCTTTTCAAGTAGCACTGCGGGTCTGCAGGTCTCAAGTCCCCTCAGGATGCCCCGGCAGCTTTCGGACTGCAGCAGAACTCCAGCCCCAGGGCCTCGGGTCACAGCAATGGAGTCAGGCTTGCTGGGAGGGGAGAGGCCCGGGCACTGGAAGGTTACTTGTCTCCCTAGGTGGTCGTGCCATGAAGAGGCAGCCGTGGCCCCTCAGCCCCTCCCAGACCTCGTCATGCACCCTGGTCACTGTGATCGGGGTGGGGTTGAGTCTCTGAACCTTGGGGGGAGGCAGCCAGGTGATGCCTGTGTGGCTTTCCAGGACCGCGCTGGTTAGTGAGAGGTCAGGATGTTGCGGATTTGTTAGAGATGTGGGTCTTTTTCTGCCATAGGGACTCCCTGGGAGCAAACGAAGATTCCTGGTCTCTGCCGTGTTCTGACCTCCTAACCTGGGCTGGGTGTTTCTCTTCACATTTCTTACCTTTGCAGCTGGCCCTGAGTGTTTTTCTCTCTGGGCCTACTTAGGTAATATTTTGGAAAAAGAACACATATGTCTTGGGCCCGCTAGAGGTTTCCTTTGTGAGGTGTCTCTACTTTCAGGGGTGTTTTTTTTTTTTTTNGATTTATTTTATTTATTCGACAGAGATAGAGACAGCCAGCGAGAGAGGGAACACAAGCAGGGGGAGTGGGAGGAAGAAGCAGGCTCATAGCAGAGGAGCCTGACGTGGGGCTCGATCCCACAACGTCGGGATCACGCCCTGAGCCGAAGGCAGACACTTAACCGCTGTGCCACCCAGGCGCCTCTCAGGGGTGATTTTTAAAGTCTTTGTAACTCACTTATCTCCATACCACATACTGGCCACAAAACTGGGGGAGAATTTAATAGACAGAGCTGTAACTCGGAATCCACCTCTTTTAACCAGAACCGGGAAGAGAACCCAGCTGGGACTTCTAATGGACGGCTGGAACTCACTGATACGGTATTACAAGAACAACTTCTCGGATGGCTTTAGGCAGGTAGGTTTGTATTTGGGGCTCATGTTTGGTCCTGGGGTGGCTGGATCTTTGTACTGTTCCTGAGTCATGGACTCACATCGCACTGGGCAGTTACTAATTTCCTTCCTCTGTTCTAGGATTCCATAGACTTGTTTCTTGGGAACTACTCAGTGGACGAATTAGAAGCTCATAGTCCTTTAAGTGTTCCACGGGATTTGAAATTCCTGGCTGTAAGAAACCTTTGTTTTTCAAGCTTTTTTTATTTTATTTTTTTAAGATTGATTGATTTTAGAGAGACAGCGTCCCAAGCGGCAGAGGGGAGGGGGAGGGAGAGAGAATCTCAAGCAGACTCCCTGCTGAGCTTGGAGCCTGACTCACTCAATCTCACAGCCCTGAGATCATGACCTGAGCTGAAGTCAAGAGTCGGTCTCTTAACCCACACGCAGGCGCCCCTGTTTTTCAAGATTTTAAAAGCATTATGTCTGAAGGTATAGATTGTGCCAACTCCCCTTGATTTAAAGCTTTATACATTGTTCTAAATGGACTGTAAATACTTTGTTTCCCTGAGGAGGAGATGAGGGAAAGGAGTAAAGTAACTGTGGGGTGTTTGTTTTCTGTCACACTTCACTGTCGTTTTCTGTGAGAACACATGAGCAAAAGGGAGCGTGGAAGGTTCTCGTTTCCTGAAGACTGCCCCCGTCACGGTTTGGGGTTACTGGGGGCCAACCTGTAACATGGAATGCAGAGTGTGTTTTTGACACTTCTCTCCTTTTGGACTCCTCTGCCCCCCAGACTTTGCCGGAGCCCCTCTGGGGTCTCATCTAGTGAGCAGCGTGTCCCCGAATGGCCCGGGCTGGCGTCCCGGCTTCTCCCGCGGGCACCCCCTCACCTAGCACTCCCGGGTTTGGACCGGAGCCATGCTTCTTCAGCGGCTGCGACCTAACCAGTCTGAAGACTTGGGCAGTTGTGACTGAACCCCCAAGATAATGATGTTTCGTTGGGAAAAGATACTTTGCATATTAGGTTACAGAAGGGTTTTATTCTTTTCCAAGCACAACTGACTTCACAACCATTGAGTGGCGTTCTTAGGTGATGGCTTCTCTCTCCATTTTTCTTTCCAGTTGCCTATAATCATGGTTGTTGCCTTCTCGATGTGCATTATCTGTTTGCTGATGGCCGGTAAGTCTGCTCTTCCCTCCCAGACTCACATTGATTTCTGAGGACGTGGCCCTTCTTTGTACGGCATCTTGATACTGCGAGTGTGCTCGGCACTTGATGTTTAGTGAGCAAAGTGAGCTGATGTGATCAATCCTTACGTGTGGCGGGAGGAAGAGCATACACTCACGTATACTGATAATTGTTGTTTTGTTTTTTGTTTTTCTCCTTAAGATTTAAACTTTTTTTTTTTTCCTTATCACCCAAGTAATACGTAGGAATTATAGAAAATACACTTAGGCAAGAAAGAAGAAAATGTTATCATCCTGTCTTCTAGAGATAAGCTAACTACTCCTAACATTTTGATGTTTTAATCTTTGTAAGTGTGTGTAATTTTTTTTCACAAGTGAAAGATGCATTTTTGATCACCTGTTTTCACTGAGCAATATAAGCTCTTCCCCCTGTTTATTTTTAATGGCTGCATTAAAATGCATTTATGGATATGTAGTTTATTTAACCAACCAGCTATTATTAGACAAGTAAATGTTATTAATAGATAACACACTCCTTGTCATTAAATTTTAGTAGGTTGAGGGGTGCCTGGGTGGTGCAGTCAGTTAAGCGTCTGACTCTTGATTTCAGCTCAGGTCATCATCTCAGGGTCGTGAGATCGAGCCCCGCACTGGGCTCCATGCTGAGCTTGGAGCCTGCTTAAGATATTCTCTCTCTCCCCATCTCTAAAAAAAGGAATTTTTTTTAGTAGATTGAGAGCAGAATTGCCTAATAGGAACTTGTGCTAACAAGGTCTTTACTGGTTTTCTGTTTTGCTCTCAGTATTTTCCTGTATTACTAAGCTAACGAGCATTTAGGATGAAAGTGTGTCGGTTAAGTACTCCTCAGTGCTGTGGGGTAGGAGTGTGTGAGTTGGCTGTATTGTGCACTTGGGGCTGTCCTGTCTGAGCCCCACCCACTGTCAGGGCCCCATTCCCACACGCCCCTCTCACCGTGACCCTTTGTTCTCCCACACAGACCTTACCCCCTTCTCACCGCCACAGCATTGTGTCCCTGTCCTACAGCACTTGCTCCTCTGACCGCAGAAGCCCCTGGGGATTTCTTCTTTAGAGGTGGTGCATCTCTCCTCTCCGGTGTCCCCAGCGTGTATTTCTCTTTGTGAGTCACGAGTTGTATACTCGTCTTTCTCACTGGATGAGCAACTCTTTGAGGGCAGAGACTGTGTCTTTCTCATTGTTTTTCCTCCTGTGTCTGGGATAGAGTAAGCCCTCAGCAAAAGTTCGCTGAGCTAAGGACTCTTAACCCCACCCCCACACGCATTCTGGAGGGGCGCTCGGTAGGCTTCTGATGGGCTCTGTAATCCCCGTAATCTGCTCGGGGTTCAGCGCCGTAGACAGTCACCACATAGGGGAGGGAGCCACCCTGTTGGTACTCTCAGGCAGGAGTTAGCAAACATTTTCTGTAAAGAGCAAGATAATAACTGGTTTAGACGTCCTAAACTACGTATTATCTCTGTTGCACATTGTTTTTACAACTCTTTAAAAATGTGAAAACCATTCTTGGCTCAGAGTACAAAAACAGGCCGAGGGCTCTAGAGCACAGACAGAGCTGTGTGGCGTAACTCGGGGCCCAGGTCTGGTTTGGGGGCAGGAAGGAAGAGGACAGGGCCAGCCAGCACGTGCCGTGCCGCTCACGATTCCTCCGAGGCCCATGCTCTTCGCTCCCTACACTCTCTGTCTTCTTTAAAACACTGCCTACTGGATGCCGTTCTCTGGGGGCCTGTGTCCTGTTGAATTCGTTTTGTTACTTTGATCTGTTTCCTTGACTTCGCTGTGGAACCTCTGGAGAGGCAGGCAGGTCAAGACACAGAGCTCGGCTGGAACAGATGGACAGTTCCTTTGGGGGATGGCCCCGGTTGGGCTTGGGAGGAACTGCCATTCTTCTTTGTCCGAGAAGAATTTTAAAACTCAAAGGTGTGAACGTTAGCGATCACGTACATTTGTATGCGGTTTTGTGTACAAAGAGATTGATGCCGTAGGTGGCCCCATCTCCCGGCAGTTCGTTGCCATAAGATGGTGAGCGCTGTGATGTTTAGATAGGGTAGCGGCTGATTTCTAGCCTGTGCCTTGGGTTTTAGAGCATGGGGAGTTAATAAGCACAGCATGAGCTCCGACAGCTGATGAAGGAGGAGCACGGGGCCTGCTCTTCTCCCCTGGCGAGCGCTCACTGTCTCCTCCTCTGCACCCCCCGACGTCTCCGGCCCCCCGTTAGCGGCCGCGGCCGGTCCTGTCGCGGGAGAGAAGCCGCACTCGGTTCAACTGCGCAAGGAGTAGAACAGAGTAGATCTTTTCCCGCCGCTGCTCACCTTCGTGAACTCCAGGTGTTGCAAGAAAATGCCTATGAGGAGAGTTGTGTGAAATAGGTCATTAAAATATGTTACTGAGTTTTGTTTTACATACTTTCATACGTAGCTTTTCTGAAGCATGTATGTTTTATGAAGTTATTTTTTGCGTAGGCATTTTGATTGTGGTGAATGTATTAATAATAGCTTCTTGCAGTCTGACGGTACCTAATCTAAAAGTAAGTAACCATTTGTGTGATGTCATGTAGAATAGTCAGGTGGTTCTCGTGCTATGGCTCTGGGCCAGTGGCAGTGACGTTATCTGGGAACTTGTTAGAAATGCAGATTCTTGGGCCCCACCCCGCCCTGCCGAGTCAGAATCTCTGGGGTTGGCCTGGCAGCTGATGTCTTACCGAGCCCTGGAAAGGATTCTGATGCCAGCCAGAGTTCAAGAACTACTCATTCAAACCTGAATTGAGAGGTTCTTGTATTTTTCTTGTAGATGTGCTGATAAACTTTGATGTTAAGATTAAACTTTAAATTTTAATGTTTAAACACTAGACTTTAATGTTGCTAAGCAGCTGAAAGCTGGATCTGGGATCAATAAAAATTTTTTTTTTAAATATCCCATTTATTCATTTGAGACAGAGAGCAGGAGTGGAGGAAGGGGCAGAGGGAGAGGGAGAAGCAGACTCCCCGCTGAGCAGGGAGCCTGATGCAAGGCTCGATCCCAGCACCCAGAGAACGTGACGTGAGCCAGAGGCAGACACCCAACCATCTGAGCCACCCAGGCTCCCCTCAGTAAAATGATTTTTATTTTATCACCTCTTTGTTTTTTTTAAATATTTTTCTATTTTTTTAGTTTTAAAGATTTTTTTATTTGAGAGACAGAATGCAAGCAGGGGGAGGTGCAGAGGGATAAGCAGACTCCCCACTGAGCAGGGAGCCCCATGTGGGGCTTGATTCCAGGAACCCGGGATCATGACCTGAGCCGAAGGCTTAACCGACTAAGCCACCTGGGTGCCCCAGCTCTTTGTTTTTTTATATCAACAGGTGACACTTGGACAGAAACACTGGCCTATGTGCTCTTCTGGGGAGTTGCAAGCATTGGAACATTTTTCATTATTCTTTATAATGGCAAAGATTTTGTCGATGCTCCCAGATTGGTCCAGAAAGAAAAGATGGACTGAATTTGTGTCTGTGGAAAGCGGCTTGGCTTGGAAGATTCCATTATGCAGAACTGGAGCCTTTACTGACCCGCTTTCCACATCAGCCCAAGGTCTTTCGAAAGCCTTTCTCCAGAAGCCAGCCCTGTGCTCCGTGTGGGGGGAGGACCTACAATCAGCCCCATGTTCCTGCCTTGACCATCTCCTCACTGCTGGGACGGCTCTAGTTATAATTGGAAGCTCGTCTGTAATTAAAAGGTAACCTGAATCCAGCTCCTGGAACAGAAGGAATTCCTCTTCCTTGTCGATTTAATCAACTGTTGCAGAATAAGTAATATATTTAAGAAATCTAGCTTCTTTCCTTATTTAAAATGGTAAAATTATTTTTCTAGCTCAGTTTCCTCATTGTCACTGTAGAGGCAGTTGCTGTCGCAAGCAGATGACCCCACACGTCTTTGGACTTTTCTCTGAAGTTGGGTAATAAGCTGACGCACCAATGTTTATGCAGCGTGAGTCTCTCAGACATCGCAGGCGTAGGGAGTTTGCTGAAAGAGCCTGTGACCTCCTGGTAGGGCGCAGGGGAGCCGGCTCCGGCGTTCCGTGGGAGTTCCAGCTGGGCTGCCTTCTGAGTTCAGCTTGAACTTGAGTGTAAAGAAGTTCAGATAGACTTTATCTTTTTTAAAAGGTGTAAATGAAATCAAAGAATGTAAAGTCTGTGTCTTATGCTAAAGGTCCAAAGCCGCCTCTGTGTGAAGGATTTGCCCCCGTGTGGGAAAGACCCTCGGTGGGTCAGCTCCTCCCTCCCGGCTGGGTTGGTTCCCTTGGGGTGCATTCATCGAGCCGCAAGAGCCTCTGGGGGGCTCTTCGCTGGACGTGGTCTTCCACTGGCGGGCAGCAGCTGCTTTCCACGCACGGCACTGTCCGCGCTTCTCACTCTGTAAGGGCTCCTGTTAGCTTTCAATAAGTGTGTGAAATTTAGTGCTTCCAGGAGTCAGAGTTCTGCAAATCAAGGACCAACTTTCAATGTTAATTTATGTGCAAAAACAAGCCTGAAAAATACGCTTGAGAAGCTGCGCATAGTTCTAATTATAAGTTGGACTGTATATTCAAACTATAATTATGAAGTTTAAATATTAGCAATGTGTATAGGGTAGTACACTTGCCACTGTTTTAAAACCATTCGATTAAATACTGCTACAAATTTGTGTTGTGCTTGAAAACATGAACAGTTTTTTTCAATAGTAAGATCTTCTGTGGTCCTTAAATATCTCTCAAAGCGCCTTTATTTCAACGTGACTTTTTTTTTTTCAACATTATCTTTTTATAAACATTAATAAGAGTCATTGCTTCTAGAAACTCTAAAGGAGATAATAGCTGGACACCCTCTGTAGCTTAAAATCAGTCATTAAAACTTCCAGTAGGGTAAGTAATTAGAACTACCTGTTCTTAACATGTAAATAAGCATAATTTGTTCCAAAGATGAAATGTTTGAAACTTGGTTCATGTCTACTGTAATACATTACTCAAGTGCTACTGGGCATTTCCCGTGAAGAACCGACTTCCACGACCACAGCAAAGACCAGCTGAGAGCCGCTCATGTGGCTTGTGTGGCTGCTCCCAGCGGATGGACTGATGCTGGTGTGTCAGAGCCTAACGTGTCCGTATCCAGAGCCCTGCCGTGATTTTATTTCTAAATTCATGTACTGTACATCCTTAAGTGAAAATAAATGTCATACTCTTTTCTAACCACCAGTGGTATCATTCCCATACTTTGTCTTGAAAGGGATATTCTTTTCTTATTTTACCTTTTTTTTTTAAAGACTTCATTTGAGAGCAAGAGAGAACACAAGCAGGGGGAGCAGCAGGCGGGGAAGGGAGGGAGAAGCAGGTTCTCCACTGAGCAGGGAGCCCGATGTGGGGCTCGATCCAGGATCCTGGGATCATGACCTGAGCCGAAAGCAGACGCTCAACTGACTGAGCCACCCAGGCGCCCCTTTATTTTAGAATTTTAGAACTCACACAGAGCAGCGCGTGCAGGGGCTTTATAGAAAAGTAGTGTAAGCAAGAAAATCCATAGCTTCTGAAATCCTGCTTTCCAGTTATCACTTGAGAAATTGTGTTCGTCTGTGTAATTATTTCTTAAAGATAAAACCAGGAAAATATTTAGTAAAGTATGTTGCCCATAAAAAGATGTCCCCCTCACTCCCCACCCCCCACCGCTACTTTTTCAAAAACGATACAGGTCTCACCTGGGCAGAGGGACCGTGTTGCCGATTAGAGACTGATCTCTCGGGCCCCGGGAATGTGTCCGTGACAAGGTGGGAATGCACCTCAGAGGCCTCCATCCGCATGGGGAGTGAGGCGAAAGTCCTTGCAGATGGGATATGGGTCTACCGTCCCCCTTGTGAGCCGAGCAGAGCCGCCTCGGGCTGTGTTGTGCCCGGCCCCGGTGTCGGCTGTCTGCCCGGGCTCTAGCAGCTTCCTTTCCTGCCCAGAGTGGTGAACATGGAGGCGCCCTAGTGGCTTCCTGCCAAAGGGTTTTCAGGAATTCTCTACCACCCACCCCTGTGACCTTCTGTCCTTCCCTCCAGTACACCAGTCAGTGTTGTGTGCCCAGTCATCTCTAGGTCCTTCCTTCTGTGGGGCAAAGAGAAAGGTTAACGACGCTCCGATTGCCTGGTTATACTTCAGTACGAACGAGGTGTCAGACTGTGTTGCCCACGGTGTCTGTTCTTCCTTGCAGCTCCCGAATGACGAGCTTTGTCCCGCTGAGGATTCTGGGACTGGGGCTGGGGGTGGGCAGGGGGTGGGGCCGGTCCTGGGTGGGCAGGGGTGGGGCCGGCCCCCAGAGTCCTGTGACGCAGATTGGTCAGTCCTGACGGACTGGGATGGACTTGCGGTGTCAGGATTGGAACTGGAGGTGCACTGGGGCTGGCGTAGGGGGAAGCAGCTTAAATCAGGGTCTTGGGGTTTTATCGTCCCAAGAGTCCTGATGTCAGAAGAACGTCTCCCAATAAGGATAGGTTATGATAAGTTGTTAGGATCCCATGTCCGTTGTCCTGTGAGGCTCCCCAGCATGGCCGCTTGGCCCATGGAAGCCAGCAAGACCGAAGTGCCCGTCTTTCTCGTAACCTCATATCGGAAATGTCGTCCCATCACGTCTGCCGTTCTCTGTGGTTCCGAAACCAGTCACTGGCCCCAGCTCACGCGAGGGGAGGGGAGGGACTGCACGGGGGCTCGAGTGCCAGGAGGTGGGCATCTCGGGGGAAGGGGAGAGGGGGGAGAGAGGGAGTGCAAGCAGAAGGGGGTGGGGAGGGAGGAGGAGGAGACAGACACGGCAGTGTGCCAGGACCTCCCCGTCCAGAGCCACTGCCCAGGTGCCCCGTGCCGGGCCCAGCCTTGCCGCTGCTACCGTGGCTCCGGGCTCCCTTCCCTTTGGGGCTTAGTCTAAAGCCTCATTGCTTCCCTCCTGTGTTTGGGGGCCCGGAACAGAATGGGGGTGACCAGGCCCTGCCGCTGTGGATGCCCGTGTTCTTCCCAGGGCCACCCTGTGTCCTCCCGGAGAGGTCACCACGGGCCTTGCTTGCCCTTGCTTCTCGTTTCCTTGCACGCCTTACGAGTCCGGCACATCCGTGTATCCCTAAGCAGGTGTATCGTTCTGTGTGCACTCGGCCTGATGTTTCTAGGACCCATCCATGTTGGCGGACCCCACTGTCATCCCTTCCTGCCAGCTTGTTTGTAGGAAATGGATTTACGACAGTCTCTGCGTTCATTCGGATTTATAGATCCCAGTTCCCTTTTTATGCGGTCTGATGCCGATGGACATTTAGGTGGTTTCTGGCTGGTAGCTCTTGCACTTCCTACTTCCTACGGCTGTGCGCCTTCTCCACGTCTCCTGGCTCACATGGGAGCGTGTTTCTCCCTGTTGTCTGCCCGGTAGGAGAACGAGGAGCCAGAAATACACCAGAATAACATGAAATCGTTTTCTGAATGGGTTGTGCCATTTATATGCCTAGTGGTTCCACATGACGACCCATGCTCGGTATGCCAGACTTCCTAATTTTTTCATCCAGTAGGTATAACGTGGTATCTCGTTCTGGCATTTCTCCAATCACGGACGAGCCTGAGCATCTTTTCATAATTCTTTCTTTGCTCATTGGTGTTCCCGTCCTGTGCCTCGTTGAGATCTTTTGCCGGTTTCTGTTAGATTGTCTGGCCTTCTTGATTTCTTGTGAACTTCATGTTCTAGACAGTTGCTTGTTGGGTATATATGCTATGTAAGTCTTCTCCCACAGATCATGCAGGGCAGGGCCCCCATGGTAAACCCTCAGTGGGGTTCTATTGCTCTTTGAAGAAAGTCTAAGCCCCTTGCCTGGCCCACAAGGCCTTATTGACCTGACTCTGCCCACCCCTCCAAGCCCACCTCTGATCACTCTCCCCATTCCAACCACTGGCCTCCTTTCTGCTTTCTCACCCCTGGGCCTTTGCACCTGCTCTTGCCTCTGCCTAGAGAGACATTCCGTCCTCAGAGCTCCTTCTCCACCACCTTCCTCTCACACCACCCCTTGACCCATTTCTTGCCTTAGAAACGATCACGGTCTGTACTCATTTGTTCCCCATGATGGTCACTCTTCCCTCCCAGAATGTAAGTGCCATAAAGGCCAGGGACCATGTCTGTTCTGTTCAGCACTGTCCCCAGCACCTACCCTAGGACTGGCTTGTAATACATCAGTGGGTGTTCTCAATAAAGGCTGATACTATGCAGATGGGCCGCAGTCAGGAAGGGAAATGGTTCCTGTGTCAGAGACTGGTCGGACATTCTGGTTAAGAATTTCCTATTAGTCGATGATGTTATGGCCTTACAAGTGGATGTTTAAATCTGTTATTTATTTTTCTTCCCCAGACTAATGTCAAGTAGAAGCTGGTGGGGGAGTTAATTCTCTGCCCCAGCTTTTCTGTCAATGAAGTGGAACAGCCACAAATTAATTTTTCTACGTAACTGGGACAAAAGTCTAACACAATAGTTTGCACACGCCCCCTCCGCCCCCAGGACAGTTGTAAGGGCAAACTCATGCCTACTGTGGTCTCTCGTGACCTCAGCCAGAGAGAGACCCTGACACGGGCAGCCCAGGACACCGCTCAGAAGGGTTGAAAAGATACTGAGCTCACACCCTGTTTTACACCCAGCAAATTAGACATTATTTTTCTGATTTTTCTTAGGGAATCTAACCATCACGTGAGGGTCTTTGTACGCTGCGTCAGTCTGGCTTCACTGGCTGTATAGGGGGGAGACATGGGCAAGGTGATGGAAACAAGACTAGGTGGATTCTCCTTATTTGCCATGTTTTCTGAATCAGCTCGTCCATTTACGTAATGAAGGAAAATCACGTGTGAAGAGAGAGCTGTTAAAACTGCAGCCAGTATGTGACCAAAAACCTATAGATACACTTGGCTAGGGTTTTATTTACGAAGACAATTGCTAAAAATCCAGCTATTTCCCTCCCTGATTTCGTAGAGCTAAGCCAAGGTCCATTATGTCTCCAGCATTAATAGAAAGCTCCCTGGAGCCCACGATCTGGCGTGGCATCCTGGTGACTGTTACGTGGACAGGGATGGAACGTCCCTTTCCCCCTGCAGTCCTCTGGGAGGAGGGTGGACGAACGCCAGATGGCCACTTTCGTGCAGTACCTGGAAAACGGTCAACCAAAGATTTTTTTGAGACAGACTTACTACGGGTTCAAGAGGATGCTTGAGAACTGTTCTGCTCTCCGCGAAGTTCACAGAAACCAGAATAAAACTGAACCAAGGCCTGAGGCCTTTTCCTCTGGAGGACATTATTCTAGAACAGCTTGACTTCATCTGTCCGACTTTGAGGCACAAAGATTATTCTGCAGAAGTGGCTTTTCCATACAATTGAAGTGCTCAAAAATGCTTTCAAAGGTCTGAAGTTCAATTTTGATGAAAATATTCCTAAATGCATGACATCATGGGGTCCTGGCCCTTGGGTTTGGCTGGCTCCGGGTGGGGTCTGGGTGGGCACAGGGAGATGTCAAGGCTGGCTCGCACGTGCTTCGGATGGGCGGCCAGGGGTAAAAGCAGTGACATACAGTAACTGAATACACGGAGGAGTTAGGACAGTGTTGGCCTCCACGGTCCTGAGGATACTTGGCATTTGGGGCTGACACACCCTGCCGATGCCGGACCCCAGGAGGGGCGCCCGTGTTCTGTGACCGTGACCGTGACCGTGCCTGCGGGCTCAGAGGGAGCCTTGCTGTAGGGATTCAGGAACAGACTGTGCATGCCGTGTATTTGACCTTGAGTGTGCCCACTCTCCAAGCCCTGGTATGGAAGGTTCGTCGACACTAAACGCTCTGACGAGAAATCAGAGGACTGCGTATTTGTGGTTCGTGAAGGCTGGCGCGCACGTTTTAAAGGCAAGTGACTTTTTTATAACTGGCCGTGAGGTGAAGCTGCGAAATGTTGATAAGATGGTTGTAAAAGATGGCAGAAGACCTTCCTAATGCCTATTTTTGTTATATAGGACACTTAGAGCATGAAAAAGAGGTGGAAAAAACCCAAAAAACAAAAAAACCCACCTCCAACTGATGTCCCACAAAAATGTTTGTACAAATCTACCCAAAGAAACTTCCCTGAATTCTGTATGTGGGGAAGCACAGAGTGTTAGGGCAGGAAGGGGCCCTCTCCGCTTAGGGATAACCTTGACCTACTTATTGCAGTTAAGAAAAGACCGGCAACGTTGGCATGGTGGACTGATGCTGTATCGTAAACACGGCGTCCTCATTACAAGATGTTCTGTTGGAGTTATATACGCTCTGGAAAACTTATGTACAAATAATTTAAAATGGACTGTAAGTGATGTTCACGGTCTTTGCTCTAAAGAATGGGCCACCATGTCCAAATATGGCACCGTCTATGGGGAAGTTGGATTTCCCTTCACCCTGGCCGTGGCTGGGGCACCTTTTCCAACGCGCCACACCCCGGGGTAGGGGCCGTCTGCACGGACCCCGCAGGTGGTGTGGGGCTGCGTACTGGAGTTGGGAGGACCAGTCCTGGACCCACTGTGAGAGACCTCAGATCACAGAAGTGACCCCCTTTGTGGACCCCAACAAAGGCCTCCCCTCTGCATGGCCAGTCAGTCCTGTTAGTAAAGAACACAGCAGCTGCAAACTCGCTATGACTAAAAAAAAGAAGGAGAGACGTGACTTCGTACCAGTGACATTCAGATCTGTCACCTCAGGCACTTGCAAAAACCTCTTTCCCAGCTGATCTAAAGATTGCCCTCTAATATTTGGGGATTTCTTCAGAAGAAAATAAACCACTTAAATTTTATTCCATAAAAATTATAGTCAAATTTCAACTCACAGTAAGTCCTAACTGTAGGACTTCTCTAGAGTCAGGAAAGCAATTGTCTTCAAGACTGGCCTTGAAAAGCCCGCGACTCTGGTGACAAGGAGGCAGCACGATGCGACCTTGGGGGGGACTCAGAGGGGAGCAGGGGCCTGCTCCACAGGTGGGGGTGTGGGTCCCCCCGAGGGAGCCTTCTTCCTCCACAATTGTTCTCGATGGACCCAGGAAGACGACGGGCTGAGTATTTCTGGAGTAAATATTTTACAAGCAGCCAAGGAGATTCCACCTGTAAATCGTAGCTGCAGGACATGGAGCAGCTGACCACAGTCTCTGGGAAGCCCAGTCCTCAGGCCACGGGGGGCGTGTCTCCCCTCTTGAGGCAGCGCCTGACGAAAGTCCCCAGGGCCACCAGGGGGATGCACATGATGGAGGCGGCCACCAGCAGCCCGATGACGGCCAGGGCATATGGGGGGTAATCCTTGGTCACAAGCTGACCCTGAAAGGAGAAACTGAGTGTCAGCAGGAGGGGCCACTGCGGGCAGAGCTTGGCTTGGCGGAGAGGGGGTGCGGTGGGGGTGTCTGGGGCCACGTGGCTCACTAGCACATGTGCTGGGTAGACTAGTCCCCGGCGCCTTCTTTTTCTGCTGTAAACGTCAGCCTGCGTGCGTACAGCCGCTATTTTGGCACTACCCCTGAAAAGTCACCCCAAGAATAATCAGGGGCCTTCCCTTCGAGGCACGGGTCGGGGCACCTCCATGTAGGGGGCTAGCCTTAGCCCAGTGCTGGCCAACAGAACCTTCTGTGATGACAGAAATGCGCCATATTGGTGTTGTCCAACATGGCAGCCAGCAGACAGGGGGCTACCGAGCGCTTGAACCGTGGCCAGTGAGAGTGAAGCACTGAATTGTAAATGTCATTCAGCTGCAGTGCATTTAAATGGAAATAGCTGCAGGCGGCTGTTGGCTGCCGTCTTGGAGGGCACAGCCCTGGTCTAGGAGAAGGCCTGGTGGACCTCTGGATTCAGCTGGTGGATGTTGCCCTGAATGCAAATTAAAGCTGTTGAGAAATGAGGCCAAAAAGCCAAGAAAGGCACCGTGGGGGTGGGGGGGCTGGGGGCGGGGCACGTGTTGGCTGTCAACCCAGTGTGGTTTGTAAACCAAATGCTGCTCAGTGTGGCGTGCGAAACCAGCCCACAAACCTTTTGTTACTCGCCTAGTCAACGGGGTGGGGGGGCATTTAGAAGCTGCTGTAGCAATCTGACAGCTTCGTCTTGAGTTTGTTGCATATAATGAATAATTGGAGCTTATAGTCAGTAGGTCTCTGGATTGGGGAAGACACCCCGGTCCCCCAACCACGGCTGGAGAAGCCCTGCTGGGCACCGCCGCTGGAACGAGGGGTGGGGGCGCCTTCCCATGTCGCTATGAAAGCGTGTCTGTGTAGGGACAGCCGGGCTGGCACTCAGGCCGAGGGCCCCCGTGTGACCACCCTGGCTGTGCAGATACTGACACACTGTCCTGGTTGGGGCACAGTGGCTGCTGGTACCCTGAGCGAGCCTGTTGTGTCCCAACCACACCCGGAGCTGGGCCCTGCCAGGATCCGGCCACCAAGTGCTAACGCAGGTCCCCTCGGGCTCCTGCAATGTCCCTTCCAGAGGTCAGGGGCCGGGGCCTCCAGGCTCGCTCTGCCTTCCCCGAGGAGGCCGAAGTGGACAGAGGTCAGAGGCCCTGCAGGGGAGGGGGAGGAGGGCACTGCCCGGGGCAGGAACCAGCACCTTGCAGGAGACCTTCTCCCAGCCGCCAGAAAGGCCCCCTGGGAAGTTCTGGAAGGAATCCCACTCACTTTACTGGAGCACATGTCGAAAAACCAAGGCCCACTTCTGTCCTGGGCTGAGTGCTTTCAATACCTGGCTGATGTCTCTGTGTCGTGACAAATAACCTACCCACGCCAGGGGAGTGGGTCTTTGGTTTCAGAAAACGTGAAGCTGGTGCTTGAGAGCGAGCCCGGGGGCCCCGAGACGGAGGGTACCTGGGCGGCGTCCCAGGCTTGGTACTGCAGGGTCCCCGTGAGGATGTAGTCACTCAGGTAGAAGAGGAAGAGACTGACGATGAGGAGCGGGCTCACGCCGGCCCACATGGCCTTCCAGTACCAGCTCAGGGTGCAGCCGGTCATGGCCTTGAGGTCACCTTCAAACCTATTTGGAAAAGGGGGAGAAAGTCTGGATTACCCACGCCGTGGGGGCTCCGGGGCTCCAGGTGTCACATCCCTTTGCTTAGGAAGATTCTGTTCTGAGCACCACCGATGATGACCTCTCGGGGTCCCTGTCTGATACCTGCTAGGGAGAGGCTGTGCCGGGTGGGGAGGGGAGAAGGGCTGAGGCCGCCACAGAGCAGGGGAGCAAAGCAACGACCCCATAGTTACGGGGACATCAGAAGGTACCTTCCTGGTTCCACCTTCGGATGAAGGCCGCTGGTGTAGACCAGGGGACCGCGCCCCATGGAGGGAGAAGTAGGCATGGAGAGGGGCCAGGGTGGGGTGGGGTGTGTGGCTTGTCCTGAGTTCCCACATAAGCCTGCAGACCGTCCCCTGCTCCCATGCTGCTGGTGACCTAGCTAGACCCTGGGTGTGAATTAATATGCATACCTGGGGTGTTCAAGATGACATGTGGCAGAAGGAGTTGGGGTTCTTTTGTCCCTTCCCATCCCCTGCCCCCCACTTTCCTGGATTGAGAAAGGTGGGAAGAGCTAGCTGGTTGCAGAAGAAAGGGTGACATGGCACTGTTGCTCGGTGGTCACTAGATGGCGCTGTCCCCTGGGGGAGCAGAGGGACTCCCCTCTCAAGGCCATTCCGGGATCCTGCCGCTTACAAACTCTGCGAGACACCTGAGACACCTTTCATTTCTCCCTCCCTCCAGCCCTCACCACTTAGCATCACCCCTTTGCATGGACTTGTGTCCCTTCTCCGGCACCTCCCCTGGGCCCTGCCTTCTGTTCCTCTTTCCTCAACCTTCTCACTTCCTGGGAAACACCTACTCTCTCAGGAGACCGATCTGTTTCTCCCTCTAGTCTGCCAATTCCTAGGTACCCAACTTGTCCAGGTTGACCCGGGACATCCCCAGTGCTGGCACCCAATGTCCCACATCCCGGGAGACCCCTTGGTCCCGGGAAAACAGGGAGAATGAGTCACTTTAACCCCAATGTCCTTGATAGGTAGCAAATGGGAGGGATGGACACTAGTCTTTCTTGACCGAAAACCTTTTGGAAATGCTTCACATTATACCCCGTCTTTGAGATTCACAATGGTCTTCGAGGCTCCAAGAAATCCTATAGGAAAGAAATGTTGGCTTTGTTTAACTTGTGATGTCCCGAAATTATTTGATCATGGAAGTCACTTGGTGTGACAGGGGACCCCAGAGCTTCCAGGGACACGGTGGGAAATGTGGCTCAAGGGGTCTGGTTTTTAGGGTCATGGCTGGTCTTCCCCACCCTCACCATCCTCCAAACCAGTCTGGAGGATCGGAAAAGACTGAGACAACTTGACACTCCTTTAGTAATCAGCTCACCTCTAATGCCTCCCAAAGTGTCTCGTGCCTTGGGCCCCTCACATGTTAGAATACAGGATCCGAGTCAGCGGGCCTGGGCAGGCCGAGATCCCCCCACATTTTCAACAAGCTCCCTGACGATGCTGCGGCTGCTGCTCTGGGACCACATCTGGAGCAGCAAGGCTCTCTAGACCAGTGGTTCTCAGAGTGAGAATGCCGGACTCCCCTGGGAACTCGTTAGCAACGTGAGTCCTTGGGCGGCTCTCTGCACCTACGTGATCAGAAGCCCCAGGGTGAGGCCCAGAGGTCAATGTCAGAACCGGCCCTCTGCACTCAATTTTGGAAGCCGCTCTAGACCCCTGGTCTCAGCTCAGCAGCACATGCCATCATCTGGGGAGACTGAAAACGTTCTAGGGCTGTATCATGCCCTGGGATCGAGAACCGGACATGCTGAATTTGCCACATTTTCTAGGGTGTATCAACTGGACTTTGGTCAGCGTGCTCGAAAAATACTGCTGTTCCCCGATGATCAGAGTGTTAGTGCCTGGAGGCACGATTCCCTGCCCCAGTAAGCCGCTGGGGTCCAGCAGGGTCAACAGGCGAACATGCTATGATAAAAAGTAAAAATACAGAAAGCGGGGAGAGGAGATACTGGTTGAAGGTGGGAGCGAGGCAGAGAATTAGCTGGGCAAAGGGAAAAGCAATGCCAAGCTGGAAGAGAAAAGCCAAGTGCATGTGGGAAGCCCCCCCGCGCCCCCCGCCCCCCCCCCGCTGTCCTTATGGGGCGTGGCCTCTGTGGGGGCGTGGCCTTCATGGGCACGTCCCCCAGCAGGTGTCAGGGGCGGGGCCTCCTCACCTCCTCAGTCCGTACACGTAGCACACGGCGACGGTCTCCACCAGGACAATGAGCAGCAGGGACAGCGTGGCAGCGTAGTCATTGAATATGTCGAACCAGTAGTTGCCGGACTCCATGGTGAACACCAGGCCGATGACGCAGTTGACAAGGCACACCAGACCTGGGGCCACGAGACCACATGCTCACCTGCCTGAGACCCCCACCCGTTCATCCAGTTTCCTTTGCGCCAGCAGAGCCGCAGACCCCACGGGGCCTGGGCCATGGACTGGCCTCTCTGCCTGTGTATGCCACAGGCGTGTGTGTTCAGAGGGCAGCAAAGGTGTCCCAAGGTGTGTGTGTCTGCACAAGTCACTGATGTTAATTCAGGGAGCTGTCCTGCAGGGGGCATCGAGCTGCGTGGAAAAAAGAAAGTTGTGGGCACTGCTGTCCCGGTGGGGGAGTCCCAGCTGGTCTGTGGGTCTGGTGATGCTGTTTACCCCCAACAACTCAGCCCCTGAGCTCATAGGAGGTGAATTGGGGTACCCCTCTCAGAACCTCCTAGAGAGAACTTATGGCTGGCCAGAAGAGGGAGTAGGGAGTGGAGAGGAAGACAGGAATGTTTCCCTGGCTCCCACTACTCATTCCTCAGGCACATGTTATGCATTGGGTCTGATAGCCTGGGGAACCCCCTTTCACAGACGGGGAAGCCAAGGCTCAGACATATGGAGGAACTGTCGCAACATCCCACAGCATGTAAGAGGTGGAGTCAGGATTCAGACAGAGGCTCTTCTGCCTTCATAACCCAGGTTCTTTTTTTTTTTTTTTTAAAGATTTTTTTATTTATTCGACAGAGATAGAGACAGCCAGCGAGAGAGGGAACACAAGCAGGGGGAGTGGGAGAGGAAGAAGCAGGCTCATAGCAGAGGAGCCTGACGTGGGGCTCGATCCCATAACTCCGAGATCACGCCCTGAGCCGAAGGCAGACGCTTAACCGCTGTGCCACCCAGGCGCCCCCATAACCCAGGTTCTTGTCCCAGTTTCCAGTGGCTGAGTCCCCCAGGGACCCCACGAAGTATTTGACTCTCAAGCTCCCACCTGCTCTTCCCACGGCCACACCATGTCCCACCAGACACCAAGGACACATGCCATCTTGAGGGGACACACCAGGAGAAGGGGCTCCGTGCTGGCCGGGAGCTAACAGCAAACATCATGCTGCTACAGAGACCAGGTGTGCGGAGTGATGCTCAGTGCTAGAGGGTTCTGACAAAGGGTGGGCAGCTCCACCTGGCTGGTCAGGACTTTAAGGGGATGGGATGGGAGCTGGGTGGGATTCGGGCTGGGAGAAGGGACATCCTAGATGTGGTGGGATGGTGTCATCGTGGGCAGGGGTGGGGGCCACAGGGTCCCCCAGACCCCGCCAACTAGGATGATGGAGCAGATGGATGGTGGAATGAATCAGGGAGAGGGGTGATTAGAAAAACAGGTTCTTTCCCTAACAATCCAAATGCCCTCCAGTAGCAGAACGGGAGATACACGGTGGTGGGTGGTCTTACAGGGGATCAGTTATCAGGCAGGCGTGAAAGTGACAGACCAACGGCCACTTGTAACAACGGGTGGTCTGTACAGAGTTTGGTGAAGACAAGAGACACAGAGAGCACAGATGGTGTGATTTCATTTATATGAAGATCAAGAGTGGAAAAAACAATCCTAAAATGGTAGCAGTCAGGGAGAGGTGGCTTCTGGGGCTGGGGGCGTACTGACTGGGAAGGGGTGGGGAGGGGCTCTCGGGGGTGCTGGAAATGCTCTGTATCTTGACTTAGGTGGTGGTTACTTGGGTGAAAACATTAAAAATCATTGAATCTGTGTTTAAGAAATGTACGTGTTATCATTGTTACTCTCATTTGAAACAAAGAAATATACGTGTTATCATTGTTACACTTCACTGGAAACAAAGATCAACGCAGATTCTCTTCTAGCCTGAAGAGTTTTGAGCACCATATGGTGGGTTTGGCCTTCCCCGTGATGGAGAACCAGAGGCATGGGTGAGTCACGCCCACCAGGTCCCAGATGGCCCCGAGGAGGAGAGATGGTGGCAGACCCGCTGGGAGGTGGCCGCCTGAAGCACACAGCTCGTCCATCTGCTCGTGCCCCCCACGCCCAGCCCTCCCTGAACCCCGACCTCCTCCACGGATGGGCCCCCTCACCGGAGATGGCCTCCTTGGGCAGGTGGCTGGAGATGACCTTGCTGTCGGTCAGAGGCGTGAGGATGGCCGCCGTGTTCCCCAGCATGCTCCCAATACCGAGCATCAGCAGCATGAAGAAGTAGAGCACTGACCACAGCTGGGACACCTCCATGTTTTTAATGGCCTCGGTGTAGACGATGAAAGACAGGCCAGTGCCCTGGACCGCCTGCCCGTGGTAAGAAGACACCAGTCACACACCCAAGGGGCTTAGGACTCCTTGGGCACACCCGATGCGAAGCTACTTGAGGGACCTGGAGGTGGCCAGGAGAAACCACGTGGTGAGGTTGGCTTTGCCATCTGCACACCGGCCCCTCGGGCTTAGTGGGGCTGGGTAGAAATGTGAGTTGTCAGGAGCCCGTGTTTGCAAAGTGTGAGGAGACAGTCATTTTGGAACACTGAGCTCCCCTCTCCGGTTCCAGCTCACATTAATTCTGGATGAAATACAGTCAAACAAGGTTTGGATAATTTCTGCTTCCAATAGCATGACCACCAAGGTGTTCTGAAGCCTCAGTGGCTGGGAGGAGAGGTGGGCGGGTGGAGTCACAGGACCTGGGAGGGCAGGGTTGCTCCGTGGCCAGATCCCTGTAGGGATACCACTGATGTGGAGATATCGACCCATGGAAACAGACCCCGGCACTCCTGCTTAAAGACAGACCCTCCAAGAGGGTTGGAAGAGGTCTTCGGTTGGGGGAATGCCCCCTGCCTATCAGCAGCAGAAGCAAACCCTCGCTGGGGGCAAGCTCCCTCAATTTAGACCCGAGGGACCACCAGAGAGGATCAAGCATCGAGCTTGCAAACACATTTATACACCTACGAGAAGACAGCCACTGAGGAAGGAGTCAGCAGAAATAATTCCCCAAGAATGGCCGATGTTGGTTGGACTGGCAGATTCATGGCATGCCAATGACCATAGTGGGATTCTCTGGCTCTGGGTGCAGACAGCAGGGGGTGAGCCCTAGCAGAGAATTTACAAACGGTAACAAAACCTGCTAAAGTTGGCTTGCTTTTTATCATTAATATGAGCCAACAAATTCTCAACAGTGTCAATGATAAAACAGACTGTCGGGGCGCCTGGGTGGCACAGCGGTTAAGCGTCTGCCTTCGGCTCAGGGCGTGATCCCAGTGTTATGGGATCGAGCCCCACATCAGGCTCTTCCGCTATGAGCCTGCTTCTTCCTCTCCCACTCCCCCTGCTCGTGTTCCCTCTCTCGCTGGCTGTCTCTATCTCTGTCGAATAAATAGATAAAATCTTTAAAACAAAAACAAAAACAAAAAAACAAACAAACAAAAAAACCCAGACTGCCTTCCCTCTCCTGCCCAAGGCCACCCTTGGAACAGCTATGTGTGACCTTTCCAAAGAAGCAGAAGGTAAAATTGCCAAGATAAACGTAGCACAAGAAACTATTAGCATGGAAAGCAAATTCGAGAAAAAAAATCCTGTCTAACAAATTATTGACCCAAAAGCCTCCATTGACAGCTAAATACCACTTAGAGCTGAAGAGAAAATTAGTGAACTGGGAGCTATATCCCAGAAATGGATCCAAAATGAAGGGGAAAAAAAAGAAGTTGGGAAAACATAAAGGAGAAATGAGCGGACACAAAGGGTGGGGTACAAAGGTCTGGAAGGAATTCTGGAGCAGAGAGACAGAAGTACAGGCAATGATTAAGAGGTAACAGGTATGAATTTTCCAGAACTGATAAGACACGTGGATCTGTGGATCCAGGAAGCCCAACCCCACCCAAGCCCACGTTGGATAAATAAAAAATACAACTGCGCTTAGGGGGGCCAAGGCCAGAGTCCAAGGGAAGGGCACAGAGAAATCAGAGCGAAAGCACTGGGCAGCCGATTGCTTCCAAGAAGGACAGGCATTTCCAAAGCAACAGTGGAAGCCAGAATCACATGGCAAACATCTCGGAAGTGTCCCAAGAAGGTAACTGTAAACCTGGGATGTTCTATGCAGGGGAGACGGTCTTTAAAAAGAGGGGACTGAATATTGACATTTGCATACAGATGACCCCGGAGGAAATTTATCCTCAAGACACAGGTGCTATACACCTGAAATGAATATAGTGCTGTAATTATAGTGGAATTAAAATTAAAAGGGGGGGGGAAAAGCAAGCACTCTAAAGGAATGCATTTTAAGGGAGAAAACAATCCTGGAAGACGTCTGGTGCCGGAGGAAATGGTGAACTGGTAAAAAGGCAAACACACGGGGAAAGACACACACTGTCGTGTGAGACAGCACAGCTTCTATGTGGGGGCTGAGAAAAAGACAGACGTGGACACAGACGGTATTTAAAACTAGAGGGACGAGATGAACGCGTGCTACGTCCTTGTTCTGTTTGGGTGGGAAGTCAAGATCTTTTTGAATTTCAGATCTGGTTCAGTTAAATAGGCACAGGACAAATTCGAGAGGAGCAATTCACTATATCAGTTCCAAACAGCAGAGAATAAAGCTGCATGTGGAGGGAAAAACCAGCAATGAACACAAAAGAAAAAGTCTGAATAAATCAGTAACCCCCTCATTCTCGGACACTGAGCCAAGCTCAGAAGTCAGGGAGGAAACCTCCCAGGGCCCCCAAAACAAAAAAGAACTTTGAAATGAGAACACCCAACAGGAGCTGAGGCCCAAAGGGAATGGATCAAGGCCTCAAAGGCTGGGGGCTGGGGGGCCAGGCGGTGGGGGCGAGCCAGGAAAGACAGTGCTGGTTCGTGCGTGCAATGGGCGGGTCAATACTAGTGATGCAAGCTGACTGCCAGAGCCAGAGCCAAGGTTCCCGGGGAAGGTGACCCATATGGACAGGGTGCCAGGGTTCAAGCCACCAAGTGCAGCTGCAGGGAGGCTGGGCCCATCAAACTCGTCAGCCACAGGAGAAGGAGCCCTGGGGCACCTACATCCCCAGTTGCTTTAAGCTGTTTAGCTACCCGTTGGCCGGTTGGCCATGGAGACAGACACCTCTAGCCATAGCTTAGACAAGAAGGCACGTGATCCCGGCATGACGGTGACAGAAACAGCTCCAGGCCCTGGGGTTCCTCAAATGTGGCACCCCCGGATGGACTCAGGAGGACAAAAGTCAATGACAAAGGCCTCCCGCTGGGTATGAACTGGCAGGTCCCCCCCACTCACAGTGCCCCCGCTGTCCTAAGCATTTGCAAAGATGGTGTCACTACATCTGGGAAATGACACACAGGTTTGACACTAAGGCTGACTGGAGAACCCTCCTCGCCTTGCCCTTGTCCCCGGTGGGCGGCTCTCGGCGGAGAGAAGCAAGCCAAGCTCTTGCCCGCGCCTTACCGTGGCCAGCTCTGACTGCAAGCTGCAGTTTTTCATTTGCGGCAGCACCTCGCTGTATTTGTCGGGGAAGGCGGACGCCAGGTAGCCCTTCACCTGCTCCAGGTTGCTGGCTGTCAGAAAGCCATCTTCCAGGTCAAAAGAATTGGTCAGCAGCAGAATCACCCTGCAGAGCAGAGCACCAGATGGGCCTTCACTGATTAGAAAGGCCACGGTCACCGAACCCTCTTGAAGCCTGGCTGCCGGGGGTCCCTCCCCTTTGATGGAGCACGGTCTCTCCAAAAAAGGGACTCTGTGCATCGGTGACCTTTTAAAGGTTAGGGGAAGCTGATTTTGAATGGCTTTGAAGGAGCCTTAAGGAGGACCAGAGATGAGAAACCAACCAGCCCGGCTAGACCACGTTCACCCCTGGGCCAGCATTGTCCGACAGGATGTCTGTGATGATGGGAAGAGTCTATGTCGGTGCTGCCCAGTGTGGCCCCCGCTAACCACGGGGGGGCGGGGGGGTGGTGGCTGAGTGCTTGAATGTGGCTAGTCTGAGAAACCCACTTGAATTCATTTACATTTAAATGGAAATCAACTTAAACAAAAATTTAATTAATTGACTTAATTGAACTAAAATCACAACTGTTTCAATTAATTAAAAATTTAATCAACTAATTTAGTTTAATCAAAATTTTAATTAATTATGTAAATCCATCCCATTTAAATCTGTAAGTAGCCCCTTGTGGCTAGTGACTCCCATATGGGACAGGGGTGAGGTTTGTCGTGTTTTGGGTAAAGGGGGGCGCAGAGAGCAGATTCTGTCCCCTCCACGGCTCACCCGGAGAGCGCTTGGTTACTTCGAGGTCAGGGAGACGGGGCAGAAGACACTAAGGTTTGTCTGATGAACTGCCCTCAGCACTCAGGCAGGGGTGCCCGGCTTGGGGCCCCGGCTGGAGGGTTGCAAGGCCGATGCCCTCTGCCCCTCACTCCTTGCCTTCCCAGCACCCACCTCTTCCCAGGTGGCCCTGGAAGCGTGGGGGGCGTGCCCCCACCCGAGGCCCCAGGGCTCCTGGGGCAGACCCGGGCCAGGCTTACTTGTCCAAACAGCTCTCATAGTTGAAGGTGGCCTTGAAGCCATAGATGGAGAAGGTCACGATGCTGGCGAAGATGGAGGTGGAGCTGTTGATGAGGGACACGATGACGGCGTGCTTCTGGCAGTTGTTGGATGGCTCGTTGTAGCTGGCGAAGGCAATCAGGCTGCCGAAGCCCAGGCCCAGGGAGAAGAAGATCTGGGTGGCCGCGTTGATCCAGGCCTTGGGGTTGGCCAGCTGCTCCAACTGCAAAGCCGGCAGGGGACGGGGCCGCTGAACCAACTCTGTGACCCACTGCCTGGGGGTGGGAGGCCTGGCAGGGGCACCGAGCATGCCTGTGCCCCCCGGGCCAGAGCCTGTCCACACCCCAGCAGCTGACACACACATGCATCGCTCACATCCGATCCTCCACAGCGCTTTTCCCGGGGACGTGTGCCATCGAAACGTGCAAGGTCAAGTGCGTTAAAAAGGCACTGAGCCCCTGATCCATGACCAGGTGCCGCCGGGGGCTGCACGCCCGAGATGGAGGTGGCACGGCCCAATGCGGGAGGTCTATGTCTGTGTTGATACTGGGGGCCATTTGGAATGTGGGGGTCATTTCGGGGCGGGGGGGGGGCACAGCCATAGTCATTTTGTTTCCAGGGACCAGATTTGCTAAATGAAGAACCTATTTTGTCCCAAAGGCAATAGTGCCCCCCTTATCTCCAATACCCTGCCAATGGACGAGCATTAGCTGCGGGGGCCACGGAGCAGGGGGGCTGGGGAGGGATCACAGAATACCCTGCGGAGTGTGGATTCACCCCTGTAGGGAAAGGGGTGCGTGGAGGTGTGCAGGCAGGAGAGAGAAGAGGCTGGATGATAAATCACCTGGTCCACAGGCTGCCAGGGGGGTGCGAGGTTGAGAGTGGGGGCCCGGAGGCCAGTGCACCCAGAATGAATATGGCTTGGGGCCGGCCTGGCTGGGGAGGGGACCCAGCGCCCACAGATAATCCACACGGCTCCCCCACCCAGCCTGGTGGGGTCCCACCCACCTTCCTGGGTCTCCCCCTTTCCACCCATCCTGGAAGATGGCAGGTCCCCCTCCCTCCAGCCCTTACCTTGGGTGTGAACATGTACACCAGGCCGTTGATGGCTCCGTGGAGCGTGAGTCCCCTGACCAGGTAAACGATGAGCACACAGTAAGGCAGCAACGCGGTGAAGTATACCACCTGCGGGCACCAGAGGGCACCAGAGAGCAGAGTCAGCCTCCCGGGGACCCGCCCACCAGGCCCCTCTGTCCCTGGGACAGACCGTGGTCCCCATAGAGCATAGTACACTGTCTCCGGCACAGGCTACTGAGGGCTGGAAAGGCAGGACCAGTGGTTCTGAGTCTGGGCTGGGGAGCTGGGGCACGGGTGCATTTGCCCGCCTCCGTAACCGCCAGGAAATGTGTGTCTGTAGACCAGAGGAAAAGGGATAGGAGGCCTCTGCCTTCCACCCTCCCTTCAACCTGACCTTATTCCAGAAAGGATTTGAGTAGTCTTAGCACATTGCTATTTTTAATTGCGAGACGAGACAGTGTGAGCGATCCAGTAAGATGAGCCCAAAAAGAAAGGCAGGGGCGCCTGGGTGGCACAGCGGTTAAGCGTCTGCCTTCGGCTCAGGGCGTGATCCCTGCGTTATGGGATCGAGCCCTACATCAGGTTCCTCCACTGTGAGCCTTCTTCTTCCTCTCCCACTCCCCCTGCTTGTGTTCCCTCTCTCGCTGGCTGTCTCTATCTCTGTCAAATAAATAAATAAAGTCTTTGAAAGAAAGAAAGAAAGAAAGAAAGAAAGAAAGAAAGAAAGAAAGAAAGAAGAAAGAAAGAAAGGAAAGAAAGAAGGAAAGAAAGAAAGAAAGAAAGAAAGAAAGAAAGGCAGCCCACAGGCTGTGTGTGTGAGGCTAGACCCTTCGGGAGCCAGCCTCCTTCCTCTCCGAGCTTCCCAGCGGCCCCAGCTCTGCAGAAAGCACCAGCACTCACGCCTCTGATACTGTCTTGAGAGGGAAAAAAAAAAAAACCCAAACCTCAGGGGCTTGGAGCAAGCGCATGTCTCTCCAGCACTGAGACTCAGGAGAAGTTTGGCCATGAGGGCACGTGAAGGAAAAGTGACAATGTTGGTGTGGGGGCGATGTCCCTATTAGAAATACGACAGAAATTCAATGATCTGATTTTTTTTTTTCTATGAAAGGCTTCCCTCTTGCGGGCTTTAAAACTGCACATGAATGGAATTTTTGGTCCACCAAATCTTTTCCTGCTGACAAGCATCACAAGATCAAAGACGTCTGATCCTTGGTTTCCGTGGTGGTTTTGGCAGGAGTCTCTACTCTGGTCCTGCTCATGCGAAGTCTTACACAGCCTTCAAACGGGGACCTCCAGGTGCACACGTGTCTGTCCAGGCCTGGCACGTCGTCTCTGAATGGACTCTTATGGGCACCAGAGCCTTTTTGCGTAACGCACAGGAATATTTTGCAAAATTCTTCTTGCGAAAGCAGTTTGCTTGAAGGTTGGGTCCTCCTGTGAGGCATCTGGTTGGAGGCCCCTGTCCAGGTGGGCTTGGACTGGATCACACTCGGCCCTCCATTCCTGTGGAGGCGTGGCCCCATCTTCCCTGGAAACTTCCAAGGCCACTAGAGGAGGGGTCCGTGCCCTTTCACCCTGGGGGCACAGCAGGCAGAGAGGGGGCACATCTCTGATCGCTGACTCTTTCCTGAGGTTGTCCTAAATGGAGAAGAGTCATCAAGCCAGCTGACTTGATAAGAAAATAATCCAGGAGCGAGATGGAGACGGATGACGGCGAGGACACCGGGCCAGGGAGCTGAAGAACATTGAGGGGGACAGGAGAGGGCTGACCAATGTCCATAACCAGAGGACACTTAGGGGATATTGAGGGCAGGCCCTTGGAACTCCCCTCCTTCCCCGCAGGTCAGTAAGTTTCCTGGAAGCACTCTGGGCTCATTCCTCCCCCATCAGGGAAGCTAGACACGTGATCTGGCCTACACCATGGGGAGAAACCATTTCTGACCCATCTATGACGTCCCTTGGCGTGTGTGTGTGTGTGGTGGGGGGGAGATTCCGAGAGAAGAGACCAGGAAATGGCACACAGAATTACTCCCCATAAATAAAGCTGTTGGGGCACTTCTGCGTGGAGACGGGGGTGTGGCTCGAGCAGAGGAAACAGTAAGAGTAAAGAAGAGGTCATGGCATGACGTGACTTTGTTTCGCACATTTATAAATGATCTCGAAAAGAGAGGGCCTCACGAAATCTCCAAGTTTACAGACGCAGCCCTCGGATCTTTTGTCACGTTCCTAATAATCCGGCAAAGACAAATTGCAAAAAACTTTTTTTTCTTGAGCATCAAAGAGGAGCCAAGCTTTAAGATGGGACAGAGCGAGTAGCTGCCGGCTGTAAGTTCTTCCAGGGAAGAGTCACTAGTCCCTCGGCTTGGCCATGGGATGGGCGCAGTACTGGGGTCATCCCAGGGTACCTAAAATATCATGAGTAGTTCTAGTCCTGCTGCCTCAAGAGAAAACACGGTGGGGCTGGAGGAGGCGACCCAGGTGGTCAAGAGGATGAGGAAAGGTGGCCTCTTAGGACCTTCTGAAGGGAAAAGTTGGGATGAATTATGTCCCGAAAGTATGGAGAGAACAAACAGGAGGCAGCTCACCAGACCAAGAGGAGGGGGCATCTTAGGGGCCAAGGTGGGTCTGCCCCCGGGTCTGCCCTCACTGGTCGGTGCCCTTGGGCAGGTCCCTGCGCCCCTTGATGCCTCGCGTGAGTGGGGTGATGAACTCTACTATGAAGGACTCCTGCCAGACGGAGACGAGGTACACGCCCAACCCCCAGGGGATTAGCCAGAATGATTGATTGAGTATGAGGACGGGGCGCGCCCCTGGGGGCCAGGACGTCTGCTGCAGCTCCAGAAAGATGCCAGGTGCTGGAGAGACTGCAGGAACACTTTCCCCATGGGGCAGATTAAAGAGCATCTCAGCCCCTGCAAGAGTATAAACCTGGGGATGCACCAAGGAGAGAAGGTTCATAAATCAGGCCGGACAGCTCGGCAGGGTCATCGACAGCAGCTTAGAGCGAAGGTTCTCAGACTCAGCAGCAGATTAGGCCCACCTGGGGGAGCTTGTATCATCCCGATACTCAGGTCCCTCCCCACACTGATGACTCCAGGGCCTCCCGGGGGCGGGGAGGACTGAGACACCAGAGTTCTAGAAGCTCTCCGGATAACACTGATGGGCTGCTAAATTGAGGGCCAGCGGCTAGGGCATCTCGGGGACATCCCCAGGGAAGGGCGAGCTCACTGCCTGGTTGCTGGGTGCCCCTTGGGTGGTACGGATTTGGGGCTGGCGGGTGCAGACTTGCTCATCTCTTGAGGTGGTGGGAAAGACTTCAAGATTGCAACTTCGAGCACCACTGGCCACGTGCCTGGTGGCCTGGCCGGTGACTCGTGTCCGTACCCTCCTCCCCAGCACAGGTCCTCCCCCACGCCCCCCTCCCCTGAGGGTGGCGGGCAGCCCACTGGCACTGCCCGGGCCCGGGCAGCGGCTCTGCCGTCCCCACCTTGCCGGTGGTCTCGGTGCCCCGCAGGATACACAGGTAGACCACGAGCCAGGCCAGGATGAGGCAGAGCGCCGGCTCCCACTGCACGCGCCCGCTGTCCTGGATGGACGGGGAGATGTTGAGGGTCTTCCGGTACCAGAAGTACTGCGTGGAGGATGCCTTCTCGCACTCCTCGTCATAGCCCGTGCGGTTGTCATTCAGCGGACACACGGCCCATGGCAGGGGCTCCTTTGGGATCAAAAGCAGCATTAGGCAGACAGGTGAGGGCTGAGGCCGGAGGGCAGAGTGGGAAGGATGGGGATGGCCCTGATGGGGAGGGTGCTCAGGGGTGGAGAAGGGCGCTGGTCCCCAAAGCACAGGCAGCTTGATGCCTGAAGGCAGACAGAGAAGGGGGGGCTGGTCAAGGGCGCATATGGGGTCGGGGGTAGGAGAGAGGCGGGCCAAGGGCTCCACACCTCTGTAGCAAGGGGCCCCGGGGGACTCCAGCCACAGCGTCTGTGGGAACTGCGGCCTCTGGGTCGGGCTGGGGTCTTTGCATGTGCCATTCTTTCTTTCTTTCTTTCTCTTTCTTTCTTTCTTTCTTTTCTTTCTTTCTTTCTCCAGATTTTATTTATTTATTTGCGAGACAGAAAGAACACAAGCAGGGGATAGGCGGAGGCAGAGGGAGAAGCAGACTCCCCGTTGAGCAGGGAGCCCAACATGGGGCTCGATCCCAGGACTCTGAGATCATGACCTGAGCCGAAGGCAGTCGCTTAACCGACTGAGCCACCCAGGCATCCCCTGCATCTGCATTTCTAATAGCCCCTGGTGCCACTACGGGGGACATCAGACAGGAGGCGGGGAAGCCCGCCAGGTAGTGGGATGGACCGGAGCAAGGCCCCTGAGGCCAGGCTGCCTGCGTCCAAGCTCACAGCTACTCAAGCGTTTGCAACTATGCTTGGCCCAGGGCAGGTGTGAGTGTCTGCGGCTGGTACTCTCCTTATGTGAACACGGAAGACGGCTCCAGAGTAGAGGGACTGAGGGTGAAGGACGGAATGAATGGACAGGCAAGTGATATTCAGAAATTGCTGGTCCTCGAACTTCTGAGAGTTAGGAAAATGGGTCTCATTTCTTGAGACCACCTTATTTTCGCCTTTGGAAGATGATCAAATTATTCTGATTTTGTTAGAACAAGACACGTTGCTTCCGCCTTTGGAAAGCTGTCTCTATGAGCATACAGATCTGTAATGCCGGCGATGGGTATGGCAAGTCTTTAGTTGGACTGCTGTTGTGCAGTGCACAACCTGCCCAACTAGACATGACAGCTCTGCACAGAGGAGGAAGAATCATCACCAGAGTGGAGAGTGAGAGGAACTGCTGTTTCTACCCAGAAGGTGGAGGAGAGGCAGGGCTGTGGAGTCAGGGGGAGGATGAGGGGCTTCAACTAAGCTCAGAGCAGAGAGGACTTCCTGTCAAGGATGTACACAGGGCATTTTCCAGTGGGGTGACCAGGCAGGGCTGATTGGGTAGCCAGAGTGGGGAGGGAATGTAGTATCTTCCTAGTGTACATGCCAAGTTCCAATTACTGAGGTCATTCACCCCAGTATTCCTTGGGGTGCCAAAGAGTCAAGGCTGTGCCCCAGTGCTCTGGAGAGTGGCCCCACAAGTTGGGGTTAGTCCACAGTGCATGGCCAGCTCTGCCTTGCTTTTGGAACGGGGGGACAGTGTCTGTCCCGTGAAGGCCTGGTTCAGGGGCAAAGGGTGTGGCATCAGCCCGGTGACCTTATGTCTGAGACAGAGGGGGCTGCTGGAGGGCACGAGGGGGCAGTGGGCAGGCGCTAAGGAAAAGCAGTGAGCACGGGCAGCAGAAGGGAAGACCCCTCTTGGCTTGGATACAAAGAGAACCTCTCAGTGAGGAATCGGAGTTCTCTCTTCTCTACGATTTTCGGCCCCCTCCCATGTGCTACCATGAGCGTCCACTGTGGCCATAATCAGAAATACGAGTTTAAAACGTTTCCCTTTGGGAGTAGCCCCTATTGTGTTACAGGGGTGCCAGTGGTCCTTCTAGGAGAACTCTGGTCTGCAGGGAGAAGTGGGGGCTTGCCCTGGAGTTCGAAAGCTGGAAGGACAAGGGAGGGGGTCGGGGGGGAACCCGAGGAGGAGGAAGGCCTCCTCCTGTCTTGCTGGGTTGGGGGAGCCCCTCCCCATTGGCTCTCCCCACAGATTCTCTGGAGTGGTGCTCAGTATTTTGCAGGGGGGTGGGGGGGTCACATCTTTCAGAGAGAACCCAATGAAAGCCAGAAGCTTGCTCCCCAGAAACGTGGACCCATACGCGGGCACACACAATGGCAGGGGCCCGTGGAGGCCGGGCTTGCAAACCCTCTGCTTGGCATGGGGTTCTCAGCCTGCCCCCCGCCCGCTGGCCCTGAGGCCGCCCCCGGCGTGGCCGCCTGGGCTGCTCACCTGGAAGGAGTGGAAGAGGTACCAGAAGGCCCAGGCGTTGATAATGTTGTAGTACGTGGACAGGAAGAAGGACACCACCACGCTGGCCAGGCCTGTGAGGACGCAGAGGGGCACTGAGGCCTGCCCGGGCCGCCGAGCGTTTGATGGGCTTTAGGCCTTCGCAACAACGTGGTCAAGGGGTGGGATGGGGCGGGGGGGGGTTATTACCTGCACTTCCCGGTGGAGAAAACGAGGCACCGAGATTGTCCGAGAGCGCTCGGCTACCACGTGGCAGACGCGGGCTCAGCGCGGAGCGTGAGCAGCCTGCTGACCCTGCCCAGGGCCACCCGGATGCTGGACGTCACGGGTGCTTCCCCCGGGGCTCCCCTGAAGTGGGTTCCCTTGTGCCCAGCCCTGCCTCGTGGTGGCAGGGAGCAGGGGCGTGGGGCAGGATGTCAGGAGGGGAGGGGATCTCTGACCCTGCCAGCCTGCAGGGCCCTGGGGCAGGAGGGCATGGAGCCCACCTGCCCAAGCCCCCCAGAGCCACTGTGTATGTCTCTGCCCAGCTCCACCCTGTGGGACATCCCGTGGGGGGTCTGCAATCCGCCCGGTACAAGTATTTACACCACCGGCCTTGTGGACGCTGCAGCCAGGCCCTCCCTGCCCCCTCCCCTCCTCGAGGGCTGGTGGTTAAACATTCACCCGCAGCCCTGCTTGGCACAAGCATCCGGTATCTTTCCTATTAGGCAGCAAATGCCACCTCAGAGAAGCGCTCTGTGATTGATTACTTGGGCAGATTATAAAACCACACACCTCCTTGTTAGAAATTACCAGCCCTTCAAGATGAAGAGGCGGCCGGCGTAGAGATGGTTTGGGAGGCCACGGACGCACTATTTCTGCATCGGAGGCGAAACCCCCGTGCCCTGTATGTCCTCTCCTTGCCCCCAAAACACCAGTCTGCTTCCCCCCGCCCCCGCCTTCCTGTCTGGGGGCGGGAGGGTGGAGCAGAAGAGACTACGGCCAATGTGGGCCAAAGTTCCTCCCCTCCCAGGCAGCCCTGGAACGTGAGGGTTGTGCCGGGCAGGTTAGCCACCCCTGAAAGGTGCCCGGGACACCAGCTCCAAGTCGCTCAGCGGCAGCTGGACATGCAGCCGCACCCATGCGCCTCTGTGCCCTGGAGAGGTCAGCGGCACCCTGCGCCCTCTCGGTGCTGTGACAAAGATCGCGTGGGCTCACGTGCATCATGTTACAGCCTGGCACCTGACACGGGGTAGGTGCTCACGGAGAGGGAGACCTTGCTCCTAACAGTTAGTCGGGAGCAGTTAGCTAGATGAGTTCCCAGATTTGTAGCTGGCTGGGACACTGAGTTCTACCTCCTTGGTGGGGCAGCTAGTTCCCTGGAGAAGAGAAGCCATGTGGCGTCAGCTCCCCAGCGGGGGGGCGTCCCCACTTTCTCACTGGCCTGTGGGTAAGAAATCCAGCCCAGCTCAGCCGGCGTTCTATGGCACCCCCTCCTGGCCGTGTGTCCACCCACTCAAGGGCTCTCTCTTAGGCCTCGTGCTTGCTCCTTGCTCCAGCTGGGCAATGGGCTCCCACCCCCAGCCCCTGCTGTCCGGGATGCAGCAGGGGGTCTCCAGGTGGCCAAGGATGGGAGAGGACTCACTTACCGACACCACCAAGGTAGGGGCTGATGGTCCTCCAGGCACCGATGCTGCCCTGTCGCATGCGCTGCCCCACCGCCAGTTCCAGGTACAGGAGTGGCATGCCCTCTACAATAAGCATGATGACGTAGGGCACCAGGAAGCTACCTGCGGACATCCAGAGCCAAGATCAGGCCATCGCTGATGGGTTTTCCTCTGGAGCCCACACCACCTCCATGCACGTGTCCTTCCATCCACCCTCCCTTCCTTCCTTCAGTCTTTCCACATGTCCAATCATCCTTCTACCTTTCCACCCACCCATCCTCCCACCTTTCCTCCATCCTCCATCCTTCTGCCTCTACCTTATTCCACAACCCACTGTTCTTTCATTCCTCTTACCCATCTGTCATTCATCCATCTGTGTTCTTTCATTCGTCCATCAATCCACCCACCCATCCATCCATCCATCCATCCATCCTTCTATCCATTCATCTTTCTACTTATCCATCTGTCTGTTCATCCATCCATCCATGGATGACATGCGGACTTGCCAGTTAAAATGTTTAAATACTTCCTTCCTGGATGGTAAATTGCCACTGTCCCAAGCCCCTTGACTGCCTTCCTCAATGCTTTATCTGCCCAAGCTCCTCTGCCAGAAACCCTAGTCCATCTTGTGTTGTTGCAACCAATGGCAGAAGCAGGGGCTTGGTGAGTATGTATGGGGAAACAAGGGGTCCCCAACAGACAGAGCCTAGGCCACCACCTTCTGTTACAGAGCACCTTTATTGCATGCGTATCTGTTTTATACAGTGGTTCTCAGCCTAAAATTTTATTTTAATAAAAAGTACCATGACTTACACAAATTCACAGCCCACTGGTTCCCAAGGAGCCGACTGCAGACAAGTGCCCGTGATGACAGTGGGGAGCCAGGGGTGCGGCTGGAGCTACGGGAGCCCTCCCCACTGCTGACACCTGGACAGAGGCGGGCAACCTGCTGGGGGCTTCCCTCACCCCTGCCCTGCAGAGCACTGCCCTGCTGCTTCTCCCTTCTCACCCCTCCTTCCCTTCTTCTCTGAAGTTCTGTTCATCTCTCCCCCAGCTCCTGGCTCCTTGGCAGTGGACCTGAGGAAAGGTCCAGGAGGAGAAGAGGGTGGGACTCCTGATTAAAATAAAACCCTGACACTACAGCTGTGGGGATTAAGGGCTGGTTACAGAAGGAACTGGTTCCTAAAGTGTTCAGGTAAAGAATGAAATACAGATGCTTACACGAATATCTAATATTTATAAAAATGCCCTCACTGTACATACGTGCGGTCCCAGGGCTCACTTTTCTCCCCCGGCGGCGGGAGACCACAATACGTCTGTGTGCATCATCCCTCCAGCAGCTGCCCAGCATCCCACTAGGAAAACGTGCCCAGACTCATTTCATCCATCCTTGGACACTTAGCTGCAGCCAGTTTCCTGCCATGCTAAACAGAGCAGGGGGCCAAAGCCTGGCCCACATGTTTGGTTCTTTCCTCAGGATAAAAATCGCAGAAGGAGGATGGCTGGAACCAAGACCAAGCAGAGACCAAGCAGAGGCCATCTCCCACCACGGAGAGAAAGGCACCGGCTGTGGGCAGGGGACCCCCGGGGCTCGCATTCCCGGCTCCGTCCTCCCTGCTCACACCGGGGCCTACAAGAAGTGCTCCCCTCTCACTTCTGGACTCGGCGTGGACGACTCTGCCAGGCCTTGCTCCCGTCTTGCCCTGCAGAAATGTGTTTTGGCATCTCACCAGGTTCTTCTTGGAGCTGGGAGTCCAAGAGGCAGGGTGCTGGGGGGTCCAACCCACCACCAACCTAGCAACAAAGGCTGTGTTGGCACTGCCTGCTTGGAACAACATTTAAACCCTCAGTGGTTGCAAGGAAAGCTCATTTTCACCCAAGGTGTTAAACAGTAACCACACGAGGCCTGGCAACGTCCATGGCGGATTTTCTCTTTGACAGGCCCTGCCCGATGGCCTACTGCCCATGGGAAGGCTGGAAACCCAAGGCCTGGTGCCTAGGTGGGGACATGGGGACATGTGGGCTCTCAAGGCCTGCCCATCAGACATTCCTATCACCTCCCATCCTCCAAGTCTCCAAACACATGATCCCAGTGAATTTGCTCTGCAACCGTCTTCTCAACAAATGGTGTTAGAGCAACTGAACACCCATATGCAGAAAAAAATGAATTGTAACCCACATGTTACATTTTAGAACCGCCCCCCCAATATCTCAAAATGGATCACAGACCTATATGAACAACTCAAAACTACAGCACTTCTAGAAGACAGCCCAGGCGGAAAACTTTCTTTTTTTTTTTTTTTTTAAAGATTTTATTTATTTACTTGACAGAGACAGCCAGCGAGAGAGGGAACACAAGCAGGGGGAGTGGGAGAGGAAGAAGCAGGCTCCTAGCGGAGGAGCCTGACGTGGGGCTCAATCCCATAACACCGGGATCACGCCCTGAGCCGAAGGCAGACGCTTAACCGCTGTGCCACCCAGGCGCCCCTGAAAAACTTTCTGACCACAAGCTAGGCCAAGATTTCTTGGCTACCACATCAAAAGCACGATCTATGGAAGAAGGTATCAATACATTGGATTTTGTTTTAAAATTGTGTTCTGTGAAAGACACGGTTAGGAAAATGAAAAAGGCGAGTTAAAGACTGGGAGCCACCTTTGCAAAACACGTATCTGACAAAGCCAGTATCTAGAATTTATAAAGGACGCTCAAAACTCAACAACGAGAAAACGAAGAACCCATTCAAACAATGAACAAAAGATCTGAACAGACGTTTCACGAAGAAAATATACAAATGGCAGATTAGCCCACGAAAAGATGCTTAATGTAGGCATTCACTACGAAAAGGAGCACATTCCAATCCCAGTGAGATGCCACCGCACACCTATCAGGATGGCTGAAATTAAAAGGCTGACAATACCCAGTGCTGACAAGGATCCGGGGGAACCCTTGTGCCTTGGTGGTGGCGTGTAAGATGGTATGGCCACTCTGGAAAAGCGTTTGGCGGTTTCTTATAAGCAAAGCACACACTCACTGTGTGACCCAGCCATTGTTCTCCTATGAGTTTACTCTAGAGAAGTGACAGTGTTCACACAAAAACCTTCACAGGAACGTTTATAGCGGCTCCATTCAGAGTGGTCAGAAACTGGAAACAACTAAATGGTTCTCCACTGGGTGAGTGGATGAATCAGTCGTGGGACAGCCATACGATGAAACACCACTCAGCCAGCACAAAGGAACAGAGTACTAATCCACGCAACAGCACCAGAGACCCTCAGAAGCATTACACTAAGTTAAAAATGCCAGGTTCAAAAGGCTCCATACCGTAGGACTCCGTTTATAGGGCGTTCTGGAAAAGGCAAACCTATGGGGACAGGACACAGATCTGGGGCTGCCGGGGGTTGGGAAGGGAAGGGCTGACTGTACGGGGCATTACCGTGATGGTGGTAACGCAACCACACATTTATTAGAATTCTTAGAATGGGACACCAAAAAAAAGTGTATTTTTCTGCACATCTCAGAACAGAAAAATTAGTTTTGTGATCAGTTTGAAAACAAGTCCACGAACCCACGCTCTTTGTCTGGACTGCTCTCCGCACTCCTTTGATATAAATCCTCTGGCCCTGCCTTAGCACGAGGAGACCCCCACCCCCGCCAGGGGGAGGCAGACGAAGGTCCTTCGCTCCCTGTGGCCTGGGGATGAGAAGCCATGTGGAGGTGACCCGAGGGCCCATCCAACCAAGCGCCAAGTGCCCTCGCGTGAGGGCTTCTGAGCGGACGTCCCCGCAACAGCCAGGCCTGGCACCCACACAACTGCGAGGAAGAATTCACCGCTCTAGCCACTACTTGGGGGTTTTTCCCCCTTTTTTACCTCTCAGTACTTCATCACACAGCTCCTAAAAACAAGGACATTGTCTTGCATAATCCCAGGGCCATGAGCAGAACCAGGAGGCGCGCAGCGTCTCAGGCCATGTCTCACCACGTAGCTTCAACCCGGACGGCCTCTCGGGCTCTCTTCGTCTTTCATGACCTTGACCTGCTGGAGAGTCCTCGCCAGTTCTTCTGTGGAATGTCTCTCGCTTTGGGTTTTGGCAGGAACACCGAAGCCACCTGGGTCTTCGTCCAGGGGCCCATGATGCTGCCATGCCCCGTTCACGGCCGGGTTCACTTGGCTCCCCTGGTCAAGGTGGGGTCTCTACCAGGTTTCTCTGCGGAAAGTTCTGGGCCTGGCCCTTGGAAATGATGATGTGACTTTGCTGGGATATTTTGAGCCGGGGTCGCCTTCCTGTTTCCCATCAGACCTCCACCTGCTAGATTCAGCAGCCCCTGAGGACTCTTGTGGGACAGAAACACCGTCGTGCTGGCTGCCGACAGGTGACCCTCTAATTCCATCATTCTTTCTAAGTCCTTAGGTTCCAGAGTGCTCTGGGGTGCCGAGATGGGTCAGGGAGCACGGGTGGCGCGGGCCTGTGTGCGTCCGCACGACCCTGAGCCAGGGGGATGTTTACAGTCACAGAGGACACTTCCATTCCAAGGATGGAAAGACAGCTCTGAGCCCGGAGAACTCTTACTTACTGCCACCTCCCCAGTGCCCACCATTATGCTTGGGGCTGGTTTTCCTGGCGTCTGTCCACGCCACAGCTGCCCCTCGACAGCTGATGGTCTGACTGTGTCACTCTCTGCCTCCCCCACAACCCCCACACCTGGTCAAAGCCTCTTTGGCTTCTCCTCACACCTAGAATAGCACCCACACTCCCTCCCATGGCCTCTGAGGCTCTGAGACACAGAGCTCCCCTCTCCTCTCTCGGCTGGTGGCCTCCCTTACGCCACTGCAGCCCCGTGGTCCTGCCCGCTGGTCCGGCCTCTACACACTTGCCCTCGCTGTTCCCTCTGCCTGGAACGCTTTCTCCCTTCTCTCATTTCTCTGCCGAGCCTGCCTCCTGGTCTGCCTTAGTGACCACGACCCCGCGCCAGAGTGACCCTGCAACTTCTCACCCCGCTGGACCTTCCGAGCAGTTACCTGTGTGAAATGATGCTGTCATTTTAGCTGTTTCCGTGCTGCCTGTCTCCCCTTACATCGGATGCTCTCGCTCACTGGTCTGCTCGGGACAGAGCTGGGCAGAGAGCAGAGCACGGTGGCTATTTGGTGGGTGCAGGACAGAATCCTTCAGGCTCACTGGACCTTCCGCGCACATGGCTTCCTCTAGCAAACTCTCCAGATCACCCAAAGCTAAGGTGGGGTGCCCCCCTTACAGCCCCTACTCACCGTCTACTGCTCTGTCCACCCTACTTCCCTCAACAGCTCCCAAGTGCAGAGATGGGGTCTGCCTGGCCCACAGCTGGATCTCCAGTTCCCACCACAGGGCCCGATACGGAGTCGGTGCCGGCTCAGGGACTGTTTGCTGAGTGACCGCTTGATGGTAAGTGGTTTTGATGGTGGTTCTACGTGGGTGGGCAATCTGTGAAGCTCTTACCAGAGACCGACGACAGAGGTCTGGGAAAGTTCATCATGGGTGCTAAAACCATCATGTTGTTAAAACCATAACATTTCATAGAAGGTTCCTTTGAACTCTCGCTTTATTTTGTGGCTGCATTAGGTAATAGGGACCTTGGGCGAGTCTGTATCGGCCTGCACCTCCCTCAGAAAGGATGAGGCCTCAGAAGGCCGTCTTCGGCCCTCGGATAATAGAGCTGATCAAGACACAAGGGCCCCTTCAAGGCACCTCGAGCAAATGTCTTTCTCCCAAATCGATTTGCTGTGAGAAGCAGAAGAAATTGGTAGCAAACTTCTAGCACCTGGTCTCTAAGAGTCAACAGGACAGCACCAGGCAATGAGGAAGAAAGGACAATATAAGGAGGAAAAAGATTTTATGAAGACAAAAAAAATATGGCAGATGAATTTAAAGCCAATGGAGGGTATAAGTAAAAAGTAAAAAAAAAATTACCCCGTAGCTCAGGGGAAGAGGATAAAGCAGAAATGACAGGAGTCGAGGCACGGACGGCAAGCCTGTGTCTCCTGTGTCTCTAGAAAGAACCAAGCAGGAGAGAAGGCTGTGGACACAGCAGCTGCAACAACAAATTCTACCAGATGCTTCCCTGGCTGTGTCACTGAAAGGGCTCGCTAGTCCCAGGTAGACATTTTTTTAAGAAGTTTTGTAAGCAAAAGAAGCAGGAAGGCAACGCAGTGGGCTCCCTGGAGGCGCCACTCTGAGTGTCCCCGCCGGCAGGATTCCCCTGCCGAACACTGAACATTCAGATCGTTCAGCCCCGTCTGCCGCTGACCAACCTGGACCCGCAGAGTGTCACGTTGCGAGAAAGGGGGGAGGAGAGGACCCAGGGACAGAGCAGCCTTTTCCGGCAGGGGGGACGCCTGGACCCTCTCGCCAGGGAAGCCCACCCTTGAGGGTTTCACCTTGTCAGCCGGCCCATCGGGCAGTCCCAGCAGCCCATTCACAAGGACGAGTGGACTAATATCTGCAAAAAGGACTGACTTCCCAGAAGGAGCTCTGGTGCACGCTCCAGGGGGTCAACAGCTGGCTTGAGACGTTTGTCATCAGCCGGGGACATGGGGAAGGGTCTGCACCCCACAGGCCGGGAGCCATACTAGGCCAAGGCAACACTGATGAGAAAGTACTTATTATCTAGACGAACAGCCCACCAGGCGTGTGAGATCGAGTCCCGCCTTGGAGAATGGGCTATCTCTGCAAATGGAGTCTGGAAGAGCTGTGTCAGTCCCCAGCTTCAAAGAATATTAAATGATTTTGGAAATGATTGTGGATGGTCGCAGGGAAAGTAAAATCAACAAGACACGAAATCACATACAAAATATGCCTCCTGTTGTTTCGGGCAAAAAAAAAAAAGGAACAGTCATGACTTTTTGGGTACTGGAATTGGGGTGATTTGGTGTTTTATTGCTTTATATATTTCTCTATTTTCCAAATTTTCTATCCTGAGCATGTATTATTACATTGTGACCTCCCCCAACATACACACATGGATGTGTCATTCTAGGGCATGTTGCTATGTATTTTTCTAATGATCGCTGTCAGTCCCATAGCTGTTTGCTAGAGCCAAGAAGTCCTACAAGAGAAATTCCTCTCTGTATGGAATTTATCTCCACAAATCTCGCTCTGTCCTTTGAGACCCACAAAGAGCCAGAACAATCAGATGCAGCCACTTTCAGGGGAAAGTTTGCTCGGGCTTTCGAACTCATGCTCTCTTTCCACTGCCACACCTTCGTCTCTACAAAACCACATAGAGGCTTTTTTTTTTTTTTTTAAGATTTTATTTATTTATTTNACATAGGGGCTTTTTAACCTGACTTTTTTTCTTTTTGGGGTGTGTGTGTGTGTGTGCTTGTGTGTTTAAGGGGCACAGGCCCCACGTTCCCAGGTGATGGGGAAGCTGCTGGTCCGGGGACCAGTCTTGGCAGCACCCCATCCCACCGCCTGCCTCTTCCTCCTTCTCCCCCTCCCATCTTGGCTTTCCCAAAAATGTTTGTAATTTGGAGTCAACTCTGGTCAACTTCTGGAAACAAAGAACAGAGACACAAGTAAGAAGAATGAAAGTCCCACCTCCCCTGCCTGGTGCCTTGGTCTAGAACTCGTGGATGCCCATCCCACTGGCCCCCTCCCCTCCTGGCCCAGCCCTTCCACCAGCAGCATCACTTCACCAGCCGCCCTGGCGAACGCAGTCCTGGCGTTCGTCTTGGCACCGGCTCTGTGAGCTCCGATGGCGCCGCGTCCCTGCCTGAAATCCTGGCCTTGCTGCCTGAGTGAAGTTCCGTCTTGCCAGCCCGTTAGTCAAGGCCCTTCGGTTTGCATTCACGCTGGACCCTTCCTCACGTGCCCTCCCGCCGTGGCCCTGCCCCCACCCCAGACGTCCTGGCCACGGAGCGTTTCCAGCCCCTCCCCTCAGATGCACACCCTTCTGTGTCTTTTTCACACATGGTTTCTTCTGCCCAGAATGATTTTGTCCCTCCGTCTACCTGCTGAGCTCACACTCATCTGTCCAGGCCTAGACGGAATGTCACCACCGCCGGAAGCCTTCCTGGGTTCTCTCGGGCCGTTAGCCTTTCCTCTTGAGTCACTCCAGTCCAGCCTCCCGAAAAGCCCTCTGTGGACGCTTTTGCGGCTCCGAGCGGAAGGGACCTTGTCCTGGTGTCGCACCCTCAAGGGCGATGGCTGTCTTTGTCCCTGCCCAGCAGCACATCCTCCATCCACGCTTGTTGAGGGGCTGAAATTAAACTCCTAAGAGGTTTGGACTGTTGACTGTTTCATTTTCTACGCTCGTGCCTGTTTGGAAAAGGACCTGTGACGGTGGTACTCATCCCCGGTGCACAGCAGGACCCCCTGGGAGCTTTAAAACGCCTACTGGCCGGGCCACGCGTGAGACCAGCTCCGTCAGGTTGTGGGGCTGGGACCCAGAGGTCAGCATGTCGCCCAGCTCCTGGGGGATGCTACCATGCAGATGGGACAGAGGCTTCTCCACTGACAGGTGGTCCTCCCCACTGTGGGGGACGGGGGTGAGCCGCATCAGAGTGCACAGTGCTGTGCATGGTGAGACATGGCTTTAGAGCCACTTTTAACTTAGGGACAAGGAGGTGTCCTGGGGAGGGCGAGGAGCATGGGTACCCCCCGCAGAGAGGGGGCACCAGACATTTGGGGGAAGGGAGGAGCGGAGGGACGGCTGGCCTGCAAGCGACAAGGGCTTCTCCTGGGTGGACATGGCGGACAGCAGGTGCTTGGCCGGCCCTCTGGTGTGCAGGGGAAGCCGTGCTTCTGTGTCACAGCAAACCGCGTGGGGAAGGGCCCTGAGCCAGGGCGAGTCACGACCTGGGAGGAGGCCCGGGCCTCTGCAGCGGTCACTTCTGTCTTGCCTTTATCAGAACAGGAAACCCCGACACCAGGGGATCTGGGGACAGCAGGGCTGAGCCCCAGCTCTGCCTCCAGGAGCCCCCTTGTCTTCTCTGGACTTGTCTCCCATCTCTGAGTGGGGCGGACAGGACCGACTGCAGGGGTGCTGGGAGGAGGATGTTGAGCGCCTGCCGCTAGGAGCCCAGACATGCTGGCTCCCAGCACAGAGTCTAGAAGCCCCAGCAGCAGCAGCGCCAGATGTGGCTTCTCGAGGGACTCACCGAACACATGCTCTCACCCACCATCTGGAGTTGACTTTGGAAATTTTATGGGCTCGATGCACTATAATCTTTGAACCTCAGGTTTCCATCCCACCCAGGAGAACTGTAGAAACACACACACACACACACACACACACACACACACACACACACTGTACAGTGAGCCGCAGCAGGTGCCATCCACCTGTCCGGCCGTGTGCTGAGCCGTTGTGGCTCCGTCCCAGGCCGGGCGCTGGCCTGGAGGGCCGTGGCTGCAGTGGCCTGTGGGGCCAGCTCAGACCAGCTCAGAGAGCCGGCGGTGCACCCCTCTGCCAGCCCCGCATCCCAGGACCTCACGTTGGACATGTCCCAGGACACTTGAGTGTGAAATCAGCCACGGTGGCAGTATTTACACAGCAATAATCATCGGACGCTACAAATTAGGTCTTATTTCTCCCAGCAAAAGCCAGCTGCTCAACATTTTCCCAGCACCCTGCTCCCTGGCTCCCCGCAGCTGGTGGCCTGGGGACGGCATGAGAACAACCCTGACCTCGGTCTAAGGTGTGCTCCAAGGACCAGCAGCATTGGCACCACTTAGGCCCTTGCTAGAAAGGCAGACCCTGCCCCTGTCTCACGGCAGGTGTCTCAGGCAGAATCCCTTGGGGTCGGGAGCCAGAGACCTGCGGTCTCTCAGGCTCCCCCAGAAGGCTATGGTTGGAGGCTACGGTCGGAGGCTTGGGGGTGTCAGAGGCATAATGCTCTAAGCACCAGAGAGGAGCAGAGGGGGCTTCGAGGGGAAGAGGGACATCCAGACCGAATGTCATCCAACCAATGCAGGCAGGTGTCCTCCGACTTCCTCCTCCTCACAGTCACATGGAATAGAGAGAAAACTTAGAAGGAAAAGCATCCACGTTACCACCAGCCACGCACATGTCCCCATTTGTCCTTGTCTCTTCCATGATTCGAGCACGTTTGTATAAAAAGCAGTTGTTGGGGCACTTCTTTTCTACAAGGGCGTGCGTGCATATCTGCATCCCGAATTTCTTCCAGAACAACATGCCTTAGGTGCTGACACAGTGGCCAAGACCTGCTGACTCGTTCCAGAAGCGGTTCCGGGCAACCTTTGATTTTTCCCTCCAGCTACGGCGTGCTGCACCCGAAACATAATCTTCAGAATTAACATTCCTCGTGCTGGGCCCGGCCTGGATAGCAGGAAGGACACAAGCCTCCCAGTCACAGGCCCAGCCCCGGGGAAAGGAGCGCGGACCCCTAATCCGCTTTATTCTGGGAAGTCTTTTGGCGCAGCTTGGCTCGGTACTTTATAAACAGGCTCTTTGTCGGCCACAGGCAGCGGCCACAGCGCCGTGGGGGGCAGGGGAAACACCCCTCTGGAGCCTTCATGATGTGCTTGGTTTACCCTTTAGCTTTAGGTAAAGAATGGATCTGCAAACAGCCTGGGTTTCCGGCCACATAAATCACTTATTAATAGGCAACACCCCTGGACAGGGAAAGGCTCGGGGAAAACCACCAGCATCCCTGCCTCACGTGCCCCGTGCTTTTCCTAACAGAACCTGCGCAGCCGTCCAACGGACACTCATTGGTGCCTCTCTGACCGCACCAGTGGGGCTGGTAGGAGGCAGAGAAAGGAGGGCTCCAGGCTCCCGACAGCTTCCCAGGTAGAGGCAACAGCTCGTGCAACGTGTGGAGGCAGAGAGTAGGCATTTGCCAACAGAGAACTGTCCAGAACATTTGGTGGGGCTGGAAGATGAGTGTGGGATATGGGGTGAAAAAAGGAGCAGGTGGTGGGTGATGAAGCCCTCAGTGGGCCAGGATAAGCTGTTGGGTCTTTATTCTGTAGACGCTTAGGCTTAAGAGTGTGCCACCCACCCAGCCTACATCTAGCCTGCCCCAGACCCAGCCAGCCACCCGTCCAGCCTCTCCTCGGTGTCTGCCCGTCCGCGAGCCATCATGCAACTCTGCATCCACCCACCCACCCAGCCAGCCAGCCAGCCCGAGTATACTCTGTACCAGACACAGGATTTCTACTTTCCTTTTCCGGGTCCTGAAGGTCCTGCGGTTCCCCTAGCAACTCCTTACATATATTCTATTTCCCACCTGTGTCACCTGCAGACTATTCTGGGGATGGTGTTGTTAGAAACAAGGAATTAACAGTCATGTGACAGCAAGGCTCACCTGGCCCGACGGCAGGAAAACATGCAGCCAGGACAAAGATACCGTGGGTAGGTGTGCTGAGCACAGAAGGACCTGGAAACCTCATCCTGACAAGCAATTCTTTCAAAAGTCAGTTATGAAGCTGTTACAACACATGGCAACGCACGCCCTTCCCACAATTATGATGTATTAATGCCCTTCAAATAAAAAAAGGATTCAGAGAATTAACCTTTTGTCAAGTTTTTTTTTTTTTTTTGAGCAGGGAGGGGGAGGGGAAAGGAGAGCCGTACTTTAGGTCCTGGTCCTTCTTAAATGGGTTAAATCTGGTTAATACTTTGGTTTAACATCTTTTACTGTCCTTTATTATTTTTTAAATATTTTATTTATTTATTTATTTGACAGAGAGAGAAGCACAAGCAGGGGGAACGGGAAAGGGATTAGCAGGCTACCTGCTGAGCAGGGAGCCCAACAGGGGGCTTGATCCCAGGACCCCGGGATCATGACTTGAGCTGAAGGCAGATGCTTGACGGACTGAGCCACCCAGGCGCCCCTTTTACTGTCCTTTATGGTGAGAAAACATTCCCAATTATAGAGGACATCTCTCTCTTTCTCTCTCTTACACACACACACACACACACACACACACACACACACGGACACACACAGTCCAAGGCAAAGAAAAATCACCCTAACTATTGTTGACATTTTGGTGTATTTTTTTTTTCTCATTCTCTTTTCTTGGCATATTTTTAAACATAACTGAGGCCATTCCTTTTATACAGTTTTGAATCAAACTTCCCCTCCCCCACTGAATATATGACAGGAGAAAACTATGAAAGTTTCTGAAAATTCCATCTTAGCAGCTGCAAAGAACACCATTGCTAGGATGTTCCGTAACTAACTGAACCAAGATCCCTTTCGCTGAGGGCTCCGGAAGTTTCTAACGTTTTACTCTTATTAAAAGCTTGACACCGTCCTTCCATCACCACCCTCGGTCAGACCTCTGATAAATTCCTCTCAGCAGAATTCTAGAAATGGGACCAAGGAGGAAAACTCTGTTTAATGCTGAGACTTCAATCCCTCTTGCCATGCTGCCCTGAGAAGCCACAGGTTGGCCTGCACACAGGCTCTCCCGCACCTCACGGAGGTGTCCCCAGCTCCCTGTGACCTTAAGGGAATTCGAAGGTCGTGGGTGGGTCTATGTAGCGGTGGGCCCTGACGCTTTAGAGGAAGCATTTGTAAAATCAAACCAAAAAACCCCAAAACAAAACCAAAAAACAAAACAAAACAAAAACTAGAAACTGAATGATTTGCTTTTCCTGCTATAGGTGGCTCCAAATCCAAACCAATGTTTTAATAAAAAAATTTAAAGAACTGGCTCAGGATCCTTTTAACCGGCTTCAAACCGAACTGCCAGGAAGACTTTCTGGATCTGAAAACTGTCGCAGGAGTTTCTGTTGAACAAGCCAATTTCCTGCTCTCTTTTTACACTTAAATGCCAGCTTTACTCGCTAGAAGTCAGACTCTTGCTCGGGGTGGGGGTGGGGGAAACCGTCCAGAGCCTCGGGGGGCTCACAGAGCGGGGATGCAAAGAGCAGGGGTGCGGAGGGAGCTCGGCGGCCCCGGGTGGGGTGGGGGGTTGCAGGGGGCGCGGGAGCGCGGTTTTGCAGAACAGCTCGGCAGCGGACTGGGGGACTGGGACGTGCTGGGTCCGAGACGGCGGGCTCTGCACTCTCGTGCCGCTCGCTCGAGGCGGGCCTCAGTTTACCGGCCTGGAGTCGGGGCAGCGGCCCCCGCGCGCTCGCAGCCCGGGCGCGCCGGCCCCGGTGCCCCCCGCGCGGACCGCACTCACCTCCGCCGTACATCTGGCACAGGTAGGGGAAGCGCCACACGTTGCCCAGGCCCACGGCGTAAGAGATGCAGGCGAAGACGAACTGCAGCGGGTTGGCCCACAGCGGCCGCGCCTTCTCCATGGCCGCGAGCTGGGCGCCGGGTCCCCCTCGGGCGCCGCGCGGGGCTGCTTCGGAGCGCAGCTGCCCGGCGCGTCCCACCCTCTCGGCCTGGGGGTGGCCCCGCGCCTCGGCCGTCGCCGCTCGCTCGCTTTTTAATTGCTAATCTCATTAACGCGCGCCCGCCGGAGGGGCGAGGCTGGTAAATGGATGACGGCGAGCCCCACCCCGCCCGGCCGCCCCGGCCGGGCAGGCGCCCAGGATTGCGCCCGGGATGGAGGGGCAGGGGGCGACGCCCGGGGCTCTCCGGCTCCACGTCGAGGCCCGTGTGTTGCTGCGCGGCTCTTCGGGGCCGTCAGGTTCTCCCAGCCACCTACCCATCGTTTCCTGGGTGCCTACTGGGTGTTAGGTTTCGTCTGGGGACCAGCTGTGAGCCACACGCACACCCCCCCAACCCTTCCGGGAACTGACACTCCAGGGAGGGAAAGGCTTAAATTGACCGGGGATAAAAGGTCTCATTTTCAACTACTGTTGACCAACAGAAAGGACAATTTCATGTGGTTCATTTTAGTCCATATAAAAGGCTGAGGCTCGAGGAAGGGAACTAAGGCAAAGCAAAAGGATGAGCAGTACCGTGGAGGTAGGCTGGGGTGCTCCTGGAGGGCTTCCCAGAGGAGACATGCCATTTGCCCAGAGACAGGAAGGAAGGAAGGAAGGAAGGAAGGAAGGAAGGAGGGAGGGAAGGAGGGAAGGAAGGAAGGAAGGAAGGAAGGAAGGAAGGAAGGAAGGAAGGAAGGAAGGAAGGAAGGGACTTCCCAGTGCCTTGCTCCTGTGCACACACACACACACACTTCTTGGAGGAAGAGCAGCCCGGCAGCCAGGTTTCCCTCCATCCACAGACAGGCCCTAATTGCCTACTGTGTGCTGGTTGGGGAGTCCGGCTCTGTCGCGCCGGGTGCTGGTCGGGAATCCAGTTTTGAACAACCTCTGTGGGTTCCTCTACTGCTCAGGCGTGTCTAAGGGCTCGAGACTCTGATTCATTACAGGGGCGTCTGGACAGGCTGTTTGGTTCAAGGTGGTCACTAGACCCGTCTAAGCCTGGTGCTTTGAAGAAGTGCAGGAGCCGGCTTTGGATCTCAGCCCTGCCACTGGGCTGTGCGACCTCGGACAAGTCACTTCGCCTCTCTGAGCCTCTGTCGCCTAATCTGTAATGGAAACAAACATATGCCCCTCCCAAGGGCTCATGTGAGAATTAATCAATAACTTAGCTCACGACCTGCCACGTGGTACATGCTCAATAAAGGGGCCACGGATATAAGTCCCCGAAGGTCTGGGTGAATGGAAAAGGCAGCACCCTAAATCAGTTAATAATAATGATATACTCTGAACAGTGCCTGGTACAGTGCCTGGTGGGAAAATGCTGGAGACATATATAAAATTAAAGAGACGAAAAGCGGAGTTGCTAGGGGACATCTTCCTTGAAGCCAAAATGAAATCACCCTCTGGGGATTCCCCAGAGTCCCTGCCCGGCCGGTGGCTCAGGAAGGGCGGTGCTGTGGGGAAGGTGGAGACTCCTCGGACATGCTGCCTGTCCTAGAACTTTCTACCTCCCACAGCCAACGCAGCTGAAGTCCGTGATGCAACAAGGGAGAGTCTTTGTGCTTTTTCAACCGTGGGATTCTAGTGAGTGTTTTTCCCTACAGCTTGCCTCCTTCCCAGAGGGTCCCAGCATCCTGGGGTCTGTGGCTCTCGGTTAGTTTCCGCAGCAGGTGTTCCTCTGCACCCGGCGTCCTTGTGCGAGTCGCTGGGCTCCAGTGCGCGCCGCTCGTTGCATGGTTCTCCGTGCTGTGAACCGACTCTAGGCGATGCCCCAAGGTCATGGTACTGTCTCCAGTTTGGGGCAGTTGTGAATAAGGCGGGGATGAACATTCTAGGGATACCAAGGGACGACACTCATTGCCTGGAACTCTGGGCTGGCTGGGAACTGGAGATTCAGCGCGAGCAGATATTGCCAAACTGTTGCCCGGAGAGGAAGTACCAGCTTGCACTTGCACGAGAGTTTCGGTTGTCGTGTATCCTCCCCAACATCTGTCCTTCTGTTTTAAAAGTGCGACCTGGCTTAGTGGGTGTGTCGTGATGGTTCACTGTGACTTTTTATTTTAATTTCCCTGCGTACGAAGGAGGCTGCATTCCTTTCCATAGGCTAACTGGGTCGTCTGGACGTCCTCCTTCATGAAGTGCGTGCCCTTCTGCCAGCTTGTCATTGACTTGTCTCTTCCTCCTGTGGCCTAGATAGTTCCGTATGCCTCCTGGATGTGAGCCCCGTGTCAGTTTTAGGTATTATGAATTCCTTCCCTCAGTCTGCGAGTTGTATTTTTTTTCCATCAGTGGCGTCTCCTGATGAACAGTCTTGATTTTAATAAACTCTTCACAGACAACTCTGGTAGATGAGTTTTCCTGGCCACATGGTGGCATTCAGGAGCTTGGCAATCCAGACGGATGCAGGTTGCCTGTCACCTGCTTGCAGGTGGTTGGTGGGACAAAGGCAGTGCCCCTCGTCCATTCCCCACCCCCAGGGGTCAGGCCAGCGGGTCCCAGAAGTCACACCGACAGACGCTCCAGGAGCCTGATCAGGTTGGGGGGTGGGGACCTGGGGGGAGGCTGTGGGAAGCACACAGTAGGACCAAGTAAATCCTCAGGGGCAGTTTGCTCCGGGCTCCTGGTAAGGTCCTCACTCCTTCCTGACACCCACCCGACACAAGACTGGTTGTGCTGCTGGAAGCGTAAAGGCCTGGGAGGGGCGGATGCGCTTCCAGGGGAACCAGTAAAGTAGGGGGGTGGAGAGTGGTGGCACATGCTAAAGCCACGGGCTCCTACAGAACTCTGGTTCGTGGTGCTCGCCGATGTCGCCGGTGTGAATGTTCCCCCTGTGGCCGAGTCCAAGTTTCCAGCAGGTTGCCTCTGAACGTGGAGTTGGGTGCAGACACGGGGGAGCGCACCATGGTCTGGTCTCCATTCCACACGTGCAGTAGACCCAGCTCGGGAGCATGGGGGAGGTGCAGTGAATAATTAGGAAGTGGTGGGATTTGAAGGCATTGATCGCCCCTGTTTTACACCATTTACCTGTTAGTTTCTATAACTGAAGTTTTAATAATGGCTGCCCTTGACAATCAGCTCATGAGATTCTGAAAGGGGTACCAGCGGCCCTCGCGAGTCTGTGCGAGCTGGGGCCAGCACCTCACAGGGCCTCAGGGATGGGGGAGCAACTTCTGTGCGGCAGGGACCAGGGGAGCGAGTCCAGGTCTGGGCAGTCCGGTGCCCAAGGGAAGCCCCACCCTGAGTGCTCCCTGGGAGCTCCCCCTGCCAGCATGGAAGAAATCTTCCCCTCCGACCCGCCCGTCTGGTCTCATCAGGTGTCTTGTCAATCAGGACAGAAGGCCAGCCCGCCCCAGTTATCTGATGTGGGGAGGAAGGTGGTGGAGAAAGGAGGGGCGGTCCTGATTCAGTTTCACGGGTGTGGTCATGGCCCCGTGCCGGGGTTCTAGACTCTTCCCCACCAATTCCAGCCACGCCACTTTCAATAATTAATGTGCTCGCCCTCGAGATAATGCGGCCACTTAACCCCCCATCAATCCCTGGTTCTCCACGAGATAAAGTCCAAACTCCTAAGCCTGGTCTGTTCAGCCCTGAGGAATTTATTTTTAAATTGGGCCAGGAGGAATTTGACCCTTGCTCACCTAGACTTTTCACCTTCCAGAAAACATGGTGCATTTTATACTCCTGGGCCCTCAGCCCCGAACACCTTCTCCCTTCTTGACCTGGGAGAAGCCTCCCCATTCTTCTTGACCCAGATGAAATACTACCCTTCCTTGGAAGCCCAGCACCCTGCCCGCCCCGGGGCCAGGCTATGCGGCTCCCTCTTCCCTGCCCCCCAGCCTAGGGCTGCACATCCAGTTTCTAACGCTGTCCTGTCTGATGTCCGTGTAGCCTTGTCGCGAAGAGTGCAAGATATGTGTCCCCTCTGCTCCATGGCTGGTGTCACTTTTTTTTTTTTTAAGATTTTATTTATTTAACAGAGAGAGAGAGAGAGAGAGGGAGGTAGGGAGCCCGTGAGAGAGCACAAGCAGGGGGAGTGGCAGGCAAGAGGCAAAGGGAGAAGCAGACTCCCCGCTGAGCAGGGAGCCCGATGGGGGCTCGATTCCAGGACCCTGGGATCGTGACCTGCGCCGAAGGCAGACGCTTCACTGACGGAACCCCCCAGGCGTCCTGGTGTCACATGTTCCTCATCTTCTTCTCCTGACTCCAGTTACTCAGATTGAGTCATAGTAAAGGCCGGCGGATAAATGAGCACTTCGGGGTCAATCCATCATGATTGCTCCATGGCATCGACAACCAAGTTGCCCACATTTCAGAAGTTTTCTTCGGACATTCGAGTTTGTATGGCCCACCTACCAGGTGTCAGAAGCCTCCTAGGCTCGGGGACTGGAGGCACCTCGGTACAGAATGGCGCCCCCTCTCTGCTGCCCAAGGTACCTGCTTGTGCTCTCTGGGGGAGCACAGAGACACACACATGGCGCAGGTGGGAGCATAGAAGCCACGAGGAGATGCTGGGGGTGGCAGGGGGGAGGGGGTGTGCTGTCAAGGGTCCTCCCAAGAGCCTGGGTGGGCCCCGCCCGCATCAGGGCTGAGTGTGTGCACATGCATGTGTGTGCGCATGCGCGTGTGTGTGCGTGTGCGTCCGTGTGTGCGTGCGTGTGTGCACATGCGTGTGTGCACATGCGTGTGTGCGTGTGTGTGGTGCGGAGGGGGCAGGAGCTCCCAGGAGACCTGAGTCTCTCCCAGCTGCTGGTGGAGCTCCCGGGCTCTGCCCCAGGACTCAGCATTGCCAGCCCCTTCGAGCTGCTTCTCAAGGGTGGGATGCCCTAGGGGCTCGTTATAATGCAGGTCCTGCTTCAGTAGGTCCAGGATGGGGCCTCCCAAGTGTGCACTTCCAACAAGCTGCTGGGGCATGCCCCTGGCCCTGCTCCAAATCCCCGGATCCCCAGATCGGACCCTCCAGTGCTCCCCACGCTGCAGCCCACGTCTGCCAGGGCTTTGAACCACTATTTGGCCCCGGTTGTGCACCACGTGGACTATTATTTGTCTACCCTTTTCCTTTAAATGAATTCACTGTTTCACTTCAATGCATTTTATTTTATTTTATTTTTAAAGATTTTATTTATTTATTTGACAGAGATAGAGACAGCTAGCGAGAGAGGGAACACAAGCAGGGGGAGTGGGAGAGGAAGAAGCAGGCTCATAGCAGAGGAGCCTGATGTGGGGCTCGATCCCATAACGCCAGGATCACGCCCTGAGCCGAAGGAAGACACTTAACCGCTGTGCCACCCAGGCGCCCCTCACTTCAATGCATTTTAAAAGGATGCTTTCTATCATGTCCGTATCTGTAAAGCTAGGGTTTGTCTAGTGCCTTTTAAGATAAGCTATTATCCAAGCTGCAGCGTGTCTGTCCGTGGTGCTGCCACGAGCCACCTCGCGTCCCCCCCCCCCCCCGGTGCTGGGCGCGTGCTATGCGGGCACCCCACCCCTTGCCCACGGACGGTGCCCACAGCGTCCCAGGATTCCCACGATGTGCCCGGGGCTTGGCAGGCAGTAGTGGGAGCCCGAATGCAGCGGCCCCACCACCGTGTTTTCAGATACGGGGTTTCTGCAGAGAACTTTGACAAGCGTAAGATCCCCAAAGGTACTGGGCCCCACTGCCAAGCCCAGGTCTTTGTTGTCAAGGAGGGGAGCTGAAGCTGCACTGTCCGACATGGCAGCCACTGGCCCCATGCCATTACTTAACTTTATTTTTTGTAAAGATTTTATTTGTTTGTCAGAGAGAGAGAGAACACACACAAGCAGGGGAGTGGCAGGGGGAGGGAGACGCAGACAGGGAGCCCGATGTGGGACTCAATCCCAAGACCCTGGGATCATGACCTGAGCTGAAGGCAGATGCTTTGCCGGCTGAGCCACCCAGGTGCCCCCTACTTAACGTTAAATGAACTCACGGGAAATAAATACTAGCCCCACTCGAAGAGCACCGCCGTGCGTGCGGCTGCTGGCTGCCGAATGGGGCAGCAGCATAAGGAGTGCCTCCATCACTGGGGGAGCTCCACCGGCACTCCTGCGGACCGTGAGCAACAGACTGGGACGCGGCCATGTCCGAATGCTACGCTGTCCCCCGAAAAGATGGGACCTTCTTTTGCTCTGTGCCTCCACCTCTCGGGATGCTGAGTGCGACCCCTCATCCTCCCGTTGGGAGGCTGGATGTGCCCTAGGTGGCTCTGTCCCCTGAAGCCCCTCCAGCTGCAAGAGGGGAAGCCCCAGCCACCCCCACCCCTCCCACTGCCTTTCTGTCTCCAGGGACCGGGGCCCCGTCTCTGGCCTGGACCTTATGGGCAGCCGATTCGTGGATTGCCCTCCTAACCCCCTTGACTCCCAGTCCTTTTGCTGTCTCTCAGCCTGTGCCACCCAAGCTCGAGCTTCTCTGGGCTCCCGGGACTGCTGGCAGGGGCTTCTGGAAAGATCTCGCAGAGCTGAGATTTGGTCTGCTGCAGCCGCAGGCCGTGAGGCCTCAGCATGGCCTTGCTGCTGCTTTTGCTCTGAGATCCCTGTCCTGTCTCAGGGCCCTGGGCCGGGGTCCCGGGTCTTCTCTGTGTGCCTCTCAAGCCTCTCTTTCTATCCCCTTCAGCGCACTGATGACATGACACTGGTCCTGAGCACCCCTTGGCCAGCTGAGGGCACTCCCTCCAGGCTGGGACCCCACCTGCAGCTCTCTCTCCTGGCCAGCCTCCCTGAGCGTGGGCTCCCACTGCCTCCTGTGCCTCCTGGGGGTGGTGCCTGTCCCACTGGCCAACCTGCTCCCCTCGACATGGCAGAGAGCTCTTCTGTGTGTGTGTGTGTGTCCGTCCCACGTTCTCCATCTCCGTCCCTCGTCCCACCATTCACTCCTTTACCTCTGATCAGGGAGTAATGTGGCCTCGACCCAGGTTAGAATGAGCCTCCCGTGACCTCGCATACCCAGGCCGACACCGAGGTTACAGCAGCTTCGAAGATGAGGCGACTTCAGGTAAGGATGTCCGCGTTGTCGGTGAGTGCGGAAGTTGGGCAGAAGATGGTAATGAGCAGGAAAAGAGATACGTACGGGCTGGATTCCTGTTCTCCCTGTTCATGGCGAACTAGAACACCCGTGCAGACAAATGCACGTCAGGTGTACAAAGGGATCGCCAGTGCCTTCGCCTCTTCGCCCATCTGGTGTGTCAGACCCCCACTCTCCCTGCAGAGGGGACCCCTGTGCTGACGGCGCCTTGCTTGTTTTCTGTGTGGTTTTACCTCCCGGGCGTGAATCCCCTATCACCACACGTTTGTCTTATCTGTGTTTGAACTTTATTTGATGCAAACATACAGTGGCTATTCTTTGGTGTTTGATTTTGCTCGTGTCACATTATTATTATTTTTTAAGTTTCCTCCAAGTTGGCATGTGTACCTGTAGTTGATTCTTTCTTTCGGCTGCTCTGTTGTGTTTTCTATATGATTATAACCGCGGACCGGTTATCCACGCTACTCTCGGTGGACATTTGGATTATCTTCGGGCTTGGCTGTCGTGAAGAATGCCGCCAGGGCCTTTGGGTACAAGTTGCTTTGGGTACAAGGGCGCCTTTGCTGGAACAGATGTGTGTGTATTTTCAACTTTGGTAGACGATCCCTAACAGTGGTTGTATCGATTTGTGTATGTGCGTCATTGTCATCCCTCTACAGCAGCCCGCAGTCCTAGCTGTTTTTATCCTTGCATGGTCTGATGAAAGCAAACGAAGGAGGGGGAAGCATTAGTAACAATTCAGGACAAATAGAAAGCAAAAAGTAAGATGGGCAATAAAAAGTAAGATGGGCAGTAAGTCCCAGTGTGCCAGTCATTACGGTAAATATACATGACTTAAATGGACGAGGACAAAGACGGCAGAAAGAAATTCATTTAGAAGACACGTGCTAAACATAACATCACAGAAAAACTTATGGTAAATTCATGAAAAGGAAATACCGGGAAAATATTATCCGAAAGAAAGCCACGGAGAGCTGTATTACATCAGATGAAACAGACTTGATACCAGAAAGTGTTATTAGTGACAGAAAGGACGCCTGTCACCAGAAAGATGTGACATTTCCAAAGTTGAATACAACAAATAAAACAGCTTCAAGAAACTGGAAGCCAAAGTTGATAGGACTGCTAGGAGAAGCTGACCTGGCCGCCGTCACGAGAGGGGCTTCCGCGCTCGTCTGTCCGTGACTGGCAGACAAAGCAGAAAACAGAGCAGGGAACGGAAAATGATACAGGTCATTAGAATAAGAACTGAGTGGAACTTCTAGAACTGAAAAACGCAGTAACTGAAATCAGAAACTCAGTGGATTAGACACAGCTAGGAAGCGAGTCAACGAACTCAAGGATGTGGCAGAAGGAATTTTCTGGAACACTGCACAGAGAGACAAAGAGCTTAAAAAATATGAAAAAGGTTAAGACATGTAGAGCAATAAAGTAACATACGCTTCCTTAGAATTCTAGAAGGAGGAGAGGGAGAAACTAAGAGAATATTTAAAGTGCTAAGAGCTCAGCATTTCCACTATGATTCATGCGGCCCAGGTGGGATTAAAAAAAAAGAAAAATATTATCAAGATCCATCACAAGGACGTGCCAGAGCGTCACGGTGAGCCCTTCATCCACGACCAAGTCTCACTGCAGAGGAGCGTTTATTTCGTGGGATCTTGAAAAAATAAAAAGGTGGAACGTAAATCTTGAGCACGTAACTTGGCAGCGTGAAAGGGGTTAAAACGTTCTAAGGAGGCAGCGTTAGGCGTCTTCACAATACACAAAGTGAGCATTTCAGGGAGTTGTCCCCAGTGCCCTTTACGGCCATCTGGGGGAGACGGTCAGAACTCACACCTTGCATTTGGCTGTTGCAAACAGAGCTGCTGTTATTTTTAAATTTAAATTTTTTTTTTTATTTTTAAAGATGATATTTATTTATTTGTCAGAGAAACAGAGGAGGAGAGCACAAGCAGGGGGAGGGCAGGCAGAGGGAGAAAGAGGCTCCCTGCTGAATGAGGAGCCTGACGCAGGCCTCGATCCCAGGGCCCCAAGATCGTGACCTGAGCCGAAGGCAGATGCTTAACCGACTGAGCCACCCGGGGGTCCCCAGAGCTGCTCTTAGGATGGTTTTCCCACCTTTTTATTTTCGTGGCATGAACTTTCTGGAGAGAACAGCCTAATTGTATTGATTGCAGAATGGCCTACATTTAGGATTTGTCTGATGGTTTCACTGGGGCTCATTGAACACTGTGGTTTTTTTTCTCTGGATCTTGCAGACAATATGGTCCATTTAGTCTTCCCATGACACCTGTGATGGGAGCACCATATACGTCCTTTAGGCACCTGACCATATCGTGATTGATGGACTTTGGGCGAAAAATGAGCATATAATCTTTCTGAGTTTGCATTTTACATTTGCAGCACGGGAGAGACAGCTGGCCTTCCTCACTGAAGGCTCCCAAGCCCTTCAGACTGTGCGGCGACCCCAGGACGCCAGAGAACAGCCAGCGAGGACCCAAGGCAGGGGGGGCCACACAGACTGGGGCCGCGGTGGGGGGGCTGCAGGCTGCAGCTGTTTCTGGCCCTCCCACCGTGATGGGACATGACAAAGTCACAGACACGGGTGACGTTAATGGCAGCCTAAAAAACAAGAGAAAAGAAAATGAAAAGAGGTCTAAGGCTTGCGAGCACAGAAGGCCTAAACGTAAAATAACCCGGGAAAACACTGAAGCGAATGTTCGAATATATCAATGTTAGAGTCTATACTGGGGAAAACTCGGGGCCTTGAGAGCCCTGGAGTGAGGTGAAAGGAAACCAGGAATGTGACATCCGGGGGTCCTCCTGTCCACGTGACCCTTGCCAAGGACGACCTCCTTCAGCAAAGTAACCGGAGACCTATTTCTGCAAGTCGCTGCTGGCCCAGTCTGGGGTAGCTCGTGGGCATAAACACCCCCCAGGGGGCACCCTTTAGAAAGGCCTCAGTGGAACAAGCAGGCAAACGTTTTTCAGGCCCAGCGAACAGACGCAGAAATGGGTTTACTGGGAAAACAGCGCGGTCGCTCCCCAGGACCACTCAGCTGATCCCCTGTGAGGGGCCGCAGCCGCGTGCTCTGCAAACACCGGGCCCAGCGGGCCGCGGAGAAGCCCTCCGTACTCTCTGCTGGAGTCGGCTCCGTGTGCTCCTTCGCCCCACATATTTGTGCGGGGAACAAACAATCGAGAGCAGCTAGGAGGCAGGATCTGCTGAGGAAGAACAGATGGGGCGCTGTGAAAATATTTTCCAGGGTCAGAGTGTCCGTGGGACCGCTCTGTCCCCATCGGGGCCCCCTGACGCCTTGCACTGGGTCCTGCTGTGCGGTTCCCTGCTTGAAACGCACGCGCTTCATTTCACAAGCTTCCAGTTGCGATTATCTGGGATGTCTTTCACCTGTCGAGCCTGGCCATGGGGTCTGTGGCTGAGCGTGGGCACACGGAATGCAGACTCACGCGCCCCCCCCAGGCACCCTCAAGTCACAGGCCGCTCTGTAGCAGGACCCCCGTGGGGGGTGATAGGCACATTTGCACCCGCAGAGCACGCGGGGTTCGGGGTTTGTGGACCTGGCTGCGCGCCAGGACCCTCCGAGCAGCTTCAACCACATTTTCCATGTCCCCGCTCTTCCCAGGGCTCCTGGGGAACAGCCCCCGTCTGTCCGCTTTCTCCCGCCTTTCCCACATTCACGAAAATGCCTTCGGAGTCCACAAAACCATCTCGGGCTTGCTCATGTTCTAGGGGGAGGAAGACAGAGCGTGCTGGGCTTCTCCCAGCTCAGGGGAACGGTCTCTTTCCTTGATACCATTTTCCCCTCCGCCTTCTGCCCTGCTGCCTTTTGCTTTTGGTTTTGTATTCGTTCTTTTACAGCCAAACTCATCAAGAGGCGTCCATCCTTACTCCAAGTCTCTCTCCTCCCGTTACTTACTGTCACCTGCCCCAGACCTAGCACCCCCGGCCCCCAGTCTAAGGAAACTGTCTGGTCAAGGTCACCAGTGACCGCCCATGGCTCAGTCGAAGGTCCGTCCTCAGTGTCCCCTCCTCCCCCCCCCCGTGGCCCCCTGCTGTTTGCTCCTTCCTCCTGGCGTGGGCCCCCCGCAGCCCCTCCCCATCTCCTCTGCTGCGTCTTCCTCTTCTCCCTGCTCTCCTGATGTTACAGTGCCCCTGCTTCTCCCCCACACTCAGCTCTTTGGTGCATCTCCCCCTCTCATGGTTTAAAGCCGTCTACACCGCTGTCTCTCCAGCCCAGACGTCTAGACTCGGATGTCGGCCGTCTGTCCAGCGTCCACCTCCGGGGACCTGCTCCTCATCCCTGCTGACCCACGTGTCACCGAGCAGTTAGTTGCTCAGGCCATACCCTGTGGAGTCATTCTGGACGCCTCTCTCTCAGACCCCACTTCCAATCTGCGCCGATGTCCTGTTTGTGTCACCCTCCACACAGATACGGACTCAGACTCTCGACGCAGCTGGTGGGCGTGTCAGCTGGCAGCGTGGAAAAGTCTGGGGCAGTGTGCGCTCACGCTCAACACTGGGCATGGGGATTGCCCCCGGAACCCCCACAGCAGCGTAGGGGAGCCCGGCCCGGAACAACCACGTGTCCAGCCGCGGAGGGACGGTAAGGAAGCCATGGATGTTCACGGGAGCAGACGTGAGGCGGATGAGGACGGCCGGAGCAGCGGGACACGAATCGCATGCACAGTGTTGGAAGAAGGTGCACACAGGCTGCGCGGTGTGACTCCATGTGCATCAAGTTCAAGAACAGCCACGAGGAGCCTCAGGCGCTGGCAGGCAGCAGAGTGGTTCCCTCTGGGCAGAGACGGGCCGCCGAGCAGCACTGGGGGCCCTAGGGGCAGATCACGGGTGAGTCTTCATCTGGGTGCTAAACCAGGTATTTCCCTTGTGGAAGGGCTGTGAGCCGTACGTGTAGGATCCGTGTGCTTTGCTCTAGGTTTTCCTTCGATTCAGAACACCCGGACTCAACCACTCTTCCCACCTGTGCGGCTCCTCCCTTGATCCAAGCCCCGGGCGCTCACCTGGGTGACCCTGCGCTGCCCCCGCTCCCAGTCCTGCCCAAGGAGGTCTGCTGTCAACACAGCCACAGACTGGTCGGGTTTTATTGTTTCCTTCTGAGTAAAATTTGGTTTCTTCCCAGTCAGCCCCATGGCTAGGCTCCTTGCTGCCTTCCCACATGCCCGGCCACTCCCATGCAAGGCCTTTGCCTGCCCTTCCCTCGGCCTGGGGTGTTGTCCTCCAGGCCCCACTCCCCAAGGACACCTGTTCTGACCTTGCACTCAGCAGCCCCGCACTCCCATTCCTCCTCATTCCGTCCTGCGGTTGCTTCACTCCAGCACCTTCTTCCTCCAACACACTGCATGGTTTGAACGGTAGCCCCCCAAACATGTCCACCAGAATCTATGGGTGTGACCTCATTTGGAAAAGGGCCTTTGCAGATGTAACGAAGGGTCTGGAGATGAGAGCATCCAGGTTAGGGAGGGCACTAACTCCAACGGCAAGTGTTTGCAGAAGAGAAGAGAAGGGGCGAAGACACACCGAGGACAAGGGGATGTGAAGACGGTGGCAGCGTTTGGGGGGGGGGGGACGATGGACGTGATGAGTCCGCCAGCAAAGATCGCCAGCCGCCACCAGAAGTGATGGGAGCAGCAGGGAGTGGACTCTCCCTCGGGGCTTCCAGAAGGAACCAGCCCCACCAATGCCTGCATTTTGGATGCCTGGCCTCCAGATGTGGGCAAGAATTCATCTTTGTTGTTCTAAGCCACCGAGTCTGAGCTAATGTGCTCCAGCAGCTCTAGGAAACTCATGTATATGCCATAGCATTTTTTATTATTATTATTTTCTATGTTCACTCACTGTTAGCTCCGTGAGGGCACAAAGGACTATTTTGTTCGTGATGCATTTCAAATACCAGTGCCTGGCACCTAGTAGGCACTCCAGCCTGAAAAGGAACGGATTTATTGATTTCTGCGCGGTACGTCCGGGCCGAAGTATTCTAAGACTTGGCTGAATGAACGCCCAGAGGAATGCACGCGGCCCACAGCGGTAAGCGCGAAGCTCACGTGCATTTGCTGAGTGGAAGGAGCCAGACATAAAAGACAGCGTACTGTAGGATAGTAGCTGATCTCCCCCAAGAAAAAGCAGATCCATGTGGCCCCGAGCCCAGGGCACAGGAGGGTCACTGGAGAGGAGAACGGGCTGCTTTTGGGGGAGGTGAAAATGGCCTGGCTGTGGACACTCGGTCAGGCATCTGCGTTTGTCCGAACTCATCAAACCCGACCCCTCATGTGGGTGCAGGTGATCATATGTAAATTATATCTTGAAAAGGTGGTATCATCAGGTGGTTTGTTTGTCTAGAAGAGTGTAATAATTGTCTGAAGCAAATCCGCGCCGTGGGCCCTGGAGCAGGTGTGAAGATGCGATTTGAGAGTCCAAGGCTATGTGGCAAGAACGTACAAGGAAGCAGAAAATGTAAAGCCAAAGGGACAGAGAACAGACAGTGCTATTTGGAGCCTGAACGAGGACACCCCTGCGAGACGGTGCAGTTCGCAGGGTCGCCGTCTCTGACCCCGCAGCTCCAGCCTCACACCTGCCGCTCGGGAGTCTGGAACACGCCGGCAGCCTCAGCCAGCTGAGGAGCCCTTGACTGAGCGAACAGGGCAGCTGTCCTGGGGGGGCACCGGGGGTTGCCTGTTACCCCCACCTACCTCCCTCAGGCTTCTCCCCAGTTAGTTATTCTCTCCTTCTGGGTGGGCTTGATTCTGATAACAGATCAAGGATTTTAGTTACCGAGTGGGACGGGCACGGGGTCAAGAATTCAAAGGTTTAGTTCAAGGTGAACCAGTGACTGACTCAGAAGTACTGTTGGTGGCTTTCACCTAACAGCTGTTTTACAAGGAAGGAAAATTCCAGACCAAACTCGAACATGAACATTGATGCAAAACCCCCAAGTAATATGTCAATTAATAGGAACCAGCAAGCTATAAAAGGATAGCGTGTCATGACTGCAGCAGGTGGGGTCCCTCCGGAAGCAGACCGTGACTCAGGGATTGGTGTGCAGGACCCCAGCTGGGGGGCAGGGTCCTTGAGAAGGGGAAGGAAGCAGGGCTGGGCAGGCCCCATGGAAAGGCTCTCGACCCTGGGGGGGGTTTGAAGGGGGTGAGAGGGCCTGGCTTTTATACCTCTGCACTGACCCTTATCGGAAGCTGTCACCCTGAGGGGCGCAAAAACTTGGCCAAGGTGGTCCTCTTTAGCCGGGCGGTTTGCAAAGGACAGGCCACTGAGGACCAACTGCCAGTGACATTCCCAGGAGCTGGGGCCACATCGCTCTATCATGGCCAAGCGCACAACAGCAGCCAAGGAGGGACTGAGTCCGAAGGGGAAGAGACAAGGAGCCACTTTCAGGTTCTGGCCGTTTATTACCTCCACAGACAACAAGAGGAAGAGAGTAAGGCAAGGGTGCCGACTCCCTGGGTCCTTCTCCCACATGCCAGAAGGTGCAGGACGGCTGCCACGAGAGCTGGGGGACACCGCGTTGACGAGGAGCCGGGTCTAGACTGCGTGGAAGCAGTTTATATTCTGTCCATCCTGAGCTCATCGGAACCCTCCCCGGGGAGGTGGGCAGGCCCGCGGGACGTGGCTTTGGGGTAGTTCCTCACAAGCCCCCCACCTTGCGAGCATTGCAAGACTGTCACGGTGACCAAGTGGAGCGGTTTCAGGACACTGATGATAGTTGAACATCAGAAAATTAAGTGGTGTACTTTTTTGCAACATTAACAGAAAAAGACAAAAAAAAAGTGTCATCTCAACATCTGGCAAAATTCAATACCCATTTTATAATCTTTATAAATGCTTCTTAGCTAACTGGAAATAGAAAAGAACATCCTTAATCTAATACAGAATATTGTAAACATTATTATTTTTTTTTTTTGGTGGGGGAGGAGCAGAGGGAGAGAGAGAGAATCTTAGGCGGCCTGCAGAGGGTTCTTTGCGTCTCTTCCCCCGGGGGGCCTTTCTTGAACATCGGAGCATGCTCAACCCGGGCCCGAGAAGGGCTGGGGGTTAACGTCCCCAGAGCAACGCTCAACCTGCTGATCAAGGAGCTGGTGGGTGACGCCCTGGCCTCCTCACTCCTGAGTGGGATGGCGCTTGGTGGCCCACACTGGACACCCGCACATGAACGCGCCCTTCTTGGCTTGCTTCCCTTTCCCGCCTCATACCCCCACGCCCTTACTGCGCTTCCTGGGGTCCCCTCCCAAGTAAACTACTTAAACCAAAACCCTTGTCTCAGGGCCTGCTTTTAGGGGGGCCCAACTACTGCACTTGGGTGCCAGCCAGAGGACAACTGGATCCCACGACTGGTGTGGAATGCGGAGGCGACAGACGCTGACGTGCTGCTGGGCCAGCTACCGAACTCCAGCCCGGGACGACTGGGGTGAGGAAGAGAGCAGCCGGCTCTGGTCAACCAACTACCACCACAGGAGATGCCATGACGATCAGAACGTCCCATGGCACACTGAAAGAGACCCACGTCTCCTCTACGCAGAGGACAGAGTGTGCTGAGAATCAGGCCCAGATGGGATCCCAAGTGGCGTGATCACAAAGGGAACAAGTTCACAGGCCCGGCAAGCCCCCTCAGTTCAAGCCAGGCTCTGATTAGGAAGGCTGGGGACTCTAAGATGGGAGATGGGCCCATCGGGGCACACGCCCTCAAGAGCCTTGATACCCCAGACCCCCCTGAATGCGTGGGTCTATCAAGTGGCTCAGGCCTGGGCTTGAGAGCAGCCTCCCCTCACCTGGAAATCACGTGAAGGCCTCTCTTGATGGAGAAGACCAGCAAGGTAACCTCTGTCCTCCCCAAGATCTTCCCCAGCTTGCACTCATCTCCCCTAAATCAGACAACGGGGACTAGTACCAGCGTGGCCCGTGTAAAGAGCTACGGTCCTGCTTGGAAAGGAAATGAACTATTCCCCGCAAGGAGCTGAAGAACCCGGCTCACGTGGGCTGGCCGGAGCCGGACGAGTGCGCACGGGCACGGGTCTGGAGATGCTGGCCCCGCGGGCGGTCGGACAGAAGCTGGCCGAGGAGAGTGCATTGATATGTGGGTTCTCCTCTGTGACTCGGGACGTGGCACCTTGGCCAGGACACACGAATCCAGTCCTAACACATGGCTGCGATGCCTTCTGGGAGGCTGGAGACCGCGGTGTCCTGCGGGCGGGGCCAGAAGGCTCAGAGGGAGAGCCTGCTGGAGTGGATACAGGGCAGGAGTGCGCGGCCACGGGTAGACAGCAGTCCCCTCACTGGAACAAGGAGGGGGGCAATGCTGGTTCCCTGGGGGCCGTCCTGTGCCACACAACCGAGCTCCCCACAACTTCCGATCCTCCAATGGACGGGATTCCAGAACAAGTCTGTGGGCAGCACGTGGCCCCTCCTCAGGTCTCCGCAAGGCAGGGAGGGGACCTACACCTCATTTCCGGTACACCGTACCCATCTCACGTCCTATTGTTACTTTGAAAAAATTACGAAGGATTTTCAAATTCCAGTTTTGCTTTATTTAATATCAGTGGTTTTTTTATCTGTAAAATACTCCAACTTTTTTTTTCCTGTGTGGTATTGAAAATTGTTGTTTAACTAGTATCGTCTGGGGCACCCGGGTGGCTTAGTCGGTTAGGCTTCCGCCTTCCTCTCGGGTCATGATCTCAGGGTCCTGGGATGGAGCCCCACATCGGGCTCCCTGCTCGGTGGGGAGTCTGCTTCTCCTCTGCCTGCTGCTCCCCCTGCTTGTGCTCTCTCTCAAATAAAATCTTTTAAAAAACAGTATTGTCTAAATACTATTTTGTCTTTTATTTTTGAAAGACTTGCTTACACGAGAGCAATCAGGTCCTGAACTTCTAATGGCAAAGCTTTAGTGTATAATAAGCGTTTACACGGAAGCCAAGGAAATCATTAATGGCAACTGTGTGCAACCCACTCTAACAGCACCTAGCAATTAGAAATGGACTGTTTCATTCATCAGAAGGGAAATAACAAATAGCAAAGGTTTTATGAAACAGAATTACGCATTCAACTCAAGGCGGAGCAGTATTTTCCTCATAGAGAGTCCCTGTGAGACACTAGCAGATGGTCAGGGGACACTTCGTTAACAGAGACTCAGAACATACCACACAATGAGGAAGAAATGGATGCTTAAATGTGGAACAGAAGAAATTAATTAAAAGACCCTTTATACTTATTTTTGTCAACCAAAGGTCGGAGTCCTAACTTAGCAGGAGCCCTGCATTCCAACCACAGCTGTATCATGACAGCCAGGAATGTCCCGTCTAGACACGTCGCACACCGGAAGGTTAATCAAAGCGTGAGCCAGTGCTCTGAGGGACCCAAAATATATAGACCAGAGAGGCTTGCTTTCCTAGTCAAGTGAGCTGGATCTTAAAACTAGATACATGTGCAAAAAATAAACATCTAAAACTTCATTTGGCTAAAGGCGTGAGTTACACACACACACACACACACACACACACTCCCTGCTGAGCAGGGAGCCCGATGTTGGGCAAAAGCAGAGCACAAAGTATTTAGATGTGAAAGAATCATCATGGTGACTTATGTCAAAGAATGTTGTGTGCATCTCCACGTGGGGCACAGTTAGGTTTTAAGGTTTCAGAAATACTTTTTTTTTTTTTTAAAGATTTATTTATTTACTTATTTGACAGAGATAGAGACAGCCAGCGAGAGAGGGAACACAAGCAGGGGGAGTGGGGAGAGGAAGAAGCAGGCTCATAGCGGAGGAGCCTGATGTGGGGCGATCCCGTAACGCCGGGATCACGCCCTGAGCCGAAGGCAGACGCTTAACCGCTGTGCCACCCAGGCGCCCCAGAAATACTTTTGAATTTATTATCGAACTGGAACACACCAGACAGAATATTTCAAAGTTGCTACCAAAAAACAAGCTGAAATTCCACTTGGCAATACAGGTTTCTCAACACCTCTTCCTCCCCCGTGGGCGTCACATTCAGAAAGACGCAGGGAGGGAATGACTGAATGGTCTCTGACGGATAATACTAGCACGTTCTGTTTCTGAATTATATGGACCATCCTGGTCCTTAAGGCATGGGATAGATTTTTGGAGAGGGTATCGATTCGGGGCTAAAGCACTATGCGGGTAAAAGCTCTAGAAAGAAGGGAGATTGATGAGTGACCGGAACGGTGGGAGGTAGGTGGGGGGAGAATATGCAGTAAATGCTGGTTTGCTGGATTTTTCCCTGCTTTCTCTGATTCATTCATCTTTTTAAGTCTGCCTTCTGTGTCCTTTTCCGGGGAGGTTGTCTGTCTTACCCTTCGTCATCTGTTCCTTCGATATTTTAACATAAAGCCTCTAAGAGAAACAGCAAATTCAAGACTAGTATTAAAAGCTTGACTAAAAATAGTAACGAGCCTTACCATCTGATCAGTAAACTCTTACTGGTGAATACAATTTTCATTCGTGCAGCGGGATGGCCTGTCTCAGCGGACAGCACTCACCCAGGCTGTGACACTCTGCTTCTGGAAATGTGAACTATTACTTTCTGAACGATGTGACAGAAGTCAGTCCTTTCTTTCTGACGCGTGACTGCTTAGTGGACCTTATTTTCTTTATCTTTATGGCACATCGCTGCATTACACGACTGTGGAGACTGGGGCCTCGTGTCTAATGATTTATCCAAAATCACTCAAGAAAGAAGCAGAACCAGTGGAAATATCATCAGAACCCCTTGAAATGCAGTTACTACAGATGCACACAGACAGGCTATGATCCGAAGTTGGATCTTAGGTCTGGTAACTGATTTTATGTTGAATGTAAGTCATTTAAAAAAGTATAATTTAAGAGAATGTTCTGGAAAACTAAAGTATAAAGATTATATTTATTCTGAGTCTGGAGAGAAGTACAGGGCGGATCTGACTTCTCCATCAGTGATCCAGATTCATGGTAAGTCGGGTTGCAAAAAAGGTCTGCACGTCCTCTGATCATCGCAGAATTTAGCTAGAGTGACTGAAGTTAATCGGACCCTCATGTTTGCTATTACTTGTCCTTCTAATTAATAAAAATGTGGCCTATAAAAGTTGGTAGGCACCTTTTCAATGCATTCATATTTTATAATGAAGTAGAAAAAATGAATTTGGTTTTGAAAAATAAGGTTTATTTGTAATAACTATGTTTAATAACTCTGTTTTTACTTTTACCCCGGAGAACCCACAAGCATGGACGGTGTTAGTTTTAACATTTACTGAAACGGTGTAGTCTTTGTACTAGCGCAAAAGGCTCAGACTACTCTTCCCGCTCTAAACATCTCTTCTTTACGATACAGAGTTCTCGCTGCCTCAGAACTAAGACTCAGGAGCGCTCAGAGGAGTCTGGGATGAGTGGCCAGAGTCAGTCAGTAGGTTCCCCTCTTCTCAATTAGGTGACTGAAATAGGAAGGCTCGTTCTAAATATTAGAAGCCAAGTCTATATACTAGAAAAATAAAGAGAGGAAATGTAACAAACTGTTTCAAAATACATGCCTCAGGTGTGAAATAGCTTGTACTTTTGCGTGGTGGCAGCTTCCAGAAGAAATCATCTTTGGGTTTTAATCTTCAGGTTCATACCTGGAAAGAGAAAATTTCTGTTAAGACCATAAATAATGTCATTATTCGCCTGCAACGTTTACCTGCAAGCTCTCCAGCGACTCCCCTATTTTTCACTTAGAAGCACTACCGGGGTGGGAGTCAGAGTCAGGCACGGCGCTATGCGGGGGCTCCCGCAGCAGGGGGACAAAGGGCCAGCGAAGCGTGAGGACACCTTCAGCCTCCAAGTCTGGATCTGGCATTTAGACCCACGACAGCTTAGGACAACAGAAACTCTGTAATCATGCGAAAGGTTGGGTGGACGCGAAGTGCTGACAGGACTACGTGAGGACAAGGTGAACAAACCCCCTTCTCTACAGACGAACTGGATCTGGGATTGACTTCCTCGCTCTGCTTCCCTGGAGCCCTGACAAAGGTAAAACAGCAGCCGAGCTTCCAGACCAAACTGCGGAGGACAGAAATGAGCGCGAGCAGCAGAGCCCACGTGGGCCAGGAGGACTGGGGCTGAGCTGTGACTACGTGGTGGGCCCGCTGCCACAGGCTCCCTCTGTCCGCTGAGTTCTGGTAACGGGACATGGCCCCCCTGGGGCAGCACACGGCTAGAGACCCGGTCCTCCGCGGAGCATGGGCCTCTAGGCCAGGCTGGCTACGGCGCCCATCTGCAGGGACTGCTCCTCTAGCCCCTGTCACTGAGGGAGGGCACAGGATGACCGGGCCATAGGCTCCGGAGGACACTCCTGAGGAGAAATGCCCACGGTGCCCTGTAAGCTTGCTGGGTTTCCTTTCCACTGTCCTGCTTAAAGGACTCCATTGCCAAGGGCAGCTTTCGTAGCCGAACCTACACCGAAGCCCTCGCAGGCGGTACGGACCAGGCCGGGCCCAAGCGCCTCCGCTTTCCTCAAACGCGGGCTTCTGGACTAAACGATGCAAGCACCCCCTGGCCTGACCTCTCTGGACGCGAACTGAGATTTAATGAAGAACACACATCAATCCGGTGGGGAGACCAATCCAAGAGCCACCCGGGGTCAGCAAGGCTTACTTGGCCAGTCTTCTCCTCAGGTCTTTGATTTGGTCATTCTTCCTGGTGAGAATCTCTTTCATGTTTCGATAAGCTGCTGTTTGTTGGAATTTCTTCTCTAATTCCTGCACAGTGAAAAATGTCAGTGCGTTACGACGAAAACAGTGAAGAAGTCACATGTCTCATAAACACGTATATTTTGCTCTAATTTTACTAATACTCCATTTATATTATTTTCTAATTTCTTTTTAAAATTAACTTCTATAAAATTAAGGCTATGCAAATTTTAAAAATACATTCCTTCAAAGGAGAAGTCCATAACACAGCAACATGGTCAGCATGTAACTAAGTACAATGAGAAATCTGTTTGAAACAGTAAAGTAAAGAAAGAAAAAAAAAGAAACGGTAAACTAATTCTCAGGTGAAATAAGCAGGATCTCTCCCCCGAGTCCCAAAGTGGTATCGGTATTCTAGGAGGAGGATTCTTCGCTCAGTTACGTTTTAGCTCCCGTATGCTTAAGAGTCTAATCCCTACACTGAAGAACACGGTTCGCTACATAGTTCACAGACATGAAGATCAAGGGAGAGAATCCTTTCAAGAGAAGTCACCCATCCCGGTGCCGGGCTGTAGGAGGCACGGGCAACGTGGGGGTGCAGGGCAGCTCACACAAGCTCTCCGTGGAGGGGTCTTTGCCCAGTCCATAAGAAGGAGTGGTGATTTTTTATTATAGATATCTTAGTGCCAAAGACAGAAGAGTCTCAATGACCATAAATGATATATATCTCTAACATGTATTGGCCAATACCCTGAGAAAAAAATAAGGTAAACCTGCAGCTGGCCTCCAACGTGTCCCTCAGTGACGCTTGTTCCTCACCTGGGTGGACACACACAGGCAAATCTGACCTTTTCAGCCATGTTCAGCTGCTCCTGAACCCTGAGTAGGTCGTGCTTGGCTGTGGCCAGATTCTCCTCCAGGGACTTCTGGTTTTCTGTCTTGTCGTTAAGTGTCTTCTGAAACTCACTCTTCAAAGCAGCAACTGTGTTTTCCAAATCACTCAAGTCTTGGGCTTTTATAAAATCCTGTGAAAGATACATGCACTGATGTAATTTCATGTCGACGTCCTACTGGGAACTGTTTCACAACAGTGATCCGGCATCGTGACACGAAAGCAAACATGGTGCGTGTGCACGTCAGCCGCCCCGGCCAGCCTGGGTACGCTCCTGCTCCTAGAGGGTCGCCGGTGCGCCCAGCTCACCCTCAGCTCCTGCGCAGGGTGTCCTGCACACGGCAGACACTCAGGGGTCACTGATCTCCATATATGTAAAATGCCATCTTTGAGTTGCTGGAATTCCACAGAGGAACAGGAGAGAGGTGAGATCCTAAGTCTGACAAGGTTGTGTGTCCCAGGGTAGGGATGGCAAACAGGTTTTGTTTTTGAAAAGTCAGGTTAAAAAAAAAATTCTGGTGAAGAATTTTGAACAATACAGGTAGAAAAATAATAAACTTAACAGAGTTTGTATCAAAAATTTAATAATAAATGTCTTAGTCATTATTTACATTAAAATATGAGAGCCTATCAATGCTTACTGATTATATGGCTTGCTAAATTCATAAGATTTTAAGGGTTTTTTTTTTTGTATTAATGCAATATGTGTGTTTGCACTCTGTCAGCGTAATAAAAGCAGCTGGATCTTGTTTTTGACTGGATACATTTGTAATAAAAAAGTTGTATTACTAAACAGGAAAATGGTCTATATAATTGCTAAGTATGAAGACAGAGCAGTACTACCAACCAAATTCCTCACTCATTTTTGAAACCTAGTCTTTTAAAAAGATTTTACTTCATTGCAGCTGGTGAAAGCATGTGCACATTTTGCTTTTGCCAAAATCTGAAAAGTAAAATTGGAACAAAGTCCAAAATGGCTTTTAAAACAAATTCATCATCCCAAAATGTTTACAACTGTTTCACTTTCAAGAAATTAGAAAGCCTGTTCTGGAGTATGTAGCTCTGTGTTTTATAAATCTATGATCCTTTATATAGGACTGAAAATCATATTTATTTTCCTTTGTTTTTTTTTTTTTTTTTTACCCATCTAAGAATTATCCTCCTATTTTAAAAATATCTCCAGACGAAATGATGTAACGTCTGAGACGTGGTTCAAAAAAACATGACGGGAGGGAGGAGTAAATAGGGAACCAGACCGGCTGAGCCGTGGTGGGGGTAAAGCTGGGTGAGGGGCACCAGGGTGCGTTATCCTGTTCCCTCTACTTCTGTGCCTGAATTTCTCCGTAAAAAAGCGTAACAATAGGGGCGCCTGGGTGGCTCAGGTGGTTAAGCGTCTGCCTTGGGCTCAGGTCATGATCCCAGAGTCCTGGGATCGAGCCCCGCATCGGGCTCCCTGCTCAGCAGGGAGTCTGCTGCTTCTCCCTCTGCTGCTCCCCCCACTTGTGCTCCCTGGCTCTCTCTCTCTCTAATAAATAAATAAAATCTTTTTAAAAAAAGAGTAACAATAGAAGTCTAGCGAAGTAAGTTTGGGGACTGTTTAGCGGACGTCGGCAGTGACAGCACAACCGCTGGAAAAGCCAGTGCTGCCCTGCAAACCCACTCACACGGCCTGGCTGGCAGGAGTCCGGTCCAGCGTCCGGCGCCGGCGGGAAGGCCGCAGGAGACGGAACTGTGCACGTGAGAACCTCCCGCAGCAGGAGCGGTACCCGGCACCAGCTCGGACAGGCCTGGAGACCCCACCCTGCATTTCGGCGCATCACGTGGGCACCGCCGGTCATAGGAGGATGTGAAGCAGACCCATAAACGCATTCCATGTTGTCACACTCACTGAAGGCCGACTTCACTAACAGTAAGTGCTGGGTCATAAAACCGAAAACACTTCCAACGATCTAAAAAGTCTTCCTTTCTTCACTTCCTTTCCCCCCATTGTAATTGGAATGTCAAGGTAAAAGGGGGGAAGAACTTAAAAAAAAATAAACTTCAGAATATCTTGTGTGCCAGTGGTTTCTGGGGACATGGGAAGCATGTGAGCTGTGCACCTGCCCGGGCGATGCCCCCCCCCAGCTCTTCCTGGACAGGGGTGTCCCGACGCAGGACGACGGTGGCACCCCTCTCAGGGAGTGGCAGGGGTGGGCCATAATGAACAGGAACTAAGATTTCTTCTTCTTCTTTTTTTTTAAGTAGCTTCACGCCCTTGTGGAGCCCACCACGGGGCCCAATGCAGGGCTCGAACTCATGACCCTGAGCTCAAGACCTGAGTGAGATCAAGAGTCGGACGCCCAGCCCCCTGAGCCACCCGGGTACCCCAACACTTCATATTAAGTTTCTACCTTTATTCTTTTTGAAACACGTGAAAAGATAGCTAAAACTTATTCCACCTTTTTAAAAAACTGAAGTATAACTGACATGCAGCGCCCTATCGTTTTCAGGTGACCATCACAGTGACTCGGGATTTCTGTGCCGTACAAAGGGATCCCCGTGATAAGTGAAGTTACCCACTGTTGCAAAATTACTACAGTATTATTGCCTACATTCAAAACTTCTCTCACCTTCTGATTTCCTTGGTCGAGCTGTAAATCCTGCAGGGCTCTTTCTAGCTTTGACTTCTCATCTAATGCGTGGGTTGCCTATAATCAGATTTAAACAAAACACATTCAGTACTCAGTCTGTAAGCAACGCTTTCAATGATCTTGTCAAAGTAGTTTTCAGTTACCTGCATTTCAATGGTCTTCAGCCTTGACTTCAATTTCTCGTTCTCCTCTTGAAGTCTGGAAATTTCCTTTGTGAGTAAATTCAAGGTTTATTATTTTAGCTATAGTATTTTTAATACTTGAAAGCGTTTCACTTCAGAATTTAATTGCAAAATTAAATTTAAATTATAGAACAGCTCAAACACCTGTGTGCCTTGGTTGCTGGTGCGATCCTTGGCCCGCCCAGCCTACTGGTCTCCACACCTGTGAGTCACCCGTGGCTCTAAGCCTCGTTCCTGGTCTCTCAGGCTCCCTTCAGGCCTCTGTCCCCAGCCCTCCCGTGCCACCTCTCATCTAGCTGATCCCGACACTCTTGGGTCTTTCCCCGGCTGACACAGCACGCTGCCTGCACTTATCTAAAACACAGCCTCGATCAGTGCCATGCTCTGTGCCCAAGCCCAAGATGCTTCTGTCTTGAGTTGAGGCCACAGGCCTTTGCTCTAAGCAGCTCCATCACGAGCGTCAGCTGTGAGCCCAGTCCTCTTCCTCCCTGTGCTCTGACACACACATCAGCCCGATCAGAGAGCAGGGCACTCCGTCCCAAATCACGCCAGCCTTCCTTGTACATCTCACTGCTGCCCACCCCATTGCCCTGTCTGCCATGCCCCTTTCTTCCTCTGACAATTTCATCTGTCTTCATCCTTCAGCCCAGCTCAGGGACCGCCTTCCCCCAGTCTGTCCTCAAACCGCTCACAGCCATGTGGAACTACGTCTTCTCGGCCACCCTGGGCGCACGGGTTAGCCTTCTCCTGCTTCCAGAATATTAATTCTCCCTTCTCAATGAGACTATAAGGTTTTTGAGGACACAAGTCTACTTATTACACTGTTTTTTATCTAATATCATCTAGCACAGTGTTGAGAATACAGGAGTCTTGAAAAATATTTGTATATTGGTAGTTAATTTTTATAAACTTCCTAATAAAAAATCCCATCATTGCTATTATAGATCATACACTTCTAACGTCCATCAAGAAACACTGTCCAAAATGCCATGCCCTTCATGTCACCATGAAAAGATGCAATGAAGAGCCGCTTCAGACTTTCTGGAAGGTGAGTGCCCTCTTCTGGCCCATAGGAGCCATGAAGTAGAACAACGACGGCGGACTAATCACCGTCAGCGGACCAAAGCCCCAGTCTGAAGCCCCTTACCCTGGTTTCTCCACCCCCCCCCCAGCCCGTGCAGGCCACGGGAGGGCCGAGCCGGAGGGTCTGCCTTTCTCGCAGGGATGACATTACCTTGTTCAAGAGTTCCGTGGTTCCACCCTCGTTAAGTGGAGCAAGTTTTGGCTTCATGGTATCTATGATGGGCTGACACGAGATAAAGAAACCAAACCAAAATCACCATAGAAGAAATCACATGTAGTCACTCAAAACTTGCACATTCTAAGTGGAATCACTGTAAAAACATATCCACGGGGATGCCAGCTCCGCGGGGTGGGATGTTTGTTGGTTTGGTTCTCTGCTGCACCCCAGTGACTAGGACAGTGCTTGGCCCACGGTGCCCCAAACAGATTAGAGATGCAAGTGAACCCATCCTCCCCATATCCTTTTAAATAAATTCAGACGGAAGGGAAAGGACGGAAGGCAGGCAGGAGGGAAGGTGCTCGAAGCCAGAGCAGATATGGATGCCAGCCTCTAGGGACAAGAATTTTAACATGTGGGGGTTGAAACAGACGAGTCGGGGAAAGCGGTCATGGTGTGGCTACACTGTGGGCCGGGGTAACTTGGCACAAATACTCCGGCAGTTCAGCAATATGTGTTAAAATCAGGTGAACCCATGCCCTCCGACCCAGAAATTTCTTAGCGAGAGATACGTTCCAAATGAATAACTGGGAAATTGTTTTGTATGTGTACGTTTGTGGACTCAGCACCATTTTTCTCACTCTCACGTAGGGGAGCATTGGCGGGGCACCTGCACGACTCCGTGTTAGCTGGTCACTGTAATAAGAATGATTAACAAGAGGGGGGCGCCTGGGTGGCACAGCGGTTAAGCGTCTGCCTTCGGCTCAGGGCATGATCCCGGCGTTATGGGATCGAGCCCCACATCAGGCTCCTCTGCTATGAGCCTGCTTCTTCCTCTCCCACTCCCCCTGCTTGTGTTCCCTCTCTCGCTGGCTGTCTCTATCTCTGTCGAATAAATAAATAAAATCTTAAAAAAAAAAAAAAAGAATGATTAACAAGAGAGGCAGGTCACTAGTCACTGCGAAGACTGTCTCCACTTGACAGATGAGGAAAACAAGGCTTGGCTGTCACAAGCAACCCGCTCAAGGTCATGCAGCTGGAGACACAGGCCAGGATGGACAGCCGTGCTGTGCACTGTCTGAGTGAAGAGTTTATACAGCAGGGAGTGGGATGGACTGCAGGGATTGTGTGTGTGTGTGTGTGTGTGTGTGTGTGTGTGTGTGAGAGAGAGAGAGAGAGAGAGCACACACGAGTGAGCGAGAGGAGACAGAATTTTTCATAGTTCCTTCCAAAGTATTTCTTTTTTTTGCCTGGAAATAAATGACCCAATTTTTGAAGTCTGCTCTTGAACTGAATGCTCTTCCTCGACGGTTTCCACTTTAACCTCTGAATGCTCTGGGCGACTGGGGGATTTTAAACACCGGCCAGTAAGGTAGGGATTTAGAATGACCAAAAATTACCTTTTTATTTGAAGATGTAAATTCTGCTTTTTCAAATTCTGCAACTTCTTCTAATAATTCTCTTGAAGATAAAAACAAATATAAAAAAAATGTTCATTTAGACTAGCTCTGGACCACACAGACCAAAGAATAAAATCACCAGTACCTATCTACCACAACACGGCAGGGAGGACAGAGCGCCAGGAAGGGGACGTCGCCATAGCCAGAATGATATTCGGTCACTACTGGCCCAGAATCCAAACCACATGGGCCAAATGGGAATACTCCAGGGTCCTGCACCTAAGAGATCACTTGGTAACCACATGCTTTGCTGCTGCTCTCCCCAGACTTTCTCACACCCCCGTCTTAAGAAAAGAAGCAGCAAAGGCATCCGCTGAGGTTTGAGAGCATGCCTGGGCCTCTCCTGTCCTAGCTGCAGGGACGCGCGTCGAGTACCTGTTTTCAAGTTCAGAGATATCGGTCTGCAGCTTAAGGTACCACTTCTCAGCCTGGGAGAAAAGCTGCCGCAGAAGCAGCACGTTGGTGTGGGCCGTGTTGATGAGCTCAGACTCCACCTCGCTGTAGACCACAGCCTGCAACCCGCTCAGGACCTCGGAGACCTCGTCCACGGTGAAGCTCTCCTCCACCAGCCTGAGAGACAACCACAGGCCCAGCCATCGGGACGAGCAACCCAAACCATGGACGAAATACAACGAAACTAAGAAACCCACATTCACGTCATCTGAAGGGCTCAAGGGTTATAGCGACAAATCTCTCTGAGAACCATCTTCTTTCTTAATAAAGCATACTAAAAATAATTAAAGCTCACTTTGTTTTTGTCGAAGCTCGGGTAATTTCTGAGGTCTCCTTAAATGATCACGCAGTGCACGCGCATGTCCTCTAACACAGCTGCGTGCTCACAGTCCCCCAGACATTTACTTCTGTCCTCAGTTTTGCAGTTTAAAATTTTTTTTCCTTTAATCTCCACTAAAATGAGTCTTTATCACATTTAGTAGTTTCCAAAGTCACCTGGAAGGTGCTATTTCTCCTTTCTATGATTTGTTTAGCATTTCAATAATTGCAGGAACTATTCACACGACAGTCAATGACTATAAGAACATCAGTGGTCATTATATGTTGCTTCTCTTAGCATGGAGCCCCAAAGGAAAAAGAAACTGACTTATCTTAGTTAAAGCTCCTCTGAGAAAGACAAGTACGGTATGATCTCACTCATATATGGAATTTAAGAAACAAAACAGAGGACCACAGGGGAAGAGAGGAAAAAATAAAATAAGATGAAACCAGAGAGGGAGACAAACCATAAGAGACTCTTAACCGTAGGAAACAAACTGAGGGTTACTGGAGGGGAGAGGGGTAGGGGATGGGGTCACTGGGTGACGGGCATTAAGGAGGGTACGTGATGTAATGAGCACTGGGCGTCATATGCAACTGATGAATCACTGACCTCTACCTCTGAAACTAACACTACAGTATGTTAACTAATTGAATTAAAAAAGAGAGGGGCGCCTGGGTGGCACAGCGGTTAAGCGTCTGCCTTCGGCTCAGGGCGTGATCCTGGCGTTGTGGGATCGAGCCCCACATCAGGCTCCTCTGCTATGAGCCTGCTTCTTCCTCTCCCACTCCCCCTGCTTGTGTTCCCTCTCTCGCTGGTTGTCTCTATCTCTGTCAAATAAATAAATAAAATCTTAATAAAATAAAATAAAATAAAATAAAGAGAGCTCCTCGGAGCACTGAGCGCTCATCGTCATCATCAATAGCATTAAACCCGCTCTCCCACAGAGGATGTTTGGGTCGGGAGGGAACCTCAGGGCCATCTTCTTCAATCTCCTCACTTTACAGATGGGAATGCGGGCTCAGAGGGTGGCAGTGGGGTGCCCCTGGTCCCGCAGGGGGTGACTCAGCCCCACAATCATTTCCAGCAATCTCAGCAACATGCCCAACGGCTGAACCCCAAGAAAGCGACCACGCACGGCTCCTACTTTCAAAGGCAGTTTGACAGTAAGTGGCCTCTCCCCTCCCCTCCCTTCCCCACCCCATCCTGCCCTGCCCTGCCTGACCCCAGCCTCAGCCGTTCAGGGGATGAGGAGCAAGGCCCCCAGCCCCAGTTTCTCTTCTTCCTCACTTCCCAAAGGACATGACGGAGAGGGGCAACAAAGTCTTATCAGGGGTGTACCCAAGTGAATAGTATTTGATTTACCACTCTTCAGTGTTTCATTTAGCCAGATTTTAACCAGTCGAAAAAAACCTAAAACTTTAACTATTTTTGATGAAAGTCCTTATTCAATATATTAACAATCTTCCTATATTCCTTAATAGAACATACCAAATCTGCTTAAACTTTTTTTTTTTTTTGGCAACCCAAGTTCATGACTATGATCAATTAAAGTACTTGATGTAGAGAGTGACTTCTGAAGTACCTTCTCTGGCTCATAGCTGGGCCAGTGGACCTGCTGCTTTCATCAGCTGGGGGTTAGGAAACCAGCTGACCAGATTACATTAGTGGGTTGAACAGATAACGGTTTACAGCTGATGGTATCGACTACCCAGTGCTGTGCATGGCTTTACGACACTCAGCGCTCACGTGGGGGCCGTGTGCATTTCCACCTCCTCTGACATTTAATTCTGACCCCCAAGTAATCTTTATTACTTAGTCCTTTTCCCTAACGACGAAGGTGGTTCCTCTATTTTTCTCCAGATCAAACATGCATTTTCTATGGACTTCGTGATACTCCGTGACTGGTTCAACCAAACTAGTTATCATCTACTAAAAATTCGTTAGCTATGGTTTTTCATGGTTTTCTGCTGTTTTTTTCCCCTCCTAATTCTTTCAATATGAGCTGCGTAGGGGTTTTCTCGTTAACTGTCATGCCTTATGGCTCTAATCCTTCAATTAATAACTCAGGTAATTACAGTTCTGGGATCCTTGATGCAGCAAGCCAAACATTAACCTACAGGCACTTCACTACTTCCTGACGGCTCTTCTGAAACTTTGCAATCTCATAATTATCATATATGTATGTTTGGTAACAGATCACTCCCACCACAATCCGATCTCTTGAATTTCCCATATCCGCAAGGCGCGTTGTAGCTACTCTCAGGGAGTAACTGATCACGATAATCCCAGCAACCGTTCGTACGGCCTCTGTCACAGCATCCCCACCACGGCTCCCAGAAGGGATCCATGTTTCCCTCTGGGTTTCCTTAAAGTCCTTTGATACCTGCTCTCCTTGAGGTCTTGGAAGCAGGAATCTACAGTTTTGAGTCTCAGCCCTCTTTTTGAACGAGCAAAACGCATGTAATTGATAACTTCATTTTGATGGTGCTCGTTTAGGCCCAACTCTGCCTGAAAGAGAGAGAAGTAATCGTCAGTTGTGAAGATGTGACGAAGGAACCAACAACGAAAGTATACAAGATAGCCAGGTGTAGCGATTGCTGGATGTCCACCAAATTCTGTTCTTCCCTTCTTCCCCGGTAAGTGGCTGCCCGACTACATGAGACTTCCCAGCCCTTCCTGCAGCCAGGTGCGCCCACATGACTACTGCTCAGTAATGGACGTGAGCAGAAGAGACGTGGGCCATCTCCAAACCCTGAGCCTTATGACGTAGGCCTGTCTTTTTCAACCCTATTTCCTCAGAGGGGTCGAGCAGACAGCAGGATGAAAGGAGCCTGTATCCCTACCTGATTTTGTGAAGCGGAGCTGACCTACAGACCTCGGAGGAGCAGCGAGATGGCTGTTAAGTGAGCGAAATACACTTCTGTATTCTTTAAGCCGCTGGTTGTTTTTGTTTGGATATCTGCTACACCAACTTAACCTTACCCTAGCTAATACAGCTTTAAAAAATGTATTTGGTTTTGAAATAGTCATTAATTGGGTCTTTATTTCAAACCAAATGAGAGCTTGACGACTATGAGCTAGAGATCAATGAAGTTCTTTTTCATTTTGCAGCTGTGCTGAAAAGAAAAGGACGTCATACAATTGAACATCTAATGCAGGGACTAAATGAGTCAGGAATGATCTTTAAGAATAATGATCTATCATATATCATAGCCTTCCTATGGGAGACTAAGGTCTAACTTCCAGGCCTCATTTTCAGGCTTGTTACTATTGACACACAGGGTTGGAATGCCTCCAACACCAAGGGCCAACAAGCAGGCACGATCTTCTTCAGCTCCCAAGTTGCTCGCAGTGGCTTTTCTGCATCCACACACCTCCTCTCTGCAGTCCCCATTTCTTTAGGACATATGTCTCTAAAGGCCAGGACCTTGCCCACCCAATTCCCTAAGGTACTCCTGTCCCCGGTACTAAGCACAGTGCCTCGCAAGCAACAGACATGTGCCGACAAATGAACTTAAACGTGTTCCTCCTTTTGAAGGTCACTTCTTCCCAGGCCTTAACTGGTTCTCTTTCAAACTCCTGGAGGACTTGAATAACCAATTATTCTCCCCTCTCAGCATTCTACAGGTTGTTTCTTCCTTCAGACTATATATATAAACTACATTCATGCCTTAAAAAAAAAACAACAACCCTAAAACCTCAAACCTGAGAATTCCTCTAGCTACCCTTGCATTTCTCCACGACCCTTCTACCCCTGCTATCCGCATGTTATCCCCTAGCCCTTAAATACATACGTTGCTCAAATTGCTTTTGTAAAGCTCACCAGCAACTTCTTTTCTTTTCATGATCACCTGGGAACTTTTATTTATTTTTAAATTTTTAAAAAAATTTTGAGTACAGCTGACCCCACAATGTTACATTCATTTCGTTGCTGACGTATTTCAGTTGCCCATTTCAATGGTGCGCCCAACTCTGGTTTCAGTCCTTTTTCTGAACACTGTGCACTGTTCTAAGTAGGGGTGCTATTTAAGCTGACATTCTGTGTCCGCTGGAAAGATGAATGTATATGTTTTAGCATACGGGACAACTGGCCTCTTCTGAATAGGTCAGAACAAAAGAAGGATCACCCAAATTTCTTGGGCTGTAAAGTGGACGGTGTGGACTCAAAGTCGCTGTCACATCCGAAAGCCGGATTCCATCACGTTCTCCCTCAAGTCGTTATAATACATAACTCTTCATGCTGCCAAAGGCTGTGTGTGTGCGTCTGTGCGTGTGTAAAACTTGGGGAGTTTTAGGAACAGAGTGAGAATCCTGCCCTGCGCCTTCTGCTGGCGGCCGTTCCTCTAGCTCCTTCCACCCGCCACCTTTGAGGTGTGACTTGGGCCGGCCCGCCCACGCGGGAGCGAAGAATGTCGCGACCGGGCGGAAAAAGGCTGCTAGTACGCCGGAGGAGCTGTGGCCAAGGTTAACTGAATTTTGGGGGCCTGCCGGGAGGCCCAGGAGCGGGTTCAGCCCGGCTGAGGCCCCGCCCTCTCTCAGCCCCGGCTCGGTGTCTCCCCCGCGCGCTGCGGCGCCCGGCCGGCTACTCACCATGGCGGCGGCGGGAGTCGCAGCCCCGAGGAGCGGGAGAGGCCAGGCGGAGGCCCGCCAAACCCGGGGTGGTCGAGGGTAGTTGGGCCGCAGAAGATGCGGAGGGAGGGCAACTTGTTTAGAAGCCTCCGGTTGCTAATAGGAACGGAGGCACGTGACCCGAAGTGATGCACTTTTATTGGTCCTCAAGATGACGCGACAGGAAGTGCAGTGTAACCGGCCGACCGCCGCCTGCGCACTGGCTTCCAGAGCCGGAAGTCCCTCCTACCCGCGCCACGCTGACTTTGGGAGCCGGCCGCCGTTGCCAATGGTAACGGGAGGGAAGAGGCCGCCAGGACCCCCAAGTTCAGGGACGCTCTGGAGCTTCGGAGTCTGGGTTGCCCGGAAGGGCTGTCCCTGCCTTCCTGGGCTTGGTGACGACGCCGGCTGTGGCTTGGAGGGCTGACTCCTTGACTTTTCAGTGGTCTCGGGGCCTGGGTGTGGGCGGCCCGGACTGATTTCTCTTCTCTGCAGGGGTGCCTGCTTGGCTAGGATAGGCCTGCAGCTCCGGCGCTGCCAGGTGCCAGGATAGAGCTTTGAATGGCTCTCTCCTCAACCCGCTTTTTTTTTTTTTCCTCTTAGAGCCCTGCTTTATCCTTAAAAATTAAACTCAAAACGAGTTGGTGAAAGAGCAGTGAATTTCAAACTATTATGCCTAGGATCGCCAGGGAAGCTTGCTTCCCGGGCCTCACCCCTCCAGAAATTCTGAATCAGGAAGTCTATCTTGGGTGCTTGGAACCTGCAGTTGTTTTTTTTTTTTTTTTTTTAAAGATTTTATTTATTTATTCGACAGAGATAGAGACAGCCAGCGAAAGAGGGAACACAAGCAGGGGGAGTGGGAGAGGAAGAAGCAGGCTCATAGCGGAGGAGCCTGATGTGGGGCTCGATCCCATAACGCCGGGATCACGCCCTGAGCGGAAGGCAGACGCTTAACCGCTGTGCCACCCAGGCGCCCCGGAACCTGCAGTTTTTAATCACACACCAGGAGGGATCGGGGACCACTCCTCAAGAAACACTGTCCTAAATCCTTGGGGAAATGCAAATCAAACCACAATGAGATAACACCTTACACCTGTCAGAATGGCTAGACTCAGAAATAAGTGTTGGGGAAGATGTGGAGAAAGAAAACCCTTGTGCACCATTGGTGAGAACGTAAATTGGTACAACCACAGTGAAAAACAGTGTGGAGGTTACTCAAAAGTTAAAAACAGGACTATGTGAGCCATTAATTCCACCACTGGGTACTTACCCAAAGAAAAAGAAAACAGTAATTGAGAAAGACGTATGTACTCCTTTGTACACTGCAGCGTTATTTACAACAGTCAGGACATGGAAGCAACCCAAGTGTCCACCAATACATGAATGGATAAAGAAGATGTGGTGTATGTACACACACACACACACACACACACACACACACACACACAATATGGAATATTATACAACCATAAAAATGATAAGATTTTTGCTACTTGGGACAACATGGATGGACTTAGAGGGTATTATGCATGCTGAGTGAAATAAGCCACAAGAGAAAGACAAGTATTGCATGGTATTACTCATATGTGGAATTTTTTTTTAAAAAGTCCTACTCATAGAAACAGAATAGAAAAACGATTGCCAGGGGCTTGGAGGTGGGGGAAATAAGATGCTGGCAAAAAGGTACAAACTTTCATTTATAAAATGAGTAAGTTCTGAGGATCTCGTGTATAACATGATTGTGGTTGATAACCCTGTATTGGATAATTAAAATTCGTTGGGAGTAGAGTTTAAGTGTTCTCATCAAAAAAAGAAAAGAAAGAAAAAAGAAATGAAAAAAGTAAATATGTCAGGTGATGAGGGGATGGCTGTGTCAACTCAAAGAGGGGAATCCTTTTACAATGTATATGTATATCCAATTATCACGTTGCACATATTAGAATTTTATCAATTTTATGTGAAAAAAGGCAGAAAAAAAGAAAAAGAGGCTGTTCTGGAAGAGGCAAGGGTGCAGGATGAAACAGATTATTGCAAGTACCAGGGGCTTGGGGCTGGGTGAGTGGAAGCCACTGAGTGGGCATTTCAGCGGGTTCAGAAGACAGAAGTATGAACCAGCCACACTGAGGAGGGACTGAATTAGCTAAAAAGTGAGCTTGACGTGATAGACACTGAAATAAGAAGGAGCACAGAGTGGGGAGCTTCCTGAGAATCTGGGAGACTTAAAACTCAGGAGAGGCTATTTGGCATGAGTTAGTCTTCACTCAGGGATAAGCCAACCTCAGGTCATGCTTTTGGGGTATGCTAGGCATACTCCAGTGCAATAGTTAATCCTCACGATCTCTGGCTCTTTCTTACCACAGTGGACATTCCTGAGTTCACATGGAGGGAAGGTCACTTTACTGGGCACCGTGGACCCAAGATAAAGAATGAGTTTCATAACTACTCTTGTGACATTTAGGTGAAGTTGTTCAATCAGTTTGAGTATCGGAGGAAACCTAAGTGTATTTTCCCGCAGGCAAACCTGTCTGTGCTTACCACGTGTTATTAAGGCCAGAGGACAAAAACGAGTGGGTAGATAATGCAAATATGTCATCCGTGAGTATGGTTGTGACTTGGGGATTTTTCAAGTCGCTCTGCAAAGCTACATCAAGTAGTTGCTTTAATTTAAAATTCCATTTTAATCTGAAATCTTTTGAACGAAGGGGGTTATAATAATCATCTACCCAGCTGGGTTGATTGTTGTTACATAAGCTGTCTAAACATTGTCAGCAAATATGAACGCGTATTTTTGGCCTTCAGCTGATGAACTTGGCTCACAGAGAGGCTGAACCTCTGCTTTGGGTTGTCTACTAGCTTGGGTTGATTACCAAGGCAAACAGTACGAGCTGCGGGGGAGAACAGCTCCACCCGACCTTCACAGCAAGCCGCTTCGTCTCACACTTTAAAAAAAATGGCTGTGACCATTTTAAAAGTGTGTGTGTGTAAACTTGGAAGGAGTAAATGGGAGGCATGCAAACGAAGGCCATTGTATACTTTTTAGCATAGTTCAACATAAATAAAACGAGGCCAATGCTGTTTTTTCAGATGATTAGGAAATGAGACTCTTGTGAATTCATAGGGCCTAACACGGGCACCACAATTCCAGGCTGTTTGCAACCCACACTAGGCAAAAGGAATGGGAAGGGCTTTATGTTCTTTTTAGCGGCGTTGACAGATTCACTCAATCTGCCACTATTTACAGAGCACCCCCCCCCCTTGTGTGCAAGTTTCTGTGGCTGTGATAGAATCTAAGGAGAGATATGGGGGATTCAGGAGGCCCCAGCTTTCCCTACTTTGTAGATCTTTGGTTAAGGTTGGGATGGAGGGACGGCAAATAACAGAGAAAGGGATTTAGTTTTAAAAAATGGGACAGGTGGTACACAGAAAAGGCAAAACTCTTGAAGGCGATGTGGGGAAGAGGAAAGTCGAAGAAACACTGAGCTAGTGGGGAAGGTGCGGGGAAAATCATCGTGGGAGATCTCTTGAGTCTTTGGAGTACGGCGTCTGGTATCTAATGTCCCCAAGGGTCCTCTCCGATGTCCCCAGCCCTACCTGGTTACAACTGCAAAAGTAGCCAAGACTTTAAAGAAGGGCAGAAGCCCGGATCGAAAGAGCCTTTATAGGATTTATGGAGCTGAGTGGGTCTCTGGTGGGCAAGAGATTACTTTTGGTTCTTCCGTTGTTTATTCCCTCAGTCGCTTGGTTTCTGAATGCTGCAGTGACCCGCAGAGTCCTGGCGGGTGCCGACAACCTGGCTCAGTGAAATCACTATCACATGCATTAAAAGAGGTCAGGCAAGGAAGTGGTTCACCATAAAATGCTACAACTCCCTTTAAGACTATGTAGATGACAGCAATTTCTTGGGCCAAATGATCTGTTTCAGTGATTATCTCCCTCTATTAAAACACCCCAAAGGAAACAAACACCAACCCACCAAAAAGTGAAGTCTAAAAACGTTAGGAATCGGCGGGGGGCAATGCCTTCTTGTGCAGTCCGAGAAAAATCGTGTAAGTATAGGGATGTGCCCCAAATCCTTATTCCACACTCTCCCATGTACAGAGCTGTTTGTGTTAGGTCTACGAGCTCAGGCCTTGTCTCCAGCGATCGTTCCTGGAAACCCCGGGGAATCCACGATGCGGAAGGGAGCGGTGAGCAAGACGGGGTTTGTCCCTTTCAAGTACAGGTGGGGAGGAAACGTGGGGTCGGGGCAGCTTTATAAAATCATCCACAAACAGACCTCTGGGGAGGGGGTGACTTTGAACATCTAACACACATAGATGCGATACCTTTATGATTAGATTGGAGATAAGAGGTTCCCCAATTGTTCTTATCTTGACAAAATCTGGTCTTGTTTTTTAAAAAAAAAAAGTGAGATGTGAGCCTAAACGCAAAGATAACACCAACTTCAGTATCTCCCTGTAGAGGACAGAAACAAGTTTGCATTTTAAGAAATTCAAAGTGTGAATTTCTGTATTTGATTCTGTGTGAGAGAAACCGTGAAAATCAGGGAGTTAGTTGCTTTTTTTTTTTTTTTAAGATTTTTATTTATTTATTTGACAGAGAGAGACAGCCAGCGAGAGAGGGAACACAAGCAGGGGAAGTGGGAGAGGAAGAAGCAGGCTCCCAGCGGAGGAGCCTGATGTGGGGCTCGATCCCATAACGCCGGGATCACGCCCTGAGCCGAAGGCAGATGCCCAACGACTGCGCCACTCAGGAGCCCCTGCTTTTTTTTAAACTAGGATCTCTGCTTGTATCCGCATAAGAAAGTTCTGTCTGTGTGTTGAGAGGTTGTCCAGATGCTCAACGTGCCTTGTAAAGACTTAGCATTTATAATATTGTGAAGCTTTGCTTCTCTAAAATGGGTCTATATATTTAAGCCATCTGTGATGTGAGTCATTACAGCTGTCATTTGTTGCATACTGGCTGTGCGTCCGTTACAAATGCTTCCTGTTTAAAATGCAATATTTCATTGACTCCTCATACCTCCATGAGAATAATACCATGATTACTCTCATTCTTGAGGGGACAAAATAAAGGCTTAGGGAGTGTAGGTAACTTTTGCAAAGTCGTGGGGCTGGTTGATGGAGGGGCTGGCACATGGATGAATGTGTGGAGGCCAGCAGCCAGGAGCATGGTCCTCCAGCCCCTCCAGAATGGACAGTCTTAATCGTTTCGCTGCCACATGTCCTGGCAGCAGGACCAAAGCCAGGTACCAGGGCACCTTCACCTGGAAACTCCACGTGGACTGTCCCTTCCTTCCATCTATATTCTGATTCCTAAACCTCTTGATCCCCATTCAATCATTTCAGGGTCCCTAAAGTGCTCGTCGGCTATCTTAATCAACTCTTGCCCTCCCCCGCTTCCTCTCTGCCCTGCAGAGTACACGTGCCTTTATGTGATGCCCTAAGAGCCTCAAATTTTTCCTTGAACACTCCTCATCCAAGACAGAGCTTCCTCCTTCCCCCCCACTCCCCTCAACTCACACACCCATGTTAGGACAGGCAGTCTGTGCCTCCTTCACGGTCACCTACTGACCCTTGACTAAGCTTTTGTCTGCTTTTGTCTCCAGGGACCCCACTGCCCTCTGACTCCCATCAACCACCTTCCACCAACCTCTGGATCATTCCTTCCTTCATGCACACTCCTTGAGGCCCGTGACCTCTGGCTCCAGCCTGTCTTGGCGTCCGTGGCCCTGCTTTGCCCGGGCTCTGCAAGCTGCTGGCTGGTGGCTTTCGGCTCCATGTGGCCTTCGCACCTGCTCTAATTCTCACACCGCCTCGGAGCCAGCAGCTGCCCAGAGAGCTGTCCCTCTGTGATCATCACCACCATCTGGGCACTGCTCCAGTCCTGCCACTGTCCCCCAGCCTCGCCTCGGACCTGAGGGTGCCCCACCTGTGATCTTTCACCCTTCAGCTTTCTTCTGCTCTCATCCCTTCTCCTTGACTCGTTTCTCTAGGTCCCAGCTCTGAAGCTCCGTGTCATCACTTGAGCAAGAGAAGTGTCTATTTCTCACCAGTTGACTCACTGGTAACACCAACCCGAGTGATTCCGACGTGAAATTCATCTAGTCACATAGTGACTCCCTGCGCCCCCCCCCCCGTGTCCTGCTTAGACATTTTGGGTCACCTCCCATCCCTCTTCACCCAAGGGGCTGTCCCTTAAAGTTTTCGTGTCCTCAAATAGTCTTCCATCTCTCCTGCCTCAGTCCCAACAGATGGTTTCCCCTCTTGCTTTTCTAGAAGGGTAAGCTCCTCGATGTGTCTGCATTTCTGTTCAAAGTGAGTTCCTTCGTCAATAAGGGAGGAACTACCTCAGGATTATTAACACTCAGGATTGCCTTGGGCACGAGGGGAAAAAAAACATGAAAAAAAAAAACTTTGGTAGGAGGATAAAGCAGTATGGCTTTTTTTTTTTTTTTTTGGAGGGCAAGCTGGAAATTCGTATCAAAACTGAAAATGCACACGCCCTTTGACCCAGTGATTTGCCTTCCCTTCTAAGTAGTTAAGAAAAAACAAGAGCGCAAAGATGTGTGTACAGAGATGTTTACTGTGGTTTTGGTGCGGTGACAATCTCGAGGTAGGTGTGAATGTTTCTCTTTTGGCCCCATGACCAAATAAATGATGCTGTAGGAAAGTGGGATTCTCTGCAGCTGTGACAAAGTAGGAGGAAGAAGCCACGTGCCCTGGCGTGGAAAGTTACCCACAATACACAGCGAAATGAAAAAATCGAGTTGGAGAATGGTCGTCACAGGGGGAGCCCACTTGCTTGTCAATGTACAGACACATTCAGAAAGGTGAAGTGATAACTTCCTTATGCTCAAATCTGGGCAGGCTGATAGAATAGCGACAGGCATTTGGGGGGTGGTTGACGTCTGCTTGACACACGCCTATAATTTGAATTTTGTGATTACGTGGGCCTTACTTTTATAATTCAATGATCTAAACAGAAAATAACCTCACAGCCCACACAAACACAGCCTTTGCCACGTTTGCCATTGTCTTAGCGCTCACCACAATCAAGGCACCCTCCTTCAAAGGCCCAGGCCTCACTCCTGTTCCCTTTCAATCAGCAATTTCAGGTCAGGAATTTTAGGTCACCAAGAGCCCAGGAAAGAGATCACCCAAAGGAACATGCCCTTTCTTTTTGACTCTTTGCTCCAAACACTGTTGCTAATATTTAGATGTTTTCACTTTGGTTGGAGCCCTCTGTGATGAGCTTTTTTCCCTCCTCTCCTATGGCCACTGAGCAGCCCCAGGGTCTCCCACACTGGAGGTGGGGTGGCGGAGCCAACGGGACAGCTCTACTTGACCTGGATTGATTGTTGCATAACCTCGTTCATGACCTCTCTGAGCAGGAATGTCAGATTTCTGTCTGATTTGAATTGGGTTCACTGGGCAGGTCCCATTCAGATATTTTATAGCAAAATTAAACAGGAAGCTGGCATATGTCTTCGGATACAAAGATATAGTACCCTATGGGAATAGTATAAGCATTAGGGTCTTTTAAAATTTTTTTAAATTTTAATTTCAATTTTTTTTTTTTACTGCCTTCTGGAGAATTTCTTTTATGGGAAAGGTGTATTTCAATTTTGGTGTGACTTACTTTGAGAACAATGATTATCAATCATGGTTTATTATTGTCAGCCTTTTTCCAGACATAGAAGACAAGCCTATTAGGTGTGTGGCAAGTATCACGGGACCACGCAGAGAATCTAAGCTCTCATCCTATCTCCTAGAACACCTCTGTACTTCTCCTGGCCTCACTGATTCTCAGAGGAACTCCTGTCCAAGGCTAACTAGGATCCAGGTCTTCTGGCCCCAGCCAACCCCTTCGACTTCCCCGGGAGACCCAGACCCGTCGGTGATCGATCCCTTTAGATTTTTTTGGTAAGCTCCTATACTCCATTCTCTTCCTCTCTCTCTGACCCTTCCTCTGTTGAAAATCAGCCTCGGGTCTCCTCCCTATTAAAAACAAACCAAAACAATGACAAACAACCACAAACCCACCCCTTCCTTTGTTCAAGCTTTTCCTACCATTGGCTGCCCTAACTTCTTCCTCCTGTTTATTGCTAAGCCCCCTGGAGAAGGGCTTCCCTCCTGATACAGACCTCCCCCAGACCCTCAAATGATCCCTCCTTCCTGAAACTGATGTCTAGTCAGACAGCTTTGAGCGCTTCACCGTGAAACAATCTCCTCCCCCTTTACACGTCCCTCCTCCCTCAGCTTACTCTGCTCTCTTTTTTCTGTTCCTCCTCGCTCGCTCGCATGGTTGGCTCCTCCTCTGCTCACCTCTGACTAGTGGTGTCCCTTGGACGTCTGTGCCCAGCGGCTCTGTCTGCCCACTGTGCCCTCCTTGTCTGTGTCGTTCCACTCGCTCCCCGGGTCTCATCAGTCATATCCGAGAATGACCATCCAACCTGCACTGTCAGACCCTGCTTGTCCCTTGCTTCCAAAGCTTGTAGTTCCAGCAGCTGACAGCCTTCGAAGTGACAGGTGAATGACTTGATACGCCTGCTTACATTTTTACCTCCTGTCTTGGAGATAACGTTCTCATATCCCTCATATCTTTTCTATCCTTTGTTAATATCTTTTCTATCCTTTGTTAAAGTCACCATCACATGCCATACTTTGTAAATTCTACCTGTACGCTCTAGAGAACCCATAGAAACACAAACTTTTTTTTTTTTAAGCCACCTCAATTAAAAAGAAATCAACATCTTGGGAGAATGGGGAGGTTTAGAGTCTACTTCTTTGAAAGAGCCTTGGTTTAGATCCAAAGGAAAAGGCTAGGGAACTTTGTTAAATCTGGACTCCTATTTCATCTCATCATCAAAAGGGTGAGTCGGTCTTTACTGCAAGGGCAAAGGGTGTTTTGTAACACTACCATTAAAAAAATAATTCCAAGAACTGTTGATTTGAGCCTTGAGGTTGAATATGGTTTTTTTTTTTATGGGATGTTTACTATAGAAATCGATGTTTGTTCACTTCGAGTTGTAAATTGTGGTTTTCAGAGGAGGTTGCTTGACCTCATCATCACTGAGGTGAACCCACTGACTATGAATGACGAGCCTCCAGGAAGCTCTCTGAGAAATAGGGACACGGGGGAGATACTGTTCCTCGTAAAGGGACAAATAAACAGGGCTCTAACTGAAAGACAAAATGAAAGACAAAATGCGGAATCTTGCTTCTTTGGACAGCGCAAGCTGACGATTCAACGTGCAGGGCAGAAATGAGAACTGATCTCTTCCTGTATGCTAGTTTTCTAAATTTTTATTTAAATGCCAGTTAGTTAACATGCAGTGTGATATCAGTTGCAGGTGTCTTCCTGTATTTTAGAAAAACGTGCTGTCCAGAAAGAATCTTTCATTTTGTAATTAACCTGCAAGTCGGGTCTAAATTTTTTTTACTCTGCTCACACCCATCAGAAGGACGTGTGACCCAGGCTCCCAGTTTATGCGGATGCTTTTATCTTGCCCTGACAAAAGACGCCACTGGACTAAGTTCTCATTTCCAAATGGCAAAAGGTAGTGAATGAATGGATGTGGCTCTTTCACAGAACATTACGTGGAATGCTTATTAAACAGTGCGCAGGACTGAAATAAAATTCACTTCCTTTGTCATAAATAAGGATTTGGGAAAGAATGAAATGTTGCCATTTGCAACAACGTGGGTGGAGCTAGAGAGTATCACGTGGAGTGAAGAAGGGCAGATACCATGTGATTTCACGCATTTGTGGAATTTAAGAAACAAAACAGATGAACATGGCTGGGGTGGCGGTGAAGAGAGGCAAACCATAACACCATAGAGAACAAACGGAGGTTTGCTGGAGGGGAGGTGGGTGGGGGATGGGCAAAATGGGGGATGGGGATGAAGGGGGCATTTGTGGGGATGAGCTCTGGGTGATGTACCAAAACGATGAATCACTCAATTCTGCCCCTGAAACTAATATTATGCTGTATGTTACCTAGCTGGAATTTAAATAAAAACTTGAAAAAAGAAAAAAAAAGAATTTGGGAAACTTGAAATGGAATGACACATTAATTCTATATTAATCACAGAATATGGTGCTAAGAGTCTCTAAGGGTCACAGCACGATGAACAGACGCTGTTATTTTAGAGGGAGAAAATAAAAATTTAATGTAGATCTAAAAATTTGCACCTACAAGTAATTTATTTGAGAAATTATTCCAAGAGAATGCAAGAAGAGTGTGTGTCCATAAGTGCGTGTATGCGTGTATGTGTGTGCATATGTATGTGTAGGTGTGGTGTGTGTGTGTGTGTACATGTGTGTCCCTATATATGTGTGTATGTGTTGTATATGGATGTGTGCGTGTGCGTGTGCGGGTCTGTGTATGCATGTGCACAAGTGTGCGTGTGTAAGTGTTGTATATGGATGTGTGTGTGTGCGTGTGCGGGTCTGTGTATGGCATGTGCACAAGTGTGCGTGTGTAAGTGTTGTATATGGATGTGTGTGTGTGCGTGTGCGGGTCTGTGTATGCATGTGCACAAGTGTGCGTGTGTAAGTGTTGTATATGGATGTGTGTGTGTGCGTGTGCGGGTCTGTGTATGCATGTGCACAAGTGTGCGTGTGTAAGTGTTGTATATGGATGTGTGTGTGTGCGTGTGCGGGTCTGTGTATGCATGTGCACAAGTGTGCGTGTGTAAGTGTTGTATATGGATGTGTGTGTGTGCGTGTGCGGGTCTGTGTATGCATGTGCACAAGTGTGCGTGTGTAAGTGTTGTATATGGATGTGTGTGTGTGCGTGTGCGGGTCTGTGTATGCATGTGCACAAGTGTGCGTGTGTAAGTGTTGTATATGGATGTGTGTGTGTGCGTGTGCGGGTCTGTGTATGCATGTGCACAAGTGTGCGTGTGTAAGTGTTGTATATGGATGTGTGTGTGTGCGTGTGCGGGTCTGTGTACATGTGCACAAGTGTGCGTGTGTAAGTGTTGTATATGGATGTGTGTGTGTGCGTGTGCGGGTCTGTGTATGCATGTGCACAAGTGTGCGTGTGTAAATGTTGTAGATGGATGTGTATGGGGGTGTGTCTGTATGTGTATGAGTGTGTGTCTACATGCATATGTGAATATGCATGCGTGTGTGAGTGTATTGGTGTGTGTCTGTGTGTGTGTGTATTAGTGGGGAAGAGCGGAAGGGAAAAGGAAGGGACTTTGGAACCCTAAAATAAATCAGATGGTAGCTGAGCATTTATCACAAGCTTATCTTAATACATGCTTTTTGTAGGTGGTGAACACAGTAGGATCAGTGAACGTGAATAATCGACTTTTCTGGCAATAGAGTTATGGAGCTCTCTTTGGCAGGCAAAGGGTTTCTGCGTCTCAAATTAATCTTTTATTATTTTAGATTTTGGCAACATCCTCAGGCCAGACTCCTAGTCTGTAAAAGCCCACTCTGCGACGTTCAGAGCAAGCGGAACACACGAGCCATGTTGGAAGTGGACCACAAAGGCCAGACGCAGCTCCCGGGGCAGGGGGCCCCGCGGGGTGCAGGGAAGCCTGAATTTTCTCATAAATGTCAGCACAACGAGGAGGCTCGGCTCAAGGGGTTCACACATTAGATCTGAAGGAGGGGAGCTAGTTAACCACATGCAGACCAGTTTCATCTTTTCCCACCTTTAATGTTAAAAATCACCTTTAATTCTGCTGTTGGGACAGATTTTCAGCTTCAGTCTCTCCACCGATTTCTGATCCAGTCCATCGCCAACCATTTCTCTGCTCGTCTCTCCTTTAGGCGGGTTTCTTTCGGGCGTTCTGCTGGGGATTATTTTTAAAGAGAAAAGGAACTCTCTTTAGCACCAGGTCCAAGCACGCTGGCCTTGCAGGAGGGTGCTGAGGCTGGAGAGGCTGACACCCCTTCTGGGAAACCAGAGGGGGCCCGAGGGGAGCATTTATTCTAAACCACTTAATCTCAGTACAGATACCACTTGTGGGTATTACAGTTATTTTGAAAGAATGCAAAGAAGCAAGAAGGAAAGAAAAAAAACCCTTCAGAGATCAAACCTTCAGAGGGCAAAAGTTCAAGGGAAGATTTATTTTTAATGTTAAAAGGGAAGACAGATCGTGAGTAAATCCGAGAGTACTGATAAAAATGTGAAAGCTCAGAAAGCCCAGAAGTGCCCGTTCGGTTTGCTAAGTGTTTGTTTCTTCCGAGCCAGAAGCTAGTTGGAGATATCTGCCTGATTCCTAAAAGGTTTTTCTCTCTTTTTTTTTAAAGATTTTATTTATTTATTTGACAGAGATAAATAGAGAGAGAGACAGCCAGTGAGAGAAGGAACACAGGCAGGGGGAGTGGGAGAGGAAGAAGCAGGCTCTCAGAGGAGGAGCGTGATGTGGGGCTCGATCCCAGGACTCTGGGATCATGTCCTGAGCCAAAGGCAGGCGCTTAATAACTGGGTCACCCAGGCGCCCCCAAAAGGTTTTTCTAACTGGCTGCTGGTCTCAGATAAAAACCATGTAGTACAACTTCAGAAGCACGTGTGTGTGTGTGTGTGTGTGTGTGTGTGTGTGTGTGTGAGAGACGCCTGTTTCTTTGTGGATACAAGGAACAGAATCACAGATGAGTAAGACCCTGGGTGAGACCATAACCTAACACGATTGGCATTTTATGACAAGCTAAAGCATATAACTCGGGTGAGGTCCGCCAGTCTCTAAGGCTTCCCCGATTATCCCTCTCAGTGTAACTAACTGGAAGGATTTACTCACCCCTTACCTAGGAAAGACATCTCCTTACAGAGGTGGAAAGCTGGGAGGGACGTTCATGTCATTTATTGTGAACCTGTTTTGGGGACAGTCGCGGTCTAGAATAGCCACGTGACGTGCCCAAGGTACCAAGCCACTGTCAAAGCGTTTTATTCCCCACTTGGTGGTTCTCAGGATCATCGTTGTTTTATGGAGCTCATTTTTTGTAAGAATATAAAAATTATATATGGCCAGCTATGGACTTTTGGATGCCAAGTTCATTTATCTGCTCATTATAGGTATATTGAGACCCAATATATATGTCAGGCACACCTAAAGGCTCTGGGGTCACAACAGTAAGGAAAACTGATACGGTTTCTGCTCTTGGGAGGTCAAATGGGTCCTAACGCTGTGTGAATTGGATCTAAGCTTTTGCTCTTCCATTGGAGAAACTTCCAGATAAATGCAGGTTCTGCCGCCTCCATTCCTAACCCCTAGGGACGTGAGCAACAGCTGGGGAGATTGTCTTAGCCTCTGCTGAAGGGGACCCAAGCACGGCCATGAGACTCTGGGATGCTTGACTTCTTTTCAGGCAACTCTGCTCCCCAGGGAAGGGACCAGGAGTGACCCAGGAGAAAATGAAAAGGCAGACCTGTGAGACCATGGCGGCCATTGAGGAGAGAGAGTTCACTATACACCTTCCTCAACAGTTATTTTAACAACAACAACAACAACAACGCTTGGTCCCCTTATTGTTTCTTCTGCAAACCATGGTGGGGAAAACATGGCTTGGTGAGGGTGGGCTCTGATCCTCTTGTTTCGACCATCTGTTAGGTGAGAAAGAAAGAGCCTAGACTGAGTGTAGGTAAGAAAAAAATTTAGTGGCTATTGTGGCTTGGAAGCATCTGAAAGTATGGGTCAGTCAACTAGCTCTTGAATATGAGTGTCTCTAAGCTTGTATTAGTGACGACACACGTCTAAGTGAATATAAAGGTACAAGCTTGCAGCCCTCCTTTGGGTTCACATTTGGAACTCTCCCATATCTTGAAGAGGAGGAGTGAGCATACACGTGAATAAAAATGATAACAATAATTTATTAGATTATCTTGCCACTGTTCTCTTAGAAAGTAGCGCTTCCTCTTTCCAGAATATGTGAGGTTATATTTGGAATATGTGAAGGTTATATTTGGAACCACGCTTGTTTTGAAACTTTGTTTTAAATTAAACTTAATCTGGGCTGGGTTGGGTTCTGGTGAGAATAGTCTTATCACAGGAGCCAAGAATAGTTCAATGAATACACACCCAGTGAATATATGAAAATTCGTAAGCCCGTAATGATACTCAGGAGAAAGCCAGAAGAAACTCATTTGAGGCAGCTAGTACTGACTCCTTATTTAGAAACTGTGTGATTAAAGGGGAAATACATTTAATGTCTTTCCAGCAGGAACTGTATGTCAGGGTAACCAAAGCGCTCCCGTTGACAAGATACAACTATTTTACAGGAGAATGCCCACTGGATGTAGAAGGAGAGGCTTAGAAAATCCTAATCTTGCCATTCCCATGAGAACTGTAGATCCAAGGAAGGACTTTCAGCTTGTGTGAAGGATATGAGGTGATAGTTGATGGGACCTGGGCATTTACATGGATCCAAAGAAACACCACCACGATGAGGTTCTGGTCATCAGAAGAAAAAGATGATTGTACGCCGGATGGCTCAGACTGCCATCACCCTAACTAATGGTTGATCTAACATCAGAGATGGTGGGGCAACCAGATAGTACCCGTTCTCCTGGTATCATGCATTCTGAGGTCACAGAATCCCCTGGGATGCAGTCTAGCCAACGATACTTACCTGAGGTCTAATTATCCTGTAAATGTAACTTCTGAGAAATACAGAGGAGAGAGGAAGAAGCTAAATGACAGCACAGGTTAAGCAAGCAGGGGCTGGGGGCTCTCTAGGCTGGCCCACTGGCTGCAGTAAGTAGATTCCATGAAGAAAGAAACTAGTTTAAAGGACACTGAGGGCATATAGCAACCAGGTGGAATGTGTGTCGGGGCTGGTTCCTGGTATGAACAAAAAGGCTATGAAAGACATTGCCAGGGACATTTGAGGAATTTGAATATATATATATGCTATTAGAATATGATTATTAATTTTAGGTGTGATAATGTTATTTTTTTGTTACATAGGCAAGCATTACTAATTGATTAAAAACACATTTTGAAATATTTCGAAGGTCATGTCATGAGGTCTCTCATTTGTTCTTTATACACACACCATTTGTCCTACACATTGACAGACTTGGAACCAACCACACTCGTCGGAGACTGGCAAGTAATGTGTAATTATAAGTTGCTCTTAAATAATGAGTAAAAAATGTTCCGGGGCGCCTGGGTGGCACAGCGGTTAAGCGTCTGCCTTCGGCTCAGGGCGTGATCCCGGTGTTATGGGATCGAGCCCCACATCAGGCTCCTCCGCTGAGAGCCTGCTTCTTCCTCTCCCACTCCCTCTGCTTGTGTTCCCTCTCTCGCTGGCTGTCTCTATCTCTGTCGAATAAATAAATAAAATCTTAAAAAAAAATGTTCCAACATTTTCTAAAGATTGGAGTCTTTAAAGTGAGTAACGTGAAAAAGACAAACATGAATATTTATGGAACAGAATGAGGAAGGCATAACCATGAGAAGATAAGTTTAAAAAAAATTCAAGACCTGATAACTAACTTAATTCTGAGTATTGCTACCAGAATCTGATTTCCACGGGGTGCGATGAATGATTGTTATAACTTGTATTCACTTAGTGCTACTCAAAATCTTCATCTGCTAGGAAAAATTGGTCAGTGGCAAGGGAACGGATGGATGAATTACAGCACGCCCATGTTGGAAATTTTGTGAAGTCCTTAACAATTAAGATTTGAATTCAACTTAAAGCTTGGAATTCTGTTGAATAACATGAACACGTGCTTACGACACAATGGAGAGTGGAGCAGGTACCACTCTCCTGCGCGACAGTCACAGTTCTACGTGAGGGTACATGATTTAGCCCCAATTATTGCTGAAAAAGATAAAGACACCAAGCCTCTCATGTCGTCCTCGTACCATCGTGACTGTCGCAGGAAAATAAGAGGAAAAAACCCCGCAGAGGAGAGAGTAGAAACCTACAGCGTTCACCAGGCATGGATTACACTGTCGTCCGTTTCAGGAAAGAGCGAGGTGTCTCACCACATGGGGCAGATGTGGTAAATTTGCTGTCATGAGAAAAAGAACCCCCTAATTTTACTCATTTCCAAACTGAAAGTTGAAGAGTTGAAGCCCTTTTGCCCTACAGAACAACTCAACTCAAGAGAGTTGCCTCCTCACCTCCAGGCCCAGGACCAGACGGCCGACTGGAAAAGACGATTCTGCCCCAACAAACCTGGGAGGAACAGGACCATAACATGTGGCAGAGCTGTTTAAACATATGGTCAACCATTGCGTTGTGCCCGAACATTTTCTCCCTCTCCAGGAGGGCGGCCAAGCCTGTGGTGCTGCTAGGAGATCGGGATCGACCAGGAGAAATGGACCCTATTCTCATGGGTGACCTTCCCTCTGTTGGGAGAAGAAACAGTGTCACGTACATTTACAATGTGGAAGAGACCTGCCTCGTTCGTGGGATGGGGAAATAAAAGTCTAACGATGTGAAACAATCCCAATCAATCCCGATTATTGAAGTAGGATTCTCAGCAACGATGCTACATGCCTCGGCGAGGAGAGATCTCCAGGCTTCCCTGGGCATCGATCAGGTGAGGCCAGAGCCAGAGGGACAGATCTCACAGAATCTCACTTACACACCCACACACACATACCAAGAAAAGCCTCTGGAAGAACGCATGTCAAAATTTTAATAATAAATATGTAGGAGGAACTAGGAAAGGAATGGAATAAAAGGGAACTTTACCTTTTCTTACTCTTTATATTTCTGAATTAAAATATTTTTTTCTTTCTACAGCAGCCGACATTTACTTATTTCTTGTGTACTTTTTAAAAAGAAGCAAAGATGAACTCACATGCCCCTGGTAGAAATGTAAAAATGGTACAGTCACTTGAAAACGGTTTGGCAGTTCCTCAAAAATGAAACATAGCGTTACCATGTGACCCAGCTATGCTACTCTGAGGTGTTTACCCGAGAGAAAAAGAAATCTATGTCGGCAGAAAAACACGCCTGTGTATAGAAGCCTATTTGTAATAGAAAATGGAAGCCACCAAAATGGCCACCAACTGCCGAATGGATTAGCAGACGGGTCTGACACGTAACTGAATGCTGTGAACAATTGATCAAACACAGCAACTTGGATGGATCTCAAAATCATGACACTCAGTCAAAGAAGCCAGATGAAAAAGAGCCCATGCCATGGATTTCAACTGATAGAAAATTCTAGAAATGCAAACCAGACCCTGGTGACAGAGAGCAGATGGGTGGTTGAATGGGGAGGGGGAGGTGGTGCTGGGTGAGAGGAAGGAATTCATTCCAAAGGAGCACAAGGAACATGCTAGACATGCTTGCACCCTGCGCTGGGCTGCTGGTCTCACCGGTGTAGCTCTACCAACATTTGTCCAACTGCACACTTTAAATAGGTGTGGTTGGTGATGTGCCAATTTATACCAATGAATCTGTAAAAAAAAAAAAAAGTCATGCATGTTTAATATAGGAAATTTGGAAATAACCTAAGAATGAAGAAGAAAAAGAAATAGCAACCTTACTCCCTTGAGAAGACAACAGCTGACAGGTGGGGCTTTTCCATACCCACCAGGGTGTAAGCCCCACGAGGACAAGTCCGCACCATTCACCACCCGTATTCCCTGCACTATGCTGGAAGAATGAGAGTTCGACAACTATTTTGAATAAATAAGTGAACAGGTAAATAACCTTCTCTATTGCATATGATCTCCTTAGAACTTTCTCATGTCCTGAAAATTCTTTGAAAATATAATTGTGGCTCCACACCCTTCCACTGTCTGGATATATAATAAGTTTGATTTTGGACTTGGATTGCTTACCGTGTTTCACGCCCTGTGATAGGCAACTCTGTGTGCACCTGCTCGGCTCTACCATGGAAGGCTCGTCTCTAGCGCTGCCAGTTCCCAAACCACGAATGGCTCTGATGAAGCGGGTAAAGGCTTAATTTTTGCATAGCGCAAATAAAAGTAGGACAGTTACAGTTCCCATCTTTTAAATTCATTTGTTGATGAACTTCTCCTTCCCTCAGTTTCCTCTTCTGTAAAATGGGAGTATAATAGTCTCCCCCTCTTGAGCATTGAAGGCGAGGGAGCCAAGCCAGCGTGCGGGATAGGGCTGGCAGAGCACATCGCGGGGCCGGCGCTTAACGGGTCATTCTTGTGCCAGAATTGTCCGTGGTACCCGCTTGGTGCCCTCAATTCAAATTCTTTCTCTTGGGATCTGCCAGTCTAAAAGCATCTGTCAGCCTGGCTTGAAGAATCTTTTGGGTAGATTGGGATTAGATCATCCAGCCCTGTGGTTTACATTGTTTCCCTTTAGCACCACCTCACAATACCCATTTTAGCCAAAGATAAACATTGGCCGCAGCGGGATTCCAAGTTCTAGAAAGCTCCGGTGATCGGAAGGATTTAGCGAAGAGGCTTTCTTTCAAGTGGATTTCCCCAGCTTTCTGCTGAATTTCCTGGCTAGGTGATTCTTGGTTGAAAGCAGTATCTTCCTAGACTCGTGGTAGCAAACCATAAATCATTCTGGGTTTCTCAAGCTCTGTAAACTTCAGAAAACCGGGTGGCTCTTGACAGAGCTGTTTGGCTTAACGGTTTTGGAGTGGATTTTTAGTCAGCCCCTGGTTCCCGGTCCCCAGCATTGAGCAGAAAACTTTAGTGAGCTAAACACGCACACACAGATATGGTTCTTGTTCCTTTAGGTTAACGCAGAGAAGAGGAATATATAAACATGTATCGACTCAGAATTTCCGCAAGTGTATTTTTATTTAAACAATCACCTCCCGTCTTATAGCTAAGGAAACTGAAGCTTAATGAAATCGAGTGACTTGCTCAAACGGCCCTTAGTAAGTGTCGAGAGGGAGGAAATCCAGCTCTCTCGGAATCTACAGTAAGTATGGAATTTACACCACATGAAGTAACAACAGCCAACATCTTCCTCGGCAACCACAGTTTGCAAAACCCTTTCGGGACATTGCCTGCTTGGGCCCTGACCGCTATGCCCTGCCAGGTGGCTGCTATGATACAGGGCTTCTCTCTATATCTGCCGAAATTGGAAATAAGACTATTCTCTGGCTTTGTGCTCCTCAAAGTGTGGTCCTGGCCCAGCATCATAGAAATCACCCGGAAGCTTGTTAGAAATGCAGACTCTCGGGTTCCGTCCAGACCTGCCAAGTTAGAATCTGTGTTTAACACGATCCCCAGGGAACTTGTAGGCACATGACCGTTTGAAAGGCCCTCTCCGTTAAGCCGTGAAAGGTCTGCATCCTGGCCAGAGCAGGGATACACAGTCACTGAGACCGAGGGTCCCCCAGGCCGGCAGGTCTGGTGCGACACTGGTAGAAATGCTCAAGAAAGCACGTGTGCATTGAATTGGGCTGGTCAGGCAGGGAGGGCTAAAAAGGGATGTCGCAGCGTTGACCACTGGCAGGCCAAACCAGCAGTGTTCACGGATGGAGGCTTCTAGCTGATGGTCAGGGGCAAGGTCAGTCCTGCCTGTGAGACGGGGGGCATCAGGGATCCAAGCCTGCTGACACCCCACCTTTGTCATGCCAGGCCTTGGGACCATAGGGTAGGTGGACTCTAATCCAGTTTTATTGTTCAAGCTTCATGAAGACCTCTCTAGAAGACAGAAGATGCCATGTCTGCCAGATATCTGTCTAAAGCTCCTTTTTGCTTACAAATCACATTTGCTTACTCTTTTGCGTCTCTCTTGGAGGACATTGTCTATGTCTCAAGTGACACATGAATGGTTGGATGTCACCCTTCACCCATGTGTTCCGTCCTCCCCTGCCTGGGATGGAACACAGCCGCAAGAGAGAGCATACCTCCTGTGTTTCACCTCTCATTTTTAAGGGAATGTGGCCAACTCTGAGCTTACGATTGCTCATATCATTCATGAGCCCCACCTTTGTGGAAAGTGGTGGGAAGCAGGGTGGGTCATGTCTGGAGGTGGCTTGGCCACTGCCCTGGTAGCAAATGAAGGTCCCAAGAAGCCTTTGATAGGTCTCTCTCTGGTGCCCTAAAATCCCCATCTCGTTGAAGTAAAAGGAATTCAGATATGTCGGAGCCAGAGAGGGGAGGTCATCCCAAAGTCCGGTAGAATCCAAGATGACATTTACATCATCTTTCCTCTTGTCTAAAACCATTTCCTCCAGGCTTCTCATTTGGCTTCCCCCAGTGGGTCCGCCCAGGGAGAGCACTTACACCAACCAACATACTCAAGACATCGGATTTTACGTCTTCCTCCGAGTCTCCACGTCTTTCCACGAGCCTCATTACATGGGACGTACATTAGAAAGTTGTAACGAAGATGTTCTGGAGACTACTTCCGCCAGACCAGCCGCTGCCTAAGACTCCCATTATCGCCCCAGTGCCCGTTCTGCAGCTCAGCCTGGTGGGAGGGATGGGCTAGACTGTTACAAGGATGCTCATGAGGCCACATGGGGAGCCATGTGGTTTGGGGTCAGGAAACCAGGTGCCTGCTGTCAGGCTCCACCCACAAACTCAGGCACTGCCGTCAAGTCAGGTGCCTCTTCATTCTGGCAGCTCAGAAATTATGAGCCGACAGTCAGGTGGCACGGAAATCTGTCAACACAGTTATCAGCTAATCAGAAAAATGTGCTTGGATGTGGTTTTAGACATCCTGAAAGTTAACCCAATGTGGCATAGGGTGGAAATTGCCATGCCCAGGATGAGTGATGGTGTGTGTGTGTGTATGTGTGTGCACGCATTTGTGGTTGAACACAGAGGACCTACCTTTGTTCTTAACGATCAGATGCACGATGAGAGATGTTGACAAATGGGATAATTTTGGAATAACTTTCCACAGAGAACTAATCATATATTTGCACAAATTCGAAGGGTACATTTAAGATGAGTTACCGATTTCTGTGTACTCTTCAACAGATAGAAACACTTCTTAGAATCTAAAATGTTTAACTTTAATTATTTAACTATGCAGGTTATTCCTAAATACACTCTAAAATATTTAGTGATTACAGACAAAACGAAGCTCTTCCTTGCTCACCTCCCACCACCCCCTAACTTCTTTCTGGAGGTAAGCAGTGTGGGCATTTGGGTATGAAAATCTTCTCTCTGCAATGATAAAGTATACATGTTCCTAGACAGTCATTTTGCTGTTTTTTGTTTCTAACAGAAATACCATTATATTGACCACATCGTCTGGAATTTGCTCTGTTCATTCAGGAAAAGAGCCTGGAGTTCTCTCCCTGCTAATACATATAGATTCACCTTGTTCTTTTTTAAAGAGTTTATTTATTTGACAGAAAGAGAGCACAAGCAGGGGGAGCAGCAGAGGGAGAGGGGAAAAGCAAACTCCCCGCTGAGCAGGGAGCCTGATGTGGGGCTCGATTGCAGGACCCTGGGATCATGACCTGAGCTGAAGGCAGATGCTTCACCGACTGAGCCACCCAGGCGCCCCCACCTTATTCTTTTCAACTGCTGCATCGTATTCCGTGGAATAAATACACCAGCCTTTACAAAATCATTGTCTTATTGATGGACATGGAGACTGTTTTCTGTTTTCACCAACACAAATACCTTTGTCGTAATACTTCCTTGAGAGCACGCACGGATTTTCTCTAAAGGAGACAGGGCTGTGGGATGGCTGAGACGGGGATGCGAGCTGCATGTGTTAACACACCCTCCCATGATCCCCCTGTAACGGCTGAACCAATTCCCACACCCCCAGGAGCGTGAGAGCCTGGTTCCCCTCCCCAGTGCTCAATGTTAAACTTGTGGAGATTTGCCTTTTGAAGAGTGAAAATATTGCTGTTTAACGAGCCTCCCTGTTGATGAGTTAGAGAGAGCTTCCTTTCAAGATTTTTAAAAAAGATTTTATTTATTTATTTGACAGAGAGAGAGAGACAGCCAGCGAGAGAGGGAACACAAGCAGGGGGAGTGGGAGAGGAAGAAGCAGGCTCGCAGCGGAGCAGGGAGCCCGACGCGGGGTTCGATCCCAGGACCCTGGGATCATGACCTGAGCCGAAGGCAGACGCTTAACAACTGAGCCACCAGGCGCCACTCAAGATGTTTTGCTTCCCTCATTCGGGAAAGGCCTCTGCACACTTTCTCATGTTTTCAAATGGGGGTTATTTGTCTTTTTCTTTGGGGTTTGTAGGAGCAACGCTCCTTTTCGAAGAGATATTGCAAAACACAAGCGGTGACAGACAGTTTTCTCTCTTTCAGAAAGTCATAAAAGCATCTGCTTGCATAGAAACGGAGGGAAAAAAAAAAGCCTGTGGTGTGTGTCTGTGTCTGTGTTTTTTTTCCATAGCGTGACTTCAACACCCACACACGTTTAGTAAAAACGGAGTGAAGCCCCCAGAGATTGCAACGGCAAAGATGAAAGACAAAGAAAAGCAAGGTCATTCTACTAGACGCTTAATAACAAGAAGGGCAATTTTCAGCCAACAGCTGAAATGTGGCTTTTGTGTTCTGCAGAAGGCTCGCTTTGCAATCCCAGGGCCGGCTCCTTCGGCTCCTTCCCATAGAAATCTTTTTCTCTACCAGTAGCTTGGGATCTGGGCTCGTGCCCACCAGGTGCCTATCTGAGGAAGTGATGTACGTCTGTGGCCCCCGGCTGGGGTTATCTGAGAGGCTCATCGCCCGTGCTGTGACAGAGAAAGAAGAGCGCCAGGTGATAACGGGGAGTGGCAGCCCCGGCTTCTTGACTTACCCTTAACCGCAAGGGAACTTATCTCCGCAAGGCATCTTCCTGGGTGAAAGCTAAAGTCTGGGGGCTTGAGAAAGCAGGGCACTTAGGGGGTGCAGAGGAGCTGAGGAGGAAGGGGGCAGGAGATCCGTCCTCTCTGTAGTCGGTTCTGATGGGTGTGTGTGGATGAGGCCCAGGGGCAAATGTAAAGATCATCTCCGAAGATGCGTGTCGTGTGGAGTAGAGCCCTAGTTATAGGTATCGTTCCAAAAGACTCTCGAGAGGGGAGGCTCCAGCCATTTTTCAAAACAGGCTTGGAATAGGTAGTACTTCCAGCCTTTGTGAAAGGGGCTAGTGAGACGAAAGGAAGCCCAGGTGAGGTGTGCAGCAAACAGACCCAAGAAGGAGCGGGGGACAGCTTGGCAAGCAGCAGGGCCCCGCTGGACAGCTCGCGGGAGCACAGGTCGCTGGACCCTTCCCTACAGCTTCTGGTTCAGCGGGTGTGATGTATCCCACAGCTTTAACAAATGTCTGGGTGCTGCTGCTGATCTGGGGAACACACTTTGACAAGCCCTGGGCCAGAGAGAAGTTGCCAGAGAAACCTTTCATCAGGGAGAAAACAGATGTCAGGAGGTGTTTTAGACAGTTGGGTCTGTGATCTCTCCACTGGCTGCTGGGGGAGGGAAGTCAGAGAAGTGTCGGAGGACACAGATGCTCTACGGCCAAGTCTGTAGATGGCAGCTGAAGGACCACGTCTGCCTGCGAGCTTCTGAAGGCAAGGGAGCCTCGAGTCCTCGGTGGTACCGGCTGTGGAACTCTGGTGTCTTAGAAGGGTCACCCTGGCCAAAACTGAGGGCCAGGGTCAGGATTAGATTAAGCTGGGATGGAGAATAAAATATGAGTGAGAAAGAGACCACATTCCACCCAGGTATTTATTATTTTACTCATTAAAATCCTGTAAAATTGAAGTAATAAGTACTATGCATGTGGCTAAATAAAGGTCAAGTCATTCTTTGAAGCTTAAAGACAAGAGACTCCTATTCCTTGTTCCTTTTTTCCTGGCTTCCCGTCCTATTCCCCCAAACCAACATTTCTGTGCTTCTCAAACTTTACTGAGTGCACAGATCCCATGGGGATCTTTTAAATGCCAATTTGACACAGTGGCTCTGGGGCAGGGCCTGAGATCCTACATTTCTAACAATCTCCCAGGTTATGTTGATGTTGGTCTGTGGGCCAGACATTGTATTGGAAGGTTTTAAATCATTCTTTTAATTCTGTGGTTTGGTAACCAATTTGAGACATTATTCATATGCTTCTTGCTATAATAGATGAGGGTTTTCTTCCTATACCTAAAACCTTATTTATCTTTCCATCTTTATGATATAGTTTTATTCAGAATTTTTATCAATACTAATAAACCATGTTGATATTATAGTGACAATGTAAAGTTGTTCAGTGAAGAGCCAAGTAATGAACTATTTATTATTGCATTTCATTTCTCATAAAGCCCTTTGTTTTACCCAGAGTTTTGAATTGTATTTCTTTTCTTCTTACAATGTCTTGCTCATAGTAATCCTCTGTTTCTCCTCCAAAAGCTCACCATAGCAGATATCCTATTAAGTCCCCTTTTCTCTGGGGACTTCCCTACCTCCCCTCTCTCTAATTCTTCCTCAAATCCAAAACAAACCCTTTCAGCCTCTGAGCAGCCCTCAAGCCATTCACTCGTCCTAGAGAATCATCCTCTCTCCTACAATATCCTATTGCAACTCATTGCTCAATTGTTAACACAACCTTCCAAAGCCATTTAGCTTCTTCACCCCATCAGTAGGGATGTCTCTCTCTGCTTTTATCTCTCTTAGTCCTCCATTGTGCATCTACATGTGTATGTGCTCAGACACACACACACACACACACACACAAGTATATTTTTATACATGCATGTGTGTATACATATATGTGTATACCTCATGCTGATTTCTTATTCTGTCTTGTGTTAATTACTTGGTATTTGCTTTATCTCATGCACTAGACAGTGACCACTGTTAGAATTTACCAATAGTTTGCCGCACATCAGGGTTGTTTTTTACCCTTCTCCTTCTGGCTCCTTCCCCTTTCTTGTTACCATTCTCCCCTGTCTTCATTCTTCATGAAGATGCATTTTGCTTCTTCCTCTCTTCCACGTCCCTCTTTTAAGAGACATCTTTCTCTGTAGAACCAAAACTAATTCATGAAAATAACAGCTACAGGAAGAACCTTTGGGCTTTCAGGAGCCATGTGGTGGTGGAGGCAGGTGAAGGGGTGAGCACGTTGATGCTGTGTTTATGCTATGTTGCTCACCTGTGTGCCCACTGCTAAGTCCTTCATTTAATACGTATCTCTCCAATGCGTCTGAGTGCAGGATCTGGACATTTGGTAATAGGGACTGTGTCTTATATAATAACTTCTTCTTAGAGGAAGCTTCTCCCTGTGTCTTCGAATGGCTCTTCTTTTCATACTTCAGCATAAATGTCACCACCTCGTGTCCCCAGTTAATCTTCTCCCTTTATCCATACCCTTTGAAATGGACTTGGCAGCTCTCCCCATGGAGAGGTGGAGTCTATTTCTCCATTGCTTGAATTTGGGCTAAACCTATGACTTGCTTTGTCCATTTGGATGTGGACAGAAGTGGCCATGGCCAGTTCTGAACCCAGACCTCGAGAGGCCTTGTACATATCTACTCTCTCTTTTAGGACCTCATCATCACCAGGTGTCCAGACCCAGGCCAGCCAGCTGGAGGATGGGGGACCCCATGGGTGAGCACGAAGGCCGTGCACAGCCAGCCCCGGTCAACTTGTTAGCAGACACAGATAGACGAGCAGCCCCAGCTGAGGTCAGCTGAGGTTGGTCAAAGCCAGAATTGCCCAGCTGAGCCCAGTTTAAATTGCAACTTGCAGAATCAGGAGCTACATAATAATCATCGTGGAGAGATTTGTTAGGCAGCAATAGCGAACTAATACACCTTGTTTCTTTCCTTCTGAGCACTTCTCAGGAAACTCAGCTAGCTGCTCCAAGACTCCGCTTCCTTAAAAAGGACACACTCTCTCTTGTAGAATTATTATGGTACTTCATGGGTTGGTGTTTGTAAAGCTGCTGCACAACCTAGGTGCTCAGGACATTCATTTATTTTCTCTTTCCCTGGAGAAGAGTGGGGATCACAGTCAGAAGGAAGCCTGAGCTGTTCTTCTTCAGGAACAGGACGCAAAGCCATGATAAAGCCCTGAGAGACTTTGGAACCATAAGAAGAAAAGTTGTGGGAAAAGGGGAGCCAGACAAACAAACAAAAAGCCGAACTAGACCCATAAATACAGAGAACAAAGTGATGGTTGCCGGAGGGGAGGTGGGGTTGGGCACGATGGGTGAAGGGGACTGGGGTGGGGGGGCAGAAAGGAGAACCCAGGGTGAGAGAGCAAAGCAAGCAAGCCTGCTAATTCCACTGAATTAGAGTGATGTTCTTGCATCGTCATTGATCGGATTTCTCTAAGGTTGAGAAATGAAGTCTTTTTTTTTTTTTTTAAGATTTTATTTATTTATTTGACAGAGATAGAGACAGCCAGTGAGAGAGGGAACACAAGCAGGGGGAGTGGGAGAGGGAGAAGCGGGCTCCCAGCGGAGGAGCCTGATGTGGGGCTTGATCCCAGGACCCCGGGATCACGCCCTGAGCCAAAGGCAGACGCTTAACGACTGAGCCACCCAGGCGCCCCAAGAAATGAAGTCTTTTAACAAAGAAAGGACCAGCACTGTAGCTTTGGCACCCACAGAATGCCCAGCAACCATAGGGCATAGATATTAATGTCCTCTTTTACAAAAGAGTAAACTGAGGCTCTGGGATGCAGGCCCTGCAGTACATGTAGCATCGGACAGCCCCAGATGGAACCGTAACTCTGTGATGACACCCTCCGACAGCCAGCACTGCTCATGCGCTCGGGCCAGGTGCGAGGCCCCGGTGTGCTTCTTGCCTGTGTTAGCTCTTTTTGCCCTGACAGCAACCCTCCAAGGGGCTGCTATCGCCACATTTTACAGATAAGGAAAGTACTTGCCTGAGACACAGAGTAAGCGGCTATCACCCCAGCACTGTTCTGCTGAGTGTGAACCTTTCACTCTCTTTCTTGGCCAACCCCAGAGCTGGCGGGGAAAGTTTGAGAAATTGGGTAGGTAGTAGGCGCCTTGAAAAGGAAAGAGAAATGAGTGAGATCTTTGAGGGCAGCAGGAAGGAAGAACGGGTCATCTTAGAGGTAGTGGGGGACTGAGGAGTGGAAGGGGACCTATCCCCCCAGCTTCTCCTCAGAGTTTCTTGGATGCAGGACAGCGGACGTCTCCCTCTTATGTCATTTGGAATATAGGGAGAAAAGTCTTCATTAATACATGTCAGAGAAGGGGACAAGAAGAGGGGTCCCAAACTCCTACAGCTTGAGATATATTGAATAACACGCTCAACACCATGGAAAAGCGAATTCCAAGTTGAAAAAATATCACGCAAATTTCTCTCCTGCAGGACCCCTCAGAACCTTCTCTCCTGCAGGACCAATCAGAGCCTTGTTTCCTGCAGGACCCCTCAGAACCTTCTCTCCTGCAGGACCAATCAGAGCCTTGTTTCCTGCAGGACCCCTCAGAACCTTCTCTCCTGCAGGACCAATCAGAGCCTTGTTTCCTACAGGACCCCTCAGAACCTTCTCTCCTGCAGGACCAATCAGAGCCTTGTTTCCTGCAGGACTCCTCAGACCCTTCTCTCCTGAAGGCCTTCAATATGCTGCTTTGCCTGTTTTGCAAACAGTTTCACCTTTCGCTGAATACCTACCCACATCTTGGGCTGGGGAACTCAACTATGATGTTTTGGGACATATTTTTCTAAATGTGGTTAATATGGAAACTGGATGACTCTTTCTTAGATGGAACCCTGTGAGCAAACTGAGGCCCAGGATGGTGTCTTAATTCGTGATTCCCTGCATCCGGCCAGTAGAAGCTGTGTCAGTGCCCGTGTGCTTGGCAGGTGCGTGGCTGAGAAGAAAACAGAAGCCCGGAGGCCTCGGGTCAACTGCCCCTCCCCCACCCCCAGGAAGCTCTACTTTGGGCTCCATTGTAGGGACCTGATTCTTTGATGTGGTTGTTTTGATGTGGCCATTTTGAAACTGAGGACATTTTGACACAGCTATTTTAATGCTGTGGAAATTTTCTGACTTTTTAAAAACACCAGCCATTTTGAACTTTCAGCTTTTGAAAAAAAGTATCAAGTATCTGTGTGGCATGGGGTCAGGGACCAGGTGAGGGTCAACATGGTGGGGAGGACAAGAGACAGGATGAGGCTGTGGGATGGCGGGGGGGGAGTCCATATTTTTTTTTTAAAGATTTTATTTATTTATTCGACAGAGATAGAGACAGCCAGCGAGAGAGGGAACACAAGCAGGGGGAGTGGGAGAGGAAGAAGCAGGCTCCTAGCAGAGGAGCCTGATGTGGGGCTCGATCCCATAACGCCGGGATCACGCCCTGAGCCGAAGGCAGATGCTTAACCGCTGTGCCACCCAGGCGCCCCAAGGGGAGTCCATATTTTTATTTACATTTCTTACAGGGAAAAACAAAGAGTGAAAAGTTTAATGGTCTGATTTTGAGAGTCACCAAAAAGCCCCCCAGTTATAAAGCCTGTCAGTTATCAAGACCGCATGGTATTGGTGAAAAGAATACGCAAACAGATTAATGGAACAGAACAGAGAGCCTGATGACTGACCCCCATGAATACAGTCAACTTCTCTTTGGCAAAGGAGATGCAAAGGAGGAGAGAGAGTCTTTCCTACAAATAGTGCTGGAACAACGGGCAACCCACAAGTAAAACAAGACAAGGGAACGAGTGGAGACACAGACCTTGTACTTTTTATTTGTTTATTTATTTAATTTTTTAAAAAGATTTTATTTATTTATTTATTTGACAGAGAGAGAGAGAGACAGCCAGTGAGAGAGGGAACACAAGCAGGGGGAGTGGGAGAGGAAGAAGCAGGCTCACAGCGGAGCAGGGCCTGATGCGGGGCTCGATCCCAGGACCCTGGGATCACGCCCTGAGCCGAAGGCAGACGCTTAACGACTGAGCCACCCAGGCGCCCCAGGCCTTGTACCTTTTACAGAAATTAACTCAAAATGAATCACAGATCTTGATGTAAAATGCAAAACTATAAAGCTCCTAGAAGACAACACAAGAGTAAGCCCAGGCGACCTCGGGCTTGGTGATGACTTTTTAGATACAACACCAAAGACACAGACTGTGAAAGAAAGAACTTTGGACTCTCCAAAGTTACAAAGTTATAAACACCTGCTCTGCAAAAGATGATGCCGAGAGAAAGAAAATAAGCCACAAACGGGGAGAAAATATTTTCCAAAGACACATCTCATAAAGGACGATGACCCCAAAATAGACACAGAACTCGTACAACTCACCAATAGGAAAACAACCTGATTTAAAAAAGGGGCCACTGGCCTTAACAGACATCTCACTAAAGAAGATACCCGGATGGCAAACAATCATATGAGAAGATGCTCCATGTCGTATGTCATCAGGGAAATACAAATTCACACGACGAGGTATCACTACACACCCAGGAGAATGCCCAAAATTTGGGACATGGACGGTGCCAGGTGCTGTTGAGTATATGGGGCGACAGGACCGTCCATTCAGGGCCAGTGGGAATGCAGAATGGTACAGCCACTCTGGAAGACAGCTCGGTGCCTTCTTAAAAAAAAAAAAGAAAAAACTAAACATATTCTTATCACCCGATGGAGCAGTCGAGCTCCTTGGTATTTGCCCAAAGGAGCTGAAAACTTATGTCCACGTACAATCCTGCACATGGATGTTTATAACAGCCTTATTCGTAATTGCCCAAACTCAGAAGCAACCAAGACGTCCTTTAGTAGGTGAATGGATAAATAAGCCATGGGCCATCCTGACGGTGGAAGAGTGTTCAGTGCTAAAAAAACAAAGGAACCAACGAGCCATGCAAAGGCAGGAAGGAAACTGCGATGTATTTTACTAAGTGAGAGAAGCCAATCTGAAAAGTCTACACCCGGTAGGGTTCCAACCATATGATGTTGTGGAAAAGGTAAACCATGGAAACAATAAAAGATCAGCGGTTGCCAGGGGTTGGGGGGAGGGAGGGAAGGATGAACAGGGCGGGGAGCAGAGAGGATTTTTAGGGCCGTGAAATGATCCTGTAGGAGGCTCTAATGGGGCACACACATTACAGTCTGCATTTGTCCAAACTCATAGTGAGTACGACAACAGGAGAGAACCCTAAGGTACACTGTGCATGTTGGGGGATAAGGATGTGTCCCTGTAGGTTCATTGATCGTAGCAAATGTATGGGGGGGTTGCTCCTGTGTGGCAACCCGGGGTATGTGGGAACTCTCTGTACCTAAAACTGCTGTAAAAAATTGTCTTTTTCTATATATAAAAAATTATATATATAAATTATATATATATAATTACATAATTATATATATAAAAAAGCCTGTCAACACATCTGGCCCTGTCATTGTCATCGTTCAATACAAAGGCTCCCCAGCAGTTAACAGGGGCCCTCCCTCCATCTGGGGTGCGGGGAGGAAGGGAGGGAGGAGGCGAGCACTCTTAATTCACCCCGATACCTCCCAGAGGCGGAAGTGGGAGAAGGGTCGGTGGCAGAGCCGAGCTCTGGCTCGCGGTGGCCCAGCGAAGGGGAAGCTCAAAGGCTTCTGGCCAGTGGGAGCTCAGGCTGAAAGCCTGCCCAGAGACCTGGTTTCATTGTTTCTCCTGAAGTTTCCCACGTGGCAGCCCATGAGTTGTTAGAAGTGGAACCTGGGTCATGTCTTGCCTACATGAATCCCTTCGGGGACTTTCCATCACATCTGGCATCAGGTCAAAATGACAGACAGCCTCTGGCCTCAAGTCCCCACACGATTGGGCCCTTCCTGTTTCTCTGGCTGCCCTTCACACCTCTCTGTGCCCCACTGGGTTGGTCCTCTCATCCTCGGACACATCAGGCTCTTCCTGACACCTGTTCCCACTGCAGGGAATGGTCATCGCAATCTTCACCTTCGCGGGAAGATCCTAGGATTCGGGTCTTAAATGTCACCTCTTGGGCGCCTGGAGGGGGGCTCAGTCAGTTAAGTGTCTGCCTTCGGCTCAGATCATGATCCCAGGTCCTAGGATCGAGCCCCACGTTGGGCTCCTTGCTCAGCGTAGACCTGGGCTAGCCATTGTGGTGGCCACTAGCCACCTGTAGTTATTTACATGTAAGTTGAAACCAGTTGCAAGACAATAAATACAATACATCAGTTTCTCAGCCGCACTTGCTGCAGTTTAGGTCCTCATCAGCCACCTGTGGCTGGCGGCTGCCCATTGAAACATACAGATACAGAACATTGCCCCCCTGGTAGAAAGCTCTGTTATTTGATGGCACTATCCTGGATCCCCAGCACTTACAGGAGGTCTATCTTTTCCATTAATGTAGTCAAAAGATGGTTTGTAAGCTTCTAGAATGTGCTGCTGGGCTGCAACCATGGTCAAGATCCCCCTGGTCCCTGTCCTCGTGGAGCTAGTGGACAAAAAGGGGTCCTCACAAATTTTGCCCCTCGGAAGTTTGCCCGGGGACTCCTTGTACCTGCAATGATCATGCCCTCCCCACCAAACTGCTGTGAACCCCTTCCAGACTCTTTGGACTTCCCAAGTTAGTGAGGCCTTAATGGAGGAAGAGTAGACATCTAGCATGGCTTCTTCCAAAGACCCCCACCGTGCTTTTGGAATGCGACTGTCCCACTCTGTATGGAAGGCTCGGGAAGGAGTCAGGATTATGACTCTAGTTTAAATACGGAGAATCCGGAAAGCAGAGGCTGCAAGCAAAACGCATTTCCTCTCTGCCGGAGACTGTTAGACACGTGGAAGGTGGGGACAAGCAGGAGGGAACCTAGACATGGCGCTCCCGTTGGCCCCTGCAGCTAGGTATGTGGGCCTTTCCTCTGTTGCAGGCAGCTGAGTTTTGGGCTGCTGCAGCAATGCTCCGGGTACTCCCTCAGCTGGCCCTGGGACTGCCCTGCCCTCTAGAACTCTCCTATGTCAGGGTGAGAACACAAAGTGAGAAATGCCCTCTGTCAAAGGACACCTGCAACTCAGAAATGCCCAGCTCTGAATTCCACCTGCACATGGAGAAACACGGCGAGGGGACAGAAGTCGGGGGTTCTCCCCACGAGGAATGAACCTCCACTGGACGACAGCAAAAGGAATCGTGTTGGTCTTGGCTCCTTGAAGAAATCAGTTCCCTCTCTCTCCTCTTCACATCTCCCTGCCTCACCAGCCTTGAGCCTCCTCTCTACATCCCTGGGGCGGCTGTTCTAAAGCAGCCCTTCTAGAACTTGGTGCTGCCTGAGCGTCCCTACCTCGCCTGGACCCTGAGGGACCACACAGAGAAGGAAATCACCCCACGACAGCACATTTATCCTTCTCTTCTTCCCTGACCCCCTCTCTGACTTCCCTTCCTCCCTCCAGGCTCACCCCAACCCTCAGCGTCTCCCTGGGATGCCCTTACGTGGTGAAGAAATGGCCTGAGGCCTGAGGAGGTGGAAACACGGGGGCTCCTGCACCCCGAGCACGTGTCAGCCTCCTGAAATCACTCCCAGGTCCCAGGCTAGCCCCAGGGAGAAGGAAGGGCCCTGTTCCCCAGGCCCGAGGATGGCCAAACACCAGTTCAGGGAGCATGTCTCCTCTCTGTCGCTCCTTCTTGTGTCTGTCCAGGATTGCCAATGCAGAGAAGTGAAAGGCCAGAGCCCTTGACACAATACTCACCGACTCTGGGCCGAGTAGCAGGGAATTCACGGCTCCGTCAAGGCTGCTGAATCAACTGATGCTTTCATTCTTACTGCTTATGGTCTGGAACTCTCGTACGTGCTGTCTGTTGGCCTTTCCCATGGAGAGAGTAAACCGAACTTCATCGGATGCAGCCCTGGGCTCTCCGGGGACGGCCGGGCCGAGGGTCTGGGGAGGGCCACCCTGCCGCTCCGGTGAGTCCCCGGGACGATGAATGCACCGAAGAGAGGATGCCGGTCTCCACGAGAGTGCAGCTGTGATTTTCCCCCAGAAGGAAGATAAAAGAGACGTCTTTGCTGTAATGATAACAAGGAACCGACTTGGGTCTTTCCTCTGTTGTAGTCAGCAGAGGCTACAGCTGCTGCTTCTGTCCCGCGATTATCCGCTTACACGCACCTGACCCTGGGACCCGGGGCGGGGGCGGGGGGAGGGGAAGTGGGGGGTGTGCAATCGCATCGTGATCGAAGACCCTACCATAGCTGTGGGCTGGAAAACTTCATCTGTGAGCTCCGTTAAGGATATAATATTTCATATGTATTGGCTTTTCCAAAAATGTCATCGAAAAGCCGTCATGCATCAGATGAAACGTGCTGTCGGTGTCCGTGTATCTGATGGAGAGTGGTCACGTCGGAACAAAGGTTTACTGTATCTGACCCCGACTTTAAGGGGTCTGTGACCCTCCAACCCTCCCTGGCTTCCTAGACACGCACCCCACACGTGATTTTCTAAAGCAGCACTATTCAGGAGTGTTTTCCGAGACCATGCTGTCTTCCGCAGAAGCCCCGTGTGGCCCCCAAGTACTTGCAATGTGGTTGCTGAGACTTACATTTCAAGTTTGAATTTGAAAAGGCCCCGGTGGCCAGTAGCGACTGTGTCTCTATCAGGTGGGAGGGCTCCAAGGGTTTGGGTACAGCTGTCAAGGCCAAAAAGGGTGGCGGACCGTGCTGGGGGTGCTGGTCCCATGCAGGCCCGGCCAGACCTTCCCCCCCGCCGGAAGACCTTAGAGGTGCACACCCTTAGCAAGCTGGCAAAGCTGACCCCGGTCAACAGCCTCTCTTTCCCCCTTTTCCCTGTAAGGAGCTGTGCTGTCGAGGAAAAAGACATTGTTCTTAGCCTCCCCCGCCTGTAGACGAGTCTTCAGAAAAGATGGTTTCCCTTAGCCCAGCGGTTCTTGGTTTTTCACTTCTGATTGCAAATCTTCAACTCTGCTGTTTGCTGGAACTGCAGCTGGTGACTCCTCGCTCCCCACCTTCCTGGGCCACCCCACCAGTGACAACACAGGCAGGGGTGGCCTGACTTCCTTTATAGTGTTTTGGCCGATATTTCCTGCCCAGAAAGCATAAAAGCTTTGCCCCTCAACCCAGGCAGAGAGCAGACCAGCCTTCTGCCCCCAGAGAGCAGAGCAGCCTTGCCCCCTACACGGAGCTGGTGGGGCCACCTTCTGGAGTCTGTCCCGCTGCCCTCCACAGTGAGTATCACCCTTCCCCTCTGCACATCCCAAGGTCTCCTATGCCCTCCCTTGTGCATTGCTTCGATGGCTTCTAAAACCCAGGCTTTTGCTCATTTGTCCAGTGGTTATGAGCACCAGGCACTTTGCTAGAAGCTTCCAGGGACGCAAAGGTGAATCAGGTAGTGGCTTGCCCAGGCTTCTTAGGATGAGTAATAAGACTCCCCCTCCCTCCCACAAATGTGAAGTAAAGGTTCAAGGCAGTCTGTTCTGTGATTTGTACCTTACAGGAGGGAGAAGCAGCCCCTCGGGACAGGTGACAAGAAGGTGGTCAGGTCTAGGAGAGTGAAGCGCCCAGGAGGGCCTTGGATCTGAGAGATTGCCCCACGGACGGGATGTCTCGGGCAGCACTCTGCATTGCAGTGAGAAATTGGAAACAAGCAAACTTTGCACTAGGAGGTGACCGGTTAAGTGAACTGTGACAAAGCCAGACAATGGATTACCCTACTGCCATCCAGTCTGATGACGGCGCTATGTTAATTAGCAAATGTGGGCTGGGAAAGAGCGTAACTAGAAAGCTGGATCGATAATTGTTTGTGCAGTCTGATTCCCTTCCCAATAAGTGTGTGGGTGAGGTTATGTTGCAGGGAAAATGTATAAAAGGATGCATCTCAGAAAGTGACCAGCAACTAACCCAAGAAAGGGCTATTTGAGCAGTTTTCACGGTCTCCATCGTATTGATTTGCTCTGGGGTGGGGTTACTGTTGTTGTTTTGTGCAATATGAAATGCACAAAATCTCCTTTATAATCAGAAGAAAGCAAAGCTCCTTTATTTTCAAGAACTCCTCAGGGACTACGGCTTTGTCCTTTCCCATGCACCCTCTCCAGTTTCCCATCAGCCGGGGCTCTGTAGTCGCCCAATGCGGCAGGCGAGCTGTCCCCGAGCCCAGCGCTGGACATGAGGGGCGGCCACCAGCCTGCCGGAGCCCGTCTCCTCCTCCCTCTGCTGAACAAGCCCCTGGAGCTTGACGCCTTTTTTCTCCATGTCTGTCTGTCTGCTCTGAAGCCCCCCACCAGGACTCCGCACTCACAGGCTGCTCAGTGCAGCGCCCACGGCGGGGTAAGGGGTGGGCGCCTGACGCAGGCTTGGCCAGCGGACGGCCTGGTAGACAGCTCAGAGACCCTGATTTCAGACCGTGTGAAAAAAAGCACAGCTACCAAAAAAATGCAAGAGATGATTCAATCTCGGTGTGGCAAAGTGAACAAACATCAAAGCAACACCCACATTCCTGACTCACGTATCTGTATCCAATTCTCCCGCTGCAGTGAGCAGGGAGGCTGGGGCTCCATGGTGATTTTTTTTTTTTTAAAGGAAACTCTACACCCAACACGGGGCTTGAACTCAGGACTTACAGATCAAGCGTGCCAATGCTCTGAGTTAGCCAGCCAGGCACCCCTCCATGATGATTTTCATGTTGATTACTTAAGGACAGTGGAGAACAGAAGAATAATGATTGGATAGTAAAGAAGCCAGCCCAACTTTTCCCAGAGTTGTTGTTGTTGTTGTTGTTGTTGTTGTTGTTGTTGTTGTTTTTTGTAAAGTAGCAGCTCTCCTTTCCACCACCACCAAAGCTCCTGTATACATCTCCTGTTTTCTGGCTTTCATGCCTTTGTGGATACGTTTCCCTGCCCTCGAGCAATGTTCTTTCCCCTCACTGCACATCCCCATACTCTCCAGTCTTCAAGAATCAACAAAAAATGTCACCTCCTCAATGAAGCCCTCCTGGGTTTCCCCATGCTGGAGTCCTGACGTCCTCCTCCTGATTCCCAAAGCGATTGGTAGCATTTAGCATTATTGGTATTTGCAGCGATGACGTATCCATTGTACTTGAATGTGAGCTTCTTGCGGACACGGATCATGTCTCATACCGTGTTTAAGCCGAGCGGGTATATTCGGTGTCAAGACACACTGAAGGAGTAGCTGGGGTATGAAGAATGTTCCCTCCTTCTCATATAGCCCTCTGCATTCTGCAAAGAGCATTGCACTTGACGCTTGCCACAAGTCTTTGCAAGCCAAGGACATCTAGGCTCAGTGAGGACATGTCACTTCTTGCTAAGTTCCCACAGGCAGAAAGGGATGGACCCAGGGACAGCTGGGGGTCTGTTGTGCTTCCCCTCACCGCATCCGTTATGCTGCAGGACACAGGCAGGCTTTTCAGATTTGAGCAATTGCAGCCCTATAATGAGGCCACACTGAGCATGGCGGGGACAGATTGGGGCAGCGCTGAGGCAGATGCCGGGGCACTCCCAGTAGACCTGAGAGGGGCCTGCTTTCAGTATGTTTCGTTCTATGTGGGTGTTTGCCTCCTTCTCAGGGGCGAGAAGAAAATGAAAGCGAGCTTGGAGATTTTGCAATTGGTGCAATAAAATCTCCCAAATATTCTGATGGAGGAGGGGAACTAGATGGAGGGCCGTCTGCAGTGTCTTTTGTTGGTGGGTCTAGGAAGGAATATGTTTTGATTTTACTCTTTTTGGCTCTCTCTAAATTTTCCATGAGCCAGAAACACATTGACAACAGCAGCAAGATAAGCCTTCACAAAAAAACTAATGTAGGATCTCGAAGTTGCAAAAAGTAGCCACCGAGAATTTTTTTTTAACTTTTTTTTTTTAAAGATTTTATTTATTTATCTGACAGAGAGAGAGACAGCCAGCGAGAGAGGGAACACAAGCAGGGGGAGTGGGAGAGGAAGAAGCAGGCTCCCAGTGGAGGAGCCCGATGTGGGGCTCGATCCCAGGACCCTGGGATCACGCCCTGAGCTGAAGGCAGACGCTTAACGACTGAGCCACCCAGGTGCCCCAACCACAGAGAATTTAATGACTGGTCCTGGCTACTTTCCAGGCCGGCTGGAGCCGGCTGTGAGAGCCTTCTGGGGACGAGCTTTGCAAACAGGTGTATGGTGTAGGGAACGGAAGCACACTGGGGCTTCTTTAAAAAAAAAAAAAAAAAGGCGGCAAGTTATTTTTATGAGAGTTCTTAAAATTTCATGCACAAAGTAAAATATTTAAATAGTTTACAAAACCTAAAGGGAAAAAAATGAAAGTCTCACTTTCCGCTGGCCATAACTGTTCAATCTCCTTCCAGAAAATGTTTCAGTACTGACCAGCAGTGAAGTGTGTAACTTTTACATATTAAAAAAAAAAAAAAATCAAGCAACATGGTCTTCCACCTTGCGTTTCTACCTAATACTCTTGGTGACCTCCTTATATCAGTGTGAGGTCTGTTTTATTCTATTTATGGGGTACTTGTGTTTTATTGAAGGATGTATCAAAATATTACCAATTGCTGGGTATTTAGATTATTTCTAGTTTTTTTGCTCTGAAAAAAAAACAAAACGCTGCCGCACGCATTTCCCACGGTGTGTCTTTACGTTCTTTTGTTAGACTGGCAATAAGGCAAATTCCCAGTGCTGAGTCAGGGCTGCTGCGCTTTGTAAATTTTGACAGAGAGAGCTTCTGCAAGGCTGCACAGGGCAAGGTCAAGAGGGCAGGAGGGGTGCAAATAGCAACCCTCCTGTCTCCAGCCCTGGGGAAACCATGGAGGGCTTCACTGAGGAGATGACCTTTTTTTTTTTTTTTTTTTTTTTGCTGGCCCTTAAAGCTTGGAGAGCGGGGGACACGCAGTTTACACTCCCCACTAACTGGCTATTAGCTAACCATAACCGAAGCCATTCTTTCTTCTTCATGTGACTTTCTTCCTTGGGAGTTTGCTTCTTTCGATATTATCTCTTAATAGTCAGTCTTTTTATGCAGGTAGAAAGAAAGCCCCAGGTACTGGAGATATATGAAGTGATTTCTGGCTAATGTCTCAAAAAACAATCTCCCTGTCCCCCAAGCTGTAATAGAATTACATAAGCTGAGCTGGGAATTTCCACATTTAACTGGGCATTAAAAAAAAAAGATTTTATTTTTTAAGAGCGTGATTTGAAAACAAAATAGAGGACGGGAAAGTCAGTGGGACAATATGGAATTGGGGGGGAGGGGCGATCCTCTGTGATGAGGCCAACGTCCCTGCTCCCGGTCGAACAGCCGCCCACTAATTTCAGCATCCATTGGCGAGTTTCCAATCCCAGGACTCCTTCTATATTTAGTAGCTGGCACCATATATATATATTTTTTTCACTTTTTTTTTTTTTAGAGATTTTATTTATTTATTTGACAGAGAGAGAGACAGCCAGCAAGAGAGGGAACACAAGCAGGGGGAGTGGGAGAGGAAGATGCAGGCTCCCAGCGGAGGAGCCTGATGTGGGGCTCGATCCCAGAACGCCAGGATCACGTGCCACCCAGGCGCCCCTACTGTTCACTTATTTGCATCAGTATGGGCTCCTGGAGCCTCACGTAGCTGGATGTGCTAGAATGATCGCCACCATTACTTAATTTGCTGCGCAAATCACCTCCGATTTGGCTAGTGGGAGCCCCAGCAGGTTGGCACCTATGTCCTTTAACGAGTCCTCATGGTCCTTCAAACACTTGGTTCCTATGAGAAAGAAAAAAAAAAAAAAAGTCAGTTCCAGGTTCCTCTTAGTTTCCCTGCCCCAGCTCTGGAGTCAGACATTTGTCCAGAGTCCCGCTTCCTTTGGTAGAAGAAGGTGTTTAGAAACTAAGATCTGGGCACTGGGTGCTTATTTTCATTGCTCTTGGGTCCTCTCAGGAGAAATACATGTGGACATACACACAAATCAATCATCTACCAATCATCTATCATCTATCTAGCCTTCTATCATCTATCTATTTAAGCTTTAAAAACATGAGTTCAGGGGCACCTGGGTGGCTCAGTCGGTGAAGCATCTGCCTTCGGCTCAGGTCATGATCTCAGGTTCCTGGGATCAAGTCCCGCATCGGGCTCCCTGCTCACCGGGGAACCTGCTTCTCCCCCTTCCTTCTGCCCCTCCCCCTGCTCGTATGCACGCTCTCGCTCTCTCTCAAAATAAATAAATAAAATCTTTAAGAAAATAAAAATAAAAACACGAGTTCATCTTGAGGCCTCAACTCCGATAAACAGCACAAGGCATTCTTGAGAAGCTGCTGGCAAGAAGGTTGCCAGGAACAAGTTCTGGCCGCCTTTTTCCTCGCCTGCTAAAGGCCAGAGAGGACTCTGAGGAGGGAAGAAAACCAGAAAGCTTTCAGGAGATTTCACTGTTTGTCCTTCCTTCCGTTGAACCATTTTATTGGGGTCCAACTACAAAGAAACTGCACACGTTTGAAGTGCAGAATGTAAGTTCCGACATGCGTACGCGCCCACGAAACCGTCGCACGAGCAGTAGAGCGAGCCTATTTGTGACCCCCCAAGGCTTCCTTGTGTGCCTTTGCACCTCCCCCCGCCCCTCGCCCTCCCCTGCCTATTCTCTCTCTTACCAGGAAATCACGGGTCTGCCTTCTCTCAGGATAGATTAGTTTGCATTTTCTAGAATTTTATGTAAGTGGAATCACACGGTATGTGCTGCTTTGGTCTGGCTTCTTTACTTAGCATAATTATTTCGAGACTCATCCGCGTTGCTGTCTGCATCTGTTGTCCGTTCTGATTCCACTGTGTGGCCAGGCCACGGTGCACTTATCCCTTTCCCGAGACTTGACAGACATTTGGGTTGCTTCCAGTAACTGCTGTTACAATACAGCTGCTATGAGCGTGTGTGTATCAGTCTTTGTGTGGACGCACGCTTGCGTTTTTCTTAGGTAAGTAACGAGCAGTGGTATGGTCAGATCACAGGCTGAGTGTATGTTGAACTTTTTAAGAACCTGACAAACGGTTTTCCAAAGTGGTTGTACCACATGTCAGGTACTGAAAACCACCGTTCTTTCAGGAAAGGAGGTTAAGTCATGATGTTGTGTTATGGAAAGGAAACCAACAGGTTAGGGTTGGATCTATGAAGGGGAATTGTTTTCTTCTAGAAACTTGGGGTGTGGTGCCTGACATGGTTCTTAAGGAATATACCTGCTAAAAGTATAAAAAGAAATGCCCGGCCCGGGCAGAGACCCTTCCTTGAAGAGAGGCAAGCCGTTGTTCCCTGAGTTATATCGCGGTGGGTTTATAGAGATTCAAAACACATACGAACAACAGCCAAGATTTATTTAAGTCACTTGGAGGCCCTTTGTGTTAGGGAACTAAGTACATCTTCTTTGTTAAACAAATCCTGGGACCTCCTTTTCCTGCTGGAGGCAGGGGACAGAGAAAATAGGGCCCATTTTCCTGTCCTGGGGTTGTAAATGGAGCATGTAGGTAGGAGAGAGGGCTCTAAACCCCTCTGGGAGAGGGACCCCGATGCTGGTAGAAGCCAGCCCTTGTCCTTGCCATGTCCTTGCCATGTCCTTGCCACCTGGTTATCCCACGGAGTCTGGGCTCAGAGGGTTCTCAGGTCATCCTCAGTCCCGTGATCTTCAGGAGACCCCTGGTTGATAACATAAGGGGTATTTAGCAAAACAGACCGTGACTGAGAAGTTGAGTCAAGAGAAAACAAGCTAATGTAAAAAAGATGTGCTGGGAAAACATTAAGGCCCTGAAGGGCTCTCAGGGGAGAGGTTTCTCTCCTTCCTTTGTTAACGACTAAGATCCTTTTGAAATCTAGAATATTCGGCTTGACATCAGTGTCCCATGGATGCTGACTCTTGCTTGGGAGTCTTTCTTTTCATATGAACAAATGAATTTAACACTCCATTTCCATCTTTAGGTGTTTATTACTGTTCTTTTGTAAGACAGACCTCTTTTTGATTTTTGTGCTCTTTCTAGAAGCGAGCTCGCATCTCTGGTCCATCATGGTGCCCACAGAATTCACAGTGAGTACAGCCATACTCCTCAGTCTCCTCCAAATCGTCTTGCCTGTGTTGGGGGGTGTGGGAAGGAACCCTCTGTGCGGAGGGATTTCTCTGCCTGGTTTCCGGGGGCAAGATCTCTACTGAGCAGTCGAGGCCAGCACAGAGGGCTTTGCAGACACGCAAAGCCAGAAGAGCTTTGGCGTATGTGGTGAAGTGAGAGGAAAATGCTATCTTAGATTTTATTAACAGGTAAAGGTGTTGGTGATTTTTAACTTGATATGTTTGGTTCCCTGTGTCTGTTCTCAAGTTGAGACAAACAAGGGTGAGGAACAATGCATAATCTGGTTTGGCAAAACCCTTGGTGAACCCGTGGGTTGGGCTTCTTGCGTAACAGGACAGAGCCTTCGGAGAAACCACAGAATGGTATATGGGTGTTCAACTTGTAAAGTTGCACAGGGCCCGTATTCAGAAGTGCCACCTGCTTGATTTCATGCTCTGCTATCTTGAAATTCTTACCAAATTTTGCTCAAGGGATCCTGAACATTATGTCGCCTGTCCCAGGGCTTGTGTATGTGCACGCACGTGAAAGGGTGTGAGTGTGTGTGTGTGTGTGTGTGTGTGTGTGTGTTGGTGTTTCATGAGCAGAGGATACATAGCTTACAGGAGACTCTGAGAAATCTGGACCCAGAAAAGTGCAGGAGCCTCTAGGACCTTTTTGGAAGTGTGGTCTAGAGAGGAGAAATCAGAATCATTCAGAGTTTGATAAATTTTTGTGCCCATCCTTGGTCCCAAAGGGGTCCTATCCCATCTGAGCCCTTGTCACATGTCCTGTCTCTGTTGGTTTGCCTGTGTGTGCCCTCCACTAGGAGGTGGGTCCCACAAGAGCGGGAACCACGTTTGATTGAGCCGCTGCTGCATTTTTAGCATGCACACGGTACCTGACATAGCCTTGGTGCGTGAGGAACATTCGTTGAACATATAAATCTGTTGGGTGATCCAAGCAGACGTTCTCAGAAATGCCTCCTTTCCATGCATACACATCTCTACCTCATCATAGACTTTTGGGATTGGGAGGGTCACGTGGCCCCCGCCCCTGCCATCCTGCAATCCTCCAAAGGGTCCTCCTTGACCTAACGGTGTCTGGTATCTCCGTGCAGAACCCCACCTCTAACATATCTGATGACTACAGCTACCACTCCACGTCTTCCATGGATGACGACCCCTTCGACTACGGGGACATATACTGTAAGAAAAGCGACGTCAGACAATTTGCGAGCCACTTCCTGCCACCCTTGTACTGGCTCGTGTTCATTGTGGGCATCGTGGGCAACAGTCTGGTCATCCTCGTCTACTGGTACTGCACACGGGTCAAGACCATGACCGACATGTTCCTCTTGAATCTGGCGATTGCCGACCTTCTCTTCCTCCTCACCCTTCCCTTCTGGGCCATGGCCGCCGCCGACCAGTGGAGATTCCAGCCCTTCCTGTGCAACGTGGTCAACAGCATGTACAAGATGAACTTCTATAGCTGTGTCCTGCTGATCATGTGTATCAGTGTGGACCGCTACATCGCCATCGCTCAGGCCATGAAAGCACAGACCTGGAGGCGGAAAAGACTCCTGTACAGCAAAATGATTTGCTTCACCGTCTGGGTATTGGCGGCCACGCTCTGCATCCCAGAAATAATGTACAGTCAACTCCAGAAGCAATCTGACATTATCATCTGCACCATGGTTTACCCTAGTGACCAGAGCTCCAGAGTGAAGTCAACCGTCTTGACCCTGAAGGTCATCCTGGGCTTCTTCCTCCCCTTTGTGGTCATGGCCTGCTGCTACACCATCATCATTCACACTCTGTTACAAGCCAGGAAGTCATCCAAGCACAAGGCCCTGAAGGTGACTGTCACCGTCCTTACAGTCTTCGTCCTATCTCAGTTCCCCTACAACTGCATTCTGTTGGTGCAGACCATCGATGCCTACACCATGTTCATTTCCAACTGTGCCGTTTCCACCAACATTGACATCTGCTTCCAGGTCACTCAAACCATCGCCTTCTTCCACAGTTGCCTGAACCCTGTGCTCTATGTCTTTGTGGGCGAGAGATTCCGCCGGGATCTTGTAAAGACCCTGAAGAGCTTGGGTTGCATCAGCCAGGCACAGTGGGTCTTGTTCACGAGGAGAGAGGGAAGCGTGAAGCTGTCATCCATGCTGCTGGAGACGACCTCGGGGGCCCTCTCCTACTGAGGGGTCTTCACTCTGACATGGATGGCCCTTTCTGGAAGTCACGAGAAATACAGGTACAGCTGTCCCACAGATGCGACTGGAGGGAAACCAATGAAGAAGAAAAAGGAAGCAGGGGAGAAAGAAAAACCCAGAACGGCATGAATTTGGACGATGACTTTAGTTAGAATTTCCAAGCCAGAGTTTTCCAAATTGACTGGTTGTCCCATGAGACTGTTGCTTGGTTCTTGGCTGCAATGGCTGCAATTTTCAGAGGAGGGCTCACAGACGGTCTTGCAGACCTCTCTGGCTTTTTGCCACTTGCCCGAGCATTAAAGCAGCCGACCTCTGGAGGGTTTCTGTGATTCCATGGCTGGCTGCAGGGTTGACCTGCCCAAGGACTCCGCTCTCCACTCGTATCACAAGGGTTGCTCAGCCTGGGCAGGGACCCCTAAAGCCCGAGCAGGCAGAACCGGCCCTGGCTCTGTCATGGGCTCACTCTGCCGAGTGGCTTTCGCGATGGTCAGCTGTGTCGACTCCCTAGAAAACGGGTTGGTTTTATGGACCCTATTGTTTCTGAGCTTGCGGGAAGGATATCTGCCTCCACGTTGCTTCTCCTTTTCTTACTGTATCGTGTTGATGCATTCAAAGGCTTCCGATTTAGAGATGAGGCTGAGAAGAAAAGTAATGCAATTCACTTTTGCTTTGTGTCTTTTAACTATCTGGCTCTCACATGTGAAAACATTTATATATTAGAAAAAGTGCTTTTTGATGACTGTGTAAAATACCCATTACTTGTCACTTTCTTTGTCATTTCTGTGTTTTATAAGTGTTCCATTAAAGGTCCAATAGCCACATCACAGTGGGAAAATAAGACTGGGAAAAGGAAATAAAATCTCCAAAATACCTTAAAGCCATCTTGACTGACTGTTGTTCTTGGTTTTTTAAAGATTTTATTTAAATCAAGTTAGTTAGGGGCGCCTCGGTGGCTCAGTCAGTTAAGCATCTGACTTGATTTTGGCTCAGGGTTGTGAGATCGAGCCCCACATGGGGCTCCCTGCTCGGCAGGGAGTCTGCTTGAGATTCTCTCTTGCCCTCTCTCTCTGCTCCCCCCTCTCAAATACATAAATTCTTTAAAAAAAATAATTCCGGTTAATTAACATATAGTTTATTATTAATTTCAAGGCTAGAAGCCAGTGATTCATCACTTGCCTACAACACCCAGCGCTCATCACAACAAATGCCCTCCTTAATGCCCATCCCCCACTTACCCCACCCCCAACCCCCCACCTCCCTTTGGGTGCCCAGTTTTTATCTCTCCTCCACTCAAGCTGATTTCCCAGGTTTGTCCCAATTAGTCTGGTGGAATTTCCAAGGGGGGCTATTCAAGTGGCACACAGAGCACCTGGCTTTGCTACTTGCTTTCAAGGAGGCATCTGCTTTTCTCCGTGTGCTGTGAATCACCGGGGTTTCAGGCCTAAGACCATGGCTTCCAAAGGGGACACAGAACCCTGGACTCAGCCACATCCCCCTCCTCCTCCCTGCCCACCTCTAAAGTACATGTTTGCGAGCAATACAGGAAGCACAAAATGGGCCCCAACACGAAGGCTTCGCTAACCCAACCCGTGTGCAGGTGGCTGGGGGTAAGTAAGCATCAGTCCGGGACCAGCAGGGCGACACGGGTCCCAGTGCAACAAACATTGCTTGCAGTCGAGGGGAAGGTGATGTCCTCAAGGCCAGTGGATGGACAGAGCCATCGCTTGGCTACCGGTCCCAGGAAAGCCGGGTGGCTTTTAAGGAACTTGGGAGAATAAGCTAGAAGCATGGGCCACACCTAAATAACATGGTGCAATGAGGTGGAAGGAACACCCCTGAGTCTGGCTTTTCCGTTCAGTGCCCTTCTGATACTGCGCTTCTGGGACCATGTGTCAGGGGGCCCGGTGGAGCTGGGGAAGTGGGGAAGGGTGGAGGGAGAAGGGGTGAGCCATGATTGTGCTTGCTGGGTCTACACTCGGCCTGGAGTTACTTAAGACACACCAGAACGGAGATTCAGTAGGAGTTGAGAGGTCATGCACTTTTGACCAAAGCATGTTAGTTGGGGGAAAAAAACCAAAACGCTCAGGACTCCACTTTTCTCCCCCTCTGATTTTTAAGAAAGGGGGTGTGGGATGCCCTGAGAACGACAAACCCTGAGTTACACCCGACTCCCAATGGCCATGCCTAGTTCCAAGGGCTTCCTTTGGGACATGCCTGTCACTGCTGTCCCGGACCTAACACAGCTCCAACATGGGATTAGACAGGCTGCCATTGAACCACATGGTAAAGATTTTAAGTATGTTTTACGACAAATTATCTTAGTTTTTAAATGATTGCATAAATAGGACCATTTTATGTTCAAACGAATCTAGGTTTTGGTAGCAGATTTATCCTAAGATAAAAACGTTGGAAGAGCCAACACGGGGAAACCCATGAGGAACTGTGACTCACTCGGCATTTCTAGAAAATATGCTGTGTGAGTACTTTTTGAAATAAAGATAAAAGAGGGTTATCATAGCAAATTATGGTTGATGAGAACTCCATAAATGAGAAAAATCAAGAAACTGAATGAAAGATGCTGTGTGTTCATGATCAAAAAAGAAATCATCTTGGTTTTACCAAATTTTTTTTTATAACTAATTTTAAGTCTATACATCACAACAGGATGACCAGAGATTCGTTCTTGTGGGGGTGTCTTTCAGGCCTGCGGAACATTCATTCGTTCGGCAAACATCTGTGTGTATATTATGAGCCGGACCCTCTCTGCTCACTGCGGCTGTAATAGGTTTACAAAAACTCTTTCTCTCAAGGTGCAGACCGGTCTGTGGATAGTTCCCAGGACGAGTTGCACATGGGAGCCTCTCTGGGTAAGCCTGTGCGCCAGCATCTCTGTGTGTGTCCCGGAGGGGCTGTCTGGGCCAAACGCCCTCACCCCACCCATCATGCCTTGCTCGAGGTAGACACGCTATGCTGAACTGACCCCTTGTTAAAATTTAAAACTGGTCAGGGGCGCCTGGGTAGCACAGTTGTTAAGCATCTGCCTTCAGCTCAGGGCGTGATCCTGGCGTTATGGGATCGAGCCCCACATCAGGCTCCTCCGCTGGGAGACTGCTTCTTCCTCTCCCACTCCCCCTGCTTGTGTTCCCTCTCTCGCTGGCTGTCTCTCTCTGTCAAACAAATAAATAAAAAATCTTTAAAAAAAATTTTAAACTGGTCATGTCTCAAATGTGTAGTTCATATATCAGAACTTGGCTGCCAGAGAACTTTGGAGAAAAGAGAGCCTGGCAACCTTGAGCGATGGGATGTTATGTCCTTAGGGTAGCCATGGCGTCCTGTCACCTACGGGCAGCCTGAGAAGAATCGGTGGTCAGGGAAGGGCTGGCTAGAGTGGGACTGGACACAGTGACTTCCCATGGCCTGGCGTGCGGCACGGGTGGCTGCCTGCTGGCCCCTGCGAGAGAGGGAATGTCTTCTCTATGGCCACAGACCTTGTTACAAATGGGCCCGTGCAGGGAAGTGACCAGCCCCGGCGAGCGCCTTCCATCGCGCTGGTGGCCCTCCGCTGGAGGCCGTCGCCGCTGTAGTGTGGGGGTGACGGGAAGTGGGTCCACCATGGGCTTCAAGGCCCCGCGAAGGCTGTCCTGAAGCACGAAACCTTTGGACATCGACTTCCTGCTCCAATAAATGAAAAGCCGTCCCCCGTGTCCAGACGGCTCTTTGGTGTCTGTAATCTTGGACGGCAGCTTGGTGTCCCGATTCTGACTTGGCTCAAGCTTCCCATGGGGTTCAGGTCGAAGGATGAGCAAAGCATCTCTCAGCCTCCCCCACACCCCGGCACTGGGGCACGAGGACCTTTGTCCCGCACTGGACTTGCCCTCTTCCTCCTCCTACACTCTGGGCAAGGGGCTCGACACGACTTTGAAGAAAGGGAGATAACAGGGCCTCCAGCAGCCTCCCTTACACATTTCAGGTGCTCAGAAGGAATTTCCCTCTTCATTCGACAAGTCGACAAGTTGTTTACTGCGCATACTCGATGGATATGGGGCTGCAGAGGGCGGTCATCGTCACAGCCAAGACGCCCACGGTGCTTGTGCCGGGCAGTGTCTTTCTCCCCCTCCCCACCGACCCCTCCCGTTGCAGTTCATGGCTGTGCCCACCTCCTCCTGGGAGCAGAAGTGTTTCTCTAATCATTTCTATTTTATGGGGACAGAGGCCCCCGTAGCTAATGTCCCATTCAATGTCTTTCTTTGGCTTTTTCTATTATGAAAACCTACAAAAGACCCACAAATGTGTCTCTCCTTTTGACTCTTCATGAGCTCCCTGCACTCTTGACATACTTATTTGTCACCCTCAATCCTGGTACCGCAGGCTAAGTGAGAAATCTCTGGGTGGACGGAGGCGCACCGGCTGGACTTCTCCTCGAGAACGAGCTCGCAGGGAATGTGGTCAGCACGTAATCTCCAGCTGCCGGTTCCTGCGGGGTCCACCTGCGCTGAAGACCACAGCTCTGGCCGGAGACTTGTCACCCGAGGCCACTGCATGCAGGGCCTGAGAGGTGGGGGACGGAGGCTGTCCTTTAGGTGGCACTTGCTCCCGCACTCCTTGCAGGGCTGGCCCAGCTTCGTCAGCCTTGCGTCACTGGTCACTGTCAAGTCTCCCTCTCCGCCATCCTGCTTCCTCCCACTTCCCTTCATGGGGGTTGATCCCTGATAAACACCCAGCCCCCCAAACTCCAGCTCAGTGATCTTTCCACCAGCGGCTGCCAATTCCGAGAGCCCATGTATGATGGGTACAGAGCACAGGGTGTCCAAGGGCCACATAGCGTGGTGAACATCCATCCCAGAACACGTCTCAGGAGGCTGGGAGCACAGGCTGCATCTGATCTTAATTCATCTATCGGAGACCTTGGGAACCAATGCAGGCCAGGGCCTTGCTGTGCAGGACAGCCTCCCCGCCAGGACCTTTCGGCCACTGTCCCTGGCTTGTTCACTCCATGCTGCGTAGATACTGGGATCAACCCATTTTACAGAGGAAGGGGCTGAGCCTCGGATGTGTTAAGTAACCCACCCAAGGTCATGTGGTTAGTAAGGCTAGTTCACGGACAGGGTATGCCAGGCCCTCCTCAAGCCGTGGCCTTCTGCGTGTGATGTCATCCGACCATGCTCAGGCAAACTGGCCATTGCTTTGGAGGGCTGGCCAACAATTGGCAAAATACCAGGCCGAGTACCAGGGGATACAAGGACAGATGGACAGACAGCACCGCATGCAAGCTCTGAACGATGCCATGGGACAGCCGGGGGCCCTGCTGATGCCTCCTTCAGAAGTGGGGTGGGAGGTGAACCAGCAAAGGACGATGTCACCATCCTCACAGAATCGAGAAGGTTCCTACCTGCTCCCTCTGCTGGGGCTCCTCCCCAAACACTACAGCTGTGAGGCCTCGGACTCTGCTGCAGGTGTGCGTGCGTGTGTGTGCGTGTGTGTGCAGGTGCAAGAGCCGTGCATGCCCCCCCCCAGGCCTACTCCTGGGTCGCAGTGCACCTGTGTTGGCCCCCCCCACCCGACCGCCCCTGCCTCCGCCTTTCCTGGCTACTCCCTCACAGACTGCCCCTCTGCCCCCTGCATTGCTCTGAGTGGCACCACTGAGACCCCAGGGGACAGAAGAATCACCCACCAAGCCCTGCTCACACTCCTGACCCAGAAAATCATGAGATGTAATAAAACTGCTATTACTGCCTTAAGCCACTGAGTTTTGGAGGAATTGATTTTGTAATATATATATATATATTTGACATAGCGTTCTTTCTGGCTTATTCACAATTACAACAAAGAAGTGATTTTACAAACTCGCCGGTGCTCCAACCAGCTGTGTCCTTGTTACTTTTGCCACAAAACTCGGTGGTATGACGCAGTAGCCACTTTACTGTGCTTACCGTTTTGTGGGGCATGGGTTTGGAGACGGCGGGGCATCTGTGGCTTGGGGTTGGTCACATGGCTGCTGTGAGACATCGGCTGGGATTGAGGTCCCCCGAAAGCTTGACAGGGTGGAGGTCAGGCTGTGTGGCTGGCACTGGATGCTGGTGGCCACGCAGGGCACCCACATGTGATCTCTTCAACCTCGGGGTGGGTGGGGGGGCTTGTGGCACTTGGTTTCCCCCAAGCAAGGGTCCCAGAGAACCTGGGGGAAGTTGCAGGTCTTTTTCTGGCCTGGCCCTGGGAGTCACCTAGTATCCCTCTGGCTGTTGTCCCCTGGTCCAAAGGGTGCCGGGCTGGCTCAGAATCCTGGGGAGCAGACACAGGCCCCACCTCTTACGGGAAGGGTGTCATCTAACTTTGGGGTCGTGTGTTAAAACCATCACAAGCTGCTGCTCTGTAAATGAACTTGCCTTCAACGGCCCCAGTCACTCCGTCCCCCAACTGCCTTGCAGACTAGTACCCAGGGAGAAAAGAGCCGAAGAGGGGAAAAGGTGTATGTAGACGACTTTCTTAATAATCGCTGTGCTCACATTTTTGAGTGAGTCTTTATGGGAACCACTATGCGAGGCCTTTGGTTTGTAACTAATGTCTAGACCCGACATGGGGATCGAACTCACAACCCTGAGATCGAGCATCGCCTTCTCCACTGACGGAGCCAGCCAGGTGCCCCAGCAAGGCCTTTTGTGATCTTATGCTGTCTCCACAGCATCCTTACCAAGTAGCTACTGTTCTGTCTCCCACTTAACAGGTGGAGAAACTGAGGCACAGAGTGACTCAGTTTCCCTTGCCTCAAGTCACGGCTGGGAGGTAGTGGCCACCAGAATGCATTTGTGGTTTTCGGATACGGGAATCTGACCTCTTGGATGCTCTGTTAGACTTTCTCTCCGTTGGAGGGCAGGCACTTTTGGGGTCAGTTCACACCTTGGAATCCAGGTGTGGCTCTCTTCCCGCAGAGGCCCTGAGGCAGGAGGGTGGGGTGGCAGTGACCGGGTCAGCCCCTAGGCAGGGGAGCAGGAGCCCTGCCCAGGCTTTGGCTTCCTCCCAGGCCCCCCCCCACCCCCCCTGGCTTCATGCAGTCAGGCTTACTGTTGGGCAGTTGACCCTTTGGGTGAATGTGGAGAGATATTAACACGTTGTTACGACTTGAGCTCACAGGAACTGGGTATTTGGTTGTTTATTGGGAAATTGAGATAGCCATGAGCTGATGTGATTTGTTTTCAAATTTTAAAGATTTTATTTATTTGTCAGAGGGAGAGTGAGCGAGAGAGAGAGCACAAGCAGGGGAGCAGCAGATAGAGGGAGAAGCAGACTCCCTGCTGAGCAGGGAGCCCCATGTGGGGCTCGAACCCAGCACCCTGGGAGCATGACCTGAGCCAACAGGTGCCCCTGTTTTCAAATTTTAAAAGTTAAACTGGCGTGTAATAAAAAGAATTCTATCGTATAGAAGGGCATACCCTGGCACCACCTCCAAAGCCCGGACAGGTCCCCCAACCCCATTTCCAGGGGCAGCCAATGTGAGGCTTCCTGTGTCCTCATCCAGAAACACGTACAGCCGGGTTCCGCTGCCCCGTCTTCTGGTGTGTGGGTGTGCGCTCCTTCCTGCCACCCCCCGTGACACCGTCTTCCTTGCTGTTGCTGTCACAGACGACGCATCATTGGAGAGTCTCGTGCGTGCCACGGCGTGCATGGTTGGGTGTGTCTGGGGGCGAAGGCCAGTGTTTTCCCGAGGAAGGTGGCACCAGGGTGAAAGGGAAGGCACAAGAAGGACAGATCATCAGACTCTGAGGTGGCCTCTGCCCCCTGTGGTCCCCGTACGGTTCACAGAGCCACCTTGCCGTTCTCCCATTGAAAGCGGTCTCTCTTCCCACGCCTCACGTCTGGGCTGGCCTCGATGCTTGCTCTCGCCCACACAATATGGTCGAAGTGATGTCGTGCCAGTTCCGAGAGAGCACGAGGCGGTGCGTGTGCATTTGCTGTTCGAGAACCCGGCCCCGCACTCCCCTGAACCAGCCCGGCCATCCTGCTGGGGGCGGGAGGCCAGGAGGAGCCGGGCACGGTGACCTGGCCAAGGCTTGCCATCGTAGGTCTAGCCGGGCCCCCCAGCCCTCCCGGCCCAACCAACTGACCAAAGATGCGAGAGTGAGGCCAGCCGACCATCAGACAGCAAGAGCCCAGACGACCTCAGTGACCGGCCCGCGTCAGTCCCCAAGAACGCCTGCGTCAACCTGCAGCTCTGGGAGCTAAATAAAAGCTTCGGGTTTAGGCCTCTGGTTTTGAGGTTGCTTGTTATGCAGTCTTACCGTGACAATAAATAACCCCTAAAGCCCTGTGTGTGGAGGAGGATACACATGAAGGGGGTGAGGGTCAAGGGCTGCCACAGCAAATCCAGCTTTACGGAGGAGGTATTTAAAAAAAAAATCACTGGATAATCTACATTGCGGTAAAATGAAACCGGTTTAGAGGAAACCGCTCCCACCGCCGTCGCAGCTCGGCGCAGGGACAGTTGGGGGCTCCAGCACGGGTTCACGCTGCCCCGCGGCCCCAGGCCTCGGGCTGCCTCACGGCGAGAGCGGGGGGAGCGAGGACGTTTGCTACCGACTGTTATTAACAGTCCAGTGCTGCGATGAGCTGGTTTGCCTCTTTTTCTTTTTTCATAAAGACTTGCCAGACCCCAGAGTTCCTTAAGTTCCTTAACCTTTTTTTGGCCTCATGGACTCCTTTGGCATCTGATAACGCCTCCTGCCCCTTCTCAGAATGTTGTAGAATGGATGAAATAAAATATATAGGATTACAAAGAAAACCTCAGTTGAAATACAATTCTCTAAAAATTAGAACAAATGGACGAACTAGTAAGGTGCCTGCCTTTTCATTTTTAATGCATTACGTAGGCTCTACCAGCAGGTCTAACGCTGACCTTCGTTTCAGAGCGGCGATGACATTTTGCGAGTCATAGCTGTCATGTTGTGCGAAAATATCTGTCCTTTTCCTTGGTGACAAAGTCACAGGTCCGGCTGACATATACTAGTGTGACATGGTCTTTACATTCATGATGGAGGGAAGAGCTATATTTTAGCTCGAAGTTGGGGGAAAGATGCCATTTCCCTGCCCCCCCCCATCCACATGCGAGAACCTTCTGAATTCTGGGGATGGACCAGGTGAGGAGCCCATGTTTGACCTGATCTTCTCCAACACACATCCAGCAGTACCAAACTCCTGTTTCTACCTGTAATCCTTACATTTTGGACAGGAGTGGGACCACCTTGGATTTGGGGGAGGGAATGTTTTTCCACTTAGAAATGATCTGCCGGTTAGCGGCATGTCCTCGAAGACAAACGCAAGCCGTAAACGAAATCGTGGTCATGCCAAGGTCTGACCTGCAGAACAGTTTCCTTCCAGGTCATCTGTGGAGAACTAGCTTCTTCTCCAAGGACGAAATCTCCACCACTTCCTCGCCCAGTGCTTGGGCCAGTGGGCAGAGGGAGAAGTCCCGGTTCCAAGGTTTAAGGGTCACTGGTGGAATCAAACATGGGGACGGATCCAGGAGCTTGGTTTACCCCTTTCCTCAAGTTCTAACCAAAGCGGTGACACAGCAGCGACCCTCAAGGACCCGCTCGGTAACTTGGGCGGGAAGCAGCCTGATGCACTGGACTTCACGTGGGTGTGAATGTGTGATCCTCTCTCTGAGAACACCCCGCAGTTCTGGGGGGGGGGTCCTAGCTGGTGAAGGGCTGTCTCTGCAAAGACCTTTGGCCCCACGCATGGACCCGTCTCTCGTGCAGAGGCCTCATGGTGGGGGCGACGGTGGCTGCTGCCCCCACGTCAGGGCCTTTCTGTAAGAACATGGGAAGCCCTGAAGCCAACCCCAAGCCAGAGGTACAGACCCGATGACCTCTTCCATGTCTGCAGCCACCTTCTGTGTGTTTGGTCCTTCCACTAAAATGGTGGTATGTGGTGCCTGGCTTTGGCCACACCGACGCTGCCATTTTCCCCATGGCGCCCTTCCTCTGATGAGAAAGGGGACTTCCGCTAACCCAGACTCCGGCCTGGCCCTCCCTGAGGCCTCCGGGAAGCCCCTCCCACGCATCCCTCTTGCCTCCCCGCCTCTTTGCTCTCCTATCCTCTGTCCCCACACCCCTCCCTCACCTCCTTCCTTTCTCCTCTGGGAGAAGACAGTGCCTGCCCCACTGACCTGGCCCACGACTGTTCCAGCCTCCCCAAGGAGATTCCTTCTCTCCCGAAGTCTCACTCAGAGGCCTCCTTGGGAACAGAAAGCCGGGGACGCCCCCCCCCGACCTGACATTGCCTTCTCTTTGGTGATTCTAGGGAGCCCCAGGCCCAAACCCGAACTACCAGCCTGGCACTGAGGCCTTCCTTTCAGGGAGGACACTCACGTGTGACAGGTTTGGTGATGCCTGGCTCCCTTGGTTCATTTTTGAGCTAAGAAGACAGTTGATTCCAGGCTTCAGGTGGGGCAGCCGTGTCAGAGACAACCACAGTCCATCTGTGCCAGAAGGTGTGAGGAAGCCACACCAGGCCCCGTCCTCCCGCAGCGCGCGAGGATGGGGGAGGGACGGGGGACAGACATCAAAGGCCAGAGGTTGGCGATCACACTTGTGCTCGGCTTCACCACCCTCCAGAAACCACAGGTGTGGGAAACGTAGAAGGCTGACCTTTCTGTCAACCCTAACCCACTTCGAATGGCTTTCATAATAGCTATGCTCTCCCCCTGCTTTCTGATGGCTTCAGCTCCAACTGCTCTCTCAAAAAAAAGTCCATTTGCTCATCTTGGGTGACAGGTTTCACCCATCTATTTGCTTTTCGGAGGTGTGTGGGTGGCAAGCTCCTCTCACCAGATTTTTCCCACGCATCTTCAAACCGAAAGGGCTGACCTGCCAAGAGTTTCCTTCTGAGTCCCCAGGGGAAACTCGACATCCTCCAGCACCACTGGACAGTGGGGCCGGGAGAGGCAGGGGACCACCCGGTGCCACGGAGCCTGCAAACACGAAGCTGGGCCTGGATCCTTGGCATTGAATGCAGGGCCTGGAGAGCCTGGACCAGGCTCCAGTCATCTCGGGTTACTCCATGGTTTAGTGAGCTGGGTGGGGTGCAACGGGGATTTTGACCGGATCCCAGCCTCCGGTGCAGCACACTCAGCCATGTGGGTCTCCGATGGTTCTCATTCCAGCACCCAGCCCACGTGGCCACCAAGTCTCTGGAGGGACTGTCCTGTTACTAAGGAACTCCCACTGCGTTGTTCTGGGCGCTGGCTAAACCAATTTTCCATTATTTCAACCTGCTCACTGGACAGTAAGAGGCTTGACTTGAGGGCATCATTAGTAGAAGAGGGGGTATGGGGGGGCAAGATGGAGAGACCAGCTCATCTCCATCCTCCCCACACCTCCCCCGGCAGGCTCGCCCTTTGCTCTTTTCTGCCATGGGAGTTTCAGGGCGGGATTGTTGATGGCCTTATAACTGACCCAGGTATAAGGGGACTGACCAGTATCGTCATTGATTCCATAACTGTCGAGCACTTTGGGGCACTCGACGCTGTGGGGGTGAGTGAAGGGAGGGAGATGAAGAAGGAAGCATGGTCCTTGCCCTTGAGGGACAGCGTGGCTATGGATACAGAAAGTGTGACTTATTCCTGCATGACTGACTCAGGAAGAGGCCACATGAGAATCTGGGGACAGGGGGATGGCTGAGGGTGGAAGGAAGGGAGATGGAGGGAAGGGGGACTGGGGGTGTTCTGTGGGGCTCGAAGCACTCGAGGGAAGGAGCCCTTACCATCCCTGGATGCGAGGTGTGGGGTGCGTGTGGACGGACCGCCCAGCCCGAGCTCAGTCTGACCGGCCCAGAAGTAACTGGGTCACGTCCCTCCTGGTCTGCGTCTGCTCTCTGCTGATCCAACACGAGTAGCTAAGTCGCAGTGGGAATGGGACTCCTTCCTCTGCCAGCTGCCTTGGCCCGGGGGTCTTGCCCTGCTTTGTACCACAGGTCGACTGATGGTGGTTTTCAGGCATCCATGACCTTCCCTCTGACCTCACTGTTCCGGTAGGTCAGTGGTGGGCTCTTTGCTCAGTGCTCTGTGAGCAGCTCAGGAGAGCCGGGCAGCTCATGGGACGGAGGGCGGTGGGCTGGAATGACACCTTGGCTCCAGCAGGTCTGAACACTAACCTCGGGGCAGACGGGGAAGTATCCAGATTCCAGGCCACATGGCAACCTCTGAGAGTATCTGCCAGCTTGAGCCCTTCTGAGGGGCCAGCCTACAAGCTGATGCCCTGTCTCCCGGCAGGGCAACTCAACTCCTGGTCTGGGGAACTTTTTTTTTTTTTATAAAGAGATTTTATTTATTTATTTGACAGAGAGTGTGGGGGAGCAGGGAGGGAGAGAACGAGCAGGGGGAGAGGCAGGCAGTGGCAGAGGGAGAAGCAGGCTCCCTGCTGAGCAGGGAGCCCCATGTGGGGCTCCATCTGGATCATGACCTGAGCCAGAGGCAGACGCTTAACGACTGAGCCACCCAGGCGCCCCCGGTCTGGGTAACTTTACCAACGGGCCTTACATCCCCATGGAATGAAAGACACCGCTACTCACCTTGTCATAGTGTTTGCTTTATTTAAATCCTGAGGTTAAAAATAAAACTGTTCCAAATGGTGCAGCAGGCGCTATAATGGAGTACGTTTGGGGACACAAAGGTTTCTCACCCCGTCACGCAGGTGGGGTGCTGGCATTTGATGTGCTTCTGGGTAATTCTTTGGCAGGTAAGAATGCAATGGGTTCCCAGACCCACTATCCCATAAGGCCTCGAGAACTGAGGATTCATCAATGAAAGTGCAATTCGGCTTTGGAAGCCGCCCAACGGACGCGCGGGCGCTGCTCTGCGGCCCCCAGAGGCAAGAGCGTCTCTGGATAACATTCGTCAAGAGGCTCTAAGGAAGCCTGTTCATCGGCCCTGTCTCCTGAAATCTAAACACAGACCGCATTATTTTTTAAAAGCGATTATGAGGAAAAAGGCGTTATTAATTCCGTCTTTCCCATCTCCTTGGAAGAATCACAATGCGATGAAAACACTTCTCCAGGTTTCCATGAAGAAGCTAAGTGTTTGGTAAACATGACTGGCTGGCTCACTGGTCTGTGCAGGGCGACCCCTGCTTCTCTGAATCACGGACGCCTCTCTCTGCTCTCATTCTCAACCCCTTGGAGCCACGGATGGGGCTCTCATGTAGTTACGAAGGTGGATTTTAAAAAATGAAACTCCTAAAAAAACTGAAAAATCAGCGGCCATCTCACCAGTATCCCATAAGGCACAGACTCGGAGCCGTCACCCCCAAATGGGATTTCCTTTCATTTGAGTCTAGGACGGCTAGCCCACCCAGGGAGCGGATAACTGAAAAATTTCAGAAAAGCCATCCTCTTGATTTTTCAGTTATGTTATGTGGCTTTTCCTTTTCTACTTTTCAAACTCGGTAGGGTTTTTCAGTTCTAGATTCCTTCTTGGTCTGGTTGACCTGGAGTCCCGCAGGCTCCGGCCACAGGCGTGCTGCAGTGGCCATGCTTTATCCCGACGCCCTTCCTCGCTGTGGGTGAGTGTGCCTGAGGGGCCGTATTCTCGGGCAAGGTTAAGATTAGTGGCTGGGGCCCAGGCAGAGGCGAACAATGCAGCGGGATCAGCGCTACAGAGGGAACGGCTGTTATTCAGAGAGCCGGGCCATCCGGGGGCTGCTGGATTTTTGCTTTCTTGTTTTGTTTTGTGTTGAATAGTGATCTGGGGTCCCACTGATGATTTCTAGTGTTACTCAGGCTACGGGCTGGGGCCACCGCCTTTAATAGCTACTCTTCAATGTCATCTGCATTTTTTAAAGTACCCCGACCCGAAAAATCCTCAGTAAAGTCGGGAACCTGTTTAAAATAAGAATAAAGCTATTCATACAAGCCACGCTGAAACAGGCCACCATGTTCTCCAGTTGCATAATGCACAGCAAACTCGGGCTCACACGGCAAAGTAACAAGGGAAAAAAAGTCTGTCCAGCACAAAAATAAATAGGTTGCAGAGTCAAGATGTGACCGCTGGGGGAGCGGGCAGTCCTCTGAAAGACCGTAGTCAACATTCCAGGGGGTACACACCACAAGGGGCCCCTGCTCTGGGGGGGGGGAGTGGCTCTGGGCTGGCTTTGCAAGAACCGAGTAGTTTTTAAGCTGTAGTTGGTCCCCTGCCAGGTTGAGTGACAGAGGTTCACCAGGGGGCTTGGATGGAATGTTCCAGGCCGTTGGCAGGAAACATAGGGGCTGTTAGCTGCACAGGATGGTGGCAACACCATCCACTGGCCAGTCTCCACGGCATCCTGGGAAAGCACTCAAAACAAGACTCCAGACTGCTTTGGGTTCTCTTTTGCTAGTTTTCTTGTGGTAAACCACTCATCCTGATTACCCTTTCCAGAGGAGACGGTGGGCTCAAAGGCAGGGTAACTTGCTCTGGAACAATCCTCAGGCTCTGTGGGACACCCGTGAGGACAAGCGTGAGGCTAGGGAGAGTCTCTGGGAGCCTGGCTGCTTTCTGCCTTGGTGCTGAGCACAGTCAAGACCCTGGCCACTGGAAGATGCTAGGGACCCTGGTGGTTTCCTGCCAGAGGCGGCTGGCTGCTCCAAGGAAAGAGGGCAAGAGGCTCGGCTTCTCTCTGGGCTAATCTCTCAGGAAGGTTCTGTTCACCGCCCACTCCCCCGCCCTGCCTAAACTGACTGCAAGTGGCCAAGTCCCCTATTTGAGTGAAAGCTCCGAGTCCCCTCTGCTGGGTGGTGGCTATGGGGTCTGTGCTGCACCCGGCTGGGTGGCTCTGACCTGTGCTTGACCTCTCAACATTAGCCCGACCAGGCTCGTGGGTGACAGAATGAAGCTTCCACGTGGTGTGACTTGACTGGTCACCAGGCCAGCTGGGGAACGGGCTGGGCCCAGCGCTCAGATCCCCAGAAACGCTGCCCGGTGCTCTCCCTCATCCCTGGGCAAAGGGCCCCATCATCAGATGGTCTGCTCACCTGTGCAGGTCTGAGCCCTGACTTCAGGCTCTGGCCTCCCCGAGAGGCCAGCAAAGGTGAGCTCCCTACGGTGGGAGGAGAAAAGGCCCAGAGACAACAGGAAGACCATCTCCTTCTTGGCCAGGGAAGGGAAACTGGATTCATCGGCCCCATGGGGAGATGGCTCCTGGCTGTCAGGTGTAGACTGAGCCACAGGAAGTGGGCACACGGGGTGCCGGGGACCAGACGGGTGGGGAGTGGGGACCACGAGGTGACCTCAAAGCAGATTCATGAATTATGCCTGTTACACTTGAGTCACCAAAGACTTTTGTTGAGAAGGCCCGATTTTTGGACGTGGTTCTTACCCTGTTGATGAGCATTAGTAAACGTGTCTAAGGACGAGGCGGAAGCTCTTACTTACATACACAGACAGCCCAGCCGCTGAGTAGCGAGTCCTAAGGGCCACGCACGGTGCCGCTTTGCGGTCACACTGTCGTCGTCCGTGCAGACAGTGCCTGCAGGACACGTCCTCCGTGTGGTGGCTTCGGTTTCCCCAAGCATCTTCACTTCTGATTTCTTGGCCGATGTTTTCAACTACTGAGGGGCCTGCCTGAGTGAAGGGCTTTGCACGAGGACAGAACTTCCCAGATGGAAGGGCCAGGAAGAATGTGCAGCTAGAGGCCCCTCCGAAATTGCTGCGTATTGGAGCAGCCCCAAATTTACTGGGGCAGGAAGGGACAGAGGCCTGATGGGAAGAGGCTGGTTGGGGCTTCAGGAGCCACCCCCCCCATGCCGGGGCACCCTGACTCTCACGATGGCCCTATGGCCTCCTTTTCTTGGGAAGAGGGCCTTGCAGCCTGAGGACTCAGAGGGTCTGGCCAGGACATCCCGGCTCATGGTCACCCAGGATGCCTGGCCCTCGCTGGGCAGAGGGGGCCCTTTCTCTTCACGCGCAGAAGCTGGGATCACTGACTCTGGCCTGTGCAACTCTCCACGGAGGCCAGGGACCAGCTGTGGCTCCAGGAGGGGTCGAGGGTCTCCTGAGTGTTTAAACCTTTGGCAGAGTGTCTCGTTGGGTGTGAGGACAGTTGGGTCCCTAATCCCTGGAAACGCTGCTTGAGCCCTTAAAAGCTACAGAAGCTAAGAGTGACGGTGCAGAGCCCTGAGGACACAGTGCTTTGAGGGGTGGCCGGGGGCCTGTCTCCCAGAGTCACACACTGGTCACATTCAGAGCGGCTGCTTTTGGGGGTTTTGTTTGTTTTTCAGTGCTTTATGTGAAAGGTGAGCAAGAGTAGTGTTTCCTGTGGGTAAAGTGAAACTATTAGAATCTAGAATCCAGGTGCTTGAGGCTACGGGAAGTCACTTCCATCGTAGATCACAGGCCTGTCAACTGTCAAGTGATAAAACACTTTCTTGGAGACAAACCTGAGGAAACAGAAGTGGAAAAGGAGGGTGTCGGTCGGAGCGCCGAAAGCTGGAGGGCCACGGTGGCTGCTGGGGCCTCCTCGGGGGCGGGGGGGGGGTTTCCCGTCTGTCCGGCAGAGCTCTGCCCAGGCAAGGGTCGGGGGTCCCGGGACGTCAGCGTGACTTCCCTGGGGCTTGGTACACAAACACACAGACACCTGTTCTGAAGCTGTGGGGGACGTGGGGGCTTCAGGGGGCAGAGCAGGGAATGGACTCTGAGAAGAGGTTTCTGGAGGAGGCCAGTATGGATTTCAGCCCTGCAGGGCACTGACTGCCATCCATGGTTTAGAAATCTCCAGCACGGAGTCAGGTGGGGTGGGTCACAGCACGGCGGCCGCCTCCAGCGGGAACCAGGGGCCTGCTTGGGGCACAGGACTGCGCTCTGCCCTCAGTGTGCCTCCCCTCAGCCTCTCCGACAACCCGCTGGGAATCTCAGTGAGGTGGGGGGTGACAATGCTCACTGTCTCTGCAGAGACGGGGCTCAGGGGCACTTGGAGCTCTGAAGGCAGCTCTCTGGATACGCTGGGCTTGTGCCCCAGGAGTCCGGCTAGTTCAAGGTATGCGTGTGCTCATGGGGGCTACATGGGGGAGGGGCAGGAGAGGGGCCAAGTGGGAAACTCCTCCTCTTAGCCCCTCCTCTGGTGGACGGCCTTGGCCACAATCCCTGGGCGTTCAAGGCCGGGAAGTGCTGAGGGGGTGGCACAGTTTTCCCGTAGAGTATCGTAGCCAGTTATTCTGCCAAAAGCCAAGTGAGCTGGGAAAGGTCCCCATGTGGGGGGATGCGGCCGCTAGCTCAGGGCCCCACTCAGGGAGGACATGGCTGGGTGCTGGTCAGGCAGGACTCCTAAAAAAGGCGGCCCCAACAAAGACCTTATGCTGAAGCCAGAAGACACCAAAGGGATGGGTCCCAGCAACCTTAACTGCCCCTGTCTCGTGTCTCCATGAAGTGGGACCCAGGCTCATGGCAGATGGTCAACCCATGTGTTCCTCTCCCCAGCTTCCTTCCTCGGCTGCCCCTCCAGCCTGTCTCCCTACGTCCCCAACTTCCTGTCGCCCAGCCCTTCACTCCTGGACCCGTATCTGGTGCTTTGATGCAGTTCCTCCCCCAGACAGTATACACTGCTCCCGCTGCCATGCCAAGAAGGCCCAGGGCCCCCGTCACAGCTCTTGTCCTGGCCTTTGTTTCTCTCTTGATTGTCTGTCTATCCATCCATCCATCCACCCACCCACCCAACCATCCATCCATCCATCCATCCATCCATCCATCCATCCATCCACCCATCCATCCACTGTTTCTACTGAGCCCCTCCTTTGGGCCGGGCAGTGGGAGCCTGGACATCCAAGAGAGTCAGGAGGGCAGACTGGTGAAGTCCAGAGCCTGGAGGCAGGCCCTCTGGGTTCCAACCTGGCTCTACCACCACCAGCTGTGCGACCTGGGGATGCGTTAACCCCCTGGTCCTCAGTCCCTCAGCAGTGCCATGAAAACGGTAGTTCCTATGACATGGGCATACTGTGGGGCTTAAGTGAGTTAATAAGAGTGGAGGGCCGAGGATTCACCCCACATGTGCTAAGACTGTACGTACTAGCCCGTGTTTTATAAAATCTGTAACAGACACTAGACCACCACAGTCTAGGGCTCTAAAACTTAAAAAAAAACTCTTAATAATAAATTACTGATAATTAGATAGTCTCTTCTAAACGTCCACCTCTGCTCTTGCGGCCAGGCGGCCGGTGAACCCTTCCCGCTGCTGACGAGTGAGGTGGCCCTACCTGGAAAAGGTGTTGTCGAAGATGAGCATGTAGGTGCCCGGCGTGCGGACCTTGAGCTGGCCCTGGATGCTCTCCTTGTGGGAGCTGCAGCGGGTCGTGGGGATGAGCACCTGGGCGAGAACAGGTCAGAAACAGCGTCACGGAAGCTGAGGGCCTACGGGTCCTCTGGGCAGACCCGTTATTTGGGGGAGGGAACAAGGCTAGGGGCCCTGGCTGAGGTCACAGCTGAGCAAGGCTGGGGCTGGGATCAGCCCCAGGACTGGGGGTGGGTGTCTGGGATCAGCCCCAGGACTGGGGGAGGGTGTCTGGGATTAGCCCCAGGACCCGGGGGGGCGGTCTGGGATCAGCCCCAGGACTGGGGGTGGGTGTCTGGGATCAGCCCCAGGACTGGGCATAGGTGTCTGGGATCAGCCCCAGGAGTGGGGGTGGGTGTCTAGGATCAGCCCCAGGACTGGGGGTGGGTGTCTGGGATCAGCCCCAGGAGTGGGGGGGGTGTCTGGGATCAGCCCCAGGACTGGGGGTGGGTGTCGGATCAGCCCCAGGACATCGAGGGGCAGTGTCTGGGATCAGCCCCAGGAGTGGGGGTGGGTGTCTAGGATCAGCCCCAGCACTGGGGGTGGGTGTCTGGGATCAGCCCCAGGACTGGGGGTGGGTGTCTGGGATCAGCCCCAGGAGTGGGGGTGGGTGTCTGGGATCAGCCCCAGGAGTCGGGTGGTATCTTCCACATGCCCTGCATTTGTGGATCACCTGTGGTAGGGGAGGAGACTACGAGCACAAATTTCACCCAGAATCATGAACTAGTTCCCAGCCTCCTCTCACCACAGCCAGAATGTTCCACCACCTGGAGGAGCAGGCCTTTTTTGGCTCCAGGAAGCCTGGGCTTATTCAAGGTGAAATCTACCTGTCTGGCTCCTGTTGGGCCTTGTGCTGCCTGGGGTGAGGGTGTCTCGTGGGACAGGCTGAGCCCCTGTCCACCCGCCATCTCTCCAGCACTTCGTGAAGCTGCTGAGCCCTGCCCGCTCTGGCCTGAACAGGCCCGGCTCCACCCGTGGCTTCTCACTTGGCCCCAGCAGGCTGCCTCCCCTCCTGCACCTCCCACACGTCCACGGGCCCCAGGGCCCTCTCATCTTTCCGGGCCTAAGCCTCAGCCTCCTATTTACCCTCTGCCTTCCCCAAGAATGAGAGATTAGTCCCAGGAAATATCTAAGGGCCTCACAGTTGGGGGGCAAAGCTGAGCACAGGGCGAGTGCTGGACGGGGCCAGGGTGTGTGTGTGGGGTGGTCTCTCGATGGCCAGTCTCTCCCATGAGGGCAGCGTCTGCAATCTTCTGACCAACTAAGACAGAGTAAAACTGAAGATATGGAGGGTGCCTGACTGGCTCAGTCAGTTGAGCATCTGATAGGAAATGAGGAAATGGGAAATTAGACAAAGCCAACCAAAATTCTGAAAGATTTTAGAAGTGATCAATACCCCAGTGGGTCTGGTCTCAGAAAGCATCCTTAAGCCGTCCACGTGGGGCTGACTACACGTGAATGGTCACACTAACCAGCGGCTTTGCAGGCCACGGCTTACACCTTAGCAACCTGGAGCTCCTAGGGTGGCGAGCTGCCCCACAAGGGAGCATTTTTATTCTTTACAAAATTAAGTGCTGCTCCTTTCTCAGAAACACAACTTTCTGAAATTCTGTTACCTATTCCTTGTAAGCATTTTTTACCCTGCACAAAATGACTGAATCCAAAATGCCTGTAAGGATGTGATGGCTTTTTCAACTCACACTTGAACAGAGGCACATTTCTGGAAACCCTACACGTTGGCCACAGAGTTCCCAAAGTGAAGTATGTTTCCACCAAAGGTTCTGCCCTCAAAGATCTTGTGGCTTAACAGAGACAGAAGACAAAAAACCATTCAGCTGTAACAGTGAGCGGGTCACGAGGGGAGAACCGGGAGGGGTGCCCATCCCAGCCCGAGGGGGAGGAGGGGAGAGAGGCACGGTGTCAGGGAGGGTATCCTGGAGGGAGCAACGCTGAGCTTGGACGAGTTAGGTGGTTCGAGAGAGGCCCGTCTGTCCCAGGCAGAGGGGAAAACGTTCAAAGACATGGGAGAAGCGCTAAGATTTACTCTGCCCTGAGATAACCAGAAATAGACAAAATATACAGGACACTGGACATCAGGCAATGGGCGACAGTGATCTCTGAGGGAACAAGGTGAGCCCCACAAGTGCACCAGTTCAGCACTTTGAGAAGAGAAGACAGCACCAACCAGACGGGACAAACAGAAAACAAACAGCAAGAGGACAGACTCAAGCCCAGCCTGATCAATAAGCACACTAAATATAAATAGTCTAAACATCCCAAATAAAAAGCAGTCAACCTGACCCAACCTCCATCATGCCCGTAAGAAGATGCAGTTTAAATATAAAGACACAAATAGGTTCAAAGTAAAAGCACGTAAAGCGATATATTGTGGTAGCACTAAGTCAAAGAAAGCTGGATCGACTACGTTAATATCAGACAAAATAGATTTTATATCAAAGGATGTGGCCAGGGATGACTTCATAATGATAAAGGTGTTAATGCATCAGGAGGATGGATGAATCCTCCACGTTTATGCCCCTAATGAGCTTCAAACACACGAAGCACAAGTGGTCAAACTCCAAGGAGAAATAGGTAAATTCACAATTAGCGGTTGTATATTTCGATACCCCTCAATAATTGATGGAATAATAGGCAGGAACCCCGTAAGAAGACGGAAGACTCGAAGAACCGTATCAACTAATTCAACCCAACCGACATTGATGGAACACTCAGGACACACCTTCTTCTCCAGTGCGCCGGGGACACCCAGGTAGGCCATCTTCCAGACCATTAAAAAAAAAAAAACCCTACCTCATACTTAAAAGGATTCAAGTTGTACAGTCTGTTTTCTGACGACAATGGAATTAAATCAGAAATAAACAGATCTCTGGAAAATAACAAAAATATTTGTAAACTAAAGAACACACTCTTCAATAACACGTGGATCAAGGAGAAATCAAACATCAAAACGGAGATCCCACAGGCATGGGAGACAGCGTGTGCAGCATGTTCCTGATACCACAGGACATTTGCACTGGCTGGGAGCTGGCGCCGGTGAGGGAGTAGGAAGGGCCTGAGACAAGCCTGGAGGGGGAAAAGATTCACGAGGACTCACTCTGGGTAGGATCTGGGGCTAGCCACTTCTGTGCTTGGTCTCATTACGTTCCATTAAGGTTCTAGCATACTCTAGTTCCACCCGGGACTGAGAATTCTGGGAGGATGCTACGTTGGGTCTGCTTCCGGGGTGTGCGACCTAACAACTGTGACCCTGGATGCTCCAGCGAGCACAGGTGGGAAGGAGCCGCTGGACAAGAAGGCCTGCTGTTTACACAGGGGCGTCTGGGCGCCCCACGCCACATCTCAACCTCAGCATTTATTACCTTGACTGCAAAACAACAACTGAGAGCTCGTTAGGCGGGGCCTCTGAAGAGAGTACGTCTATAACAATATGCTTCATTTCCTTAGAACATTCTAGATGACAGACTTTTCGTTCACCTCAGCTCCGGTTTTCCCACCATGGTCGAAATCTGTGAGATCTTCTCTGGTGCCAAAGCCCCGCAGCTGAGGGGGTGGGGAGAGGATGGGGGTCTCGGGAGTAAACCCGAGGCAGGTCTCCGCTGGGTGAGCTCTGGGAGCGCCTCCCACCAGCCTCTAGTGCCTGGGCGGCCGTGCCCTCGTTCATGCCATGTGTCTGCAAGACAGTCCAAGTTGCTTTTATCGATGTTTGGACGGGCTCCCGCGGCCCGACGCTCTGGTACAAAGCAAGGGTTCTATGCTCGATGGAAGGAGTGAGTCACAAAAGGCTACACAGACAAACAGGCTGCTGGCTGCTCGGGGTGGGGGTTGCAGAGTGACTGCTCGTGGGTACTTTCTTTTGGGGACGATGAAAATGATCTAAAATTAGAGTGGTGACAGCTACACAACGCTGTGAATACACTGCATATCTTCAACGGGCCGATTACTTGGCATATGAATTACATCTCAATAAAACTGTCTAGAAAACACAAAGTCAAGGGTCCTTGCTCCCAGTCCTAGCTCCTCCTCCAACTCCCTGCGGCCCCAGACAGGCCGTCGAGCTTCTCTGGCCAAACATGGGTCCTCTGCCCAGAGAGAGGGCAGGGCCTGGGTCCTGTTTCGTGCTCTGTCCCCAGGCTTCAGGACAGCGGTTGGCACACGGACAGCCTCAAGTCCTGGATGGACTGTTTCTTCAGTCAAGTGTCTTCCCAAATTCACCGCCTCTGATCTCAGTGCTGAGGCACGACTTTGACCAAGGAAGCACTCTGGAGAGGCGGTGGCCCCAGAGGGGGGAGCCGGGCAGCATCTGCTGGGTGCCGCCACAGATGGGGCTGGCCTTATCCGTGCGGCTCCCTCGCCAGGGCGCATCTCCTGGTCTGGCCCGAAGCCTCCTCCCCTGACGGCTGCCCCCCGGGTGCCTGCCCACCCCCAGCATGATACCCTCTATCTGGAGCCATGGCTGTTGACCAGGGGCTATCACCTCCAGGGTGGATGCCACGTTGTCCCTTCTCTTTCTAGCTCTCACGGGCACAACAGAGCCTGGGGTTGAGCCGAAGCTCGGCAGATGGTCCCGAGCAGACCACAGGCCCCTGTGTCTGTGTCTCCGTCATCATGCCCTTGAGTGCTGGCATCTGCTCTGCAAGCGGTTTCCTGTAAGGCCCAGGCTGGTCAGAGGGTCCTGGGGGGAGTCCCCCAGACAGATGCTGAGGATGTGCATCTGGGGATAGGTTCCCAGGCTGAAGTCCGTGCAGGGGGCCTCAGGAAGAAAAAACAGCCACTCCAGGGCTGGCTGCTAATGCTGGGCTTAGGAAGGCACCTGACCTCCCTTCTCGCTGACCCTGAGTATGGGCGCCTTCTGCCCCCTGGCGTCCACTCTGAGGAACACACTGGTAGTCCTGACCCCCAGAGGCCACCTGGAAGTTGGAGAGGAGGAAGGCTTCTCCTCCAGGCCTCTGAGCCTGAGCCCTGAATCCTGGTCGGAACCACACAGATCTCCCAGGGCCATGAGGATTTGGTGGGTGAGTGACTGAGCAAGGGGAGAGGCCCACGGCTCGGCCACGTGTGGGCAGGTGGCACGGCAAAGGCCTGGACTCGGGATGGGAGTCCCTTCCCCCCTCCCTGCCACCAACACCAGTGTCTAGTGTGGGGGGACGTGGCGCTGGTGCTCGGTAGGCCTTGGGACTATGAGGACAAACAGCCAAGGCAGCGAGGCGAGCTCCTGGTCAGTGAGAGCTGACAAGCATGCCGGTTACACTGCCACTTGACTAACTGTGCTGGCAAGTCACTCGGCATCTCAGTTACCTCGTCTGCGAAAGAGGACAGGGGCCTGCCCCACACCACCCTCCCTGCGTGCAGCTGGTGGGGCTGTGACCGCACCTGTTCCCACCACCGCGAGCCCCACAACCTCCTGGGGCAGGGTCGGAACCTCAGGAAGGAAGGGCTCCAAGCGGGGAACGTGGTGAGGCCATGAGCCCCCCGAAAGGAAAGGAGGGGCAGAGCAGTTTCTAAATAAGAATAAACACGAAACTCCACAAAACAAGGCCAACTCAAGGAGGCTAGAATTCAATTTTCAGCGTGCATTTGCGGAGGACAAAAATGACAAAGCAGGCTCTACGATGAGCAGGTCCCAAGAGGGCGGAGACGGCAGGAGAGCAAGCCAGACATGCACCCCGGCATGTGGACATGCCCTGCGCTGAGCCTGCTGGCCCTCAGCTCCAGGCTCCCCACCCTGGCCCTTGGCGAGAGCCCCCCGCAGCCAGCGGCCCACACGCAGGAGCGACTCAGGGATATTCTCACACAGACTGCACAGGAGTCTGCTTCCGTGTGACTTCCAATCACGCTCCCCCACCTTGCTTCTTGCCGTTGCTGGAACATGGAAGTTTCCGCGTGTCTAGCAGCCCGACGTCCACTCTAAGCTCCCGGGGGGCCTGTCTGTCCTCACTGGTCCTTCCACCCACAATGATTCAAACGGGACCTGAGTTTCCACCCAAACCAGCTCCGCCTCCTCGCGTACTGAGTCAGGTCAGCCACCCACCGGGTCCTGCTCAGCCTTCTGTCCCGGGCTCTGGATCCCACCACCCTATCTTTTCTACTCTGGCTGCCAATCCCTTGGGCCAGGCCCGTGGCTCTCAACCTTAGCCGCTCACCGGACTCACCTAGGGACGCCTGTGTCCCAGCCCCAGGGATTCTGATCGAGTGGTGTGGCTGTGGCCTTGGGAGCGGGTGTTTCTAATGTGTGGCCAAGACTGAGACCCATGGTGCTGGCCATCGTCAGCATCTCACGCTCAGCTGTCTTAAGACTTTATGAACTGGGATCGGCCACCAAGACTTCCAGCGTCACCACCCAAATGCCACGAAGCCTAGGTGTCTCTACTGATGTCTCTGAGGCGAGATGCTGAACACCCCAAGCTCATAACCCCCTCCACAGTGATCTATTCTGGCTCTGCACAGCTCTGTTAAAAAATGATCCTTAAACTGGGTCGCACGTCTGTATCCTCTAGGTCTTACCTAGTGATCTGTCCCAAGGTCACATGGCAGTTCTCTGACACGGGAACAAACGCCAGATACCTGAACAGAGTGCTCTCCAGCCTCCAGGCCTTTCCCTCCCCAAGCTGGCCAAGGCCAGGTGCTTTGCGGGCTCCATGGGACACAGCCCAGAGGGCTTGCCCACCTGCTTTGTCCCCGTGCCCCTCTCACGGCTGCGGCCCGAACATTCCAGGAGAGGCCTGCCCAGCAGAAGGCAGGATGGCTGCGGCCCTGTGCTGGGAAAGGCCCGCCCGAGCACGCTGCGGTATAAGTGGGCCGCTGGTGGGGGCCAGCCTTACCTTACACTGATCCAGCGGTGTGTCCTCCGCCTCCTGGAAGACCACGCTGAAGGAGATACTCTTGGGGTCGGAGGAGAAGACCCAGCTGATGGTGAGGCCTGCCTCGGCCACGGTGATGGGGATGAGGCTGTAGGTGCCGGACCGTACGAACAGCTCCCGGTTGCTCTCCCCAAAGTTGGCGATCTCTTCCACCGTGAGGGGTAATTTTATCCTAAAATCCAAATGCAGAGAGGGCCCTGGTCAAACGGGCAACATGCCTGAGTCTGCTGGCCAGGTCACCTGTGGCGCAGAGGTGGCTGGAAGCTGTGGAGGCTCTTGGGAGGCCGAGCCCTGGGGAGCCTTGCCCGACCTGCTTAATTACGGGAGCAGCCTGGGTGCGCAGCTCCCGCCCACAGTGAGTACCGACTGTGTGCCGGGCATGGTGGTCGGCACCAGGGACACAGAAGTCAAACGTGGGGATGACCATCCCTGCCCGCGTGGGGCTGGCATGTCTCCGCAGGCGGTCGGAGGTGAAGGCCGGCCTGAGGTGCTCTGTGCACCCACGGACGGGAGGTGTCTCCAGAGGCCTTGGCTTTCAGGAGCATTCCCGAAGCGGCCCTGCTGCCCAGCTGGCCCCTTCCTCTCTCCAGCTCTAGGGTAACTGGCACGGGCCGGAAGCACACCCATCATTAGAAACTTCCCACCCTCTCAGGTGTCCCTCTTCTCAGTGGAAATCTGGGGGGCTGCTGGAAGATTCCAAGGGGGCACCCTGACTTTTCTTAAACGGGTTCCAGTACCTGCCTTTATCCTGTCTGCTACGGAGCTCACCCCCTTGTAAGCCTGAGGTTCCTCCTCTGCCCCTCCGCTGTTGGGTGTGAGGAGTGCCTCCACGGATGAGCTGGGTGTGAGTGAACAGGCCCCTGACTGAGCGGCGCCCCCTCCTGGACGGTGCGTGCTCATGCAGGTCACTGGGACAGGGCCTCCTGCCACCTCAGCAGTGGCGTGGCCTGGGGCCAGCCTTGTCGGCTCAGCTGGGAACTGGGAAGGTGATGGCCGGGCTCTCTGCTCACAGGCTTCATGTGCCAGATCCACGGCTGCATGAGCAGGCACGACCCATTTCACATGAGGAAGCCAAGGTCCAAACAGATTAAGAAACTGGATCCAGGCCCACCCAGGTCTGATATGAAGTCATTACCTGTCCCCTACACCAAACTGCCTTTCATGGCCAAGATCTATTACTGTCTCCCTTAATGCAGCAGTGGAAACTAAAGCTCAGAGAGGTTAGGTAACTCGCCCAAGACTGCACAGCAGGTAAGTCACAGGGCTGAAGAGTTCTGTCTGCCTTTAAAGTTGTGGAGATGGATGGAAATATTCTCAGAGCTATGCTGAGAAGAGTAACCAAGGATGAAAAAACCCAAAATGCTCTACAGAGCAGCTCTGATTGAAAATCATTCCACTTTTGTGAAGATTTATTCCATGTAACGTTTTCCCATGTGTTCATTTAAGCTTCACTTCTAATTATGGTACAAAAAGGCCTGTCCAGGGGCGCCTGGGTGGCTGAGTTGTTGAGCGTCTGCCTTCGGCTCAGGGCGTGATCCCGGCGTTCTGGAATCGAGCCCCGCATCAGGCTCCTCCGCTGGGAGCCTGCTTCTTCCTCTCCCACTCCCTGCTTGTGTTCCCTCTCTCGCTGGCTGTCTCTCTCTCTGTCAAATAAATAAATAAAATCTTTAAAAAAAAAAAAGTCCTGTCCAATGTTTACAATTTTCAAAAACCTGAGAGTAGGCAGAAGGGACCATTTTGGAAAAGAGGTCTTTCTTGAAAGGCAGAAATCTTACTGCACGGCCGTGTGTGCAGTCACCCTGACAGAAGGCCCCACCGATGCTGGGCCATTTTATAATTTTACGTTCCAGAATTCTCCCCTTGCACCCAGTCCTTCAGATTGTGCTTCTAGTAATGTATTTTATTTATTTTATTTATTTATTTTTTTATTTTATTTTGCCTTTCTACACCTCATCTGTTCAATGAGAAGACGATACTCAGTCTCCCCAAAGGAGAGGCTAATAAAAACAAATTAAGGGTGGGGCGCCTGGGTGGCACAGTGGTTAAGCTTCTGCCTTCGGCTCAGGGCGTGATCCCGGCGTTGTGGGATCGAGCCCCACGTCAGGCTCCTCCGCTGTGAGCCTGCTTCTTCCTCTCCCACTCCCCCTGCTTGTGTTCCCTCTCTCGCTGGTTGTCTCTATCTCTGTCAAGTGAATAAAATCTTAAAAAAAAAACAAAAAAACAAAAAAAACAAAAAAACAAATTAAGGGTTTGCCATCTCTGCTCAAATATAATCTTTTTTAAAATTTTTTTGAGAGAAAGAGAGAACATAAGCATGGGGGTGGAGGGGGAGTGGGAGGAGGAGCAGAGGGAGAGAGAATATAAAGATATTAAGCAGGCTCCTCGTTCAGCATGGAGCCCGACATGGGGCTCGATCTCAGGACCCTGAGATCATGACCTGAGCCAAAATCAAGAGTCGGACGCTTAACCAACTGAGCCACCCAAGCACGCCTCAAATATAATCTTAAAATAAAAGGAGCCCACTGTCTACAGGACTCATGTCATAAATGTAAATTCTACTGGCTTCCATGCTTCTGCCCTGTCCCTCCATAGTCACTCTCCACATGGCAACCAGAATGATTTTTTTCAAATGTAAATTAGATTAAGTCATTGTTCTATTCCAAACCTCATTTTTGGGCTCCCATCTCCCTCAGATTAAAAGGCAGAGCGGCCAACAAGGCCTGATGGGAGATGGGCCCCCTTCCCTCTCTGACTCAGTTTCTCTCGCTCTCTCTGCTTCAGCCCTTGCCCTGTTCCTTGAACATGCCAGATGCCATTCTACCCCAGGGCCTTTGCACAAACTGTTCCCTCTGCCTGAATGCTCTGCCTCTTGCTGCAAGGCAACTCCCTCCAGTCTTACCTTCTTAGGGCCACTTTATTCAAGATCACGAATTCCACCCTCCGCATCCTGCTTTGTTTCTTTTCCACAGCAAGCATCACCCTGGAATGTACTATGTCATTCACTTGTTTACTTACGTGTACTGTCCACCCCTGCTGGGATATAAACTAAACACGAGGGCGGGCATCTTTGTTTTGCTCACTGATGTGCTCCAAGGACCTAGAACATACCTGGTTCCTACTAGGTGCTGAGTAAGTACCTGTGGGTGAGGGAGTGAATCTATTCTGTGACGATGAAGCCCTTATGCAGCCATGAGACACAACACGGGAGAAGGAGGATAGGATATGTGAAAATACTCACGCAGTGGTGACGTTTTAAAAGACCATGAAATAAGATGCAGACTATTTTGTGTTGAAAATGATGTACATATGTATTTTTAAAAACTGGAAGGCTATACACTGAAGTGGTTTGCTTGTCTCTCTTTTCCTATTTTCTACAGTGAAAAAGGTACTGCTCTTACAGTAAGAAAAGAGAACAAAGTTATTTTCAAAAAAAGAACACAGGGCACAGGCATGAGGAAGGGATGGCTATGGGGGGCATGGGGAGCTTCTGAGGGTGAGGGAACTGTTCTCTGTCTTCACTGCGGTCACATGGGAGTGACACTGTTCTGTTCCGGACCTGGGTTCCCCCCCCAGCCCCGCCCCTGGCAGAACTGGGGCACGGAGCCGGCTGGGCTCAGAGGCCCCTGAGATCACTTAAGCCACTGGCCGAGCTGGGCGTGGAGCTTGGCAGGACGACTGGTGATTACACTGTATTATTTGTCAGAATCTAAGCACCATACACATAAAGGGGGAATTTACTGTATATAAATTGTACTTAAACAAAAAAAAAAGCAGAGACTGAAAGCCACCATCGGTGCCAAGTCAGAGCCTCTGGGGTGCTTCCAGCTCCTTCTCCCCAAAAGTGACAGCCTGGGGAGTCCTGCTCGGGGACCTGTCACTTACATCAGTTCTCCGGACTTCAGCAAGCAGATTTCGGCATCCTGCCCCGGCGGCATGTCTTCAGTGTCCTCGGGGGTTAGCAAGGTTGACAGGGTGTCCCTGAAATGCCACACACAAGAACACACAGCCGTTTAGACACTGGCACATGGGGTCCCACGTCCTGGGGCCCCCAGCCTTGGAGTCACGTAGCCAGCCTCAGAATGCACAGGATCCTGCAGTCCCAGAGGCCATGACAGAGGGTCCGGCAGACTCTCCAGGTAGGGGCACAGGGGTGGGAGCCGAGCACGCTGGGCGGGGAGAAGATGACAGGGCCGCCGTGTTTTCCCTGGTGTCTTTCCAGTGGCCATGGGGAGGGGCTGCCCACAACTCGGACGGGCCACCCTCCTATCTCACACCAGCTGAGCACCGTCAGCAGCACCCCGGGGTCCTGCCTGGCCGGCGCCTGGCTGTGACTAGCCAAGCCTGCTCTGGCCCATCTCCGGGGAGCAAGGACACATGCCCAGGAAACAGCGTAGCCCAAGAGGGAGCAGTGGGACAGAGAGTGGACCTAAGCCACACGGCCTCTCTCTCCTCATGACCCACAATCGGCTGCACCGAGAGCCAGCAGTGGGGGCCCACCGGCAGTACAGACACGCCACGCTTCCCATGGTGCTCCGTGGAAGACCAGGGCCAGGGGCGGAGGGCACCACACGCTCCCTCTCGGAGCGCCCTGGCACACTGCAACGTAAGTTCGAGGCTCTAGGAGGCCCTGCAGCAAAGACAGCTGCTGGACTTGAACTCCAGCGTTCGTGTGTTTTAAACTCCTACTGAGCTGCTTACTCTGGGAAGGCAGACGGCAGTCCCCCTCCTTCACTGACAGGGACACGGAGGCCAGAGCCCCACGCCTGACTCGAACTCACTGCTCGTCCTGCCACAGCCGCACACCCGGCCTGGCCAATGGCTTGTGTGATCTCAGGGGCCTCAAGCCCCACCAGCTCAGGTGCCCAGGTCTGCTCAGGGGAAACTTAGTCCAGAAAAGAACCATTTGCCCCACGGGCAAGTGTTAATAAGGAACGTCTCCCACCTAGCACAGCATCTTCCCAAACTGTCGCGATAACCCCCTTCTCAACTGCCCTAAAGGGCTCTCCCCAGATGTGCCCCGAACTGCCCCCTCCCACCCCCGACACGAACCCCTTGGGCTCTCACCAGCTTGGCCCCGGGGACACTTGCTCAACCTCTGAAGCCCCAAGGGAACACGAGCGAACGCAGTCTAGCCCCACCCCACCCACTGTTGTGCCCGGAGATGTCCGCCCAGGTCCGCGCTGGGGCGCTCACACACACAGCTAGAAGGGGGTCTCGGCACACACAGCAGCCCAGGCAAGGTCAGCAGCTGGGCACAAGCATCCAGACCTCGTGCTCAGACGTTTCTGCCTCTACCACCTTCACACCCACTTGGGCACCAAGTTCACGGCTCCTCCCGGAGTGCAGCTGTGACGTGTGCTGGGAAATGACAGTGCTGTCTGGGCTGCGTGGCGTGCCAGCCACGGCCACACCGGGGATGGGCTCTGCAGGATTCCCAGGGAATTCCTGCGCTCAGGTGAGCTCAGGACCTAACCTTAGATCATCTCTGGGACATGAGAAAGTCACGACAGCCCAGCGGTCACACCCAACTGCTCACAGAGCTTCTCGGCTGTCACCTCTGCTTGCGAGGGATCCCCCGGCACACACTGCTCACAGTCCACTGCCAGGAGAGTCCCAGGGCCAAGCCCACTGCCATGGGGGCCTGTCCTTCCACAGCGAGAGGCTGCGCGTGGTCCACCACAGTCTACGTTCCGCGTCTGAGCCCGAGGCTCCCCACTCGGTCAGAAGAACCTGAGGGTCCACCTGAGCACCCAGGGGCTCTCTGGGTGGCTGCATGAAGGGGGAGTTCAGGGTTGGCAAAATTCAGTGAGTCTCCCCTCAGCCTGTCCTGGCTGTCACTCAGCCATGGGGGCGGGAACACTGCAATGCGTCACAGCACACCTGCATGAACAGCACAGCGCCGTGAATCCGGGGGAGTCTGGGGGATGCGACAGACAGCTTCACCAGGGGCAGACACACAGGCATCTGCAGCCCACTCCCACCCCACGTGTCCCTCCCTCCCACTCCCCCCGGGCCCGTCTATCATTATCTCTTCTGGGTCCTCTCTCCCCTAGACCAAGAAGGGGCTGCAGCTGAGCTGTCCCCACCCTACAGGACTGGCATGAGGCGGGTCGGCCACTGCCATTTGCAGGAACCGAACAATGTACTTGCTAAGAAGTGGAGATTCGGAAAAGGGCAGAGGAATGCTGACAAAGTCCAGAAGAGAACTGAAGCCGGGTGCCTAAAGGATGAGGCCCCTGAGTCATGCGTGGAGTGGCGGATGCGGGGTCGAGGAGCATGCCGACTGCTCACTTACAGGGCCCCTCTGCCTGCAGGAGGACAGGTACTGCCCGGAGAGAGGCCTCTGTCCTCTTGGGAAACCTCTGAGAGTAAGACGGGGCGTCATCGGACGGGCCCCGACATCACACCTGCTCCCCACCAGACCCAGCAGCCGCTCTGCCATTTAGCTCCCTTGTCCCTGCCTCCTCCCCGTCTGCGGTGGGGCTAGAGCTGCTGGGGGTGAGACTCTGCTCTCGGGGTGCCTCTGCGAGGGGGTGGTGGCGGGGGCCAGCATGGGGAGCCGCCAGGGCTGCCTAGATCACCAGACACCCACTGACACCCTGCTGCCCGGCTGGGGCTGTCTGGGCACAGTCCCCGTCAGCCCATGGTAAGCGGGGGAGCCCGTCTTCACGAACACCCTGCCCTTCAGGGGCTGAGCGCAGGGAGCCCTGAGCAGTGGGGGCTCCATCTCTCTAGCTGGAGGTCCCTGGGGCTCCAGAGGGCAGGAGAGGGCATGTGGCTCCTGGGGGGGACGTCACTTCAAGATGGTTCCAGTCTTGGTTTTATGACTAATTGTGACTCTGGGTGCCCTTCCCTCCTCTGAGGTTGTTCTCCCTTCTCTACGTGGGAGAAGGAGAGGGAATCAGATGGACTCCAGGCTCCTCTCCGAGCTCCAGGCTCAACTGGAAAAGGCTGTAGGTTCCAAAGGATTCCTCCCTCGGCCTTCTCCATGCTTCCCAAGGAAGGTACAGCAAGAATATGCTTGACCCACCTGCTGCCACCGAGGGCAAGCCTGGTCCCTCGCTGTTCTTCTTCCTCTCGGGCCCAGCCCCTCCACCCCCAACCTCCACCCGGCCCACCCCCTTCCGTGGCTCTTGTCTCTTGTGACCACTGGCTTCCAGATCCCCCATCCTTCTCCCGGGAGACACAGAATTACAGAACGTCGGTGTGAGAGGCTGTTCAAGGGATCAAGTATACAACACCCCCCCCCACCTCCCCAGTACATGACGGCCACGGATATGGGGGCCTGAGGAGCCAAGACAGGCCCAAGGCCACTCAGGCCTACCTCAGCTCCTCTGCCTTCATCCTTGTGCAAAGTGCAAATGCCGTACAAGAGAAAGATAAGTTAACATCTAACGGAGCAGACTCTGAAGCTGTAATTGGTTCTCAGGCTTTTCCTGCATTGAGGATAAAAGATGTCCTAACCCATCACTCCCTCTCCTCCTCCAGCTCCCCCTCTTGTGAACCCTGATTACCAGCCAGTAGTGCTTCCCAGGGGAGGTCCCCAGCCCCTCCCAGTCCTGGCTGAGGCCCTGCATGGGGGGAGTGGAGTGAGGTGGGCAAGGGTGGGGGATGCCATCCCAAGGGTAAGGATCAGAGACACAGAAGTTTCTTCTCAATGGCTTTGCAAACTGTGGGTCGTGACCCATTCAGTGGGTCATGAATCAATTTAGTAAGTTACGACCCCCATTAGAAGAACTGGAATGGAGCATGTCTAAGAAGCAGCACACTGCGTGTTGTCGGGGCAGGACTGTGTCACGGGGCTCTTGCTTTGCCTTCGTGTCTACACACGCACACCCGCGGGTAATCAGGTAAAATGCGTTATCTAACCTGAGATGCAGCAGAAGAGCAACTCCTTTAGATGGCGGAGGACTGACAACGAGCTTGAGAAGGACAGGGACAAAAGCAAGGCCACTAGGGGGCACCCTCTCTCCTGCCAGACCATTTCCTTCTGCTGCCACTGGGATGTTTTCCTGAGAAGCTGAGACACATTCACTGCCCACAGCGCCCCTCCTTCCTCCCCTTGCTCCGGCCACAGAAGCCTCTGGCTGGCGATGGTGACTTTTGATGGCATGTCACCCTTTCCTGCTGAGCTTCCGTCCCTGAGCCTATGGTCGGGAGAGCTGAACCTGTCTTGAGGCGCACGCATTTGTCAACCAGTTCCACCCTCTGGGGTTGGTCATCCCGGCATCCCCGGAGATCCTGCCCTACACACTGTCTACGCTCTATCGACATCCAGATTATGTGCCCCCGGGTGAGCTGGCTTTCTGTCCCATATGCCCCCAACACAGGACATGACCAAAGGTTCCACTTGAGAACCACGTGAGAATAAAGTGGTGGCCACAGACAAGGCAACGGTGAGGAAGTCCCCGGCAATGCAGTCCAGGAGTCTGTGCCTGGGGGCGCCTGGGTGGCACAGCGGTTAAGCGTCTGCCTTCAGCTCAGGGCGTGATCCCGGCGTTCTGGGATCGAGTCCCACATCAGGCTTCTCTGCTATGAGCCTGCTTCTTCCTCTCCCACTCCCCCTGCTTGTGTTCCCTCTCTCGCTGGCTGTCTCTATCTCTGTCAAATAAATAAATAAAATCTTAAAAAAAAAAAAAAGGGAGTCTGTGCCTGCCTGGATGAGGGGTCACGGTGTTGGGGGGGGGTCCCTCAGCTGGAATCTACCATAGCCTCCTCTCACAAATCAAAATGCCTCATCTGCTTTTCCATTTAATTACTGTACAACGTCAGTCCTGCAGATTGCCCCGGGGGTGGGGGGCACGTCCTCTGGCTGTTGGGATCGGTGGAGGAAGGATGCTTAAAAAGCCCCCATGGCCCGAGTGTCTTGCCGACAGCCTTCCCCAGAGGGCCCCACCTGCTCCTCGGCCTGCTAAGCAGCACAGTGGGAAGGGCTACTTCCCCTGATTACCCCGGGTCCCCCGTCCCCAGGTCAGCTTCTGTCCGTGGTCAGCAGACGGCTCTATGTTTACAATGCACTGCCCAATTCAGCCACCACTAGCCTTGTGGGGCCGCCTGAACTCAAATTCATCACAATTTTTAAAAAGCCAACAATTTGGCTCCTTGCTTGCACGGTCCACACCTCAGGGGCTCAATGGCCACTGTGCGGGACGGCGCAGACCCAGGACACGTCCATCCTCGCAGACGGTGCTCGTGAGTGGCACGGGATCGAACGTGGTGCTGAACCCACTCTGTGGGATCTGAGGGTATTTTCCCATTTTACTATTCAAAGTAAGTTCCTGGTAGTTTTTCTTTCAATCATTGGCTTCCTTTTTGCCTAAAAACCGAGTGAATGAAGAACACTTCTGGTATTTTGATTTCTTTTTTTTTTTCTTTTTTTTTTTTTTTAAAGATTTTATTTATTTATTTGACAGAGATAGAGACAGCCAGTGAGAGAGGGAACACAAGCAGGGGGAGTGGGAGAGGAAGAAGCAGGCTCATAGCAGAAGAGCCTGATGTGGCTCGATCCCGTAACGCCGGGATCACGCCCTGAGCCGAAGGCAGACGCTTAACCGCTGTGCCACCCAGGCGCCCCTGGTATTTTGATTTCTGATTGCTTAATAACCATGGTCCGACCACAACACCCAAATCCATATGCCCAATCTCAGAACCAACAGCCGGGCAGCACTGGCTCGCCTCCCCGGCTCTAGTCGGAGCTGCCTTCTCAGGCTCTTTTTCTGAGGCTTTCGGTCCTAACTCATCCTCCACAGCCCCCATCAACCACCACTGCTTTGCAGGGAGACTTCTGCCAGCAACAGTAACCGCCTCAATCCCGGGTCCTGGGACTGACGTTCCTTCCACCTAGGGCTCTGGATCGGGAACGTCGGGGGTTTTGGAAAAGCGAACAGGTCAATGCACCCTGACTTCCAAGATGCACCTGCAGCGGGCGTGGCTGCTGTTTCCTGGCTATCTTTCCCCCAGTGCTGTTTAGAACATGTGCAAGTGTTCCAGGGGAAATCTAAGACATGTGATGGGGCCACTGCCCTTGGGAAGTTCAGAGTTTTGTTTTGAAGAAAAGTAATGCCCTTGACACACTAAGCACTACAAACTGGCACTGTGCACAGTGATTGAAATAAGATTCTGGCCCCCAGGGGGTGAGCGGCTCCCTCCCCCAATTTAGCTGCAAGCCTTTCACTGGAGAACTTTCTGCCAGAGAACGGGCGATGACAAATGCAGCCGTGACTGCTCAAATATGCGCGCCCGCCCTGCCTGCAAGCCGGCACACAGCTGTGGAGGAGGCCGGGGCGACGGCTTCCCACGGAGTACGAGTGCTTGTCCTTCCAAGACAGAACGGCCTGGCCTGGCCGCGTGAGCGTTTGACAAGGCTCACGCTGTTCTAACTCCCTCCGGGAACTGGTCCCAAATGACACAGTTGGCTTGACCCTGGGAAAAGCTCATCTCTCGAAACTCAAGAGATTCCAAAACGAAAGGCTGGCTCGCTCCGAAAGGATGTCTTGCCTTAAAAGGTCTCTTTTGGAGGATGGGTGCTTTGGCCCACCTCCCCTTCAGGATTTGGCTCATTGTTCATCATCCGTCGGTCCCCATGTCCACCCACCACCTGTCCAGAGGCACACACTCTACAGAGCCTCACGGCTCCTGCCCTCAGGGAACAGCTCATTCATTTGTACGAGTGTGGTGGAAAGGTTTGAACTAGCCCATTCGAAAAAGCCTTGAAAATCCACTAGTGGTCTTCAAAGCTTCAACTAGCGCCCCCTGGGAGAGCTCCACGCTCAGTGAGTGGTGCAGGGTGCACAGCTAGACAGATGCTGGGGGCTCCAGGGACATGCATGCTCTCAGGCAAGTGAGCTCATCTCTCGACCCTTCTGCTTACTCATTTGGAAAGGCTGATGGCTGGATGGCTAGATGGGAAGCACCCAGCACAGGGCCTGGCTCCCAGTGGATCGGAGTGCTAGTCCCTAGGTCCTGGGGTCATGCCTGGTCCCCGCTCCCAATGCCTGACAGCCCGCCCTTAGGAAGAGCCATAGGAGCTGCTGTGCCCAGCAGACACGCACTGGCTGAGACGGGGAGCGGGCTGAGTGGGGTGCAGAGTCAGGGGACAGGGGTCTGGTGAGTCGGCACGAGGGCAGCTGCTTCTGGGAAAGCAGAAATGGAGTTCATGCCTCTACCGAGCAGCCCTTCCCCAGAGGGGAGGTGCTGGGGAATGTGAGCCCGGCAGGCATCCCTCCAGCTCCTGCCTTCTGGGGCCTTCTTCCCCAGAAGCATCAGCATTGCTGGGGCAGGGAGTCTGACAACTAGAATGGTGCTGTCACCCGGTGGTTAAGATCTGGGGAGTTCCAGGAGTGGGGACAGCCTCAGGGAACCAGAGGACTCCGAGTCACGTGGGTGTAGGGCTGCATCAGGCTGACCCGTCCCCAAGGAGCCCTCCGGTGCCCTAGCAATGACGACAAAGACCTGGGTTTGTTTCCTGGAAGCGCCAGTTTTTAGCTGTGTGCACGTGGGGCCCTCGGTGTTTTCATCTGTAAAATGGGGCAGTACCTACTCTGTAGGGCTGCTGTGAGGACGGGCTATTGTGCGGGAGCGGCGTGCATACCTGGAACCCAGACCCCAGCATGGGCTGCACACTGGTCCAGGCCCTGACGGCTCCAAAGAGACATGACTAGCGAAGGAAATAATGTTAGGGTACAAATGTCACCATTCTCAGTGGGCTGCCTTAGCCAGACCTACTTATTGCTCCCCTTCAATTTACAAATAAAAACCCTCTGAGGTCCTGACAGGTGGTCATGTCCGTAGCCAGGCAGCAGGGAGTGCAGGACAACAGGGCCACTGCCTCCTATCTCTGACCCCCAAATTATGTGGGTGCAGGCTGGTCATGTGGATTCTGATGAACGAGGCAGGGGTGGGTAGGGCTGGGTCTCTTATGATCACCAACCAAGGGCTCTCAGAAGACAGTCAACGGAAACACGGACCACATCACAGAGAGACAGAAGCAGAACTTGCTGCTTCGAACAAGCTCATTTCTGGGACAAAGCGACAGAGCCTCTCCGCTGGTGAGTCATTTGTCTTCTTGTTTGTGGCATTAAAAGGCAGGTACAAACCTCAGGTTGCTGGGATCCTCTGATCCCTGCCTGCGGGTCAGTGTGGGGTAAAACGCCCAGGCTTTAGAGCTTGGCTGCTCTCGGTTTGAATTCCACCTCTGCCCCACAACTTGAGAACTGTGAAGTGACTTCACGCGGTTCTGGGCACAGAGTAAAGTGCTCGTGAGCCAAAGGTATTGGCAGTGCCCTCCCGGGGAGACGGGGAGAGTCTAGCCACTCGCCACATCTGTTCGCTGCATAATCTGATTCTTGGTTTTCGTTTCCTTTGCATTATAATTTAGAACACAGGCCCTCAGATAGTTGTCTCTTTTCTTTTCCCGATGTAAGTCAATATACCATTGCAAAACCTTGGAAACGATAGAAAAATGTAAAGGGAGAAGGGGAATAAGTCATCACGAATTCCACAGCTAGAGGTAAACTGCTGATAAATTCTGGGCATTTTTTTTTTAATGTTTTAAAAAATAGAGTCAAAATTGGGGTGCCTGGCTGGCTCAGTCGGTAGAGTATTTGACTCTTGATCTCAGGGTTGTGAGTTCAAGTCCCATGTTGGGCATGGAACCCACTTAAAAATATATATATATATATATGTATATATATTATATATACATATATAATCAAGATTACATAGCTCATCATGGATTCTTTTTTTTTTTTTTATTTGGAGGGAGGGGCAGAGAGAGATAGGGAGAGAGAGAATCTTAAGTTCCCCATACCCAGCACAGAGCCCATCGCGGGGCTTGATCTCAGGACCCTGAGATCATGACCTGAGCCGAAACCAAGAATCTGATGCTTAACTGACTGAGCCCCCCAGGCGCCCTATCATCGTGGACTCTTAAACAAGGGTCCAGAGAATATGCGGCAGAGGGACTCAAAGGGCTCGCAAGCCCTCAGAACTCCAGGCATGGATGCACGTTACTTCTGAGGAAAATGTCTGAGGTTTTAGGACACTCTCAAAAGGGTTTATGATCAAAGACAGTTAAGGATCACGATCAATTTTACATCCTTTCGGTCGTGTACTCAGTGTGACGGTAAGAGCCACGGCTGACTGTGCACTTTTACTTTGTGCTGTCGCTGCTGTGAGTAGTTTCAATGTAGTGCACTCTCCAAAATCACTTAAAGCACTTCCCACACATTTGACTTATGTTCTATTTAATGTCTAAATTGCAATTTGCTAATTTATTTATTATCGGACATTTACACTGCTTCCAAAGTTGAATATATTACTTCAAAAAAAAAAAAAACACCAAACAAAACCAAACTGCATCAATCAACACGGAACTCTGGCTATTCAAGATAAAGAAATGAGTGATTTTAACATTTCTAGAAGGGAAACTAACTTTAAAAAAAAAAAAGATGTATCCATTTATTTGAGAGAAAGAGAGACAGACAGCACGATTGGGGAGGAAGGGCAGAGGGTGAGGGAGAGAGAATCCCAAGCAGACTCCACGCTGAGCAGGAAGCCTGACGTGGGGCTCGATCTCACAACCCCGAGATCATGACCTGAGCCAAAACGAAGAATCAGATGCTTAACCGACTACACCACCCAGGCGCCCCAAAGGGAAACTCACATTTTTAGTCCTCTATCTGCACAGAAGTGTGCGGTCCCAATCTGTTAGCATAACTCATTACAAATGAATTTGCAGGGGCCCTTCGAGGAAATGCGTCATGTGAGTGTAAGCATGTCAGCAGCAGCCATAATAGGATTTTCTTATGAACAGGCAAGAGTTAAGTCAGCCCATAATGGAGATTTGATATGACTCTCAAGGAAAGCAAAGCCACTCATTCCATAGTCTAAGCATGAAGCGGTAACATATCCACTCTCATCTGACCTACTTAACCCAGCAGCCCGCAGAGCTGGTTGGGGCCTGAGGACTACAGCTGGCCTATCACCCTTACACATCTCACATTTTGCAGTCTAAGAGCAGGGCCCTTTCACTGAGTAGTCTTATCCCAGAGGTGAGGTCCTTCCTTGGAGAGAAAGGGTGTCCTGTCCCCACGAGGACGGAGGGGGCAGCGTGAGGGCTGATACCACCTCCAGTCAGGACAAGTCTTCGAGTTGATTAGAAAGGAGACATGATCTCTCCTTGGATATGCCCTTGTCTGGCCAGTTGACATTCTGACTTTGCTAAACCAAATGCCTGTTTTTCTTGAGACCTTTTAAGGTCCTAGCAGGATATGGCACTGAGTCACCAGAAATAAGCCACTGTGTGCTAAGTATCTGCAGGTCAGTGGCCTGGCACCCTGCCACAGTCAGCCCTGCTCCCACGCCAGAGAACCTGCTCCCGGCCCCCCTGCAGCAGCCCACCCATTTCAACCAGATCTTCCACTTGTTAAAGGAGACCCCTTGAGCCTAAGCTGCTAGTCACATAAGCTAAAGTAATGTTCCCTTCTGGGGAAGATTCCCGAAGATGGGGAAGTCTTCCAGAAACCAGGCTCTGGTGGTGGAACAGGGCACGCCAGGCGATAAGGGGCAGGCTGGGCCGTGCTGTGAGGAGAGCTGCCTGATGCCCTGGCCGCGGCCGGCTCCGTCACGGTGCTGGGTACCCAGGCGCTTTCCGTGCTTTGTTTCTCCCGCATCTAAGTCTAGGCAGTGGAGGGCAAGAAAAGACAGGATGGGCTGTCTACCCAGGCAGAGAAGTCCTGGTCATCCCCCAAACCCCTTCTGGTCCCCAGAAGTCTCCTCGATGGACTCCCCCTAAAGGGGGGGCTACTCGCCTTACCGTCCACAAAGAGCAGTACAGGGGTCTAATTTAACGGAAGATGAGACACAGGATGGGCAGACGAAGGCAGGCCTGCCACTCCAAAGTGGTTCTGTACTTCCAGAAGGACACCACCCCCACTCTACCACATGGGGGACCTTTGCTTTCAAGACCAGCTGGCACAGGATTTTCTGGACTGTGAGTGGGGTCGGTTATGTGTTGTCTCCCAGGTGGGTGAGAGCCTTAGGATTTTAGGGCTAATTAAGGGTCCCTCATCCTATCTGAGCCATCACCGCTCAGCACGGGCTGTCTCAGTACCGTGGACTGCGCTGTCCCTGAGCAGAATGGAGGTGGGTTCAGGAGATGACGATCTGCCCCCTAAAAGTGGGGCAACAGGACTGTGGGAGAACAGGAGGTGTCACTCTCAGCCCCGACTCTGATTCCTGTGTTTGCCTCCCAGATGTTCACAAGAACGCACGCCATGGAGGAGGACGACTACGTCGACCCCGCGTTCTTCAACACTTCCAGTAATGGCAGCCAGGAGCACGAACGCTTCCTGAAGTTCCACAAGTTCTTTCTGCCCTCCATGTACCTGGTGGTGTTCGTCTGTGGCCTGCTGGGGAACTCTCTGGTGCTGGTCGTCCACATCTTCTACCAGAAGCTGAGGAGCCTGACGGACGTGTTCCTGATGAACCTGCCCTTGGCCGACCTGGTGTTTGTCTGCACGCTGCCCTTCTGGGCCTACGCGAGCATCCACGAGTGGGTCTTCGGCAACGTCTTGTGCAAAACCCTGCTGGGCATCTACACTTTGAACTTCTACACGTCCATGCTCATTCTCACCTGCATCACCGCGGACCGCTTCGTTGCCGTGGTTCGGGCCACCAAGGCCTACAACCAGCAGGCCAGGCGGATGGCCTGGGGCAAGGCCATGTGCTTGGTCATCTGGGTCATCTCCTTGCTGGTTTCCCTGCCGCAGATCATCTACGGCAACGTCCGCTCTCTCGACAAGCTCATCTGTGGTTATCACGACGAGGAGATTACCACTGTCGTGCTCGCCACGCAGATGACACTGGGGTTCTTCCTGCCGCTGCTCGCCATGGCTGTGTGCTACTCGGTCATCATCAAGACCCTGCTTCGTGCCCGAGGCTTCCGGAAGCACAAGTCTCTGAAGATCATCTTCCTGGTGGTGGCTGTGTTCCTGCTGACCCAGACGCCCTTCAACCTCGTGAAGCTCCTCCGTAGCACGAGCTGGGAGTACCACACCATGACCAGCTTCCACTACGCCACCGTCGTCACAGAGGCCATCGCCTACCTGCGGGCCTGCCTTAATCCTGTGCTCTATGCCTTCGTTGGCCTGAAGTTTCGGAGGAACGTCTGGAAACTCATGAAGGACATTGGCTGCCTCCCTTACCTGGGGGTCGTGAGTCAATGGAAGTCTTCCGAGGATGCTTCCAAGACTTGTTCCGCCTCTCACAACGTGGAGGCCACCAGCATGTTCCAGCTGTAGGGCTCTCCCGGGCTTGGAGTGCTGCTTGGGAGCTTCCGGGAGCACGGCTGTGTGCTCTGGATGCGACGAGGAAGGCTTTGTTTATGGCTTGCGCATTCTCGTGGAGAAGTCACCCAACCCTGCGGCCGGTATGGGACGCTGCTTCTCGGGCACGAACACCTTCTGTCCTCCTCTTGAACACCCAGGCCTAAAGCTCAGTGTGTGTGGGCCAGAAGCTCTGAAAACCGGAAGGGCTTTCCTTCCTCTATCCCCAAGAACGCTGGCTCCAAGGGAATGACAATGGGACCCTGAAGACGTTAGGCTCTCCTTCGTGGGGATGGGGACTGAACACTGAAGAGGGGAGCATGGCCACACAGCTGCTGAGGGCACGTGATACTCCAGGCTCCCCAGCTCAGAAGACGCCTCTGGCCGCTGGGAAGCCAGGAGATCAGAGCAGCCATGAAAACAAGTGCTGGGCCCCCGTGGCTGGGCCCTCGATCACCAGGTACCCGACCGAGAGAACAAGTTCTGCTTCACCTTGGGGCTGGGCCTTTATGGAGACAGACACTTACGTTCTCTTCGATTAATCCTGGAAGGAGGACCACCACGGAACATGAATGGGCCCAGTCAGCTGAGGATTCCAGGGGTCCACAGAGTGTTAGGACAACGTGCAAAGCAGAGTTTAAGGCGATCGTGAATCCAAGCGGCATTTCTGAAATGGAGTCTTTAGTGGGTCTGCTCATTTAAAAACTAAACTGTCCAACGCCTGATATACGCACGCACATATAAATCATGTATTAGTGTATAGAGAATACAAACACGCCTGTATCAAATAGCATATGATTTTCATGACAAAAAAATAAAAACTATGTTTGTCCTTAGGCACATTCTGCTTTCATGTCATATGCCTGGAATATACCAGAAGTGATTACTTATAGGCTCGGAGCATAGGAAGCGAGTTAAAACTGTAACCTTCCGAGGCACTGCTCGATCAAGGAAATGGACTATACCAGTGATCACTCCCTCACGGTGGCTTTCAACCTCCTGACCAACATGGGAAGTACCTTCGTGTAACCTCCATAATATGATCACAGGATGAGGCAACGCTAAATGCCAGACACCTGGGTACGTTTATTAGATCCCAGCGATCTGCTCGGTAGGTTAAGTTGCCTTTTTGGCTCATGCTTCACAAAACCACTCACCAAAACGGAGAGAGCTGATCGCCAGCCGTGCAAGTGAGGGCACAGGGTGGTGGGCCAGACCAGGCTTAGCAGCATGGCTCTGGGGTCCGGACTGACCGGAGTGGAATCCTAGCTCCGGCTCTCACTCGTTGGCTAGACCAGTCGGTACTCTCTTTAACCTCCTTTGTTTTGGTGAGACACGGGCCGTAAGGGTACCTGCCTCTGGGGGCTGGCGTGGGGAGGACCTGCGATGGTGCGCACCAGACACAGCCAGCGCGGTGTGCATTCGGGGGCGGGAGGGCTGCAAGGACGGTAAGGGCAGCACGACAACCAGCGACCCGCGGAGGCTGCAGGTCATCCTTTGAGAGTCGGCAAGGCGTGGGAGGGTGTGCTTCGTGCCTCCAGGGTTGTGTGGCATGTCCCCCACACCCTGGTCCAGCTGCGCAGAGGCCAGGCCTTGCCGGGCCCACACGACCCTCCTGACTGTCTCCCACTCGTGCCTAAATGCACCCATGACAGCAGCCGCCTCACCTGCACACAGGCCACACGGACCGAGGGTTTCCTCGCTCAACACCATCTGCCCTTTCTATGGTGACAAGGCTGACCTTTCTCGTCTTTAGACACAAAATAAACAATCCCCCTCCCCCAAAACATACAAAAAACCAACCAGGAAAAAAAAAATACTAAACGGGTCTCAAAGTGGGAGTTCCTGTCACCCTCCTTTGTGAGCTCATCTTAAGGTTTAGCACATCTGAGAGCCGGGCCACCAGCCCCTGGCTTCCACAGAACGAGACGGAGGCCCCACCTGGAAAGGAGGACGTGAGGAGGTGGGGAGCCGGGGCCCTGCGGTACCTATACACGTTCCCACAAGGGAAGCGGTGTGGTGTGACGGACACAGCAGGGCTCTGGGGTCACTCAGACGCTGGCTCAGTGACTGCCCAGCTCTGTGCCTCCTTGGGCAAGCCAGTCGGCCTCCCCAAGCCTGGTTCACCACCCGCACCACACCACACGCTCCCTCCAGGAGCGCTCAGGAGGCCTGCACTAGGAGCACCAAGCTGGGGGCTGCCCGGCCAAGGCAACAGAAGGGCAGCTGTGGGGCTGCTGGCTTCTCCCTCACCAGGTGCCTGCCAGGCTGAGCCAAACGAGACCAGGCACCCAGCAGGTCATGCCCCGCCCCGGGCCTACGTCATACGCCCTCTCCAGGCTCCCTGCAGGAAGGCCGTGCCCCTCCTTCTACAGCTTAGGAAAACCCGGGACAGCACAGCCGTGAAATCTTCCTTTACCTTCTCTGCATCCTCAGTCCCTCATCATCCCTGTATCTCCGGGCCCTTATCTGCCACACCTGAGAGTGGGTATGTTCCCAAGCCCTCCCCTGGGTATACAACATCGCCGCCAACAGAGGCGGGCACAGCCCACACAGGTTACAGAAGGCTTTTACGTCCTGACTTTGTTCTGTCCGCATAACAGCCCCAGGAAGGACAAGTTCCCAGCCTCAACCCTGCTGGGCTCCTCCCCTTGACTCTGCTCACACATGATGGGGTACAGGTAGGGGGGGACTGCAGAAGGGGGCTGGGCTGCCTTGTGGGTGGCCTCAGGGTCTGAGGGTAAGCTCCTCCCCCACCATGCTCCTAGCACTTTGGGGCGGGCGGGGGGTGGTTAGAGGCCCTGGACGGCCACGCGCCCTGAGACGTGGTGAGCCCAGGTGATTTCGGTAGGCATTCTGGACTGAGGCACAAAAGGGCTAAAGCTGCCCCTGTGGGCAGCGGGGTGGAGGAAGGGCAGGGAGCACGGGGTCCAGGAGCGGAGGGGGTGCTCGCTCTGACCTTCTCTGCCAAGGGCCCCTCTAGGCAGCACCTGTTCCGGGGGCCCGGTCCTCTATGGCCTGGGGTAACTCCCAACGCCGTTCAGTGGGAGGCCTGGCACTATCATCCCCACTTTTCAGGTGAGGAAACTAGTTTAGAGAGATGAACACCGGCTGAAGCTCACACAGCAGAGCGAGGGCTAGGGCTCCAGTGAGCCGCCTCTCTCTCTGCTGGCCGACAGACGTTTCCTGCAGCGGATGGACTTCAGGTACCCGCCAGCTCTGCAGTCATCATCGAGGGCTGGGTTACCCCAAGCACAAGGTGGCTTTCTAACCTTAACCATCCTTACCATATCCTGTTCTCGTGTTGTTTCTGAGACGCAGGGATCACATCTCCCGGCTGGCGACAAACCCACCACATCCCCCGCAAAGCACTGGGACCATGAAGTTACAGTCATAAAGCGATTACCGGCAAAGGGGCTCTGAGGCGCAGGGACAGTCTCCACGAGTTTGGCTCAGTATCGCTGGGCATCTGAGTGGTCTTCCTTGGAGACGGACTGGGGTGCTAGGGACCAGGTACAAAGGGCACAGCTCAGCCCATGACCCCACGATGCACATGGAGCATCACAGACACAATGAGCCTCCATGGAAGCTTCCCAGGCTCCCAGGCCCCGGGCTCAGCGCTTGACTTCACACAGCCTGTTTGGTAACGAGAAGGGGAGGCCAGGCTTGGGTGGAAGATAAGCAGAGGCCAAGGGACCCAAGGCTCAGCTCTGCTACTGGCTGACAAGAGCTTTCTTTCTGTCTCTGCCGGCCACCTCAGGCCCGAGCACACACTTGGTCCACGGAGAGGCCTCAGGGTGGGCCTGGAGGAGTGCGGGGAGCAGATGTGAACACGCATGTCTGGAGGGCTCTGAAGAATGCCATCTTTTCTCCCCAGGTGAAGGGCTGTGCTTCTGTTTCTTGCCACCATCCCAGCTCTGAACACGTGGGGGGTCGGGGGGCAGTAGATCGGGGGTGTGGGGACCTCTCCCTATCCCTTCCCTGTGCCAGGAGGGGCAAGGCAGACAACTTCATTAGCCCAAGAATGCGTCCATGTGGGAAGGAGTGGACACGGGGCAGGCTTCTGATGGGTAGATGGGGAAGTAGGACCCAGAGAAGAGAACTGAACTCTTTAGAATGGACCTCTAGCCCGTGGACAGAGGGAGGGCCTCTGGGCTCAAAGCCTCGTGCTGACACTTACAGCCATGTGACCAGGAGCGGCTTATCTGGCCTCCAGAGGCTTCCGCAGCTTTACCTCCTACGCCTGGAAGGGATGGGCAGGGACTGAGCAAGGCCACAGGCACAGGGAAGGTGCCTGACAGAGTCACTTTCAACACCACTGCCACCAAGCAGCCTTCTCTCCTTCGGGGATTTGGACACACATGCTGCTTAATCCCTTCTGGCTCACTTCTCGCTTTGGACTTGCTCATTTCTTTCTCGAAGTTTCCTGTCAGGGAGGCTTACACAAATCCAGGGCTCTAGACCACTCACGTTTCCTCAGAGTCCTGGTGTTTCTGACTGGCCTTAAACTCAGGAAGAAAAAGAACGTACGAGAAAGCTACCAGTGACACTGGGGTCTTCCCTAACGCACAAAGGTGGTGCTTGAGGGTTCAGGCCCTTAGCTGACTGGGAGGGCGGGCTCTTCCCCGAACAGATGGAGCGCAGGGACTATATGCTGGCAGTTTCATTTCCCTGGAACACTTCCCAATTTCCCAGGACCAACACACAGGTATCTGTCAGTGGTCAAAGTGCTTTCTGTTTTTGTTCTTACTGGGAAAGGGGAAGGTGAGGGGTCACTGAGGCTCCTGCCCTGCTCCCTCACCACCTAGGCACCTGGCAGGGAGTACAGTGGCCGGGTGATGGTGGCACACTGGCTCAGTGCTGCTGGAACAGAGCAGGCCCTGGGGAGAACACTGTAGGCTGTGCAGTCGGTGGGGCGGGGTGGGGCGCTTCAGGAGGGGGGGTAGGGGTTCTGGGAAGGAAAGGGCGAGGTCCAAAGCTGAGGAAGCAACAGTGCACAGGGCTGCAGGGCTGGGTGACTGTGCTGGCACTCTCTGTGAGGCCACGACAGGAGAGTTGTCACCCTCTCGTCAGAAAACAGGGGAGAGGGGAGGGATACACTTAAGCCTCAACGCTCCTGCCCCGAGAGCAGAGCTCTGTGGGGATTAAATGTATCTCCTCCCATACGGCAGAAATCCTACTGATTAATCCTAGCCCTCCTGAATTCTGGGCAGAAGAGACAGACAGAGATCTCAACGTGGGTGTTGGCAAGAGCGTCATGAAACTCCGCAAGAGCGTCATGAAACTCCCCAAGTGCAGACAGAGTGGGTAAATTCTTTCTTGGCTTTTAAACAGCCAGGACTTTATTGTAGAAACTGCATTTAAGCACGAACACCAGGGGCTGAGAGACACTAAGCGAGGCTGCCGTGGGGGGTGGGGGCTTGGCCTGTCCCTACGGGTCCCCGGCCACAAACTCTTGACGTTCCGGTGTGGTGGCACTTTGTGTGGTTCATTCCTCACAAATCTTGTTGGAAAACGGATGAGAGGGCCGGCGGAGAGCAGGTACTAATGGACTGTCAGGACACAGAGACACCCAGGGGCGTGTACGCACAGCCGGGCGATGGTGTGAGGCAGCAGTGAGCAGGCAGCCGTCTATGACCCAAGGAGAGAGGCACCAGGAGAAGCCCACCCTGCCGACACCCTGGCCTTGGCCTTCCGGTCTCCAGAACGGCCCTGAGCACTGTTCGGAGGCACTTTCCCTTAAACACAGACAGCCGATCCTGCTTCCAAAGTCTCACTTTCCCGGTCCTTTAATCAGAAGGCACAAGGGGCCAGCACCCGAGGAGCACGCAGGAAATAAAGGCGAGGCCTACTCACTGTTCAGGCAAGTTCGGGTCAAGGGAGTCGCTTTCGGTGGGTGTTTCAGGCAAGGAGGAGCCGGACTCCTGGATCTGGCACAGCTCCTCATCTGTGATGATGTCAAACACGGCATCATCTGGCGGCCTGCAGTCAGCGTCTACACCGGGGCCACGGAGGCAGATGGGGAGAGAAGAGACAGACACAGTGATGCGCAGGACAGAGAGGGCGCGCTGTGCGGGATGGGCTACCAGGACATGCCCTCAGGGCCCACTCGACCTACAGCTATTCTGTCTGGGTGTGAGAGAAATGGCTGCCAGGACATTCCCGAAAGTAGCGGGACTACAGGTGAAACTGCACACAACCTGCAAGATTTGTCTTAAGCTCCTCAATCGGGCCTTAAAGAGATTTCAAGCTCTTACATGTTCTCTGAAGCCTCTTATTTAGAAGAAAAAAAAACCTATCAAATCCTTATTAGGCAAAAACCTAAAAAAAGAATAAACACACTTTGTGCTGCTGAGTCTCGCTCCCTAAGACACAGACACGGCTTACTTTCGCCTTTTTGAACACCAGATTCTGTCTGACCTGCATTTTCACCTCCATCCACTGGGGAACCTCCCTCTATTCAAGGTGACAGCGACCACTGTGCCTCTGACCAGGGGCCTGGTGTCTGACTTTGCAGGCCACTCAGGAGGAAGGAGGCCCTTTGTCCACTCCTGTGCTGGCCACCCACCTAAAAGTACTCTCCTGCCTATGTCACGGAAAATGTAATGGTAGGCCTGAGGTGAAAAAAAGGCAGAGAGGAGGAAAGACAGAAAGAAGGAAAGACAGAAAGAAATATAGACAGACAAGGTGACAGGAAATGTCAGAAATCAAAACAAGTGACCTCAGTACTCTGCCACAATGCCACCCTTTGTCTTTGCTGGAACACCTGCCGTGAGTCAGGGCAGGGGAGATTCCTGGACGGTTTACCAAGAACAGTTCATGTGAGCTACAAGTTCCCAGCTGGCCCCGCCATAGGGCTCCTGGGACAGGCTGTGCTTTAGATGGAACATCCTCTGTCTGAGGCCTGCATAATGGAGGGCTTGAGACACAGGCTGAGAAATGGGACCAAGGACTGATTTCTTTCCATATGCCCAGCCACACTTCTGAACCTGCCTTCTGAGGCTGGCAGAGGGAAGCAAGGAGGACAAGTAAAGAAGGGACAATGAGCATCAGGAGAGAAATCAAAGAAGACTTATATGGAGAGCTATACTATGTTCATGGATTGGAAGACTCAATTTTGTTAACATGTCAATTCTCCCCAACTTGATCTAGAGACTCAATGTGATCCCGATCAAAATTTCACTAGGATTTCTTATAGAAATTGATGATTCTAAAATTATATGGATAAGCAAAAAACCTAGAATGGCCAACACTTTGATAAAGAACAAAATTAGACGACCTGCGTTACCTGATTTGAAGACTCATTAGGAAACCATGGTGATCTCAACAGTGTGGTATTGGTGAGAGAAAAGGCACATGGATAAATGGAATAGGACAAAAGTCTGGATACAGACCCGACCCAACTGATTTTTGACAAAGGTGCAAAGGCAATTCTATGAGAAAAGAACAGATTTTTCAACCAATGACGTTGGAACAACTGGACAACCATATGCAAAAAAATGAATTTCTATGCGTATCTTGTAGCACAAACAAAAATTTAACTCAAAATGGATCATAGACCTAAAACTATGAAATTTCTAGCAGAAAACAGGAGAAGATCTTTGTGTCTTTGGGTTAAGCAAAAATAGATATGATACCAAAAGAAAAAAAGTTGATCCGTAAGGGAAAAAAATTGGAATGGACTTCATCAAAATTAAAATCATCTGCATTTTGAAGAACATTTCTGTTCTTCGTAAGAAAGTGAAAAGAGGTTTTTGGTTGGGAAAAAAGTATTTGTAAACACTTATGTGATAAATAACTTCTATCCAGAATATATAAAGGACTCTCAAAACTTAGTGATTAAAAAATTTTTTTTTAAATGGGTTTGAAGAAGATACAGGAATGCTATGCCCAGTACATTCCACCATCCCTGTCCTTTGTACCAAATACAAATAATGGGGTCTGCCAACTTCCTTGATGATCCAGTTAAACAAAGGAACTAACAGTATCTCTGAAGGCTGGCTGACCTGCATTCAGGCAGAGGCCAAGGAAGAGTCCATAGGGACCAGCTGCAGGAGGTGGTGATGCTTGAGCAAAGACAAGACCCTGCCATCTCGGCTCTGCCTCCCTGGTATTCTACATCCACAGTCTGGTCTATGAGAGGACAGCCTGGTCTGCTCAGCAGGACTGTGCTGGGAGCAGGAACAGGAGGAACCAGATCCCACTTCCTCTTACGGAGTGGAGTGAAAGGATAGAATACATCCTCCTTGGTCACTGAGAGACAGTGTGAGCCACAGGGAGAAGGTGAAGGATGTGGTCATTTCCACACACAACTTTTGGCCTTTGGTTTCTCTGGTAGGAGGGCTGGGTATCGGGGCTGAGGCTCTGGAGACAATATTTTTCAAGGTGTGGGGTACGTTCCACTGGAAGCATGTGAGTTAAGAGGTACACAGACCTCACATTAAATAACACTGAATCATACCAGGAGAACAGTTATTCCCTTCTCAATTCTCTTTCAAGCTTAATTACATCAAAAATAAAGTCTTAAATTGGTGCAATACACTTTTAGCACCTCTTTAATGCGTAAGTTTGGAAAACCTTGAATTAAGCTCATTACAGCTAACTAGCCACACTGGAGTAGTGGGGGGGGGCACCTAAAAACACAGAAGGCAGGAGCAGGAGCCTGACCTTGGCCTCCAATGGCCTGGGGCCCAGCTTGGGCTGGCGACAGTGCAGGGCTGGGCTCCCCCTGGCTGGTGCCGGAACTGGCGCTGTCAGGGGAGCCGGGGCTGTCGCTGAACTTCCGGAAGCAGGCTCGGCAGCAGCGCTCCTTCTTGCCACTGGGCTTGGTCAGGACGTAGTTGTTGCAGCAGTAGTAGCAGAAGACGCGGCCGCAGATCCTGGGGTGAAATGAGCATGGGCTGTGAGGGTGACGCACCATGGGTCTTGTGATCTGCACTGGGCACTAGAGGCCGCGTGGCTCTCATCAGGCCTGGCTCTGGCCCTCACTGAAGAGTGTGGCCTTATGGTCAATCTGATAAGATCCCAATAAAGCCATCTTGATAAAGCCACTGGGAGAAAATGTTTTACTTCCCAAGGTCCTGAGAGGCAGGGGATAAAGTATGTGGCTGAGCCCCCCTTCTCTGCCACAACAACACGGGCGTCCATTGCAGGCCTCGGGGGCTGAGGCTCTAAGGGACCACAGACCCCCTGGGCCTGTGCTGATGCCATTCCACCTGCCTTGGCCCCAACTGAGGTTTATTTTTGCCTACTCTTCTTTGGGCCCTAGGAGGGTCTCCGCTGTCCACGTTCCCCCAGCCAAGCCTCCACCCAAGCTCTCCCCGGGCTCCAGTAATGCCACTTCCCCTCTGGTCCCTGTGGGCTGAGGGAGGCTAAGGGTTGCTGGTCCCCTTGACTATGCCCACACCCCTGTATCAAACCTTCTTCCCCTTCAGGGATCCCCGCATGTCCTGCTAGGACCCTGCCTAACACACCCCCTCGCCTGGTTCCCTTAGGAGCAGACAGCAATGTGCTCTTCCCAGACAGACGGCGGCAGGGCCCGTGCCTGCCATCGATGCCCCGCTCAGCGCCTTTGCTCCGGTGCTGGGTCCCACCCGCGGACCTGCAGTGGTGCCGTCGCACCATCCAGCTGAACTCTCGCTTGCAGTCGTGACAGTGGCTCGCCTCCGTGTCCCCGAGCCACCGCTCCTCAGCACTGAGCTTCTGCTGGAATTCCAGGGCATCTGACTTCTGCCAGAGAGCATCCTTGTCTCTGAGACAGAGCCACATCAGAAAAAGAGAAGAATCCGTGAAAACAATAGGATGATCCCCGATTCATTTCCAAAGCCTGATTCCGAATTTCCCAAGACATGGAAGGAAAACGGACTTTCATTGGAGACACCCCCACTCTAGGTCTCGTCCATCCCCTGCATCAATCCCAGACTCAGCTGCTGGCACGCGCGTGACGGCAGAGGAAGGCCATGATACAGGTACGCCCACAAGGGTCACACACACGGCTCAAGCGTCCAAGCGACAGTGCACATGGCTACCTGCAGTGGGCGCTGTAACAGGCTGTCAAGGTTACATGACAGCCTGAGCACCGTGAGCCCAAGGACCACGAACGTACTGCCCGCACAAATCTGAAATGTGTTCAGGAGCATTTATGTGCTTATGCTTTGTTTCAGGAACAAGCGATCATCGGAGAAGACCCACGAGTTCGCTGCCTGAGAGTCTGCTGGGCTGTTAACAACCCCTGCTCCTTCGAGAGACAATACGTGCTCCAAGAAGCAAGACTGAAGGAAGAGGGAGGCTTTTCAGAAAGGTCTGGCAGTGTCAGAACATAGCCGAGGGGCAGAGGCTTCCGTATTGCTGCTCACGGTCATTTTCGAGGCTTATGGCTTCTGACTTGGGAAGGTTTTGTTCTTTTCGAGATGGAGCCCAGCCGTCTGCCATCCTAAGGTTACGGTAGCCCCAGCGGCATCTCAATCCCAAAGACCAACACCAGAGCCACTGAGGTCCTGTGAGAAACTGACACCATCACCAGAGACTCCAAATCCACAGACCTCTCCCCTTAAATACAAAAGCCAGGACAGGGCCGCCTGGGGTGGCTCAGTCAATTGAGCATCCGACTCCTAGTTTTGGCTCATGGGTTGTGAGATCGAGCCCCATGTTGGGCTCTGCACTCAGTGCGGAGTCTGCTTGGGATTCTCTTCCTTTCCTTCTCCCTCTGCCCCTCCTCCCCACACTCTCGCTCGCTTGCTCTCTCTCTCAAATAAATAAATCTCCAAAAGCCAGGACAAAAGCCAGGAATTGACTGGCTCTTCAAGGATGCTTGAAGCTGTCAGGAAACAGGACGACTCATGCCCTGGACCAGCATCATCCTCCCAGCTGGGTCTCAGCCCATCCCTTCAGTCCCCAGGAGGCCAGGCACCCACACCCTGAAATGTGGGAAGCTGTCAGGACCAGAGCTTTTCCATCCCACACCTTGGGAAGGTGTCTGAGTTCAGAGGTCATAAATGCCCTGAGTTTCAAATCTGCCAATTGATGACATGTGAGCAGAAGGGTTACACTTCCAAATACCACCATTTTGCAACCCCAAATGAATTAGTAGCTTTAGGCACTGCTTATCCATGGCTGCTAACATCGCAGAGAATGGGCTCATCAGGTCTTATGCAGCTCTTGAAAGAAAGACCCAAACTATAAACCAATTCTATGAAGCGTTCTTGAGAAAATTTTGAAACTGGGTCTGAGTAAGCGTAGATCAGTGGTACTCAACCCTGGCTCATTGATGTCTGGACACCACTCCAAGAAATTCTAACTGGTCTGGGTAGGGTCTGGACATCGGTATCATTTTAGTAACTCCCCCAGCAATTCTAATGTGCAGTTAGCAGAGAGAACCATGACTGTGGTTTTCACTAACAATTTACAGGAAATATGGAGGTTGGAAGAACATGTTAAATGGCACCACGGGGATGCAACTAGCAAAATCCAGGCTGTGGGAGACCCGGCCAGATGTATGACCTAGCTTCCTCAAAAGTCAACTGCAAAGAAAAAAACAAGTTAGAGAGATGGTGGCCACATCACAGGCTAGGGAAAAGAGATCTAACATATCACCCTGCAATGTATGGATCTGACCTAGACCCTCATTAGACCAATTATATTCTCAATCAGAAGTAAGGCTATCTGGGAAGTTGGGCCCTTTGCCTGTGTGGTGACAAGTGTCAGGAGCAGAACACATGCATCCTCCAATTTCTGAGTGCCCTCCCGGCCCTTACGCTGGCCGTCTGCTACCTGTGGGCGCTGGAGTTTGGGAGGCCTGGTACTGGGAGAAGCAGGGGCGGGGAGGGAGGAAAAGGGGAAAGGGGCTCCCAAAACAGGGAGAAGGGAATGGAGAGATTGCTAAAAATATGAGATGTCACTTACTGTCACGCCTGTGGCTAAGCACATAGAGATTTTGCAGATAATGCCCCAGCAGTATGGCAACACAAGCCCAGTGGAGCATGAGTGGGAACAGTGAAATCCACTCTTCAAGGCCGCCAAGGGCCTGGGTGGACCCCGTCTGTGCGGGGGAGGGCCTCAGCAACGCAGCACACGCAGACACGGGCCCATCTCCCTTGAGAGGCCCTTCAAAAGCAACTGCGTTTCTTTAAAGAGAAAGCCCGGCTCAGGGGAGGCCCCCCACCGCCGCTGGTGCCAACGCTCACCTGAGCAGCTCGATCAGCCGTTCCTCCAGGTACTGCTTGGTTCTGTTCAGGTCGTCCAGGTCCGCAAGCATCTTCTGGTCATTCTTCTCCCGGTTTGTCACCTCCTGGCAGAGTCTGTTGTAATACTCTTGGATTTTTGTCGTGGCTTTTTCAAGTTCCTTCTGGGTCCTGGTGGAGAAGTGGGAAGCCCACTGATAAGCCACTGCTTCCAGCTTCCCCTGTGCCTCTGGGCTAACTTGGGCCTCTAACGAGTTCCCGCTGCCCTCCGAGCCTTTTCCCTCTCACAGTGGGGCACCCCTCAGCACTACGCACTCACAGGTTGTGCCTCACCCCCCGCCTTCAAAACTCCCCTCGCACCCCAAACTCTTTACACACCACTCCCCCCGCACCAAATACAATGGGCATTCTGGGAGAACAGGTGACCTCAGGCCGCTAAGAGCACCCCAGGTGAGTTGAGCTCTGCACTGGTTTTGGGGCAGGGGCTGAGGTTATGGGGGAGTCCAAGGGTGCAGTGCATGGGCTGGTGATGGAGGGGTTTGCAAGAGGAAAATGGAATTGGAACAGAAAGAACTGACGTCTCTGCCTGGAGGCGACACCATGGACGAGAACCTGCCTCCCAGGTGTCTTTGGGGCTCTACACACAGGGCGTGGTGTTGGGCAACCCAGCCGGCATTCGATGGGCACTGGCAGGCGCTGCCCTGACAGCCAGGAGGCCTAAGGAGCTCTGTTCCCTCGGCTCAGTCTGTGGCCAAGGGGCTGGCTGCACGAAGAACCGTCCCCCTGCCCTGGCCCGCTCCACTTGCAGCTCGCCTGTCCCCGAGGGCAGTGGTGCTCCAGGAAAGCTCTACAAACCCCAAGGTCCAGCAGGGCGTTCGTAAAAGCTCCATTAAGCACAGGGCTCTGCAGAGACTAAGTAATCCGTATCTAATCCAGCCTTCCTACACCCCGTATAAAGTTGCCAGAAGGTTCTTTACAAGACACTGTCCACCAAAAATGATCTCGTGGGTGTACACATGCGTGTGCGGGTGCACACGCGTGCATGCACGCATACACAGTGAATAAAGTAAAACCCGATCCATGGCAGACAGAGTATGCAACATTGGGCAGCTAAAACAACAGCTCTGAGAGCTTACAAATAAGTACTGTTGTAGCATTTCTTTTTTTAAAGATTTTTTATTTATTTATAAGACAGAGATAGAGACAGCCAGCGAGAGAGGGAACACAAGCAGGGGGAGTGGGAGAGGAAGAAGCAGGCTCATAGCAGAGGAGCCTGACGTGGGGCTCGATCCCATAACGCCGGGATCACGCCCTGAGCCAAAGGCAGACGCTTAACCGCTCTGCCACCCAGGCGCCCTTGTAGCATTTTTTTTTTTTTTAAATGCCACCCACTTAGGAGGTTCTGGTACTTATATTGTCATGTGAATCTGACCCGGGCAGCCAGAGCCCTACAGCGTTTGACTCTGGAAGAATCAGAGAAGAAATGTGCACGTTGGGTGACTGAACACCCAACACGCTCTCGATCTTCCACTGAGCCCGGGCCCACCCTAGAAGCCGGGTGGTAGGAGGCAACGAGGGATGGGCGGAAAAGGTAAAGGCTCGGGACAGTCTGGCACGCCAGTCTTTGCTGGGGGCACAACAGGTGCCTGGGTCCCAGCATCTCCAGCAGGACTGCCTTGGCCTCATCACCAAATGGTGGGCTCACACTTGTAACTCCAGGTGGCCCCCCGGCCTGAAGACGAGGGGGTTCAGGGAAGTCTTGGGGCTGCACAAGCAGGACCACACTCCAAGGTTAGGACAGTCCTGATGAAGGGTGCTGCAGACTGCAGGCAGACCAGCTGGCCTGGGGCTGGGTACCCTCACTCACCCTCGGCATGTGCCTGGGAGAACCCCCACCCCACCCCCAGCCCTGCGGCCTCTCATTTCACAAAGGAAACCAGGAAGAGCTTGAGTCACAACTTGTAGCGGGGAAACACACACACACACACCCCAGGACCCTAGCATGAGACCAGACACAGACGTATCTGTCTGTGCACTTTGCAGGGTCACTGTTGAGGAAACAGACTCTGGAGCCAAGCGGCCTGGGTTGCACCTCCCACCATCACTGACGTGCTGTCAGATGCTGGGAAAGCAACCTAACTCCTCTGAGCCTCACTCTCCTCGTCTATAAAATGGGGACAAGTCGTAATTCCCTCTTCAAAGGACAGTTAGGAGCAAAAAAAGGGACAAATAGATACAAAGTGTTTAAAACGGTGCCTGGCCCATTTGGGGCATTACTTAAGTGTTTGCTGTTATCATTACCATTATTATATTCCAACTTTTATTTCATGTCAGCTCTTCCAAAGCAGAAACGTGCCCCGCCGGAGGTAGGAGAATGGCATCAAGAAAGGCTCAGCGGCTGCCTGCAGGGGGGTGAGAGACGGGCTGCCCGCCCTCTGTGGCATGCTTCTGGCAAAGCACCTTCTGAGTTTGTGGCTTTTCTTCCAAGAAGACTTCTTCAACCTGCTCTGAGCGGCTGAGTTTCTAAATGACCGCATCAAATACCCCCTTCCCTGAAGCCTCGGCCGCTGGGGCCGTGTGGGCGGAAGTGCATCACTAACCTGTCCAAGCTCTCGCGCAGGGCGGCCCCCTCCTCATCCTTCTTCTGCACGGCAGCCTGGCTCTCAGAAAGACGCTTGCTGGTGCTGCTCAGCTGCTCTCCCAGATCTGCCTGAGCGGCCTGGCACGGGACAGCGGGGAGAAGACACTCAGCCGACGAAAGCCCGCGCCGCAGGCCAGAAAGGGGCTGGTGGGTTCTCCGCCCCACCTGGCCAGGTCACTTCTAACCGGAGGGGGTTTTGTTTTAGGTTCCAGAGCCTGAGAATCTTTGAGTGACCCACTCCTGTTTGTAATCCTATCTTTCAAGTATTAATTTCAACTGGCAGTGGAGGTCAGAGGGGCAGCAGGAATCAGAATCCTGGGGTGGGGGCGGAGGTGGGGTGGCAGGGAGCAGGGTTCCCTGGAGATGGTGATTGCAGCCCCCGCCCTGAGCCCCCTCGGTTCAGGACCACCGATTCAGGGACACCTGCGGAGGCAGCTAAGAAGGACACCTCGTATCCTTTCCACCGGGCTGGCTGAGAAATACATCTGGCAGCTCCAGCCGAGTGTCCAGGAGGCAGAAGGGGCCGAGATGCACACTCACGACATCCACAGAGGTGAACGGGTAGGAGCTTTGTTTTGGGAATTGGGAGTCTTGCACACGGCCCTTCTAAACGGTCCAGTGGAAACCAAACCAGACCCCTCTCCCTGACAGGCCTATACCCTGCGGGTGGGAATGACCAGGCAGAGGTGGGCACGCTAGTCTTCCCTGCCCAGGCGGCCAGGCGGGCGGGCCGCAGACCAGCACACTCCCCGGGGCCTACCTTCAGCCTCTCCACTGCCTCCTCGGCAGCCTGCAGCTGCCGGCCTCGCTCCTCAAGCTGGTCCCTGAGGCTCTGGCACTCTTCACTGGCAGTCTGGGGATGATGAGAGAGGGTTCGTGAAAGTGGGGTCCTTGCACAGAGACCCCCTCAGCCCCATTTCCCCAAATGGGTAAAAACAAGCTTCCTCTCTCTTTTTCACCAAACTCAATAAACTTTGGGCTTGACTGGTGACAACATCCTTCCAAGTTTACTAAGAGACTCAGCCTGGTCCTCACACTTAGGACTTCATTTCTGCAAGGAAACAAGTGCCCTATGACCCACACAGAGCAGAACAGGATGGGGGCCATGGTATTGGAGGCACATCTGTAGAAATGCAACAGTTGTGTGTCTGGGAGTGAGCACAGACCGCAGTGCTAATGGGCGAGTGAAAAGCTCTGGAAACCAAAGCCCCACAGCCATCCTGCTTGTGTCCTCGGTCTCCACCACACTTAACCCTTTTCCTTTGTGCAGTACCAAAGGCCCACGGTAAGCACTGGTCCCGTAAGCCCGTCCACCCCAAGAGCTTTGTGAAAACACACTGAGCCAGTTTCCCCAACAGCACCTGCCATCGGGATGGCACCGAAGGGACAGAAAACCCACAGACGAGACTTGTGGGCAGGGGCTGCTGGCACCTACAGTAGGTTCTAGAGACTAGGAGAGGGTCTAGGGCAAACCCACAGGCCCAGAAGGGCTGGGCATGTACCTAAAAGAGTATAAGGAAAACACCAGAAAGTGCATGCCTCCTTTACAGGGGGCACCCGCCACCCAGCTCCTCGTGACTTCTGCAGGGTGGGAATGAGGGCACAGGCTTTAGGATCTCCTGAATTTGTGAACACCCAGCTCTTTAACCATTGGTTACCACTGTAGAGCTGCCACTCTGTACAAGCCAAACCTGTCTGCAGCCACGCTGAGTTTACACTTCCGGGCTAGGGTATCGCTCCCGACATGTGCCCCTAGTGTCCCTGTGAGGGAAAGAGTGCTGGGACCTCGAGAGCAGGACAGCTGCATCTGCCCAGCCGCCCAGTACATTCTTGGGTCCTCACGTGCCCCGTGGCTGAAGGCACACCCTATCCTCTCGTGGACCCATCGGGCCCCACTGCAGGAGACCACCTCAGCCTGGGGAGGGGGGGCATCAAGGCGAGGCAGGACTACCTTCAGTCGGCTCTGGTGGTCCATGATCTCGGTGCTCAGCTGGAACTTGAGGGCATTGAGCTCCTCGTGTGCGGTCTCCTGGAGGCTCTGGGCCCGCTGCTCGGCCTGGGCCAGCTGGGCCTGCAGGCTGGGCAGGGAGCGGGCTGCCTCCTCGGCCACCTTCAGCCTCTCCTGCAAGCCGTCCCTCTCTCGCTGCAGTCCCGCCACTTGCTGTTCCAGGCCCTCTCGCTGCCTCGAGGCCTCCCGTTTGGCGTCATGGAGCTCCTGGACGGCGCAGGCCAGGGCCTCCTCGGCCCGCTTTTTCTCAGCAAGCTGCGTGCAGATATGGATGCCCGGCTCGTCAGTGGCTGGGCTAGCCACGGGCAGCTGCTCCTGTGGCTCGGCCTGTTCCAGCTGGGATTCCGGGGAGCTGCATTCTGCCCTTGACCGCTCCTCCTCCTCAGTCCTCTCCTCCCACGGTGCCCCTTCCCGCTCCGAGCGCTGCAGCGGCTCCTGACCGTGGGCCCCCCTGAGAGCTTCGTTCTGCTCCTTCAGCTGCTGCACCAGGGCCCCGTGCTCCCTCAGAGCAGCCTCGGCCACGCTCGGCTGGCCCTGTACCTTCTCCTGGTTACCCAAGGCTGCCTGGAGCTTGGCCTGAAGGTCCAGCACCTCAGCAGGCAGGTGCCCAGCCTCTCCCTGCTGGGTCTCCACTTGGGCCTGACACAGGGCCAGCTGGGGGGCTGGGTCCTGGGGTGCACTGTCTTCAGGTGCACCGAGCCCCTGTTGGCCTTTCTCTGCAGCCGTGAGGGTCTCGATCAGCTGGGTCTGCTGGCGGCACTGGCTCTCAAGAGCCCTGAGCTCCCTCTCCTGGGCCTCGGCCAGCTGCCGGCACTGCCCCACCTCCTCCCGCAGCTGCTGGCACTCGGCCTCCTTGTTCCGCAGGGCGGCCTCCTTCTCGGCCACGTGGGCCCGCATGGTCTCCTTGGCCTTCCTCACAGCCAGGAGGCTCGCCTCCATCTGGTCACCCATGTGCCGGATGCTGGCCTGCTCAGACTCCAGGGAGGCCAGGGAGCCCTGGATGGCTGCCTCCCGCTGTTGCAGGGCCTGGTAATCAGCCTGCAGGGCCTGCAGCTTGCCCTCGAGGAGATGGTTGAGCTCCAGCACATTCTGCAGCTCCTTCTCCAGCTCCCTGTTGGCCTGCTGGAGCTTCTCCTCCTGACCGCTCCCTCGCATCTGGGCATCTCCCGTCTGTCCCTCTTGGGGGCTTCTCTGCTCCTCCTCCGGCTTCTTGAAGACCGGTCGCAGGGTGGAATCTGGGGGGCCCCGGGCCTCGGGCTTCTCCCCTGCCGTGGGCAGATCTGGGCCCGGCTGCCTGGCAAGCCGCTCCAGCAGCCCCACCTTCTGGCTCAGGTGGTCTTTGTCCCGAATGAGCTGCTTCTTCTGCTCCTCCAGGTCACCCACATGCTGGCTCAGCTGGGCCAGCTGGGGCTCCAGGAGCCGCAGCTGCCGCGCCAGGGCCCTGGCCTCCTGCTCCAGCAGCTCCTTCTCCTCTCGCCGCTGCCGCTCCTCCTGCCTCACCTCCGCCAGCTCCTGCTCCACGGAACTCAGGTGGGCTAGAGCCTCCCGAAGCTGTCGCCGGAGCTGGGTTGCCTCCTGCCCCTTCGCAGCCAGCTCTTCCCGGAGCGGGGCCGTCTCCTTCCGCAGGCGCTCCAGGTCGGCCTGGGCCTCCTCCTTCAGCTGCAGCTCCTTGGCCAGCTGCTCCAGCTGCGCATTCTGCTGCCTGTTGAGCTCCTGGGTCTTGGTGCTCTCTCTTTCCAGGGCTCGAAGCTTCTCCTGCAGCTCCTGGACCTCCGGGGCCGAGTCCCTGGGGAGAAGCTCTTGCTGCCCCTTTGGGTCCGGGGCCATATCTGCCTGCTGCTCAGCCGTGCCCGGCTGGCCTGGGACGTGAGCTAACTGCTGGTTCTTCCGGCCCAGCAAGTCCCGTGTGGCCTCCAGCTTCTGCACCAGGGGCTGGAGCATGGACTCCAGCCGCCGCAGGGCCGCGTGGTGGTCCTCTTCCTTCTCTGCTGTCCCCAGCTCCAGGGCCTGCAGGCACTTCTGGAGCTCCTTCACGGTGTCCTGGGTGGCCTGGGTGACCTCCCACTGCTTCTGGAGCTCGGCCATCATGCAAGTGAGGCGGGCGTTGTCCTCGGCAGCGGCGTGACCCCGCTCCCTCTCCACCTGCAGCTTCTCGCCCTGCAGGCTGACAGCTGCCCTCAGCTCCTGGTTCTCCCTGTCCAGCTGCTGCAACTGCTCCTGCAGCCACTTCTCCCGCACCTCCAGCTGGTCCAGCTCCAGCCGCATCTCGTCGAAGCCCTCCAGTGCCTCATTGTTTAAGGGGCTGCTCACGTCGAAGCTGGAGGCCATCTCCTGAGTCTGTGGAGGAAAAACAACACACAAATGGCTCCGGGACAGAAGCTGCACAGCCACCGGGAAAAGCTTTAGAGGTTAATGAGAAGTCACTAAACAGCGAGTCTATCGAGCTATTCAAAAGGCTAGAAGCACTTTGCTGGAAGCATCTGCCAAAGGAGGTCAGAGCACACCCTAAAGACACGATGCCACACACAGGAGCTCCCCGGGCTCTCAGAACCCGCACGTCCCAACCCGCACGTCCCATCCAGCCTCCTGGAGCTTTGGAAGTATAACGGACATTGGTGCTTAGATTCGTTAAGTTACGCTGAACTCCTGTTCAGCACCGCACCATACCTACAGCTCCCGCTGTGATTCAACACAAAACAGGGTTCAAGCTCAATTTGTTCTCCTCTCTCAATGCTTCTACTATTTTTATGCTGTTGTATTTTTACTTTATGTTGATTTACTGCACTGTCCTTACCTTTAAAACTATATGCGGCTATGATACACTCACATTTGTAACACAGCTAACAAAATTCACCCCACCCACGAAACTTACCGAGCACTCACTCGCCCACATCACGCCCTTAAGTGCTCTTTCCCTTGAGCTGCACCATCACCTTCTGAGCTAGAATGACTTCTATGACCCCCATCTTCCAGATGACAGCGCCGAAGGTTCGGACGGGTAAATGGTCCGCCCAGGGTCACAGGACTGGTGGGGGACAGTCAGCGTCTGACTCTGCTGCTTTTCACCCAAGAGCTAAATTGCTTCCTTTAAAATACCTGAAAAGCTTCTAACAGAATTTAATTTTTAAAAGGCCTAAATTGTGGGGCGCCTGGGTGGCACAGCGGTTAAGCGTCTGCCTTCGGCTCAGGGCATGATCCCGGTGTCATGGAATCGAGCCCCACATCAGGCTCTTCTGCTATGAGCCTGCTTCTTCCTCTCCCACTCCCCCTACTTGTGTTCCCTCTCTCGCTGGCTGTCTCTCTCTCTGTCAAATAAATAAAATCTTTAAAAAAATAAAAATTAAAAAAAAATAATAAAAGGCCTAAATTCTCTTGCGTCATAAAAACCTGGCCTCTAGGAAATAATGGGGATAACGGAGGGTTTATATTACTCAGGTTGGGGCAAAGGTGTCTGAGAACATCCCTCTGGTCGTGAGCAGCCGGGGCACACACAGCCTGGTTCACGCTTTGGTGAGGAAATCCCCAGCCTTTCTGGCATTACCTGCAGGTGGCCGCTCACCAAACTGCTCATGCTGGAGCTGCGGCTGGGGGGTCTCCACAGGTAAGCAGAAGAGCCAGGGGCCAGCGTCCTCCTGCGGGGCCACAGGACAGACAAGCTGCATCAGAGCAGGAAACACGCACACGCACACACGCACACACACGGAGGCCTTGATTCTCACAAGGCACCCAGGTGGTGGATGGGGGCACTGCCCTCCCAGAGAGAGTGTGCAGAGGCAAAAACCCAACAGCTTCTACCAAAGAGCACATGTACGCTGGTCTGCAGCTGACGGGCTCCACTGCGAAGTGTCAGCATAAGGCCTTTCCACCTGCTGCCAAAGGAGAACTAAGTGGACATGTCATTGCCCAATTTGGTCCTGAAATCTTCCTTACATCTTTGGTGCCCGTCACAGTGTGTCTGCTAGTGAGGGAAAAGCAGCAGTCAGTCTGATAAGCCACAGGGACAGCGTGCTTGGGGGCAACACCGGAACGGTGACGGTGGCAGATCTAGCCTCATACCCCTGTACCACCGGGAAACAGACAAAGTGGGCTTTAGTCTTACAACAGAACGCTCTACACCCGGCGTCGGCAATCTTTTCTTATGAAGGGCCAGACAGGACAGACTTTACACTTGCCAGCCTTCTGGTCTCTGTCACAACAACTCCTTCTACAGTGGCAGCATGAGAGCAGCCATGGACAACAGGTAAATGAACCGGCAAAGCCATGTGACTGCCTCCCCTGCCCCGTCTGTGGGCAGTGGCTGGCCGACCCACTCTCTACAGCTATAGAAAGCCATGTACAAACACAGATAAAAATCGAAAACAATGTGAAATGAGAAAAGCCAGTTGCAAAAGGATAGCTACCTATGATTCAATGTATGCAAAATTTATAAATACATACAAAATAAAACCACACATATATAATGTGTATGGATACACATTTAGTGACGCACAAAAATATTCGGGAATGACGTGTGTCAACTACACAGGGCTGTGATTACTTCTAGATGGGAATTAGGGGAGAGCATGACAGTGGGGTGGGGCTTCATTTGGATCTGTGATCTTTTACTTCCCTATAAAACAAAAAACCAACACCAAAGAACCAGCTCAAAGGGGCTTCTGCTGGCCAAATAAGCATCAAAATAAATGATTACAGTGACAGAATATAGTCCACTGAATAAAATAAGAATCCATGAGTCAACTCTGCTATAAATGAATAAATACATACAATACAGACAGACACAGGGGTGCCTGGCTGGCTCAGTCAGCAGGGCGTGTGACTCCTGAACTCAGGGTTGTGAGTTCAAGCTCCACGTTGGGCACAGAGCTCACAAAAATCATACATACACATTAAGGAAAAAGAATCTTTTTTTGTTTTTTAATTTTACTTATTTATTTGATAGAGTGTGTGCAACAGAGAGAGCATGAGCAGGGGGAGGGAGAAGCAGACTCCCCACTGAGCAGGGAGCCTGGGATCCCAGGACCCTGGCATCACCACCTGAGCCGGAGGCAGACGTTTAACCAACTGAGCCGCCCAGGCACCCCAACAACCTAATATTAAAGTATCTTCCCGTAAGAAACATACTGATTACAGAGGGAGAGACAGTAACTTTAGAGAAATCTGGCAAACGCCACCTTAAACTCATGGTCACGGTCAACGGCCCCGGTGCTGGAACAAATCAACATCGTGTGTCTCTGGACATAATGTGCCGAGGACGACATGACATCTGGGTACTCCCGCCGGAAATGCTCACCCTGAGCCTAACCATGAGGGACCGCTACGCAAACTCCAACGAAGGAACATTTTACAAAGTAACTGGCCTGTGCTTTTCAAAAACGCCTACACTGTGAAAGACAAAGACTGAGAAACTGTTCCAGATTCAAGAAGACCAGAGAGACTGGCATTAAGGGCAGCATGCGTTCCTGGGCCCGCGCCAGGATGATAAAAGATGTTACTGGGATCATTCTTAAGACTCTGAATAGGGGCTGTAAAAAAGTGGCATTGTATCCATGTTGGTTTCCTGATCTTAATAACTGCACTGAGGTTATACGTAAGAGGGTAAGAGGGTGTCCTTGACTTGAAGTACACAGTGAGTACTGCGGAGTTGAGGAGAATCGAGTCTGTAACTTTTTCCTCAAATGGCCTAGGGAATAAAGCAAGATGTACTGATAAAGAGAAAGAGTGATACAACATCGTAGTAAAATGCTGGTAACTGGGGGGTCGAGGTGAAGGCTGGATGAATGCTCTGTGGCATTTAAGGGGCAACTTTGCTGTAATTGTGAAATGATTTCAAAATTAAGAAGTTTTAAAAAGGACATGTGCAGTAAATATGATAGAATGTTAGCTTTTCATCTTGGTGGTCGGCACAAGGGCGTCCTCATATTCAGGACTTTTCTCTCCACAGAAAATATTTCCTAATAAAAAATATAAAAATTGACATTTAAAACAATCTGTATTAACAGAAAGCAAAACAAAGAAGGCCGGACTGGGGGTTGCCTGGGCGGCTCAGCTGGTTAAGCGGCCAACTCTTGATTTCGGCTCAGGTCATGATCTCAGGGTCGTGAGATCGAGGCTCTGCGCTGGGCATGGAGCCTGCTTGAGGTTCTCTCTCCCCCTCTCCCTCTGCTCCTCCCACCCCATGTGTGCACACATGTGTGCATGTGCAAACTCTCATGTGCACGCTCTCTCAAAAAAAAAAAAAAACTGCCGAACTGTAGTTGAACTCGAGTCTGACACCCTGGTGGTGCCGGGCGACTGTGGGTAAGTCACCCACTGTCTGAGCCTGTCCCCTCCCAGAGTCCCCACCCTCCTGGGGTGGCAGGTGAGTGCTCTTTTCCAGCAACCCTTCTGTGGGTGAGCTGTGGCTCCCTCTCCACTGCCTGCAAGGTCTCCGTGGTAAGTCTGCAAGAACAGGACCAGGAAGAAGCCCACTGGCTCCCCCGCTGGCCACCCCCAAATCCCTTAACACACTTGAAAACACCTCAGGTTTTGCATATGCATCTCCACTGACTCATACCACCCTGCCGGTTAGGACAGTTAGGAGAGTTTCGAGAGTTTTGGGTTGGAGACTTCAGATGTTATAAAACATTAGTCACGACTCAACAAAGTCTAGAAAATCAGCAGGCCTAAGAGTTGCAAAGCCTTATGTCATTTACTGCGTGACCGAACTGCTTTGAGTAGACTGGTGGCAACCTTTAGAACTTCAAACATCTTCTTCCCCTGTCTTTTCAACCAAAGAATCCTTCAAAATACCTGGCAAATGTCGGCCAGGCAGCGTCCAAGTCATAGCCCCTCGACGCCAGGTCAAACTGAACCTCGGTCAGCTCGTACAGCTGGCCCACGATGTCGGAGCTCAGCTTCGGTTTCAGAAAGGGGCTCCTTGCGTAGTACCAGTCACTGCAGGGAAGCAGGAAAAAGGAGCGCTGACAAGAATAATAACGGTAAGGAAAGACTGAATCTGATATGGCTCTGCCTTGTTGAATTCTCACTCGGGTTACCAATGAGTTAAATTCAGACAGACAGACAGGGAGGGACACACACACACACACACACACACACACACACACACACACACCCCAATTTGATTTTCACTGTAGGAGCGTATAACTTTCAAATAAGCTTGTTCTTCAAGGAAATCACTGAAATGAACTAGATGCTCCTTCACTTATTATTTACATCGTATCTATTCTCCAGAAAGGATACAAGAAAACTTAAATCTCAGCTATTTGCCAGGAAGAGGGCAGTTAGAGGGGAAAGAACACTTCCTCTGTGAAACATAACCCCATCTTCTACTCCGTTTAGAGGATTCAATACAGGCTGGTGAGCTCATGGCTAGGGTAGGTCCAGACACCAAACAGCCGCCCTGTGAGGAGTTGGTGGTCGCACCACGCGAGGCAGTAAGAACTCAGAAAGGTCACACTGTGGGGTGGAAAGAGCTACTGGGCGGCGTCCGTGAAAGGTGGCGCACTGGAAGTCAAGCTGCCGGGGACGGCTCTCACCAAACATCGTGAACAAAACCACCTTCGCATCAAACGTGTGGAAGTTCTCAACTCGCATAAATTCACAGAGTCTGTCACACGCAAAGAAATATGTCTTTATGCAAATCAATCTTAAAGGTGACAAAACACAGGATTTTCCCCCAACCAGTTTCTTTCTTTTTTTTTTTAAATCCCCATATGATTTCTTTGATTCACTGGAAGAACACTCCCTGGGGAGAGGGGAGGCAGCGCTGGAAAAGGCTGCCAGGAAACCCAAAGAGGTTCGGCTGTGAGAGGCCTAAGCCGCGGCCCCTCGTTGGACACCCCGTTTACATGATCAATCCCCTCCCTCCCTGCCCCTCCCCCCGCCAGGCTTTGGCACCAGCCACACAAAGGCTGAGCCCACTGACAACCTGGGCTCCATCTGGCCGCCCACCACCATGTTCGGAGAGCCCTGATACACCCGGCAGGCATTGACTCGGGGTCTCAGGTGGGGCCTCAGGCTCGGAGGTGTTAAAAACCCCACAGCTGATTCTGCTGAGAGAGCCCAGGACAGCAGCCCACTTGCCACAGGTGGCTGTGGGGGCCTGCCCATTCATTAGGGCAGGCACCGAGGGTATGCCACCCACGAGGGAAGACCACCTGACATCAGGAGCACAGAGATCTGGATCCAAGCTCCTGCTTGGCAACCCGGCATCAGTGGGGCCTAGAGAAAGGCACTCGACCCCTCTGAGCTTCATCTCGTCACCGGTGAGCATGCCGTGCTACCGCCCGACGTGCACTGAGGAGGGCTGGCGGCTCCCCCGCTAGGGGCTCCCCGGTACTAATGAGGGGACTCGGGCTCACTGGGTAAATACCAGCACCGCCATGCATTTACCTGGTCACCTTGGCGTTCATGAAGCACTGCTGTAACGTGTCTGCCAGCCTCTGATGCACCAAGGAGTAGCGAATAAACGCCCTTCCTTTTCCCAGAGATGTTCGGAGCTGGAAAAAGCATATGATGCTGAAAAGAAGGGCTGTTAGCGTAACTGCACGCGTAGCCGTGGCCTCCCGTCACCCCAGAGGGCAAGGCCTGCAGCAGGCAGACGTCTTGCAGTCTTCCATCTGAGAACAGTCTGTAGACTCTAGTAAACGAGACAAGGGAGACCTGTTCACGAGAGGCTCTGGGTGCCTCAGGAAATGTCATTCTCCCTCCCCTGCTCCATCAGAAGCTCTGGGCTTCTAGTCACATGTGAAACTGTCTGATTAAATTTGGAATATTTAGAATAAAACTAGGCAGGTCAATGAAGGGCTCCTTGCACCGCAAGTGAGCTCGAGCGAGACACGGTCTCAGTTTGGCTAATGTCTGGGCTTGTTTTTGAGGTGCTGGGAGAAGAGGCGCGTGGGAAGAGGCCAAGGGGCTGGCCTGGAGCCCCTGCGGGAGGGGGAGGAGAGAGGAGGGTGAGGGCAGGGGTGCGTCAGGGGGACTTTTAATAAGTTCTGATGGATGTGTGATGGCCTTCTGGGTGTTCTCAGAAACCCTCAGTAAAATCTGTATGTGTCAGTGCTGTCCTGGTTGGATTTGCTTCAGATATGCCAGCTCACTGCACCTAGTCAGAAGGGACTCAGGAGATGAGGGAGAGCAGGGGTGTCTCTAGGTGGCCCGGTCAAACCAGGGTAAAGAACAAATGCGTGTGGCTCTGCTTCAGGAAGTCTGAGGTGGACAACACAGGAGAGTCCAGGTGCAGGCCTGCCATTGAAACCTCACCCCACAGTGCCAAACCCTTCTAAAGAGGTTTCTGGAAGCTTCTTGGAAGGTGGGGTGTGCTGGCCAGAGACCGTCACAGCAGGGCTCTGCCAGCGATGGGCACGCATGGCCAGTTTGGCGAATAGGACTCATTCCCGATGGGTCAGCCCCAGAAGTTAAGATAAGTGGGCAGGAATTCAAAACCTCTCAACCTACCAGTTCTGTCAGGCTCAGGGTCTGGGTCGGATAAGTAAAGACCAACACACCCTCCTCACCTCTTCGAGGGTTAGAAACGTTTAACTTGGGTGGCGGGGGACCGGGAACAGATGGTCCTAACACCCCATACTATCGAGAAACCAGTCATGGCACTGGACTGAGACAGGAAGTGTGTGGCACAGCCTCAAGCTTGACCTATTAATGAAGGTGTAAACACCCCGGTCTAGAGCACCTTTGAGCTCAGAGTTGTAGGTCTTCTTACTGCTGACTCAAGGAAACAATACCACAGTATGAAGTCACTTCAAAAAAAATAAAAAGGTGTGAAATGTCACAAAGTAGAGAAGCTGTAAGCCGTGTCTCCGTGTGTGCTCTGTGGGCCCGGGGCATGGTCAGGACACCCAGAAGCGAAGGTGGGTGGCAGCCAGACATACTGGCTTTAGAAAAATCATCATGGCATGTCTGCAGAGGGCTGATCAGGACAGACGCCCCGGGGAGAATCGTGACGACAGCCCCGTGTCCAAATACTTTTTCCACTGATGATCGAGGGCGAACGGAGTGTTCAGTGGTGACACCCAGCAAACTCAGGGCAGCCCAGAACAGCTGAGCAAGGCACTGTGAAGCCTAGCGTGCTGGTCAGACAGACACGTCCACATGTAGGCCCTATGGAATTTAGTAAGACCCTCCCACGACAGCCCATGTCCGTGAGCTCCCAAGGGATGGCCTTGTCCTTATTACCAAAATGGCCACTGTTAACAGCTGTTAGAACATGAAGACTTTTTCTACGGCAAACATTTGAGGCTGTGTTTTTAATCAGCCCTATTAACCAAACTGATGTGATATATGTACATATAAATGGAGCTATTTATTTTAAGAGGCATCTTGAAACGCCCTCTGGGGGAGGGGATGCACAGTGTCTTCGCACCGCAAGTGAAAACACTGCCCAGCTTTTTTATTTTTGATGTTATGAGATCGCGGGTCCAGGGTCATGACCTAATTCCTTAAATTTTTGGCATCTGGCCCAAACTCATCTGCACTATACCAAGAAGCTACCCGACAGCAGGGAAGGGGAGGTCTGCAGGGTGCAGACAGTGGACTCTGCTTTCAGCCAGATCGCTGTGCCGCCAGCCCGATGCCACGCTGCACCCTGGTTCGGACCCTGTCCATCTCGGGGAAAGACGCACAGCTCAGGCTGAGCTTACTGTGAACCTCTGTAAGTGGCTGATTATAGCCTTGGTCTGTTTTAGCCCAAAGGGCTGCCTCCCACCCCATGAGGGCCTGAGGGGCCCAGCAAGGCTTCTTATCCATTAACTTTTACCTTCTGGCCTGGATAACACTTGATGACGACAGTTAACCGGAGTACCTGGCAGCCCTGTGGCCCAGTGCCCTTCCAAGTCATTCCACCCAAGAGTGCCCCGGAGAGCACAGCCTTCCACAGGGATGAGGCAAGGGGAGCCCGTGGGGAGCAGAGCTCACGCAGCCACCAGACACCAGCACCGTCTGTGCAAGCAGCAAGTGCTCTTTGCTTCAAGGGGTCAGTTTCCCTGACCTTGCATTGTCTAAAGGTCTGTGCCTTATGCAGAAAGGAGATTTACGCATTTTGTAACCCTGGGCCATAGGAACGAAGCTAAACTTATTTCCAGACTTCAGCTGTCTGAAGCCGTAAAGTCAAAGGCCTTTGTTGCTGTGAGGAGTGGAGGACAGGGCAGTGACACTAAGAACTTCTTCCAGACTTCTGGAGAGGAGATGAGACCCCTCTCCAGGTGTGTGACACTCTATGTCAGGGACCCGATGGTCACGCCAGGCAAGTTCTCACAACACTGTGACGCTGCACGGACATGAAAGAAATCCAAGGAACAAACTCTTTTCCAAGGTCTTTCCTCATTTTCTCAGATGTCATGGAAAATGCTCGGCCCTCACTGTCAGCGTACGTAACGCCGTCATTCTCTAGAAGAAGAAACCTATCTGGCTCCAGCTGGCAGGGAGCGGGAGGAGATCTCAGCGCACCTGACTCTGTGGCCTTCGTGGGAGGCCAGCCAAGGAGCACGGCGGCCGGCTTTGAAGTGACTCCAAACATACTGACAAGACGCTGAAAAGAGAGACGAAATGTAGAAACCCTTTAGGCCTCCTGCCCGAGATCTAGGGGTTTACTCACTCCTGAGTGTGCATAGTTTTTCACTCCCAGAGCAACTAGGCTGAACGGGCCGGGGCGGGGGGAGCGAGGGAGGGGGAGAGAGAGAAAGAGAGAGGAGAGAGGGAAAGAGAGAGAGAGAGAAGGAAGGAAAGAGAGAGAAGGAGAGAGAGAGTGAGGGAGAGAGAGGAAATGGGGCAGGAGAGAGATAGGAGAGAGGAAAGGGGGGAGAGAGAGACGGAAGGATGGAGAGAGACAGGGAGGGAGAAGAAAGAGAAAAAGAGAAAGGAGAGAGGGGAGAATGTGTTGTTCTAGGGTTTTCTAAAACAGCAAAGCGCTGGCTGTCCGCTCAAGAGGATCAGAACTCCATGTGGGAACGAGCTGAGCATAACCAGCATTTTAAGAAATGTCCCTTGAGGTCTCACATCACTCTCTTCATTACAAGTGCAAGTTTCCTGAACAAATTATAGGGAAAGCACCTAGTAAACTCTCAGAATTTCATCTAAGGAACGAATTCTTTTGAAAAGGCGGCGGCATCCCGCGCCGTACGCCCGTGGGCCCCACAGACAGCCTCAGTGTGAGCAGCCCGCTCCGAGAGCGCACGCTCGTGGTCTGCTGAACAGAGGCAGGACCGAGCCATCCCCTGCTTGGCAGCTTCCCTAAGCGAGCCCTGGGCACTGCGTGCACCCGGATTTTCTTACTTCTTCACCAGCTGGCCGCCCCCAGCTCCTCACAGAGCTATCTGCACCACAGATCTGGGCAAGGGCTGCTCAAGGCAGCGAGACGAAGATGCAAGGACCTTGGCTGCTCTGCTCACCTCCGGAATCGACTTGACAAATCGGATCCCGTCATTGGCTCCTTTCACCTTGGCCAGGCAGGCGCAGAAGTAATCCCAGTAGTCCTTCCTGCTGCCCAGCAGGGTAGCCTTCTCCTTCTGATCAAACTGCGGAGACAGAGGAGGGTCAGACCCGTGGTTCATCACCCCACCATTTCAATGATCAATAACAGCAATAGCTTCTTAGTCACCTGTCCCAGACCAGGCCCTTTAACAGGCGCCATTTTTACTGAATGGCAAAGGAGGAAGGGTGTTTCAACCCCCAATTTACAGATGAGGAGACTGAGGCTGGGAAAGGTTAGGCAGCTGGCCTAGGGTCACACAGCTAGTGGGATTCAGGAGGAACAGCCCCCCCAGAAAGCTCCCCCCTCTGTGCATAGAGCTGGGTGGCAGACCACCAAAGGGGCTGTTAACACAGGATGAGGACATACAAGAGAAAAGCCCTGAAGGCAACATGAAGACTTTTGGCTTTGTCTCCACTTAGGGAAATGAGTTCAGGACATCTTACCCTGGTTACTCTCAAGTTTCAACACGGTTTTAATATAGATGTAATAAATCCACATTAATGCCAGCTATGAGTCGTTTCAAATCCAAAACCAAAACAGGCTGACTGAAAACAAGAAAGGTCCATAAATTGTGTCCCAGTGTAAAACAGAAGCAGCTGAAAAAGGACAGAAAGGTGAGGGTCTCAACACATCGAGGCGTCGCCTCCAGCAGGCGCTCGTTCTCTAGACGGGCCTTGCTGGGATGTGACGTGGCACACTTCGTGTTCAAAAGGATAAAGGTGCGTCTTTCTATAACGTCACATTTTATAGTGTTTTTTTCCTGGGTAGGGAAGTTAAGATACATAGATTGTTAGAAAATCCTGATAAAACTAAAAAATATATATATATATAATGCCTAACACTCCCTCCCTAAGATAACTTCTGTGACATTTTGGTCCATTTCCTTCCCGCCTCCTGTGATTGCCTGTATTTTTCTGCATCTGCAGAACTGTCCAGATCCATGCTTCTCCAAGCAAGCAGACATCAGCATGACACTGTGAGCACATTCAGACAGAACTTCCTGGGCTGACCTCAGAGACCCTGACTCAGCAGGTCAGGGTGGGCACCGAGAAGACATTTCTCACCCGCTCCCAGGTGATGCTGAGGCTGCTGGTCTGTGGACCCACCACTCTGAGCAGCAAGGCTCTAAAATGGGAGCTTCTGGATCATCTTCAGAGGGCCCACACACTCCCAGAGAGTGGGTGACTGGTTGTGGACCCATACAGGCATGTCTGTTTGGGGAGAGATCCCACGGCTTTCACCAGACTCTCAAAGGGGTATGCAACTGCCCCAGAGTTAAGATCCCTGCTAGCCAATGACCTTGTGACTTGCCTCAAGATGACCTAAATCTCTAAAGAACGTTCTTGATGCCCACGACTATCCTAAGGGGCAACATTCCGATTCTCCAGAGGCTCATGCTCGGAGGCTCAAGCTCCAAGCGACCGGGGACTGCTCCGACCTTCAGTCTAACCAGGAGGGCTTCGCAGCTTCCCCGAGCTGTCTGAACCACATCCTGAGTGCTGATGAGTCACCCGAGAGGGAACCGAGAGCAGAGCAGAGATCAGTGTAGTACAGGAGTCACTTACTTGGAGGAGATACTCAAGTTTGTAAGAAAACTTATGCAGGCTGGTGCTGTCGTCTGTAATGGGCTCCCCTGCGTCCTTAAATTCTTTGCTTAGCTCGGTCACAGCATCTTTAAGACAACAAACAGGAACACGTAACTGGCCTCAGAGAGAGAAGCAGAATGACACGGGAAGCAGGAGGAGTAAGCGGCCAGTGATGGCAGAGCACCGGGGAAGCAGAAAGTGGGATGTGACCCTAGAAGGAGGGAGTGCTGAGTCTGAAGGTGCTCAGGTGTCCCGAGAGCCCACAGGTCCAATACCGCCGCTCCCTGACGGGGCTCATTTCTTGGTCCTCCCTGTAGGCCCACCACGTACGTGGGCCTGGTAATACACGTGCAGTTATTTGGCCAACGAAGGTCTGCTCTGTGCATGAGTCACTCGGCAGGCCCCTCTTACTGACTTCCAGACAGCCTTAGCCTTCCTCCTGGCCATGTGTCTGGTTGTCCTTCACTATAACCCTACTGCTCAGTGCAGGCTAAGTTCCGGCTTCAGGAAGACCCAGGATGTGCAAATAAGAGTAATGAGAACAATCCCAAGAATGTCAACGATGACACCTGCTTCTGTGAGCTGAGTGCCCAGCAGGGGCCAGGCCTGTGCATGTCCTTCTCATTTAATACGGCACTGCGAGGTGGGCATGGCTTTATTTCCGCAAATTCAACACACAACTGGTTTTAAGGTGCTCCCAACTGCAGAGCTGTTTAAAGGGGGGGAGGAGTACAAGTGGAGAATGACGAAGGTTGGTATCATCATCCCCGTCTGGCAGATAAGGAACCCTGGGAGAGATCAGAGCGCTTGGCCAAAGACCCTGGGCTGCCAAAGCAGAGCTGGAATCAGAAGCCTGGTTTCTCCAGGGCTTTCTGACTCCGGAGCCTGCCTTTCCACTTCTAAGACAACTGGCTTCCCTGGGCAGAGAAGAGGGAAAACCACGTGTACTCTTGCTCGCAGCCTCTGCTGTGGCACAGAGGGACAGCGAGAAGCTGGGATTGGTGTGTAGATACCGGGAAGAGTGCCCCCGGCTGAGATGCTTGGGGCACGCTGCACGAAACCATCTTGCTCTGTGCCGGCTCGTAAGGAGGAGGAGCCCCCAGTCCCTGGCTCTCTAGAACCATGGCTGGAAAGCAGACTTGCCCAGCTCTGAAGCTGAGCCTAAGCTGCTAAAATTTAATCAACGCTGACCCCTCGGGCAGAGGTCAGCAAATGGCGAAGACAGGCTCTTGGGACTGATTCTTACACCAAGTGACTGCTGTCCGGCGGCACCCTCTAGAAGTGGTTGCTGCGGCTGGCATCCAGAGCCGGGGGGAGGAGGGGAGGGACCCAGCCAGGGACCAGGGAAGACGCACAGCCTTCCTCCCCCACCCTCAGGTGGGGTTAACGCTCACAGCCTGATCTGGGAACTCCTGAAATTTTGAAAGAAGGAGCCTTGCGTATGAAATATGAAGTTTTCAGCTCTAATCTCTGCTAATCCAAATGCATTACTTATGAATAATCTTAGTTTTCCATGAATTATACATCTGTGTCTGCCAATAATCTCGAGCAGCGGGTGTTGTCATCAAGCTGACCTAGCACATGAAGGAAGCGGTGGGACCTTGGGAAGGTGACGGGACTTGTCCAACATCTTCCAGGGTCAAAAGGCAGAGCCAGGAGCTGACCCCAAGGCCCGTGACACTGCTGTCACCAGCAGGAAGAGTGGGCTGCCCTGCAGTGGCGTGAAGGCTAAGCAGTGCCCAAGGACACCTCAGTTAGGGATGCACCACTCCCACGCTCCATGCCACAGAGTTCTCGTGTGCCCATGAAGACAGTTCCCAACACATGCAAGGGAAGGGTCTTGAGAGAGTGGTGTCTCAAAGCGCTCAGCGGGCTGCGTGCGGGACACTGAGACGGCCTTGGGATGTCAGGGACGACCAGACCAGCCAGGATGTAGGGTGGCAAAGGGTACCTGTACAAATGCCAACGCCTGCCTTCCTCCCTGGATCAGGAGTGCTAAGGGGGGGGGGGTCCTCTCTTCCTCTCTCTCTCCTCCCAGTAAAGACCTCTGGGTCCCAAAGTCATCCTGAAGAACCAGAGACTGGCATGCAGAAAAGAGGGCCTACTTTGTGCAGAGACTTCTCAAGGCCAGTGGTGAACTCAGATTTGCAGATTGTCATTTTACTTTCTCTGCTTCTGTGTGTGTGTGTGTGTGTGTGTGTGTGTGTAGGCTTAAGAAAAAAACACAGCTAATATTTTAGCCGCAAGTAAGCTGGTGTGGTTAAGAGTGTAGACTCTGGCACCTGGTGGGTTTGCAAACCCAGGCTCCGCCCGACTGGATGTGTGACCTTGGGCAAGTCACTTAACTTCTCTGTGCCTGTTTCTGCACCTGCAGAATTGGGGTAATGGTTCCTACCTCACAAACCAAATGCGAGGACTCCATGAGTCATTATCCATAAGGCACATGTAGGACAGTGTCTGGTACATGTGAAATGCCAGGTGATTATTAGCTATTCAAGGCCCCAAATGCTATATAAATGGGGAGATAAGCCTGGGAGCAATTTTTATCTCAGCGCCTTTTGACCTGCAGAATGAGAAGCCTACGGTGGCCGCCACTTGCCCGGTGGCCCTGGGTGTGACAGACTGCAGTTGGCCATCACTGCGCTTGAGGAGGTAGGAGCCTGGACCTTAAGCCTGTCGGGAGGGTATTGCTGTCATCCCTGCGACATGCAGGAAGCAGTCAGCTTCAGACCGTGCGGTAGGCAACATGCTGGAGCTCCACAGAGGCCTGCAGACCCGCCCCGGGGATCTGGGGTGGGGGAGAACATGCCAGAATTCTGACCCCTGGGACATCACCCAGAAGGGTGAGGTCGGGTCCTGGGCTCTCTTCCTGAGGCTGCTGCACTCCCTGTACCCCTCCCCTGGCCTGCCCTTCTCCAGGGCGATGAGAGCTATGAATCTCGGTGGGTTTGCTGAGCTCAGGGAAGTCCAGGAGGCAGCGAGCCCAGAATTACAGTGCGTCACAGGAGATAGGCTGTCCGCCTGCCAGGACTAGGGAGGACAGCAAAACAAGAAAGACGGGTGCCTGGTCATCCTGCTGCAAGGGAAGGAGCACACGCCTTCCCAAGTGAGCCAACTCCACTGCAGCCTGAAGGCTCGTGATTCAGCCAAAGACCGAACAGGTGGCTTGACAACACACAAATACACACACACTGAAAGCAGAACCAGACCCAGAAAAGGGTACTGGATTTTGTTGACAAACTGGCTTCACAGTGCTCTGAGAGGAGGGCCAGCCCAGCTTTCCCAGCCTGACCCGGGGTGGGCACTCCCGCAGGATGTGTCCCGAGGGCTCCCATTACTCCCCTCCGCATGACGAGGATGAGAGGATGACAGCAGGAGCACAGCCCCAGCTCCCCCACAACCGAGCACCACATGCCTCCCCGCCCGCCAACCCGCCGCACCTTGCAAATCGCGGATGATTCTCTGGAGCTGGCTCTCTGCCATGGGAGAAGCCATCTCAGCTGGCTGCAGGCCTCCTCTCTCGGCTGTGCGCCTCCTGCCCGGGTCCAGTCAGCAAAGGTCAGACCCCATGGTGGCACCTGCACAAGGGGAGAAGGAGGCCGTGGGGGAAGCAGTCACAGACACAATGTGAAGACAGCAGGACAGGAGCGCTGCTCTGGGCACAAAGTCACCCCATCTTGGTGTCCTCCCTCAACGGGCAGGGCTTGACCTTTCTGTGGGTGCCTTGCTCGGTGGGCATTCCCTGGCTAGCTTCCGACCCGCTTATATTCGGACACAAGGACCTGGGTTGGGGCTTAAAAGGCAGCAAGTTCAACCAAACAGCATGACTCGTTCCTTCTGAGCTTCTCTTCTCTTCCACCCTCTTAGGCAGGACAGCCTCACTCTTCTTCCACCTTTAGAAATGCCTCCTGGGGGCTCCCCTCACCCCCCGTACACCAAGGCCTAAACTAGGCCAACCCACACTCAGAGGGCCCACTGAGCCAACAGAGCTGGCCACCACCGGACCCCTGTCTCCCCCCACCCGGCCCCATGTCCTCCCCAGGCTTGCCTCCTCTAAGGGACGGTCAGTAACCTGTGGCAGGGCGGTGGGGGAGGCAGGAGGCTGAGGACCCTTGGGGCTTCGGGATCAAGGAAAGCCGGCCTTGCCTGGTGGGGAAAGCAGCTCCCTCGTGGGGGCTCGGCAGCTCCAGCTGCCCAGAATCCAGCTCAGCCTGGCCCGCACTGGGGGCCTGCACAGCCCTCGGTCCAGTCAAAGGACACGTCTCTATTTTAAGCTTGGTTACAGTCCTCTTGCAGCTGGTGAGTCCTGAGTTACCGGCCCTGTTCGGGCAGCTGCTGAAGTGATCTAAGGACACAGTACTGGCTAAAGACCAACGGAGGTGAGGAGACATGAGTGGCACTGGGGAGAAGTCTGGATACGCACTGGGACACTCTCCTGTCCCTCCTTTAGAAGCTCCAATTCTTTCCTCAGCTGTCCGATGCAAGGCTGTGCAATGCTTGCTGGCAAAAGCTGGTAGCAAGGCTAAAGTGGCCACAGGGGCAGCCACCACTAAAGGAGGGACTACTGTGTGCCAGGTGCTGGGCCCTGTTAGGTGCTTGACACGCATGATCATTTTAATCTCGCAATCCCCCTAGTGCAGTAGATAACGTGCAAAGGACAGCCTGGTGTTGGAGAAGTCCCTGTGACTTGTCTAAGGCCATAGGCCAGTAAGGAGTAGAACTGTGGTTTGAACCCTGGTCAGTCTGATTCAAACCCTGCGGATTTACAGCTGAGCTACCGTCACTACTGCAAATGACCAACCACTTCCACGGGCTTCTGGGAACCGCCCCCTCCAGCGTCTCCCAAATAATGTGCCGCCACCCTGAGTGTTTCTAACATGCGCTGGTCCTCACTTTTTCGCTGCCATATTACCTACCCTTCCCTCTCCAAGAGTTCAGGAGAGAAGGCTCTGGGGTAGAAATGGTCCCGGGTTTCAAGTTCCTCCAAATATTTACATAAGCATTCCAGCGTGGGCCTGAAAGCAAGAAGGGCTGCTGGGGCCGGATATGCCAAGGCCTATTTTTAACTAACAAAACCAGCACAGCAGTGACTCCAGGCAAACAAGGCCCAAAGAGGGCTTCTCGGGCCTAGGGGGAGCAAGACAGGCACACACAAATACCACACTCTCAGGAATTCCTGACACGGAGCCCAAGAGACCCAGGGGATCCACTGAGAGCCCTCCAAAGCCCCCTCACAAGTGATAGCACCCCGCCCACCCCAGACAGCAAACTGAGGGTGGGAGTGGTTTTTGAGAAGCCAGCATGCCCATCCCTGGGTGTCTCTCCAGGTGACCTGCAGAGCACAGCGCCTAAGCAGGGACCAGCCAGGGACCTACCAAGACATCTGCAGGGGCTCTGCTGCCCAGAAGGACACTCTGTCCCTCCCAGAGAGGTAGAGAGAGTCGAGGGTCCTCACTGTAAATGCACAGTTGCCCCAGCTCCACACTCTGTCCAAAGTGCCTACTCTGGGCAGGGAGGGGACACAGAGGCATACACGGCACCATCCAGCCCTGGAGGAGCTGAGCCGGGCGCCAAGGAGAAAGACAGAAAAATATCCAGATATCTGGACAACGACAGGAGAGGTCCATACAGAGATATGAACAAAAAGTGATGGGTACTCAGCCATGCAAAGGGCTGAGCCACAGATACATACAACAAATGCTTTCTGCAGAGTGAAAACAGCCAGCCTGAGAGGCTACATAATTGATGATTCCATTTGCAGGCTATTCTTGCAAAGGCGAAATGCGGGGGAGAGATCCCCTGGGTGGTTGCCAGGGCCTGGGTGTGCAGGGAGGGCTTGACTCTCAGAGTCTCCAGAAACTGGGAGAGGCGGTTCTGTTCTGTGTTTTGCTTATGGTGGTGGTTACAGGACGGTATGTGTTTGACAAACATGTATTTGTCAGAACTCACAGATCGTAAATGGGGCCTCAACAAGACAGGCCGCACTGTGATGAATTCGGAAAGATGCCATGGGACCTAAGGAAGGGAAAACTAATGCTGCCTGGGGGAGGGAGAGGGTGGTAACTGAGCTGTGCCCGGCCTGCAAAGTAAGGATGAAGTCTCTGAAGAGACCCAAGGAGGAAAGGGCACCAGGATGGTGGCGGGGGAGGGGGGGAGTTTGGGGGAGCACACAGGCTGCTTCTCTCCCCTCGTTCTCTCATCTGACTGCGGTCAGCGGAGGGCCTTGTCGTTTCTGGGAGAAATAAACTCAGAGGAAGACGACCCATACTCCCCAGGTCCTCAAAAGCAACCCCCCGGGTGCGTGTGCATGCTTCAAACTAGGGTGAAACCCGCACCCATGGAAGAGGGCAGGCCGCGACTCCAGCAACACGCCGAATGGCCTCACCCAGGCTCTGGCCGGGCCCTCTTCTCTGAGGCCTGGCAAGGAAGAAAACGAGGTCTGCAGACCAAAGTGGCGTCCTGGCATGATGGGCCTCAACAGGCAGAAGCGGGCTCAAGACTTGCCGGCCCTCTGGGGAAGCTGCCCAGTGCCCGCACACATGCGGGAGGCCTCCTCTGCCTGACCCTCAGAGCGCGCTCTGCTGATGCCAAGTTCCCAGATCACGGGGTGAGCTGGGCCCAGCTGCTGATGACGTAAGCTGGTTTTCCAAAATGCCTGAGTCACCACCCAGGTAACGCGCCCCAGGAAACTGGCTGCTGGGGCTGATGGGCCCAGGTGGGCTTCCCCACCACGGACATGGGTCCCACCTCGCAGGGTTTCGCGAAGTTGGACTGGAGTTTCCTTGGAAGATCATGGTCACCATCAGGATGCTACTTTCCTGGACATGGGAAGGGTGGCTCTTAGCGCTTTGCCCCCCTCTTCCCTGGTCTGAGGTCATTATGAATCCCTGGAAAGCACAGAACGAGGCACCGTCTCTCTCGTCACTCTGTGGTCAACTTCCTTGTGTCTCCAGATAAACTTGCCCTTTGGTTGAGGGATGAGAGATTTTTTATTCACAACACTCCTGACACCAACAGTGTGGCTTTTTCCCACACCGACAACCAGCTCTGACTCCAGCTGGGTGTTCTTTAATTCAATTCAATCCTGACACTGACTCCCTGGACGTCGTGCAGACCCCACCAGTCAAAGGCTCTGCCCACAAGACGGCCCTGGCTTCAGACGCTGGTCACAAGCCCCAGGCTGCTGCTCCCTGTAGTTCTGACCAACCGGCTATAAACTGGGGGTCCCCATCGGGGCGCCTGGGGGGCTCAGTCGTTAAGCATCTGCCTTCGGCTCAGGGCATGATCCCGGGGTCCTGGGATCGAGTCCCATGTCGGGCTCCCTGCTCCGCTGGGAACCTGCTTCTTCCCCTCCCACTCCCCCTGCCTGTGTTCTCTCTCTCGCTGGCTGTCTCTGTCAAATAAATAAATAAATCTTAAAAAATAAAATAGACTCAGGGTCCCCACGAACCCCTCCTCGGGTTTGATAATTTGCTAGAACAGCTCACAGAACTTGGAAAAACACAACTACTGATGAGTGAACAGAAGGCAAGCTGAGGACAAAGCAGAAACTGACACCCCGCAACCCCCCACCATGGGATGTATGTGACATTCCTCAGGCACTCCTGGCTGCCCTAAAGGACAAAGAAATAGTTAACCTAGGGGCGCCTGGGTGGCACAGCGGTTGAGCGTCTGCCTTCGGCTCAGGGCGTGATCCCGGCGTCATGGGATCGAGCCCCACATCAGGCTCTTCTGCTATGAGCCTGCTTCTTCCTCTCCCATTCCCCCTGCTTGTGTTCCCTCTCTCGCTGGCTGTCTCTCTCTCTGTTGAATAAATAAATAAAACCTTAAAAAAAAAAAAAAGTTAACCTATAGATACCACAATCCTGCCAGACTTAAGTCTCCCTCAGTTTTACAAATGTCTTTAGCAGTTTACAAGAAGGAAGCATTTCCATCAATAACCTAGCTTCCGGAAGGGAATGTAGATACAATTAAACGCCCTTATAATCTGCAGCCTCCAGGAAGTGCCCAACTATCTTCCTGTTAACGCCTTACTAGAGGGGTCAACAACCTTAACTTGACAATGGCAAGGCCTCAGGTATCTTGTGAGTCTTCTTTAACATATGAAAGTATTTCCTCAACCTCGCTTTTTCCTTACCTCCCCCAACCCCACGGCATATAATCAGCCACCCCTCACAGCCCCGGTGCAGCAGCTCTTTCTGCCCACCGGTCCTGTCCCCGCGCTTTAATAAACCACCAATTTTGCACCAAAGACGCCTCAAGAATTCTTTCTTGGTTGTCGGGCTCCGGACTCCACCCCACTGAACCTCACGTGTATTCTGTGTCCTGATCACTATGACCCGTTTATTTTACAGGTTACAATTTGGGACCGGCCAAGGGGAAGAGATGTGGGCGCGGGGGGGGTGGTTTGAGGGGTGTGGGGTTTCCATGCCCTCAGGGTTCCCCTACCTTCAGCCCTTCAGTTGTTCACCGACCCAGAAATTCTCAGAACCCCATCATTTAGGACTTTCTTTTTTTGAAGATTTTATTTGACACAGAGACAGCCAGTGAGAGAGAGACAAGCAGGGGGAGTGGGAGAGGAAGAAGCAGGCTCCAGTGGAGGAGCCTGATGTGGGGCTCAATCCCAGAACGCCGGATCACGTCCTGAGCCGAAGGCAGACGCTTAACGACTGAGCCACCCAGGCGCCCCCAGTTAGGACTTTTTAACGGAGGTTTCATTGGAGAGGCTTGATTAAACACTGGCCACTGGAGATCAACTCCCGTCTTCAGCCCCTCTCCGCTCCCAGAGGTCTGGGGTGGGGCTGAAAGGGCCAAATCTCTAGTCATGTGGTTGGTTCCTCTGGCAACGAGCCCCAACCCAAAGCGATCCAGGGGCCCACCCAGTCACCATATTAGCATAACCTCAGGTGTGGTTAAAAGAGGCTTGTCATGAATAACAAAAGACACTCCCATTACTCAGGAAATTCCTAGGGTTCCAGAAGCTCTGTGGCGGGAACCCGAGACAAACACCAAGTATCTACTTCCTATTGTATCACAGAGATTACGTGAAGCAGCCCGATCCTGACAACCCGTTAGCAGCAGGCTCTCATAACTCGGGAGACACTTCTATCCACATGGCCTTGGCCACACACGGCTGCTTTAGCAGCCGTCCTGGAGTGACTCCAGGACTCCCATGCCTCCCAAGACCCCCAAGGCGCAGATCACCTCCATGAACCCAGGGTCCTTGCTGCAGGACCTGTAAAAACCTCCATCGCTCATCTCTGGCAAGCTCTTTCAAATACCAGAGAAATTCATTTCATAAAACTTGGAACACTGGATTCTCTTGCCAACGACTCGGACTCGGAATTACATTTTAGCTTATCCAGCATGTCTAAAAGCATCCGATATTCTGATAGAGTGCAACAGGGGCTAAATGCATTCTTAAAAATTCTTATTACCTGGGACTATTGCCCGAGTTCCTAGTCATAGCTTCGGTATTATTTTAGAAGTAAAGAACCTTCCCCAAACTCCAGATTCCTCCTATACTTGCCCAGATGCCCTAACACTAGAGAGAGCAGTTTCGTCCCAAATAAAGATACAAAGACACCAACTGACTCCTGTAAACTTATTTACACGCCCGTGCTAATGACTCAGATTCATAATGTTGCCCAGAAACCGGCTTTGGCAGGAGGAGCACAGCATCTGACGAGTCACAGTAAGGAAAGAAGGATCTGAAGGGGGAGGAGGAGGCTTGGGGCGTGGAAGACAACCTCGCCCTGTCTTCAGAATGCTTTCTACTGGCTCCTACCCCAATAGCTGAGAAGGGACCCGGAGAGGGCGCCGGACCATTGGGCTCCTCCCCCCAATCCCAAACAAGGGGAAACATACCAGTGGTGAATTCCACCCTGACATAGAAAGAATGTGAACAAGGACGGTTCAGATCAGCAGAAGGCAGAAAGCCTTTCTGGAAGAGCCCATTGCCTTGGCCTGGTCCCGCACACCCAGCAGCATCTAATCTAGTTGCTACCTCTGCGGGGGCGGGGGGCACTTGGCTGGTACCTGCAGCTGAGGCTCGGCGGTCCCGCTGGCTCAGTCCCGGAGCGTTGGCGCTGGGCAGGCTGCCCTCGGCAGAGCCTCAAGAGGGTGTGGAGGAGAATGTTCAAGAGTCTGTCGGAGGCCAGCTCAGAGGCAGACATTCCAGCACACGTGAACAGAGGCTCAGGAGGCGACCCAACCCCTCAGACCTAATTAAAGTGTTGACCAAGTGCGTGGCTCGGTCATCGTTCCCACACACTCCTTGCTTGCGTGCGATATTTTGTAAAAGGGAGTGGAGACTTGAGCCTTTGCCATCCCTTCGTGAACCTTCTCATGGCCCTCGCCCTCCCACCAACAATTCCGGGCTTCTCGGTCGCTGCCCCTGGACCACACACAGAACTGGCTCTGGTTCCAGCCCACTGGCCCATGAAGGCAGGGTCGAGACACCTGTGGATGGGATGTCTTTTTTTAGGACAGGGTCAGGGCAGCTGCTCTGGAAGGAGCCACACATCTGTACCTGAGGTCTTGCCACCAGAAAGCCCAGAGAAACTATCCAGGAGGTGCGAGGAGTGCATGTGTGGAACTCCGGGCAGTCTCCGGGACAGTTGCACGAACACCTGAGAACTCGGCTGGAGCACCTGTGTCTTCCTGCGCCCACACAGCACAAACCCACCCGGATGCAGAAAACTGCAGAGCTCCAAAACCATATGCTCGGGCAACTCTCCTGATCGGAGGACCAAGGGGGTCAGTCCAGCCAGTGACAAATTACAAACTGAATCTGTGACAGAATATGCTTTACCCACTAAAAACGGCCTTGAGGAAGACCACGTGTAACCCGTATGTGTTAAGAGACTGTCAGCCGGGCAAGAGGGATTTGCTGGGCACCCCTAGTGAGAGGCAGACCTAAGCCAGAGGTGGGCCCTGGCCTTCAAGAGAGAACAGACAGCATACACCCTACTAAGCTTACAGATGGATAAGAGATCACTTGAGGCCTGCGAAGGGCTTGGATGAAAAGGAGGTGAGCACAGAAGGCACCAGATTGTACTCTGCTCATGATTCTAAGCCCCACTGCCTTCCTTCCACGTTTGTGGCCATTCGCCAGTATGGTAATTTCTCGTTTAACCTGTTCTTCCCACCTGTCTGTAAGCTCCATTGCTACTCACATTTCCCCAGCACCTAGCACAGTTCTGACCCGTGAGCAGCGCGCGATAAATTACTTGTTGAAGGAAGGAATCAGTCAGACAAAACCAAACACAGAGCCTCTTGCTCCACGAGCCAAACTAAATTTTAGGCATAGAAATGTACCAACATGTAAATAATGCTAATCACCCTTCCATGGTAGGAAACACGGGTAAATTTTCAAAAAATACGATTTCTCTGATATTTCAATTTTCCTTTACTGGATATAAATTACTTTCACGTTGACTAAAATAACGCATTAAAAAATCACACTGTAATTACAGACATTATACCACCATTATTGTGGAAATACTATGGAATTATTATCCCAAGAAGAAATGGAATAATGTAACTTAGGGACTGGAGGGATGCAAGTGTGTCTACGGGAGAAAGTGTGCCCCACAGCTCTGGCCTGACGCAGCCTTACCCAGAGGCCTCCTTCACCCTATCTGGACAAAGACAACCACTGGCCACTCCGGCCACCTCTCCCACTCACCCAATCTTTCCAAGGCCCTGCCCTTCCCTTTCTGCATCCCTGAGACTTCGGATCTGGAACCATCAACCAGGAACGCTCCCAGGGTGGGAGAGGTACTGATGGGTCTGAGCTCCGCTGTGCTCCTTGGATGCCAAGAGCAGCATCCGGGTACAGACAGGGCAGGGGGTGGGGCTATGCTGGCAGACAGGAAGGGCGAGCAAGACCCAGGATGGCTCTGAAGCTGGAGTTGGGCATTGGGCAAGAAAACTGTCCTCTCTTTTACCAACTGTAGCTGAGGCTTGCCAATTTGGACCCTATTCGGATTCTGGAATCAGACTAGTCATGTGAAATTTCCATTCCCTAGCGTGCAATGGGTAATTCGATAAAGATCGTGCCACAATTGGATGACAGTGTGCTATATTTAGATCACCAAACTCTTTTCAGGCAATTTAACCAAATCTGTCTATCCTGGGGAAGTTATTTGACCTTTTCCTAACTTGCGTGGGGTTTTCTCCCCCCTGTTTTTTTGTTGGTTTCCTCCCATGTGCAATGTGGGGAGGTTATCCTTTATCTTCCTTTTTTTTTTTTTTAAAGATTTTTTTTATTTATTTATTCGACAGAGATAGAGACAGCCAGCGAGAGAGGGAACACAAGCAGGGGGAGTGGGAGAGGAAGAAGCAGGCTCATAGCAGAAGAGCCTGATGTGGGGCTCGATCCCATAACGCCAGGATCACGCCCTGAGCCGAAGGCAGACGCTTAACCGCTGTGCCACCCAGGCGCCCCTATCCTTTATCTTCCTTAAGGAAGAGGTGGGGAAGGCAAGGAGCACACATTCCAAGGGGCTAACTTTGGCGGAGGCTTCCAAGTGCCCCCTCCCTGCTCTTGGCCAAGGCTCCAGGCGTCCTGGAAGCAGCCCATGGGGCTACAGGTTCAGCTCGAGGAAATGCCTTCTGGCTCCTTGTGAAACCACCACCTCTTGTTCGGCTGTCCAGCCACCCTTGACCTCCCACGGGATGCTCCTCTTGGCCCACCCGCCCTACCCCCTCCATACTAATGGCTTGTTTGCAATGCTTTTTCACCTCAGGTTTTTCTTTTGATTTCCACAGGCTCCCCTAACTCGGTTTTTTGCCCCAGGCCAAAGATGCCATACCCCAGGCTCCTGAGGTGGTCAGCCAGACCTGCCCGAGGACCCCAGAACCAGACCACAGATCCCCTTAGAATCACGCTGATGTACATGGCCTCATCCCTGCAAACAGGATCTGGCCAAACTAGAAACAGGCACTTAGTGTCTTTCAAATGCCACAAAGGCCTTCGTGAACAGGGAAGACATTGGTGGCCACGAAAACCATGAGGCTGACTGGCTCCAACATGTGCAAGAGGGGAAAACATCTCCAGCCCCACGGAGCACGCCATCCTCATCTCGTAAAAGCCATGGGCATGTGCTCTGAGGCTGAAGCTCCTGTTGTGGGGCATTCTGGTGACAAACAGTATGTCTAAAAGCAGCAGAAGGATAGATACGGACCCATGGAAACATTTCAGTACCCACCCCACTGATTTATTAACCTGTTCAAACAGAGGCTCTCATACCAATCAAAAGCTTGAAAAACAAAAACGAACAAACAAAAACTCCAAAAAACTGGGACTGAGATCCCAAATAGAAAACATTGTTCATCTCTGGAGCAACACGGTGACCTTCCGCACTAGGTGAGTGAATGCTGACGAGGCCAAACTCCACTCATCTCTGCTCACGGGCGGCGCCTGGCTGGTTACCCTTGTAACCAGTTAATGCACCTGCCCTGCTGTGCATTCTGGGGCTCCTCCAGTGAATGTGGCCCCAAACTCTGAGTTCCAATCAGTGATTTTCTCACGAGACCACAGCTGGGCAATATGCTTCCTCAGGCTTCAATGTTAAAGACATTGAAGTCTTGAGTCACCGAAGTCGTCCTTAGAATCACCAGAAAATACAGGTTACCCATCAGCCAAACTTCTCCCCTGAAGGAAAGAGAGGGACTGCCATTTCTTGGGTGCCTGTTACGTGTTCTGGAGGCAACAGCCCACAGCCTCAGTGACTGATACAGGTCAATGTCACCAGCTGCTCTGATCTTGTCTGTTTGGGGTGGTTCCTCTCATCACAAACATGGTGGGGGGGGGGAGCATTGTTCCCTAAAAGGACCAGGCTAAAAGCATGCCTCCGGAATCCATGCTATTGCCCCCAAACCAGCCACAAGGAGCAAAGGCCATCCAAGGAGCAGCTAGAGGATTGACTCTAAAGCAAATACAAAAATAAAGTCGAATACAACTTGCAGATTCTAACAGGTGGGCACATGTTCACCATACAGTTCTTTCAGTGATTATGTTTATTTTCCTAAAAAAATACTGAACACAATTTAAAAGCTACATGAAGCACTACACAAAGATGAACACTTTTAATAGAAGCAGAAAACCTGTTTCCTAAAGCAAGAGCCATTTCAGATCCTTGTAATCAGAGAAGGCCACATCCCTTCACTGAGATAGTTAACTCTGATTTCCAGGGTGATCACAACGATGGCCCACAGCTGGACAGGGAATTCAGTAATTGATGAACAGTGGCTGTCACAGAAGGGAGGGGTCGAGTAGAGTCCACTCAACATGGGCCCTCTTCGGAAGGTGGGAGCCACAGAAAACATTAAACCTCAGCCAGATGGCTCTTTCCTGGCACCAACACGCAGGGGAAGCCGCATTAGACAGATGGCAAGAGAGTAAAGCTTGCTACAGAGACCACAGGGCTTGCAGGACCAGGAGGGCAGTGAGCAGATTACAGCCTGATCCTCTGCCCTCAAAGAGCCCCTGACCCATTTCTCTGTGGGAAAGGAAACTGCCGTGGTAAGACAAGCTGAGGGGCAGAGGCTGCGGCCAACACAAGCAGTTTCTATAAGTGCTCAATTTTTTTCTAGAGGGGGCAGCCAATGGGAGCTGTGAAGAATGATGAGGGGCATCAGAGGACACATGTGCATTAACAGGGAGCCACGTGGTTAATGTGTCAACCACACACGATTTCCTTACACAAAAATAAAATAAAATCCAGCGCTCCCCCTACAACAACCCCCACCCTAGGTTCTGAATAGCATGGACTCTTATCTAGCCCACGTCTCATGCAGCCACACCACAATCCCAAATCCACAGGTGTTTCAGGAAAGAGCACTGGGGGCTATCTCGAGAGCCTGCACCTGGACACAAGGTAAAGAGAACGGGCCAAGGCCTGAAGATGGCCCGGGATGAACACCCTTATGGGTGGAAGGGCGAAACGAGAAGGTCTGGGCTGTCCCGGCCCAGCTAAGCCAGGACCTTAACTTTTTAAGGTCAGCAGCCTTCCGGGCAACGCAAACAGAAACTCCAGGACCTGGACTCCTGTGCCTAAAGGATCCAAAGCTTATTCTGAGACTCCCATATAGTGGGCTCCTTGGCGGCCCCTCGGCCATCGGAGGTCCTGGAACTAGTGTTTGGGGGTCTGTCTTTCTAACTGACCACCGGAGGCAGCCTGGGCTCCGGGATTAGTTTCAGCCCCGGCCCGAGGTGCCTCCCAGGCCCGCTGGGCAAGGGCAAGGGCAAGGGCTCGGGCGGGGTCTGGGGTAGACCCGGGATGGGCGGGGACGGTGAGGGCAACAGGTGAGAAGCCGCGCCCGGACGGAAGTTCTCAGCTCCCGGGCCGACAGCAGCCCAGGCTCCCCCAAGGTCCGGCCGGCCCCCCGCGGCACTTACGCGCTCGTGCGTCCACCGCTGGGCAGAAGCGAAACTTTCTGGGGCCCAGCGGAAGAATGCGGTAGCGCGGCGTGGCCCGCCATGATACGCAGAGCCGCCGCAGGCGGGCGCGGACTACAACTCCCGTCATGCTCCGCAGGGTCGATGCCTACAAGTCCCGTCGGACCCCACTGCACAGGGGCTCCGGCTCCGACTCCCTGTTCTCTCCGCAGGGCTGAGGTTTGCATTTCCCACTGGCGCCGCGGTGCCCCCGGCCCTAGCTAAAACCTTGCGGTGCCCGCGGGCTCGTGTGTGCACAGGTCATCTATGTGGCACCTTGAAAGCAGCGCTGTCCCCGTGAGGCTTTTGAGAACTTGAAACGCGGCTAGTTCGGGTTGAATCGTGCATGGGCTGTAAGTGCAAAATACACCTGACTTCCAAAGACTTAGTATGTAAAACACCATGTGAAATAGCTTATTACTACTTTTATACTGACTCCATGTTGAAGCGATAATATTTTTGATACGTTGGGCGGGCTAAATGAAAAGTATTATGTACAATACTATGTATTGCTGGGCTTCACATTTTTTTTTAAAGATTTTATTTATTTATTTGACAGAGAGAGAGGCAGCCAGCGAGAGAGGGAACACAAACAAGGGGAGTGTGAGAGGGAGAAGCAGGCTCCCAGAGGAGCAGGGAGCCCGATGCAGGGCTCGATCCCAGGACTCTGGGATCACGACCGGAGCGGAAGGCAGACGCCTAATGGCTGAGCCACCCAGGCGCCCCTGGGCTTCGCATCTTTTGATCCCCTCACTTCTTAACACAGGGATCTATTGGAATTCAATGATCAAAAAGTAAGTGTTAATAAACTATCACCCCTGATTTGGGGTGCCATGTGCCAGAGGACTTGACCCCATGTCCCTGGGGTCATCACCCCAAGTGCTTGGGGCCATGTCCCCACCAGACCAGGGTTGTGAACTCACATCCTCAGGGCTGTGACACCTCATGCTCAGGTCCATGACCCCGTGTCCTCTGAGTAGTGACCCCTTGTGCCAGGGGCTGTGACCCCACGTCCTCGGAGCTGTGACCCCTTGCCTCAGGCAGTGACCCCACGTGACTGGGGCTTGGCATGTTGGAGTGTGACCTCTCTGAGCCCTGATGCCCTCCTTGGTCTAGGTGGGAAACAGAAACCTCACAGGATGATTATGAGAGGTAAAAATGTCTGGGCCCGGCACAGAGCAGATCTCAGTAAAAGTCCGTTTCCAATCTCCTGTGGGTGGCTTCAGTCAGATGCAATCTTCTGTGGGGCCAGGGTAGACACTGAAGCCTCATGAGGGGCTCTGAGATGCACGAGAATTCCCCACACGCCCACTGAGGTTGGTGCCCTGTATTAATGTTCGTGCTGCCACAACAAAGTCCCACAGCCTAGGTGGCTTAAATAGGTCTCCAGGCCAGAAGTGTACGATCAAGGTGTCTGCAGGGTTGACTCCTTCTGAGGCTGTGAGGGAGCACCTGTTCCATTGCCTCTCCTAACTTCTAGTGGTTGGGGCAATCTTTGGTGTTCCTGACTTATGATAGCATAACTCCCGTCTTCACATGGCAATCTCCCTGTGTCTGGGTCTGCGTCCAAATTTCCTCTTTTTGTAGGGACACCAGTCATATTGGGTTATAGGCCTGCCCTCACCCGTATGAGCTCAATTTACATATGCAGTAACCATATTTACAGAGAAGGTCACATTCAGAGGTACTGAGAATTAGGACTTAAACATAAGAATTTGGTGGGGAGTAGGGGCAGGACACAGTTCAGCCCATATGTGCTGGAAGCTATAGGTTTGTATCCCCTAAAGAACCTCATGGAAATGCAACTCATGGAATTATAGACCCATACGCTTCATTTTTTTAATCACAGGAAGGGATCTTAGAGATAACTGAGTTTAAACCTCTCCAGTTACGTTGAATAAATAAGGAGAGGAAGTGGCTTGCTAAAGTTCCAGCCAGAAAGGAGAATGTGACTTCCTATGAAGACCAATGTGGATTTCCTCTAATTTTTAAATAAACAGAAGATGCTTTGAAAAATTAGTAATGTTCAGTGTTTGTTTTTTTTTTAAACTCACATTATCCTTACTATTGAAAAAAACCAGAGGCAGATTGTTGAACCAATTGTAACCAAAGTGAGGGGAAAGATACAGGTGGGTACTTCCTTCTCCAAACTCCCATAGCTCATTGCAAAGTGCTTTGAAATGGTTTCAATGACAAGATTAAGGTGACGTATTCAAGGTGGGCGTTCCCAACTGTGTGGACAATCTAGCCATGTAATTTACTCTGAGTCAAGAATGTTCATCCAAGGCATCTAGAAAGAGGGTCAGCATTTCCCTGGGACTGGAGTAATGCTATAGAAATCTTTCCCCAAATAGGAATGACCAGAGGCTGGCCAACTTGAGAGTGGGGCTAATTTGTCTTTGCGGTCTTACACATGCCCCCCACAACATGGGCTTCCTTCTGCCTTCACACAAAGTGGGCCTCCACATGTGGCCAGGAACATTCTGGAGGTCTACATACCCCCTCTCACCCCCTGGCCCCATCTCTAATCCTTGCAGCTATCCAGTTCTCCATGCCCATCCACTGCCCGTATCTTCTTTCTAACCGTGAGTGATGCTCAAATCTGATTTTCTGATATGGTCAAAGTCAAGGAACCAAGCTGCCATTGTCCTTTGGTCCCTCTGGCCACACTTTCTTTTGTGGAGGGGCTGGGGGTATGGAAGAGGGGATTACAGCCGCCTTGCACCTAAAATCTGGGCTGGCCCCAAGGTAGAGAGGGGAGTTCAAGATAACCCTTGTTCCCCTTCCCAAACTTCTCCCAAACCTGCAAAGTATCTCCCACCAAGTTTTCAGGATACCTGAAATTCCTAGCAGGAAGTGTATCATTCCTTCTGATTGGAAGGCTGATCTCTGAAAAGTCCTTGTTCTGACACAATTAGTCACAAAATAGGAAAAAACCTTAGACTTGAAGACAGCCAACTTAGGTGCCAGGCCAGGGGAGAGATGAGCCTGGAACACTCAGGACACACTTGGCCTCCTGGATGCTTTTGCCCAAGGCCTAAAAAGAGCCAATTTCCCACCATCCTGAGCCACACAAGGGTTGTTCCACACTTTGTCTCCAATCCCTCCTCCTGTATTTCTCCCTCTACCCTAAATCCTAATCCAGATCCCCCATAAGCAGAGAACTTTTAAGAGACTTTTATAATGACCTTGGGTAGAAATGAGGGGAACACAGCAAGAGGTGCGTCCATACATGCTAATCTTTTATCATGCGCACATGATACAATGATGCTTTCTGTCTCTATGAGACAATTACAGTAGTAATTCCTATTTAGAGCTGAATCACTGGCAAAGCAACTACTTTTATGCATATGACCTCATGTGCGCCTCCATGGTCTGGGTAGAGTCTGTCTTTGTGTCGTTGGCATTTATAGTTTTCCAGATGAGGACACTGAGGGTCTGCGAGGCCCAAGGTCACAGTGAGTCAGTAAAGGAGCTTGGAATTGGGGTTTGGGTCCAGGGCTCAGATCCTGAGAGCCTTCTCAGTCTACTTTGGCATCGCTTCTGCTGGGCTTTTCCAGACTCATGGGCCTCCTTGTCCTGCCATGGGTAAGGTTCCACAAATGAAAACTGTCAGGAGTTCGGCAAACCAGGCAATGTCTGGGCAGATGGGCTCTAGGGAAAAGTTCATGGGAAGCCATTGGGTGGTGTCTGGGGTTGACCGGAAGATGTAACACAAGCAAGTGTGGAAAGAAAAAAACAGAAGTAGAAAAAAGCCAAAAAGATGGTCTCCTGTCCACTTACTCAACCAACCACAAACACTGCAGGACACCGAGGGAGGTTCTAGAGCTGCAACATGAGGCTTGTGCCCTTGAGGAACTTCTACTCTGGCCGGGGTCATCTGAGGTCTGGGGCGGCCCTGGGCTTGGAGTTCCTATTCAGAGACCAGCAAGGTTCCTCGCTTCCCGATTTTGCCTGAGAGAGTGGGGAGGTAGAAATGCCCTGAAGACATCTTCTCTAGGAACCACTGTGGATTGTGTGCCAGGAGTGGCAGGAGGTCTGAAGCCCTGTGTCCAGGGCACCTCTGATTGACTAGAGGGGGAGGGATGGGCCCACAAGAGTTTAGCTGAGGTTGAACCGCAGTTCTGTGGTTGGAGAGAGGGGAGTGCAGGAGGTTGTGGCCAATGAGGGTGTGGTCAACGTATGTAGAGAGTGGCCACTCGTATGCAGCTCTCTGGCTGCGCTTTTGAGAGGTCTTGCCCACAGCTCCCTCCCTGATGGGAAGCCCCTCTGTCTTCCCATTCACACCTCTGCCTCTCTGTGCCTCTGCCCTTGGATTCCCAAGGAACTAGATTAGAAGAAGACACTCCACTCTCTACCCTTGGGGATGACAAAACATCACTAGAAATGTAAAGAGATGGACACGATTGTATTTAGTGACATGTTCTCAGGGGTATGGCTGAATGTGTTGAAAGAAATACTTAGCGAAGCATCTTTGGATGTGAAGGAATGGGGTGGGGTGAGATGATGAAGCAAACTTCTCAAAAGGTATGCTCTGTAGTGGTGTGAGACCCCAAAACCTGCCTTTTAGGAAGAGTGGGGTTAAGATCACAGTGCTTTGGTTTCGGAGCCGAAGTCCCCTGTCCCTCTTCTCTGTGGGCTCAGCCTGCCCTCTGAATAAAGGTTGGACAAAATTTTAAGAATATTAAGTTTGAAAGGAGCACTGAATGATTACCCTGATCAGAAGCCCACAGGCTTAGCTCTGAGCCCACAACTACCTCATTGTCTCCTTCCTTTTGCTGTTTCTTCTATCTATGGTGAGTGATGTCCTCACCTATTAGCTGCCAAGTCCATGAGAGCTTTATCCCTTCACTGATACAACACCCAGTCCTCTCCAACAGGTGCTATTGGCCTAATTTTTAAAACTAGACCTTCAGTCTTCCCCAGCCAGGTAAAATGCCTCTAAAGCTGGCCACCTAATTGCAAATGCATCATTGAAACTGTAGCTGGAGCTGAAGGGGTGAAAGCTTTACATGCTCTCTAGTCTCCAGCTGACGGTTGTAATAGTAGCTACCTTTTTCAATAGTCATATATGGAGTGCCTACTGTGTGCAAAGTCCTGCTCAAGAGATTGTGAAAGACTTTGGGATTCCCATTTTCAAGGCCTTACAGCCAAATATACGTAACTGGGGTGCAGGTCAGAATCACCTGGGGAGCTTTTCCAAAGGCCCCACTCCAGAGCTGAATCAGATTGGGATCAGGTCTGTGTGGTAGGGGAAAATTTCAAAGATGGGTTTTATCTATGTCCTGGGATATGACACTATGGGACAGTGTGAGAGGCAGGCATGTGTACCACTAACTACAAAGCAAGGTCAAGTATAGCCATTGCCACAGAGAGGGATAAGCATGGTGCTCTGAGAGCATAGACTAGGGAAGAAAGATTAGTATCTATAAACTAGTAGCCTGGGGCAAGAAAGGTAGACTGTGTTCCCTAGGCATGGGTCCCAAAATGCATAAAATAGAAGAATAGTGACAGCTGTCCTTCTTTGCTCGCACTCAATACATATTGTTAGAATACAGGGCCCACGCTCGGGAGGGTGCAAGACCAGGTTCCTGCCCTCAGGCACTCTGCAGTCCTATGGGACAGGAAGATAAGACATGCACAAGTGTAACTATGACACATGACAGAGAGTGACAAATATTCTTTTAGAGGGGACAAGCAGAGTGCTGAGGGCTTCCTGAGGAGCTGGTCTTTCAGCTGGGGTTTGTAGGTAACAGAGTAGAAGGACAAGTGTTCCAGGCCCCAGTGACTGCATAACGGGGGCCCAGAGGACACCGGGGGAAGGGTGTCTGGAAGGATAGGAGAAAGGTGTGGTCTTTTGTGGTTGGATCCCGAGCTGCGAGCTGCGTGGGGGTGATGGCAGAAGGTGGAATAACAGTGGAAAAGTTCATTGGCACCAGATTGCAGGGGCCCTGAAAGACGTGCTGAGGTGTTTGGGCTTTATTTGCATATAATGAGTCACTGAGGGTTCTGAAGCACCCTGGTGTCAATTCAGAGGACACTTGGTGGGGAAAGAGATGAATGGCAGGAGGATGCTGAGGAAGTGAGGTCATTTGGGGATGGAACCATAGGCATGCAATGAACATGGGCAAGAACAACTCTGAGGGACATGGGGAAGGCAGAGTCAACAGGACTTGGCTGTGGGAGTGGAGGGAAGAGAAATGCAGGACTCAGAGATGACTCAAGTTTGGAGTGTCAGTGGCTGGGGGGAGCTGGTGCCGTCAACCAAGCAGGTGGAGAACATTTTAGGTGGAAAGCAATGAATCTAAAGTGTCAGCTCAATATCCATCCAGAGAGGATGAGATGTTGCAGGCATCTTCATCCTGGATGCCTTGGCCAAGGTGGGTGTTTACTTATCTGGACCTTCAGAGCTGGACTGTTGGTACCTGGAGGGTCGTGACAGTATCTCTCATTATCTTTATGTCCTGCAAACAAATGCTTCACGCGGAAGGTGGCTCTTATTGCATTCATTCTTTCCACAAAAGATTATTGACGGGCTGAACATGCAGGTGCCAGTTCACATGGCAGACACTGGAGCTATCAGATGGAACATGTCTCCCATCTAGTTACGGGTTTTCAGAATCCAGATTGTGTTCTGACTTGCTAATTTGAGGATGGGCTTATCTTGACCCTGCAGAACAGTCTCACCCAGCAGTCACTGAGGAGTGCAGAGCCAACCCCTCCAAAGTCGGCTGGTACAACCCTCCAGGCAGGCAGGGGACAGACCATCTACCATCAGCCTGCATCTGCACAAACAGCATACACATTGAGTCTCAGACCCTCACAAAGTCTTAAAGGATCCTCCTTTCTGGGAATCCTTCCAAGTTTTGGAAACTTTTGGACTAAACAATGTCTAAATGAATGAATTAGGGAAGGAATGAATGATGAACTCAGAATCCAAGAAATGTTTTTCTAGATGGCAATATGAAATTTCCAGGTGGAAGCCACTGTCTGCAGAAGAGGAGACATGAAGAACCTGATGGAGGAAGGTATTTCTTTCACCCCCATCCCCATGGCCATGGCATTCCCAGGGTGCCCTCCACACTGTTCCTTCCTGGCCCACTTCTCCCTCCTCCCACTCCAGCAGCTCTGTCCACCTCCATTGGCACACCAAACTCCCTTTCAGTAGAAGGAGGGACCCTCGTAGTTGAAGGCGCCTGTGGAGTGATGGGGAATGCTGGCTGCTTGCTGCCGGCAGAGCCAGAAGTGCTGGAGCAGACTTTTGAGATGTCTGCGGAACTTGACCCCAACAAAAACGTAGAGCACCGGGTTGAAGCAGCAGTGGGAGAAGGCAACGTTGCGGCAGATGAGCAAGGCATAATCCAGCTGCTGGCTGAGCTCGCAGCTCTGGATGACCCCAAGTTTCAGAAGTGTCTGCAGAAACAGGACCAGGTTGTAGGGAGCCCAGCTGAGAAAGTAGGCTGCCACAATGGTGAAGATGAGCCTGATTGTACGGGGCCGCCGTTTGGACCGTGAGCGGAACAGGGTCTTGAGAATCTCCACGTAGCAGAACAGGATAATCCCAATGGAGAGCAGGAAGAAGATGTTGTGCTGGTAGACTGAGGCTAGGAACCACTTGCTTTCTGAGTAGTCACAGCCTGAAGAAAACACCTTGTGGAAGACAGCATCAGGGATGGAGGACAGGATGCTGATTGCCCACACGGCCGTGGTCACCAGCACACGGCACTGGAGGGTGTGGACACGCAGGGATGAGAGGGGCCTCACCACTGACAGGTAGCGGTGGATGGTCATGATGGTCAAGAAGAAGATGCTGCTATAGAGGCTGATGGAGAAGATCATATTGAGGAGCTTGCAGAGGAAATCCCCCAGCACCCAGCCCCAGTGGTACGCCATGATCCACACTGGCAACAAGCAGGAGAACACCAGATCTGAGAGGCACAGGTTGAGGATGAAGACATTGGTGAGGGATTCCAGGCTCTCATACTTCACCAGGACCCACAACACCAGGCTGTTGCCCACCAGGCTGAGGAGGAACACCAGCAAGTACAGGATGGTGGTACTGAAGGTGGCAAAGGTGAAGGTCTTGCTCTCACACAGAAAGCTCTGATAATCATAATCAAAAGAGGTGGTGGACTCTGGGGTGCCTGAGGGCTCCATCTAGACAAGGAGAGCATCTGAAATGACAGAGATGCAGAGTTTCAAACCATGTGGTTAGGCTAGGATCCATAGGACCCGTATTACCAAAAAAAATTGTGTGGTCCATGGTCCAGCTACCTGTGGTGACCTATCTGTAATGAGGCTAGGAACTTTGCCAGAACACGAAGTCACTAAGCATACTGTTTAGTTTGGTAGGCATTTTTTCTTAGCAATGCTCTCCTGATGAAGGAAGTGGTGCATTCATTTACATTCTGTCATATGCCCCCTTTCTCCTTGGAGACTGGCATTTGAGTAACGCTAAACTAGACTGGTCTCCCACTAGGTGTATGAGAAAGAGCAATGGAACTGGATTCAAAGAACTGAGGTTAAATTTGAGCCCCATTACCATATTTCTGGGCTAGCTAGCTAACCTTTCTGAACCTCAGGTCCTTGTCTATAAAATAGGGCTAATGATCCCCAAACTGTTCCTTCATTTATTTAGCAAATATCTAGTGAGCATTTACTCTGCCTGCCTGCCTCCCTCCCTTTGTCTTTCCGTCTGTCCATCCCTTCTTTTCTTCCTCCACTCTCTCCTTTCCTTTCTTCCATGAAGTAGAGAAATCCTGATGGCAGGATTATTTCAGGAAACTTGCTGTCTCTTGAAACAGGTCCAAAAAAAAAAAAAAAGGAGCAAGCATCTCTCATGTAAACTTAGGTATGAAATAATCTCAAGACTACAATGAACATTGAGACTGGGAGACCAAATCGTCACCAACACAGACATTCCCTGAAAGGGAAGTATAGGCAGAGTGACCTCCAATGGCCAAAGGAGCCATGAGGCCAAAGAAAAAGGCCCACAAAGTCTAGCTTGCCAAGAAATGGCTTTATTAAAGGGGCTTTATGGACAGAAGTGTGTCTTGGGTGGTTGCAAGATGAGTAGATCTCTGCACCCCACCTCCCGTAAGGCCTGATTTTTATAGCCCTAGAGGCTGGGGAGTGCATAATGGGAGATGATTGGGAGGAAATATTTGAGAATAGTTGTGTGTCATAGCCATATCTCCAGAGTAGATCAAGGCTGTTATGCCCCAAGTGTATACTTAAGGGTAATTTATTACGCAAGTGGTTAGACAAAAGGAAAGAATGGTGGTGGTGGTAGTGGTGGTGGTGGTGGTGGTGGTGTGGGGGTTGGGGGAGGACTGTGCTCAACAGGGCTCTAGGTCACAGAGTGGTCATCATGGCAGATTTGTCCAAGATGGCGTCAGGCTGGCTCACACACTCAATAACACAGAGGATTAACTCTTCGAGCAGAAGCTGCCTCATTCGGGAGTTTGGTGTACAGAACATCCTATAGAGGCAAAAAAAACTGGCAATAACCTAAGTGTCCAGTTGGAGGGGAGTAGCTAAGAAAACTGTATTGAGTCACATTGATTCAATCCTCTGAGTTAGTGAAGTTTGGGAAACCATGACGCTTGAAGGCCAGAGAGAGGAGAGGGAGTGACTAAAGAGCCGGAACTCTGGTTGAAAGAGGGGAGTGAAGCTGCTGGGCCTTTGTGAGGGAAGACGGGAGATGGGGTGAAGGAGCTGCCTATACCAAGTAAGAGCCTTCTGATGACCTACTGCATGCCAGGCACGGTGCCAGCACAGGCTACTCACCTGCTCCTTCCATCCTGCGACTGTCTATAAGTCACGGCCACCCCCGCCTTACAGAAGAGGAAACTAAGGCTTAGACTGGTGAAGTGACCTTCTCGACGGTATAAAGCCAGTAAGCAGGAAGGAGAGCCAAGCTGGGAGCTGAACCTGGGCTCTCCTGCCTTGTCCTTGGAGGAGGAGAATCAGAGAAATCGCCTGAGTTTCTCACTTACCTAGTTTTGGATGGGGGGGGAATAAGAAGGGGGTCTCAGACGTGTCCTATTTTGGATACTAAGTCAATTCGTGTCTCCAAACACCGAAGTGAAGATGGTCGAAAATATCACATACGGTTGGTTTCTTTTGTATTCTTTTGATCCCCAAAGAGGAATACATAAGCTTTTGTATGTTTACTGTCCACTTGTGTTTTCTTATTTTGAATATGTTTATGGATTTTGTCCATTTTTCTGCTTGGACTAATAATGCTTTTCTTATGGCTTTTTAAGCGCACTTTTTAGTCGTGTCAACCCGACCATTCTGACTGCCTTTTTTTTTTTTTTTTTTTTTTACATTTAGAAAGCGGGAATCTACATTTTAAAGAGGAGCTCATCTGACTCAATCCAATAGTGCTTGATGACCTCTGACATATGCCAGGCCCTGTGACAGATGCTGGATCCTAGGGTGGAAACATGACTAATAAATCTATCTGTAAGAGGCTTATAGTGTAGAGTGAAATGAGCAATTGTACAAATGTCTGGGATTTCCTGTAGTGTGACAGGTTGGAAATGCAGATATTTTGGGACACGGGCCTTGTAAGCACCCCTCATATCATACAGCTGATCCCCAAAGTCTGCTGCCTAGCTCTTGGCTTCCCCTGACCTAGGGTCAGTGTAGGCTGACCCATCTTCTTACTATCAGCAGCCGAGCTGCGTGGTTGGCAATGTCTCAAAATTAAGTGGCTTCTCCTGACAAAGAAGATATCTTGTCCCTCTTTTATTTCAATTTACTAAACACAAGGAGCTTTACAAACTCTCAGTGTTGTAACATCTCTCATGAGTACGGAACAAAACAACACAGAGAGGGTTTGGCTTCCTGGGCTGATGATTCGTGTTGCCTCGCCAACACAAGATAATCACTTGTCTCTACGTTAGTGGAGTTCACATTTTCTCCTCAACTGTCCAGGATAAAAGAAATCCTTGGGCTGGTCTGGGATGACTGGGAGCCAGTGGCCAATCTACTCAACTTCCATTTCTCCCGCCTTACCTAGTCTTTTCCTGCTCTGGGGTCCTGAATCAATGCAGCTTGAATGGGTTGGTAAGAAGGCTTTCCAGTTCCTGCTTTGCCAGGTTATCAAGTATTGAATTATTTACTGTGGAGAAAATACTCTAAGCGGGTTTCACTTCTCAGTAATGGTTAAGTAAGCTCAGATATGACCAACCATTCTACAGATAAGAACTGTAAACCCTGGGACAGACACCAAAACCGAGCCCCAAAACCTTCTTCCTGGTACTGTTGAGCAACAAAAAGATGGTGAATACTGGAAGTGACCAGGTATTTGAAAGAGGAGAGGAGCTCAAAGGCATGAATGGGATTCCCATTTTTATGGATTTGGCCTTGGGGCAGGAGCCAGTCATAAGGGGCAACTAAAATTCCAGTAGCAAAGTCACAATTGCTTGGTCTTGAAAAACCGGAGGGGAGCTTATAGGGGAACTATAGCCATTGGAGAGGGGACCTCGCAGAAAGGAAAGGGCTAGAGAGTGAGAACCCCAGGATCTGTGTGTTTATTCTGCGAAATGTTTGGCTGACCTCTGAACTACGAATGCCCCCGTGAACGCCGGAGGCACTGAACTGAGATTAAGCGGCTGCCCATTTCAGGGGAGGCAGAGTTGAGAGTCTGAGCCGGCCACCTTAATTGTGTGATAAAACAAATATAAAACAATTATTACTTTTCAGAAGCATGAAACAGAATCCAGTCTGCACAACATAGCATCCACAGCGATCAGGCTACAATACAAAATCACTCGGCGTGTGGAGGAATAGGAGAACGTGGTCCATCCTCAAAAGGAAAAAACCGATCAAGAAACTGACCCTGAGATGACCCAGAGGTTAGAATTTGCGAATAAGCACGGAAATGCAACTCTCTTCGCTGTGTTCAAGGGACGGAAGGAAAAATATATCCCTAATGAACGGAAAGAGAAATCTCGGCAGAGAAAGATGAAATATATGAAAGACCCAAAAGGAAGTAGAAACCAGTAACAATAAGATATCTGGAAAAGCCAAAATAATTTGGAAGTAAAACCACATACTTCTAAAGAATCTGAATCAAAGAAAAAAAAATCACAGGCGAATTGTAAAATATTTGGAACCGAATAATACTGAAAATCACATATATGAAAATTCATGGCACACAACGGAAGCCTACCTGGAAATGTATACCTTTAAATGCTTATATTAGAAAAAGGAAAGGTCTAAAATTAATGATCTAAAATCAATGACTCAGAAGCTAGGGGGAAAAAAGAGCACATTAAACCCAAAGAAAGTAGAAGGAAGGAAATAAAGATAAAAGAGGTAAAGAAATAGGGAATAAAAAGAGAGGAAGTGTGTAAAACCAAAACCGGTTGTTGGAAAAAGGATTAAAAAATGTAATAAAACTCCAGCTAGATCGAGAACAAAAAGAGAGAGGACACAAATTCTGAGTAGCAGGTGTGAAAGAATGGGCATTGCTACAGATCTTGCAGAGTTTAAGTGACTAACAAAGAAATATTATGATCAATTTTACATTAGATTCAGCAACTTAAATACAATGGGCACATTTCTTTAAACATTCACCCTACCAAAGCTGACATGAGGTGATACAGCAAATCTGTAAAGTCCTACCTTTATTAGAGAACTTCAATCAACTATTAAAAAAAAAAACTTTCTCTCAAAGAAAACTCCAGAACTAGATGATTTTTCTCATGCATCCTGTCAAACTTTTAAGGAAGAAAAAACACCAATCTTATACGAACGATTTGAGGTACGGGACAGAATACTTCTCAAATCATTTCAGGAGGCTAGCACAACCCTGATACCAAAACCAGACAAAAACATCACAATAAAGGAAACTATAAAACCAATATCCCTCATGAATGTAGACACAAAATTCCTTATCTGTGTATTAGCACATCAGATCCAGCAATATATTTTAAAAAGATAATACATCACGACCAAGTGGTATTTATCCCAGAAATATGAGAATGGTTTAACATTTGAAAAATCAAGCAATTTAAGGGCACCTGGGTGGCTCAGTTGGTTAAGTGTCTGCCTTTGGCTCAGGTCGTGATCTCAGGGTTCTGGGATCAAGCACTGTGTTGGGCTCCCTGCTCAGCAGGGAGTCTGTTTCTCCCTCTGCCCTCCCCTCACTTGCTCTCTTTCTCTCTTTCTCTCTCTCAAATAAGTAAATAAAATCTTAAAAAAAAAATCAAGCAATTTAAGTCACTATATTGACAGAATAAAGACAAAAACTATATGACATTTTTTGATCACTGCAGAAAAGTATTGGACAGAACCTAATACCAATTCATGATGTAAAATCTCAGCAAATCAGAAATTAAAGGGATATTGGACATCTACAAAAGCAATTTCATTTTCTGTTGATTATTCATTCCTTTACACAAAATGTCACAGGCGCTTCTGGTCTGGGCTTGTGAGGTCTCGGGGATACACAAGGGAGAATGGTGCCAAACCCTCAGCTACTGAGAGTTACATTCTAGGAGCCTGGTCCCCTTTTGGCCTCTCACTGCTCTGCCTTCCTGTCTCTACTTGCCCACCTCAACCCCAAAAGGGCAAATTTAGTTTTCCAGTCCACAGTATGTTTCTGGATTGAGAGACACAGATCTAAATCATCCACCCACTGATAATAGCAACGCCTGACCTAAAGGCTAGGAACCAGATAACCCCCTCTACTTTCTTCAGCAGAAGAAAAAGAAAACATGCACATGAAAGGTCTACTCAAAGTGCACGGACCAGGTTTTCAGCAAGGCAGTTTTGGGGGAATCCCCAGACTTAGGGGCTCAGAGCCTCTGGAAATAGAACTCAGGACTCCGCATATTTCCTAGCTCTCCAGCTGATTCTCATGCCCACCTGGAGTTGAAGAACCCCTGGTACAAGCTACTAACATTAGAGGAAAACATAAGGTAGAAACGTTTGTAAAGGAACTCACCTAGATCTACACCTTTTTACACGCGTCTTGAGGCAGAAATGGTGCTTCTCTGTTGCATGTTGTGCTCCAAGAAACTGAAACACCGCCCTGCCCAGAAGGCCAGAGGAAGGTAAGGGGAGCTATTGCGTACAGTCTCAGAGGGAGGCAGGGAGCCTTGACTAATTCCTCCTCTCCCTCTCCTGGCTTCCCCGCTTGACCCGCCCCCAACCTCCCTACTCCCACCCAAACCCTGGTGTCAGAACCTGGACCCATCATTGGTCACCCGGCCTGTCTCCAAAATCATCTGAGCCCCTAGGTCCCACTGAGAATACAGTCAGGTAATTTTGGAGTTGGAAGGAATCCGAAAGGATACATTTTTCAAACGTTGTACTCGGATTTTAGCAAAAATTATATTTTATTAACATACCAGTTACATATGGTGATGATGATGATGATGATTTTAAATTGAGATAATATTCATGGAACAAAAAATTTACTATTTTAAATTGTAGAATTCTCTAGTGTTTAGCATACTCACAATATTTACAACCATCATTGCTATTCAATTCTGGAACATTTTCAGCACCCCCAAGAGAAATCCTGTTCTTTGTTAGCAGTCAATCCCTTTCCCATTTCCCTCCTTCCCCCCAGCAACCACTAATCTACTTGCTGTCTTTATGGTTTTGTGTATCCTGAACATTTCGTCTAAGTGGAATCATACCATATGTGACCTTCGGTGATTGGCCTCTTTCACTTAGTCTAATGTTTTGAAGGCTCATCCATGTTGTGGCATGTATCATTACTTCATTCCATTTTATGGTTGAGTACTATTCCGCTGTGTGGATACACCACGTTTCATTTACCCATTCATCAGTTGAGGGACATTTATTTGGGTTGTTTCCACTCTGGGACTATTATGAACAATGCTACCCTCAACATGCATGGACAAGTTTTTGTGTGGACATATATTTTCAATTCTCATGTATATGTACCCAAGAGTGGAATTGCGGGGCTATATGGTAACTCTATGTTTAAACATTTTGGGGAACTGCCAGACTGCTTTTCACAGAGCTGTACCATTTTACTTTCCCACCAACAGCACGTGAGGGTTCCAGTATCTCCCTATCTTCACCAACACTTGTCCATTTTCTCTCTTTCTTTTTTAAATCATAGGATATGAAATGGTAACTCATCATGATTTTGATCATCTCTTTCATGAATAACAATGGTAAGTATCTTTTCATGTGCTTATTGGTCCTTTGGGTATTTCCTTGAGAAGTGTCCATGCAGAAACTTTGCCTTTTTCAAGTTTGGGTTATTTGGCTTTTTATTATTAAATTGTAAGCATTACTTATATATTCTAGATACTAGAGTCTTCTCAGATATATGATTTGCAAATAACTTGAGTGAGACCTTTTTAAATTTGTTGAGAGTGCCCTTTCATACAAAAAAGTTTTTAATTTTGATGAAGACCCATTTATATATACATTTTTAATTCTTGTGATAAACTATATCAGGGTAATGCTGGCTTCACAGGATGAGTTAGGAAGTATTCTCCCTGCTTCTATCTTCTGAAAGAGATTGGAGGAAATCGATGTAATTTCTTCTTTAAATGTTTGGTAGAATTCACCCATGGACCCATCTGGGTCTGGTGATTTCTGTTTGGGAAAGTTATTAATTATTGATTCAATTTCTTAATAGATATAAGCCTGTTTGCATTGTCTGTTTCTTCTTGTGTGCGTTTTGACAGGTTATATATTAGAAGGAATTGGTCCATAGGTGATCAAATTTGTGGGCACAGTATTGTTTATAATATTCCCCTATTACCTTTTAATGTTGATGGAGTTTGTAGTGATTATCCTCTTTCATTTCTGGTGTTAGTAATTTGAATCCTCTTTTTCTTAGTCTGACTAGACGCTTACAGATTTTATCAACATTTTCAAAGAAACCACCTTTGGTTTTATTGATTTTCTCTACAAAAATGGGATCATATTATGCACACTGATTTATCATTTTTCCTTTAAATAAAGCTGCACGAACATCTTCCCAAGCCTATTTTATTTTAGCAGTTGAAAAAGCTTCCACTGCATTGTGGTGTCATATTTTACTTATTTCCCAGTCAATGGACACCCAGTTTGCTTCCAAGTTTTAAAATTACCCCCATGATACAGGGAACATCAATGACGATATACCTTTAATGCCCTGGTATTGGTATTTCTATAGGATGGATGTTCAGATGTGGTGGATTTCTGGGTCACATGTGAATTTTACATTTTGTGTATGTGAAAATGTATGTGAATTTTACATTTTGGTACATATTGCCAGATTGCCATCTATCAAGGTTGTATTTATTTACATTTCCACAATAGTGTACAAGTGTCCGCATTTCTGTGCACCTGGTCAAAATCGGATGTTACTAGCTTTAAAGTTTTAGGCATTCTGAAAGGAGTAGAGAAGTATCATGTTGTTTTGATTCAAACTTTATATGATTTTTAGCGGGGAATTTTCCCCCACAGCTTTATTGGCCAATTATGTGTGTGCGTGATTGCTCTTTGCCAAAGTAGGTAATTACTGAGAGGACTCATATAGGAAGCGCTCAACAAATGTTTATTTCCTATATATGAAGACGCAATTTGAAACTAAGATGTTCACAATTCCTCATGTTTGGTTTCAGTGTGAAAAAGAAGTCATGGTTTTGCCTTAAACAGAAAGTTCTAAAACACTGGTCAGGCTGGACGAAGGTGGAACTGAGTTCCAGCATCATGGAGACTTGACGTGCAGAAGGGGAAGTTCAGTCTTGGGTACAGCGCAACATGGACAGCGGCCTGGTAACCACAGTTCGGGTCTGGCCCCACCTGTGGGGAAGTGGGATTCAGGGCGGAGACTAGCATCAGAGGTCTTTGGCATCAGCCTCAGAGTGGGACCCGTGGCAGGAATTAACTGCTGTAATAGGAACTGTTGACTCTAGATGATTCTGTTTGAGTCCATACACATGAGACCAGGCATAAGCATATGTACATCAAGGTCTTGCAGCTTTGGGAGCCCTTGGAAGTACATCCGGGCTTCACTGGGTGGTACATTCATGGGGAACATCTTCAGTCGTGGAAGTGATGAGGGCCACCTTGAGCAGCCACAGAGGCCACAGATCGCATGGAGGGGTCAGAAGGGAAGAGCACTGCAGGTTGTGGGTGACAACACGGGAGACCACGCTGGGTACCTCATCATTAACTGAACTCAGCTTTAGGGAGTGGGGAGGACAGTGCTGAGGTCCTGTTGGGGCGGGGTGGGGGTGGTGGGGGAGTGTGTGCTAGAGTCATTGTAATCTGGACTTTGAGGTTAGCATGATCTTATTTGAAACTGAGGCTGGAGAGCTTGCGGTCCCTCTAGTTATGCCACAGTCTAAGGCAGAGTTAGATCTATGGGAGGAAATTAAATAGTCTTATCTTCAAGAGTTATAGGAAGACATGACTCCATGAGGGTCACAGTATGTCACTGCACAATACGGCCTTGGTTATTTTCAAAAAATTAAGTTTATTAGATTATTATTATTGAATAAGTAATAGAGTCATAGGAGTCAATGTGGATCATAGATTAAAAACCAAAGATCCATATTGGAAAAAACAGGAATCCACAGCTCCATATTAATAATAAGTAGGTAAGCAAATAGGTGAGCAGGGAGGGCTCTGTTTACAGGAGAGGCCAGTAGGTAACCATGGTGGTGGAGCTGGGGTTGGAAAATCACTGTACAACCTCACAGGAAAGGCTGATCCAGGCAAGAGCCTCCGACAGATGCTAACTCTAGGGGTGGGAATTTTTGATGAGGGGCAGGATATCTGCACGGTTCTAAATTGTTTCCACACAGACCACTCATTAGTTACAAAAGCAACAATAGTAATTTTATAGCAGAGAAATCAGATAGCACCTTGACCAAATGATCAAATTTAACATCCCCAACGAGGGACAGGTGGACGTCATGTGCCTCCAGAGGCGATGTCTGGAAGAGGACACAATATGGCTCATGTAATATTCCAGACAGGGATGCATGACCTGAATCTGAAGATGGTGAATCATCAGACAGACCCAAGTGAGGAATGTCCTGTTAAAAAGCAGGGAGCTCTATTCCTCAAAAATGTCAAATGTCAAGAAAGGTGAAGAAGGCTGAGGAATGTTCCTGATTAAAGGAGGTAAAGGGACATGACAACTGAATGCAGCATGGGGCCCTAGACTGGATTCCATGCTAGAGAAAAAGCATTATGAAGAACATGATTGAATCAACTGACTAAGACGGGACACCCATAAGTAGATTAGATACAAGGGCTAGGTCGACAATGAGCCTACTGACATTGATCATTGCAGTGTAGTTACGTAAGAAAATGTTCCCATTCTTTGGAAGTGCACCCTAAAATATGTAGGGGTAATGGGTTCTACAGTTTACTTTCAAATAACTCAGAAAGGATGGTCCAGACCCAATGCACATGATACCGCCTGTGGGGTAAAATGTTAGTAATAGGTGAATCTGTGAGAAGAGTTTGGAAGTGCTGTTGGTGTGGTTCTTACACTTGTCAATTTTTCTGTTTGAAATTATTTTCAAATGAAGAGTGAAAAAGCTTAAAAAAACCAAATGTGTGCAGTCCAAAATCTTACTTCCAATCCGCCCCATGCCCCAAACACTTGTATTAATTCCTTGTGTTCCTTTCTGAAGTGTCCTTTTGCAAACACAAGCAAGTGTGGACATTTACGCTAGGTTATTTTTGCATGAAGTCACAATCTAGAGATTTTTAGCCTCTCAAAAAGCCACACCAATAGTGTCTTCCTTTTTAATTTCTCCACAAATCTTCGTTATCAGCATAACATGCAGGAGTGTCCCCCTTTTGCTGAGTCAGCAATAAAAATTGTCAAGTCATGATGACATCTTGCCTCCTCCTCCCTGTGGAGGCAAGTGACCCACAGCTCTTCTGGTTCATCCTGGGAAGCACTGGGCCTGTCTAAAGCAGTAGTCCGTGCCCATGACTCATCAGGTGAATCTTGGGAGCTGATAATCAGCCAAAAGCTGGAATGGCCAACCTAAAGAAATGAGGCAGCCAAGGCATCTGTAACTTGGAGTGGGAAAAAGAGAGTGTCTCCTAAGTTGTATTCCTTGGTGCCTTCTGAAGCATGGAGCTCAAGCCAGCAAGAAGAAAACAGATCCTCAGACACCTCTCTGGAGACTCTGAGTCCACAACTGCAAGGTGTCTAAGGTAGTTGGGATCCTCACCTGTCCAACGGGAGGGTACACACAGAGAAATATCCGTGTAGGGAGCCACCATCACTCTGCCAAGTATTGAACGGATCAGAAGCCAACACTCTGTAGAAAGCATCATCAACCTGTAGACTTTACACATGAGCCAGCAGAGGTGCCTGGATGTGAAGTCACTCGCCCACAATCAAAGATCAAGAAAACAGTAGCTAAGTGGGCTTCAACCCAGCATGTCTGGCTCCAAGGTCTCAGGTTTCTGGGGGAAGGCTTGGTTTAAGGTGAGCCACAGCACCGTCCAAGGTCCGGCATAGGGATGTGATGCCGTCCTGACTCTGCAGGCAGGGGCGGATGGTCTCCCTCCACTCCAGTCCCCCAGCTGCTCTTAGAAACACTGCCACAGGTGCAGCCCTCATTACATATGCCAGACCAGCACTGCAAGATTTCATTTCAACATGGATTTTTCCTTCCATACAAAATGTATAACCCACATAACAACGAAAGACTATTCGGTGACAGCTTTAACACTTGAAGGGATGGCACAACCACTCTGGAAAACAGTTTGGCAGTTTCTGAAAAAGTTAAACACACACCTACATGACCCGGTTATTCTATCCCTAGGTATTGACTCAAGAGAACCCAAAACAGTGTCCATGCAAAATTTTGTTCATGAGTGATCATAGCTGCTTTATTTGTAATAGGGCAAAACTTGAAGCAGCCCAGGCATCCATCGTCAGGAGAATGGGTAAAGAGACTGTGGAATATCCGTCCATCCATCCATACAGACCGTAGCAATAAAAAGCAGGAGACTATTAACACATGCTGCCACATGGACGAATCTCTAGGTAATGATGCCGAGTGAAAGAGGCGAGGAACAGTCCATACGGTGTGATTCTATTCATATAAAGTTGTAAAAAACTAATCTATGGGGACAGCAGGTCAGTGTTGCCTGGGATGAGGATGGAGGGAGGGTCCGATTACAAAGGGAAACAAGGAAACTCAGGGGCGGTGATAAAGACCTTGTTATCTTGATTCTGGTGATAGTTTCATGAATTTACACAAGTCGAAATGAACAAATGGTGCACTTTAAATATGTGTGGGTCATTGTACTTTAATTATACCTTGGATGGTCAGTTTTATGTGTCAGTTTAGCTAGGCTATAGTACTCAGTCAAACGCTAATCTAGGTGATGTAGGTAGGATTAACACCTATCGTCAGTTTGACATACAAAAAGGAGATAATCCTCGATATCTGATGCACCCCATCCAATCAGTTGAAAGAACTGGATGCAGAACTAAAGTTTCCCTGAGGAAGACTTGCCTGTGGGATGGGTAGTTAGCTCTTGCTGGAGTCTCCTGCCTGCCCTTCATGATGGCCTGCCCCACAGTGGTTGGACTTGCCTGGTCAGTGCCTGCAATTATGTGAGACAATTTCTTGCGATGAATCAATCTATCATCTATCTATCTATCTATCTATCTATCTATCTATCTATCTATCATCATCATCTATCTATCTATCATCTGTCTATATCTCCTCTACCTTTCTGATGGAACCCTGACTTATATCTAGATCTGGTAACAGAAGCAGTTCTAGAAAAACAGAATCTTAGGGAAGAGTTTTCTGAGTTGGTGCTGGGTTTTCTAAAATTAATTCTCTAATACGGTTAAATTTAGAGACATTAATGACTCTACTTTCAGTGGTAAACAGGACGTTCATTACCTGAGGTGATGGTAGAGATATGCAAAATGTTGCTAATGTATACTCTTTTTAAAGATTTTTTATTTATTTTATATACTGAGAGAGTGTGTGTGCACAAGCGGGGGGAGGGCAGATGGAGAGGGAGAGGGAGAGACTCTCAAGCAGACTCCCTGATGAGTGTGGAACAGGATGTGGCGTTCAGTCTTAACCACCCTCAGATGATGACCTGAGCCGAAATCAAGAGTCAGATTCTTAACCAATGAAGCCACCCAGGTACTCCACGAATGTCTCCTCTTAATCAAATATTTATACAGGTAAAGTTCTGGGTGATCATGTATTTGATATCTTAGGACATTTTAGTCATACTAGGGTATATAATGAGAAAGGGGACAAAGAAAAGGATGAGCTCAGGGCTTCCATTTACCAGCTCAAGCTCTGCATAAATGACCTGAAAACTTCCGTTATCTGTCCTTAAAGAAACCCTATTTCCCATGGCCACAGGGCTGAGATTTCTGAACACCAAACCAACTCTCAACGTGCAGGTATTTGAATTACAATGCAGATCAAATCCAAGGTGTCTACTGTTAAAGTGAGGGCGTTGTTTGGGAAGTCACGGGATTCTGAAAATTGGAATGGGGACATAGAAGAAGATCTCAAGGAAGCTGAGGGGCTAGAATCCCTAAGTCCTCCTGAGTCTTCTTTGCCAGTAGAAGCAGTCCTTCTACCTCTGTCTCACTCACCAAGTCATCATGAAATGGATGTGGTATAGATGAGATGAGGCCCAAGCAGTCCCTGAAGACACGAGTAAGTCATACGAAGAAGTAGCCCAAACGCATGACCCCTACTTATTCTTGTACATTGCCTTCTCTCTCCAACCACACACTTATGACCTCACTAGCAGTTCCCTAGGACCCGTTGAATGGAGAAGAAATAAAAAACTTCATGTCTGGTTTACAGCTAGTACTGCATGACACACAGGCACCACCCACAAATGGTGGCATCCCTCCCTGGGACATCCTGGGATGGCAGCGATGAAGGCAAATCCTCTCCGTGAGCAGAGTTTGGAGCAGTCCCCCTGGCTGTTCATTTTGCTTGGAAGGAGAAATAGGTACTCAAACGCCCAGTCCTGCTGTTTATAGATAGCCTCTGAGTTCAGTCCCCACAGACCTCCTCCTGTACAGAGCGAGTCTGCTAGTTGACGTCAGAAGGAAAATCCTATTTCCCTTATTTCCACATTCTGGGACAGAGAGGTAAAGAACTCTGTCACTTCTATGGAACGTGCAGTTTACAGGTTCATTTCCTACTTCGACCATAAAGAGGAAAGGGTGCTTGGCCATTTTTCACTTCCACTTGGCTGAGGCCTGAATACCTATGACCAATGTCCCCTCCAAGATTTTTTTCTTTGGTACAAATTGCGGTATGCGTAAGGTAGATTGTACATTTACTAATACATTTATAATAACACATGTGCGTACATTTACAATCATAAAGTCATATTTCCACCTGACCTGATACAACTGTCTTGCATACAGCTGCAAACATGCTAACTCTTTACCCAGGCGGGTTGCAAAGTCTTTGAGTGATATTCATTCTTTGCCTTGATACTGTGTAACTTGAATGTGATTTAAAGTTAACTATTATTATGATGACACCTCATGTTAGATGATAGGAGAGTAAGAGAGGGAAGAAAACAAAAATATTTGCTTAATGTATATGTATATAACATATATATGTACATAAACATGTATATAAACATATTCATAATGAAACAAGGAAGAAATATTCATAATAATTATGGTTTTCATTTCTGTATCTGGTCACATGGTCATAGCTTGTATTTACAGCTATTTTCTTTCACTACCCGTTCCATATTCCCTTTGCCCTTAGCAAGTGTCTCAGCCCGCCATGGTTCTTTGTCTGGTGGGTGACCCAAAACATCATAACTAAAATCTGGACTGTTAGCAATTCTGCTTGAATTGGGTTGTTGTGGTTTCCCACTGATTTAAATCACAGGACTTGGTAATACATGGTAAGAGACATCCTAAGGGATCTGATCTCCTGAACTCCAGATACATTCTTTCTTACTTCTCTGGTACAGTAGCAGATCAGTTTCCTCTGGGTGGCCAGGATCAATCACCCAGCCGGCACAACGACTCCCTTCTTTGCCTGTTGATTCAGAGGCAAGAGGATTCCAAGGCGGCCAGGTGGTCATCTCAGCTTCTGGTTCAGCGGCATGATTGTTGCGTCTCCTGGTGGAAGCATGTGCATTGTGGTCTAAGGGCTCTCCCAGCCAACCCCTGCTCCCTTTCCCTTTATCCTTTCAGGCATTTCCCCCCCATAAATCTCCTGTACTTCTGATCCTCACTTGGTGTCTGTGTTTGAAATTCTAAGGGAGGAGATGCTCAGGGGCCATCTGAGGGTCTCAAGTCTGGCATGGGGCCATCCTTTTCTCAGGAGGAGTAGGGCCCTGAGCAAGGAGCAGGGTGAGGAGGCTGACAGCATTCAGAAGGCCCACTCACCTCTCTGTTGGAACGTCCAGTCTGTCTCTGGCTGGTTGGCTTGATGCCCATACAGAGGGAAGGCGAAAGACAGACCTGGAGGGACAAATGGGAGACTCCCCTTCAGAGCCTTGGGTAATCCATCCCAGTCCTGCCTCCTTTGATGCATGCTTGCGCTTGCCCACTGCACTCCACCACACATGCTGTTTCCTCTGCATGTAAGGCTCTCTTGCTTCCCTCTCTCCTCGTTCATTACCACCCCTCCTTGGTTTAAACTTCACCCCTATGAACATGTCAGGCTCTTTGTTAGATTGTGTTCTTTTGAACCAAGACATTTCCCTACTTATGGCAACATTTTAATCCAATAATGACTTGTTTAATCATCATAATGCCAGTAGGCAGCATTTACTGAGCACTGACCACATGCCAGGCATTGTGTAACTATTTGCTAGACTTTACTCTAGACTATACTCTCCATGAGGGCAAGGACCATCCACTATCTTGTTTGTGTCTCTATCTCTCCAGCGCCTAGGGCAGTGCCTGGAACATACTAGAAGCTCAACAAACGTGTGGAGTAAAAATCCCCACAACGAGCCTGCAAATGTTGTACTCCTCCTTCCATTGAGTGGAGAAGTCTAATTCCCCTCTCCTTGAATGTGGGCTGGTCTTGGTGACTTTCTTGATGCACAGAATGTGCTGGAAGTGACATTCTGGGATTTTTAGGTTATAAGAAGCCTTGCTGCCTCCAGCTGGGTCCCTTGGAACATTCTCGTTGGGCACCCTGAACCGTCACCTACAGAGTCCAACTGCAGGAGGCTGCCATGCTGGCCAGGCTGCATGTGTGATGGCTGGTAGTTCCAACCGAGCTCAGCTATCCAGTATCCAGCCTTCTCTAATGAGGGCCAGACCTGTGAGGGGAGCCGCCCTGGATAAGCCCACTGACTAGCTCAACAGTTCCAAGGGGACTCAGGTTCTTGAGTCACAAAATGATGAGATAGAATTAAATAGCTCTTATTTCGGCCTCTCTATTTGGGATGCTTCATTACACACCAATAGTCAGAATACAGGGGCGCCTGGGTAGCGCAGTCGTTAAGCGTCTGCCTTCGGCTCAGGGCGTGATCCCAGCGTTCCAGGATCGAGTCCCACAGCAGGCTCCTCCGCTGGGAGCCTGCTTCTTCTTCTCCCCCTCCCCTGCTGTGTTCCTTCTCTCGATGGCTGTCTCTCTGTCACATAAATAAATAAAATCTTAAAAAAAAATAGTCAGAATACATAATATTGGTGAGGGGGAAATCCCCAGGCTGATTTTCCATCTCACCTTCACCCATCCCACGCACACTCTTGGGTTTCCTTTGAGAGCTGTCACCACCAGGGGTCTTGCTAACTCTCCCGCAATTTACCTTTGATGTGGCTTGCAGAGAGTCACCTTTTCTACTTAGCTTCCATTGGCAACACTGCCGGGAAATCCCCCAAGGGTAGACAGGCCTTGCTCTGTGGCAAAGCTCCAAGAGTTGTGTTGTCCTGGGTTACCTGCGCCATCATCAGATGGCCCCCTTCAGTCCTGGGTGACAACGAAATCACCATCTCTCAGGTGGAGGCCCTTTTCCTTTGAAGCCTGCTTTGCCTACCCGACCACTCTCGAGCCTCGTTAGGTGGTTTCATGCTGAGAGCTGGGGAAGCACAGGCAGCTGGCTGGGGCCACCCCTGGGTCCACTGCTGCCTTGCTCCCCCACTCAGACCTGTCCCAGGCAGAGCAAAGCCTCGTTGGAGTCATCAGGATTTGTCGGTGAGGAGCTTCAGAGGGCGGCCACGGGGTGCAGTGAGAGGACTGGAGTCTGGTGGGTGTGCTCTGACAGTGTGAAGAGCTCTGGAAGGAGCCTTTTGAAGGTTTCCTGCAGTACCAAAGACTCAACAGACATTTAAGAAGCTTGAGAGCTCTTGGCCTCTCCAGGGCCTCTGGAAGGGGCTGGTGGGGATGCCCCTGGGGCATGGGGCATTTGCCAGCTCATTCTGAGCAGAAAGTCTACCCTCTTCTCACCCTCCTCACGGCTCTTCAAACACACATGGGTATGTGGGGGCGGGTGACAGCATTCTTGGCAGAGGTCACAGAGTTTGGAGAAGAGCAAGTACAGGATGTGTTTGTGATGCTGCAAGACAGGCACGTCTTGGACACTCCTTGATGCTCCCAGGGCACAGCCATCGTTCCTTAGTGGGAAGTCAGTGTGGAAACTGCACTATGTGGGGCTCATGATGAATGCAATTTCCAAGGCCCTGCTCAGACCTACAGAAACAAGTTCTTCGGGTGGGGTCTGGCCTCTGCATTTGTAACAAGTGTGTGGGGGGTTGGCTAGAAGAAAGAAGCTAGGCAGTGTAGAGATTAGTGTCATGGGCTCTGGAGTTGGACTGTAGAGTTCAAACTCAGACCCCAGGATATAGGAGTCATGTAATTTTGGTGTCTCAGTTCCCCGGTATGCATTGCAGTTAATGACAGTGTCAACTTCACTGACTTGTAATGAGGATTTAATCAAGTAAATGAGTTAGGTACTTCGAACAAGGCCCAGTGAGTGCTCAGTAGCTGCTAACTCCAGCTACTTGGATGGTGGTGGTAGATGCAAGGCAGGAAGCTGTACCTTCAGTGCCCGGTCAGATCTCAATGCATGTGTGAATGGAGGACAAGAGCAAAACATATTCAGCCACACCATTGGCCCAATTATGCCATGAGCATTTATTTTTGCAGCCAGCCCTGGCATATTCTCTATGTATTTGTGTAATTAATTGAAAGAGAGAGCATGTGCAAGCAGGGAAGGGCAGGGGGAGAGGGAGAGAGAGAATCTCAAGCAGCCTCCATTCACACCACATAGCCCAACTTGGGGCTTGATCTCATGACCCTGAGAGCATGACCTGGGCTGAAATCAAGAGTGGGATGCTTAACTGAGTCAACCATGCAGGGGCCCCAGCCCTGGCATTATTCTAGGTGCTGGGCGTCCCAAAAGGAACACATTGTTCCCTGCTCTTGAGATGCTCATGGGCTCACAGATGTGGAAATGGATTCAGGTGCAGTGTGTTAAGTGTGATGTGAGGGGCAGGCTCTAGGCTCGCCAGCCTTGGAGAGGCGAGGCAGGCTCCTAGAGGAGATGATGTCAAAGGGAGATCTGGGGGATGAGTGGAAGTTATCCAGGGAAAGGGGGCTGAACGCCAGGTGTAGGGGATGCTTATGCAATAGTGCACATTCTGGACCACTCCGTGATTCAGAGTGGGGTACGTGCAAAGGAGGCAGGGCTGTCAGGGTTTGCGGCTTGAAAGATGAGCCGCATCAGCTGGTTGGGTTGAGCTGGGTTGCCCCATGTCTTTAGTTCTCAGCTCACGCACTGTGCGTCCTTACCACGAAAGTCACCTTCTGTCTCTCTTTTTTCCCCTTTGCTCAAACAAACTGCTGGTTACCAGAGGGGAGGTGGATGGGGGATGGGTGAGATGGGTGATGGGGATTAAGGAGGGCACTTGTGATGAGCACCGGGTGATGTGTGGACGTGCTGAATCGTGTTGCACACCTGAAACTAATATTACACTCTATGTTAACTAGCTGGAATTTAAATAAAAACTTTAAAAAAAGTCACCTTGTGTGTCATGGAATAACACTCCTCCTGGATTGTTCAATCAGCACACTGTTTTGGTGCTCAGAGTATGCAACGTCACAGAGGTCCAAATACCCGCCCGAGGAAACATATGATCCCCTTCAAATGGAGGAGTGTTAAATAATTTGGGATCCCTGTTTCAAAACTACCACATGGAGATTCAGGGAAGACTTCCTGGAGGTGATGACATGGGCTGAGTCGGGAAAGGTGAGTAGGAGTGAACAGAGAGAGAAGAGGTGGAAGGACATGGCATTTAAGGACCAGCACATGTAGAAATCAGGGGACAGGAAGCCTCGGGACTGGTTCAAAGGACTCTAATTATGGCTCAAGAGGAGACAGCACATCCCGGCAGGAGCCATGGGAGATGAGGCAGGAGAGGGAGGCAAAGCTAAGGAGTTTGAAATTCATCCTGAATGGAGAACCAATGAAGGGTTTCAAGCAGAGGAATAAGGTGATCAGTGGGCTCACTAGGATGCTCTTGGCTGCAAGTGACAGAGCACACAGCAGAAGTGGCTTAAGTAGTGAGAAGCTGTTAATTTCCCACGAGAATATAATGCTAGGGTGGGTTCAGCAATTCACAATGTCATCAGGAGCCAAGGCCGTTTCTATCTCAGTGCCTCTGTGGAATCATTCCTCATGATTGCAAAATGGCTGCTGTGGCACCAGGAATCATGGCTGTGTACAACATCCAGAGCAGGTAATAAGGAGGCATACGTCTAAACAAGTGGCTCTCATTGGGAGCAATTTTGCAATGTCTGGAGCATTTTTGGTCAGCACAACTGGGAGGAAGCTAATGACATCTCGCAGGTCAAGGCCAGGGACCCTGCTAAACAGAACAAACTCCCGTGAAAGAAAATTACTCAAATGGCAAGCGCATCATGGTTGAAAAAAACCCTGGTCTAAACTGATAGGGTGCTTTTGGCTTATATGGGGAGGTGAAGTTGGCTCTCCTCACTGTACATTGGGAGCTTGGAACCCCAAGATCTAGTTTCATGGCCCAGCTGCTGAGGCATCCTAGACATTTTAGATGCACAAATGTGTGATCAAGTTACAACCGCATGAAGTTCCAGACAGACTGAAATGTAAGGAATGAAAGCAGAAAACCTGAAAACCAGAAATAGCTATCAGATGGATGGGGAAAGACTGACTTACACGTTTATGTCTATTGCATAAAATCATAAATACAATATGTCTATCATCCTCAGCATAGGCCATTCCAGAAGGGCATTATTATCTGCCACACACTGAATTGCTTTGCAGGACATAGCTTCCTTCCTCCCTGATATATCTTTAGTCACTGGAATTTCCATTCCAGTGTCATATTAAATGTAGTGTCTTTGTTTCCTTTCAGTTTTTCAAAGCAGAGGAAGTTAGACTGACCTGTCATGATAGGGGCAGTGATGCGGGGAGTGGACGAGGGGATGGGTTTTGAAAGCAGGTATCGCCAATATACAAGAAATACACCTTGTCTACCATCAACACAGACCCTGAAGTGTTTCTGATACTTCCGCTGGAGGTTTCTGGTTTGACCTAGTTCTTTTAGAAATGCAATGCTGACTTGATACCTTTTCCCTAAACTGCTTCCTTTTCCTGTTTCTCATTTACCATGGTGTCTTACACTGGCTTTGTTTTTGAAAATGGGCTCTGCTGATTAGGTGTGGGTAAGTGTACCATGGGCATGTGTGCATGCATGTGTCCATATGTGTGTGTGTATGTGGGGGGTAGTTAATATATGTTTCCATGTCAACACAAGTTAGCTGACAAAGCTCTGGGCTCCTTCAATAATAAAGATGTGGCTCTCCTTCCAGCACACCCTTACTATGAGATCAAAGGCTGAAAAGAATATAATAAAAATAGTAAACCAACTTCCTGTGCCTAATAATCTTCACCAAGGGAGTTATTGGAAAAGAAACAGCATACTTAAAAATAATCCAAAGATCAAAGGAGTCTCAAGGGAAATAATAATAAAAAAAAAAAAGCACACACTGGATGGAATAAAAATGAGTCAGTAACGGAGCACTGAGAGGGAAATTTATAGCCCTAACTGCTTACATTAGAAAAGAGAAACTCTCACATAGATAATCTAAGCTCCTATCTTAAGAGCCTGGAAAAAGAAAAGTAAAAATAAACTCAAAGTAAGTAGAAGGAAGAAAAAAAATAAAGAGCAGAATTAATAACATTGAAAACATAAAAACAAGAGAGAAATGAATGAGTTTGTTCTTTGAGGAGGTCAATAAAAGTGATATTTCTCTAGAAAGACTGACCAAAAAAAAGAAAAAGAAAAAGAAAGAAAGGCACAAATTGCTAATATCAGGAGTGAAACAGAAGATATCACTACAGACCCTGCAGACATCACAAGATAGAACCAAATCCTACAAACAGCTCTGCAGCTTAGCCGCAGTGCTGATTGCACATCACAGGCTACCGTAGCTTACCCAATATGGAACAAATAACTTGAATAGCCCTATAACTGTTAAGGAAACTGAAGTCATAACTTCAAAACTTCTGAGAAAGAAATTTCCAGGTCCAGATAATTTGAATGGAGAATTCTTCCAAATGTGTAAAGAATGAACACTAATTTTACATAATCCCCTCCAGAAAATAACAGAGAACATTTCTCAATTCATTTTGTGAGACCAATAGTACCCTGATACCAAAACTAGACAAAAATAGTACAAAAGATACAGAAATATAACTACAGACCAATATCCCTCACAAATATACGTAAAAAAAATCTTTAAATATTAGCAAACAGAACATGGAATTTGTTCTAGAGATGCAAGGCTGGATCGAGACTCAAAGTCAATCAGTGTAACTCACTATATGAAAAAGCTAAAGAAGAAAAGCCATGTGATTATAACGACTGATACGGTGAAGCATCTGAGAAAATACAACACCATTCATGATAAAACTCTCAGGAAAACTAGGGATGGCGCGACTTGATAAGAGTTATCTACAACAAATACCAACAGCTAACACCACACAAGTGGTAAAGGACTGAATGCTTCGACTAAGACTGGGAATGAGAAAGGTGTCTGCTTTCACCACGCTTACTCAATATAGTACTGGAAGCCCTAGGCAGTACAATAAGGCAAGAAAAGAAAAGAAAAGGCATACGGATTGGAAAGGAAGAAATAAAACCGTACTTATTTGCAGATGGCATGATGGTCTGCATGAAAAATGCCAAAGCATTTCCAAAAACAAAACAAGATTGAAACAAGTCTTAAGAAAATGAAGGAGTTTAGTAAAGTTGCATGATACAAGGTCAACACAGAATAAGTATAACTCTATATACTAACAAACACATGGAAAGCAAAATTAAAGTACAATACCATTTACAATCTCTCTCAAGAAAGAAATATTTGCACATAAATCACCAAAACATGTACAGAACTTATACCCTGAAAATGACAAAATGTGGGTGAAATCAGTCAAAGGAGATCTAAATAAATGGAGAGACGTACCATGTTCGTGGGGTGGAAGATTCACCACAGTAAAAATGTCAATTCTTTCCAAAATGATATAGTTACAAGGCAATTCCTATCAAAATGCCCTAAGATTTTTTTTTTTTGGTAGGCATACACAGGCTTATTCTAAAGTGGACATGGAAAGCAAAGGAAGTAGAATGGCTCAAATATTTTGCAGAAGAGGAAAGAAATGAGAGGAATCACTCTATTTCAGGACTTACTATGCTGCTCGAGTAATCAAGACTGTGTGCTACTGGCAGAAGGGTGGACACAAACATTAATGGAAAACCCAGAAACAGCCCTCACAAGGATGGCCAATCGATGTTTGACAAATGAGCAAAAGGAATTCAATGGAGGAAGAAATCTTTTCAACAATTGGTGCTGAAGCAATTGGATATTCATAGAAAGAAAGAAAGAAAAAGAAAGAAAGAAAGAAAGAAAGAAAGAAAGAAAGAAAGAAAGAGCAAGATCAATCTAAATGTTGGTACTTATACAAAAATTAACTTAAAATACATCATGGATATACACGTATATGTAAAAGTATAAAAACACAAGAGATGATTTTGGGGACCTACAGCTTGGTGAAGAGCTCTCAGACATAACACCAAAGTGTAATAAGCATAAGACAGATAAATGAGACTACATCAAAATGAAAAATGTTTGCCCTGAGAACCCTGTTAAGACAAGCCCTAGACTGGGAGAAAATATTTGCAAACCACATATGAGACAAAGGATTCTGAATATATACATTTAGAATATATAGGATCCTTGACAGTCAGTAGTTAAAACAAACAAACAAACAAACAAACAAACAAACAAACCCAAACAATTCGCTTAAAATTGGCAAAGGACTTGAAGAGACATCTCACCGAAGAGGGTGTACAGACAGCAAACAAGTGCACAAAAAAACACCTAACATCGCCAGCCCTGAGGGCAGTGCACATTGAAACGATAATGAGATACCACCACATACCAATAAAAGTAGATAAAATCAAACATAGAGGCAACAGCAAATTCTGGCAAGGATGTGGAGACACTAGGTCTTCTGTACATTGCTGCTGGAAATGTGAAAGGACATAGCCACTCTGGAAAAGAGGATGGCAGTGTCTCACCAAACTGAATGCACACTCTCGGGCGTGTATCCCAGAGAAATGAAAACTTCCTCTCACAAAAATGTATAGGTAAATATTTACAGAAGACGAACTCTGAAGAGCCCCGAATTGGAAACAATCAGAATGTCTCCTAATGGGTAAATGACTTAATGGCACACAGTGGGCTACTGCTTGGTAATAAAAAGGAACAGGCTTTTGCTGTATGCAATTCCTTGGACAGATCGCAGGGGTTTTATGGTGAGTAAAAAAACCCTGCAATCGCCAAAGGTCACATGCTGTGCAATTCCATTTGCATACCATTCTTGAAATGACGAAATGGTAGAGACGGAAAGCAGATCGGTGGTTGCCAGGGGATATCGGGATGGTGTGGCGAGAGAACAGTTCTGCATCTTGATGGGGGTGGGGGTGGTTACAGGGATCTGAGCACTTAATACAATGGAACAGAACTACGCACACATCGTATCAATGTCAAATCCCCGGTTTCGACATCACACTATGGCGATGGAAGATGCGGCCACTGGTGGAAAATGAGGGTTAGGCGGGATTTCTCTCTCGCTATTTTTACAACTTCCTGTGAATCTTCGGTTACTTCGAAGTTCAACACACAAGCGATGGTCTTGCCGCTGTCCAGATTTAAGAGCTTCAACAATTATTTATAGCCCACAGCTGTGGTTTTACAACTTCAGAGTGTTTGTGTATCACTTCTGTTGTACTAAACATGCCCATCTCCAGGCCCGTGGCCCAGAAGTCCCAAGGCAGTAGGTAGCGGGGAGGGGTGGGGAACCGCGAGTTGGATGAGCTCAGCAGGGGAGGGGGAGGGGGGGTGTCTTCAGCTCACACGCTGAGAAACTCAAGACTCTGGCTTTTCTCTTGAGCACTTAGTGGACAGTACAAACCCTGCTGTGTAACAAAAACCTCTGCTCCCCAGTTCCAGGACCAGGGTAAGGCTGAGCAAGGAGCTGAGGGTGTGATATGTAAGGAGGCTCTTACTCTCAGGTCCCTGCAAGCGCAGAGCTGGCAGCTTCCTGATTCTGAGAGTGAGTGCCTTCTGAAATGCAGCGCCCAGCTGCCTCCGCCTGGTCCTGCGCCCCACCCACGGACTTAGACAAAAAGGTTCAAAGCAGCTTTCTTCATTACACCCCCAAACTGGAAACAACCAAATGTCCATCAACTAGTGAATGGACCAACAGACTGTGGCAGAGTCATACGACAGAATAGTGGCCAGCAATGAAAGGCACAAGCTACTAATACATGCGAGGATACATGGGGCTCTCACAAACAGTATGCCGAGTAACGCAAGAGAGTACATATTCTGAACAAAACTTGGGGAACTCTGGGAAAGACAAAATGAATCTATAGTGATAGAAATTCCAGGAAAGACTAACCTCATTTACAACTCACCCAGAGCAAATCAGTGGGTTCCCCGGGATGGGTGATTTGTCTGGGCGGGTGGGTGATTACAAGGGCACTTTTTGGGGCATCGGGAATGTTTCATATCTTGACCGGTGGTAGTGTATCCTATCTTCCACTGACATACACGTGTGGAAATGTCCATTTAACGCGGGTACATTTTATCACATGTGAATTACAGATCTCCACGAATGTGGTTAAAGAAACAAAACAGAAAAACAAACAGAACCCCCAGTTGCCTCAGACACATCTGAACCCTGGGCTTTGCAGGGAAGGCCTTCTCTTCTTGATGGGCTGCAGGTCCCACCCAATCGATTAGGAAGAGCCTTGGTGAGGGGTCAGGACACCCGGATCCTTGTGTTGGTTCTAGTGATAACTGTGGATGACCTATCGGACTCTCTGAGTCCCAGTTCCCTCCTCTTCTGTGAGTCCTTCCCAGGACTGGTGGAAACCACAAATGCCCACAAGTACATCCCGTCCCCTGGTAAAGAGCTGGCCGTCTTTCAGGAAGTCTCACCAGTTCTCAGACGGAAGCTTCCCTTCGTGCTGCCCTTTGAATTCAAGTCCGGAATGGCTCTAGGAATACCAGATTTCGAGAGGAATTGGGTATATGCAAATGTAAGCTACAGACATCATTTTTTACCCATATATTTGGCAAATATTAGAAATTCGTAATATTAAAGACTGACAAGAAGGGAGAATGTGAGGACCCTCAGGGCAAGGCTGGTGAGAGTGTGAACCGAGTAGCACTTGGAGGACAGTCTGGGAGGAGTTAGGGCTGCAAAAACCCTCTGATCCCCCAGCGTCACTCTGGGGGTCCTCATTTAGAGAAAATCTGCACCGGCCATAAGGAGACAGTTGGGGAGAGTGATGCCCACTGCAGTGTTGTGTATGATACAAAGACTGGAGACAACCTAGGTGTCTGTCATTAGGGAATGGACATATAAAATGTTGGACCGGTAATGCAGTAAGGCAAAGCAGCAACCAGAAATAGATTCACGACAGCTACATGGCTGTAGCTCGAAAACACTGAGGAGAGAAAAGTATTCTAGATTGTATTTATGGCACAGTGTCATTCAGGTAAACTAAATGCATGCAGACTGGGGTTTTAGGAATATAAATATATATTTCATATGGAACGTGGACCAGAAGAATATACACCAATACACCAGAAGGGGAAGCCCCTAAGGGTGAGGAGGGACTGGGCTGGGAATGGGTGGTGCAGAAAGCCTAACAAAAAAAAAGAAAGAGATAGAAGGACCCGGCATGGGTCAATGGCTGCAGCATGCCATGGGGAGGAAAACATCCAGTGAAATCCTGTGCCCGTGAGCAGCTTGCAAAGATGATTTTGAGGACCGGTCAGATCCAGAACTGGGAACACACCTTCAGAGTCCGTGGTTTTCGATGTGGGCTACACGGAATCACTGGGGGGAGTTTGCAAATGCTGACTTCTGAGCCTCACAGCCAGAGACTGCAGGTTAATTGGCCTGGAATTCGGGACTGGAGCACCAGGGTTTTTAAAAAGTCGCTTCCCCCATCCCTCTGCCTCCCCAATGGCAACCCAGATTGAGAGCCACTGCCCGGGGCTCAGCTTTTGTAAGTAAAACAATGACTCCAGATAATCCTGTAATTTAGGCAAGTTTGGAAGACCCTTGAGCCTACAGCTCCCGCAGCTGTAAAATGGAGAGAAGACACTCATCTTGCAGAGCCCACAGGTTAGACGTGATGTGGGTCATCGGTTGCCAGTTAGTGGCTCAACAAATGGTAAGCACTATTTTGCAAAAAAAAAAAAAAAAAAGAAAAGAAAAAGAAAAAGAAAAAGAAAAAGGAGATTATTGAAATCATCAACATCAAAGTTCAAAGGTAGAACTGTGAATCCTGGTAAGCTCACATATTTCCCCACCGGGTCAGGAAGCTGGCCTTCTTGGCAGTTACAGTCTGAAGATGCTAGAGAATTTACTGTTGGCCACTGCCCTCTATTGAAATAATGCTGTCACTTCTGATTGGAGAATACTCAGACTTTGCCCTATAATTCCACTTGAACTTCAGCTCATCGGGGGGGAAAAGGCTGACCCCTTCGTGAGCGCTCCCAGAGAATATTGCCCCTTAAAGGAGTTCCTATAAATGGTAGCTAATATGTGACCCTTTCTTACGAGTGTTCTAGGCATTTGACATATGTCGACCCTCACCTCGAACACAACTCATCTCACTGCAAACATAAGAGGCAGGTGTTATTATTATCGATGTTATACAGATGAGGGACCTGAGGCACAGAGAGGCAGCTAACTTGCTGAAAGTCACACAGCTGGGAAGCAGCAAAGCTGGCTCCAGAATCTAGTCCTAACCAGCTCTGTTCTCTGCCTCTCGAGTGCCTCTGATTCCTTTGATCTGATCAGGACAGTTGTTCTGTAGTCTCTGTGGTCGTCCAGATATTTTATTCCCCACTTAAAACAGCCTCAAGTCTGTGCCCCACCCCTGGTAGCTCCTTCCCTTCACAGCAAAATTCTTTGGAAGAATAGTCCTCCTCCATGCTCCCCAGCAGCTGGTCTGCCATTAGTTCTCACTTCCGAATTCCTCAGGCGTCTGGCTTTGCCCCGCTTCTCTGATTTCTATGGGCTCTCCCCAAATGCCCTCACTCACGTCCGGGGTTCATAATCACATATAATACCGGCATCAAACCAAGGTAGTGTGTGGGGTAGTTCATAATCCAAAGGCATTTTCACAGAAATTGAGACCCTGGCTAGATGTCACGAAAATCTCATGGTGCAGGAAGGGCCAGATGAATTCACGACCTCTGTTGAATTCCCCTGCCTTCACCCCCTGGCTGGCCCAGGGCACCTGCACCCCCAAACACACATGGCTTCTCCGGGCCTTCCCATGCACTTCCTCCTTGTGTCCACTAGGAGACAGTCTTCGCTTCTTATAGCTTCCATTCTTCCCTCTTCACAGGCCCAGGGCACAACCCCAGCTCTTGAGCAGTGGGTATGTGGATATGTGTGAATAGAGACGCGCTTAAGTGCAAATTACACACCAGATGTTGAAGCTTTAGTACAAAAAAGAGAATGTAAAATATCTTACGAATAAATGTAATAAACTGACTACGTGTTGAAATGATGTCTTAGATATATTAGATTAAAATTAATTTTGCCTATTTTAGATTTTCAAAAATGTGGCTACTGAAGAGTTTAAAACTGCACATGTGACTCACTTAATATTTTTATTGGACAGTCCTGGCTTAGAGGCTCCCTCCCAATGGCACATTCTAGGGAGGTCTGCAAAACCTTGGGGTTCTAAGGAACCCAGTTTGAAAACCATTCGCTTGACTTTACTCATGAAGAAACTGAGGCCCAGACTGACCCACAACTTTTCCAATTTCATCCAAGTGCTGGAATCTTGGGTCTAGATTAGAAGCTGGGTGTCCTACACTCTGTTAGTTTTCCCTCTCTATCTTGGAGGTCCTTGAATGCCATCTGGGGGCACAGGCACAATGGGCCTTGAAGGTCCTTTATCGTGAAATGTCACCACCTTAGGTTCTCTCCCTGGCTCCCTCCTGCAGGTCTCCTGCATGCCAACGGGCTGCTCTCTGCTGCGTGAGCATTTCCCTGCTTCCTGATGGGAACCCCAGTCCACGCTGGGGACTATCTGGCAGCCCCCTCCACACTGCTGATGGACCGATTGGAGACCCCAAAGACAAGCCGTGACGGCTGAGCCCTCCTCATCCTTTTGTCTAAACTCCCCTCTTGACTTGCCATCCCAGTCCTACCCAGGGGCCATGGTAGCTCCGGCCGGGACCAGTCCAATCCAGCAGGAAGGATGGGAACGGCCAGCCAGAGGGCCACGGGCTGACCACACCGTGCCACTGCCGAGAGCTCACGTAGCCCACCCTCCTGCCCACAGAGGGGTGACCAGTGATCACATGGCCAGTGATTCACATAGGAACTGAAAGCACCCCTTGCCATGGCGACTTCTCGAAAACGGACACATGAATCAGCAGCAGGGAAATGGGGAGGCGAGGCCGGCCCCGAGCCGCAGTCGGGGAATTGGAGCACAGGCCACCTCCGCCATAGTCCGGCAGAGCTTCACCATCGTGGCTCGGGGTACAGGCTGAAGTTCAGAACACAAGTGCGAATTGCATGTTTGTGTATGTGTGTCTGCCCAGGGTTGGTTGGCCGGGGTCACTGTGCCGTGCCTGCCACCTCCTCTCTCCCAGCTCTGGGGTCACAGAGAGAACAGCTGAATCATGAAGCCGTTAAGAGGACTCGTGCCGGGTGGGTCAGCAGTCACAAGACGATGTTCTCATGAGTTCGGCCGCGACTCTAGCTGTGCAACCTTGGGCTAGTCACTGTACGCCTCTGAGGCTCAGTTTCTCAGATGATGTTTATATTAATTATCTATCCCTTAAAAAACAGAACTCCTTCAAAACTTAGTGCCTTAAAGCATGAACGTTGATTATTTTACACAGTTGCTGTGGCTCCGGAATTTGTGAGCCGCTCAGCTGGGAAGTTTGGGGTCAGGAGCTTTCATGGCATGAGGCCTGGATGGTCACTGGGGCTGTGGTCACCTAAAGGCTTGACTGCGGGTGGGGGGGTCTGCTTTCAAGACAGCTCATTCACACAACGCCGGCAGGAGGCCCTTAGTTCCTGGCCACACGAATTCTCCATGGGGCAGCTTGAGTGTCCCCCTGACATGATGGCTGGCTTCTCCCAAAGTGAGCAATCTAGGAGAGCAAGCCGGAAGCCACATTATCTTGTGAGACCTGGCCTGGCAAGACAAGCCCTGTCATTTCTGTATGATCCTACTTGATACACAAGGCAACCTTATTCAAGGATGTGAATATCACAACGACCCATCGGGGGTCATCTCGAATGCTACAGTGGCATTAATGCTATCTTCCGTGCCCATCTCGTAGAGTCATCATGAGGTTTTGTTTGCATACCCACTGCAAAGAAAACCATTCATCAGAGGATGCACCTGCTAAGAGTCAAGGCAGCAGCTGTGAAAACAGCTGTAAAAGGGGGCTATTGGGGCTAGACCCTGAGACCATCAGTCGAAGCTCAATGAGGAGCACAAGGGGGGGGCAAGTGGGAAACTCGATAGCTCAGAGGCCTCCAGCACTCTTTGTTGTCCCATATGAGGGTACAATGTGGAGACACTTAGGAGAGTGTCTGGCAATGGACTCATTGCATATGGCTGCTCAGCAAAGGGAGGTTTTGTTCATCCATTAGTGTTCTAAGGAAAACAGGTGGGTCACAGTCTCAGGAATTCCAGGAAGGAGGCTAGGCAAAGACGGAGGTTGAATTGTGCCTTAGCCCTTAGTTCTGACATTCGATGGGTTGGAATGTTCTTCATGAACTACAGTGGGCTGCATAAATGGGAAGGTCCATTGTCGTTACCTCCTGGCAAGACTCCACCAGATCATTCCTCAAAGAATCTCTCCACCCAATTTCTTAAACAGCCACTAAAAGAAATTAGATGTCTTCAATGTTTTGCAACGATCGGGAACAACTTCTCGAAGTTGACCCTGTGTCTTTCCTGGCTCACTGATGCCCACTTCTTCATATGGATATTCTGGTTACTACCGCTGAATAAGAAATTGTTCCAAAACATAGGGGTGTAGAACAGCAGCCATTTGACTTTGTTCATGATTTTTTTGGGTTAGGAATTCTGAAAAGGCTCAGCTAGACCCTTCACCTGTGGGGTTTCTCATGTGGTTGCAGTATGACGTCAACTGAGGCTTTGATCATCTGAAGGTCAGGTTGGGCTGGATGTCCAAGATAGCGCAGGCACATGGCTGGTGGCTGAGGCTGGCTGCGGGCCAGAAGTTCAGCTGGGTTGTCCCCATGAATGCCTGCACATAGCCCTCTCCAGCATGGCAGTCTCAGAGTTGGATTTCTTATATGATATTGGATTCTTCTGCAGCTAGCGTTCTGAAAGAAGTGGCATCTACATAAGCTTTTTGGGAAGGCCAGCAAGGTAACTTCTCCCACAGTTTATTAGTGATATACTACCATGGCCCCCTGGGTACCAGTGAACTATCAGGCTAGCACAGATTTAAGGGGATGAGAACTAGACTCCACTTCCTGATGGCAGAGTGGCAAGGTCCCATTGCAGATGGGCATGTGGGATGGGACAAGTCACTATGGCCATCTTTAGAAGATATAATCTTCCACAAAGGATGACAGTCATTTCCCATACTCCAAGGCCTGTACTGAGTACTGCACGAACAACTTGTTTCATAGAGTCAAAGACTATTTAGAGCTGGAGAGTCTTAAAGATTCTCTGGTTTAATCACTTTATTTTATTTTTTTATTTAATTCAATTAATTAATTTATTTATTTTTAAGATTTTACTTATTTATTTGAGAGAGAGAGAGAGAGTGAAAGAATGAGCAGGGAGAGCAGCAGAGGGAGAGAGAGAAGCAGACTCCCCACTGAGCAGGGAGCCTGATGTGGGACTTGATCCCAGGACTCCAGGATCATGACCTGAGCCAAAGGCAGACGCTTAATGACTGAGCCACCCAGGTGCCCCAAATCACTTTATTTTAAGATGAGGAGAATTGAGGATTCAAGAGTTGAAGTTGCTTGCCCCAGACCCCGCCCCCGGTCAGAGGGACAGCAGCACTGGGAAGCCCAGTCTCTTATCCACCTATGCTTCATCTTGCCCTTGGCAAACTCTGGTGTTGCTGCCATCATTTCTCTTCCTTCTTCCCAACAGGAGAATGATTTTGCTCAAGTATCTACCCCGCCCACAAGGCTTATGGGCCCAAATGGAGCTTACCCTGTGGCGTTTCTCTGTCCACACCCAAGGTCAATATGGCAGAAGCCATTTTGCCACCAGGCTGCAAATGAAGCCACCATCCCGAGGGAGGCAGAGTTTAGAAAGTCACCAGAAAATGGAGCTCCTGCTGCTGTTGGACGAGGTCAGTCTCAGGCCTGCTCTGCTGAACTTTCCATCTGGTGAGTCAACAATCTCCTTATCGTTAAAGCCACTCTGTTCAGGTTCTGGTTACCTGCCGTTGAATGCATCCTAATTAAAATACTTCTATTTCTGGGATTAGTCCTGACCTTAGAAGGGGCATTTAAGGAGATTTAGCTCAACAGTCCAGGCTTTTTATGGCCAGTGTGTCCTGACCTGAACTTGGTTTCTGGTAACTGGAATTTCCTCTCACTCCCTGTGCCCAGTCTCTACTTACAGTAGCTCAGTCCCTCCAGAACCCATTCTTATTACTCTGTTATATTCAGTTTCTGCTCAGGGCTGGAGTCCTCTCCTCTTCCAAAATTTCACACCAGTGGTGGCTATGGCCCTATGACCCACTGTTGTCCCAGGTGCCCTCCAACCTGTTGCCCATCTTTCTGGCTTTGCAAGGATCACCACTCTTGGGGTCGTCTGCGTTGAGTTCTGAGTTCTGCCCCTCTTGGTACATGGCTGGCTGGACCCCAGTGCCAGACGCTCGCCTGGTTTAGGTCTGTTGTTGTACCCTGCAGACCCCCAGTCCTGTCTGTTGGACTAGATTTCCTCCCTGCACCTGCAGCTAGGCAGATGAGGCCTGTCCCTCCCACAATTCCCTTTATATCTTCATGGGAGGGGGGTCTCCTTGTACATCTTCCTGGTAGACACTTTGAGGGAAAATGCTTGGTTTGGGAGGTGTAACATCCCATAATTATACTTGCAAATATTTCACATGCACGAGGCACACGTTTTAACGTATTTCATCCCTGCTGGTTGAGAAGTCAGGTCACATGGGGATTTTGAGAGCAAAACGAGAAAATCCATTTATATCAGTTCTCACTAGGATATGTTTTACTCGAGGTCTCTGCTTGCATCCTTACCACCTCTTTGTGGCCCCAAATGATCCCCCTGCACTTGGAAGTATGGCCTGCTTGCCAAAAAGAAGTCTGTATTTAGCGCAGAATTCATTCTGAGACTTGCTTTTATGGTAATCTTGGAGTTGGAATGAGGTTACAGGTTGGTAGTGACTTTCAATTCCTTTAAATAATGACAACTGTTGGTATTGACCAAAGGAACTGCATGTTTGTACATGACTACACTGGCTTAGGTCCGTTCTAACACTGGGAAGTAGGAGATACACATGCATTAATGGGCAGTGGGGAATTTGCTCAAGATTTCAATGAGGTGAGGGAGGGGACCAGGGAAACTTAACCTCACATGTACGTGTCCAGCAAGTCCCTTGAAATCTTCCTCTGGGCTATGGTGGCATGTCCGCTCTGGGCCTTTGCCTAGAGCACCCAGCCCTACCCTCCTTCTTCCTCTTTCAGATTCTGGAAAAACTCCTTCCTTCTGCAGAAAACTTGCAGCTCCAAGTCCAGGCTAGAAGCTCTCTTTCTTCCCTTTGAATAGTGAACTTCTCAAAGTAACTTTCATATCATCTTCATAGTCTTTGCAATGACCTTGAAAATGCTGATCAGTGAAAACTAAGGGTGATGATTCAAAGTTCTTGATAAAGACTGAAGCATCATGAGTTCTAATCTCTCTGCACTTCCTTGTAGTGGTTCTGGGGTGTCAGCGTTGGAGAGAAGGATGGCAGGCTTGGCCTGGTTCCCCGTCTCTGCAGCCTCCTCCTTTCTGCAGCTGACATCATCCCCAGTCCCTTTCTGCCAGGTTTCTAAGGAGGCTGCAGCCCAGACCATGAGGCTCGCATCCGCAGGGTCCTTTGTGTGCTCTGATTCTAACCACGCTCCAGTTCTAGCTGCTGGGTCTTCATTTCTGGTCTCATTTCTTAGATCTTCTCTCTTCCCCACAGAAGTTTGCTCATCCCGCAGTCTTACCATGAATGGGCTCTGCCTTGTCCCCAGCACCCTTCTCCATGTCTTTGGGTGTTGGATTCCTGCCCCAGACTCCAGCCCAGCTGGGACGCTGAGACTTGATGGGTGCTAGATCTTTCTGATGAAAACTGGTGGGTGCCTGGGCTCGCAAGGGCACCTCTCACTTCCCAGTTTGGTCACGTACAACTGTGAGGTTCCTCTGGTTAATATTAGCAGCTGCCATTAGTTACAGGAGTCAAGGGCCAGCTCCTTCTCACAGTCCAGGTTACCATAAATGCATCTCTCAGACTGAACTCTTCTGTCCAAACAGACATTGATTAGCAAGTAGGCACAAATCAGTCACACCACCTCCTGTGGGCTTGATGAAATCCAAACTCCCTGTTCTTTAGGGCGCTCCAACAAGATCACACATGAAAGGAAGTCTCACCTGAGGCAAATGTAAGAATTCTCTACTAGTGGGATTGGCGAGCCACCTGGTGAGACTCAGGTTGGCCTACATCCTCTGGAATCAGCAGCTAGACACGTAGGCCCTGGGCAACATTCCTAAGTGGGAAGCAGGAAACTCTCACTAGATTCTAGTACCCTGTCTACGTGTTTGTGGAGTTTCTTCATGCTTCACCAATGAGAACCCATCCCCCCATACATGATGCAAACTAACACCACCTCTGGCATTGATCAGAAAGATAGCTGAAGCACTGTGGAAATCCTCTGGCCTTCTGATTTAACTCAAATTACCACTCCCGGAGTTGCCCTGGTTGGGCGTAACTGGCCTCCTCTAGGGTATAGATTAAACGGGATAGACTCACATTTAGATCACACTTTTGGTGCCGAAGCATTTAAAGTAAATTGCAGATACCACAGTACCAGGGCACTCGGCCTCTGTATTAATAATAATAAACAGCATTTTTGCCTTTATGAGATGCCATGCCATGGCCTTCCGCCCCTTGCAAAGTAAGTTGCCTGAATTATTTCTAACCCCCCTGTCCCCACCAGAAGTTTCACATGGACTCACCAACAGTGCCACTAGCTAGGGGTCCGCATGCCCAACTTCCATGTCCCCTTCCACTTCCAGCCCCCTTAGCAACCTGCACGTGTTGCTTTAAGCGCCTACAACCACAAGCACCATTTCAGAGGCCAGCGGCTTCTTCCCCGCTCCAACCCTTCCTGTGGGCAGTGACTACATGAACAAAGGACCTGTCTCGGTCAATCACAGGGGCCTTGCCTTTTTGGCCAATGTGATTGGCCAGGAGGCACATGGTCTGCAAAGCCAATCAGGAGAGCTCCTGGTTTTTCCAGCCTAGTATTGGAAAAGATGGCCACCTGGCTGGGGTTCAGGTCCAGTGCCGCCTGCCTGGGGGACATTGACCTTGTGGGGTCAGCTACATTGTGAGAATGAATCCAGTAAGCAGAAAGAGAATCAGAGGCATAGATTGTGACGGACTGAATATTTGTGCCCTCTCCACTGAATTCTTATGTTGAAGTCCTGATCCCCAAGGTGACTGACAGTATTAGGGGGTGGGACCTTTGGGAGGTAAGTAGGTTTGGATGCGGTCAAGAGGGTGGGGCCCCCAAGAAGGGATTAGTGCCCCTACAGGAAGAGGAAGAGAGCCCAGCACTCACTGTCTCTGCACCCCTGTGCACTCATGCAAAACAGAGCTCCTTTGAGGGCAGATCAGGAGATGGCTGTCTACAAGCCCCGAGGCAGGCCCTCCCCCAGAATGAGTGTGCCAGTGCTTTGATCTTGGACTTCTTGGCCTCCAGAGCTGTGAGAGACAGATGCCCACCGTTCAGACCACCCAGCCTGTGGCACTTTGTTATAGCACCTACGTACAGAGATGTACATGGAGAGAGGAAGTCCTCCCAACAGTTGAATCTCTGAATTCTGTCCTCCTTGGGTCCAGCTGCAGCTCTGCACTCTGTGTGGTTTGGTTATGCAGCCCACAGATTCCCTTTTTTGCTCATGCTGGTTTGAGCTAAGTTTCTGATTAATTTGTCCGCCATCACCAGTTAGCAGTTGCTTTATGGGACAAAACTTTCACTCCTTGTGGGAGCCCCACACTGCCGGGCCTCTGGTGCTTGATGCTACGGACCAGTCCCCCAACCCTGTCCTCCTGATGCTGCCCAAAATGTTTACATCCTAACCTGAGGACCATCTAGGTCAAAACAGAGACCCCAGTATTGCAGTGCAGTTGGCTTGTGGCCAGCGTGTCTGATAGATGCCTACTCTTGGGGTTAGCAGGGTGTACCCACCTCTGGGGTCGCCCACAACTAATTCATGCACATCGTAGATCCATGAAGTCCCGAGTAGTGATGTTGGTTTCTTATTTTCAAAAGTACTGCCAGACAAGGTATCACCCTGTCATCCTCCTCAGAAACCATTTCTGCCTCCTGGGAAGGATGTCCTCCCCCCAGGACCTGAGGCTAATTCTATCCCCTCAGCGCTAGCCTACTCTCCTTTCCTATGCATCCCCAGTCCCCAGTGTGTGCACTGTGGCTAATTTGCCTGCGACCTCCAAGAGAGACCTCATACTGTGGAAGCTCAGTGAGGCCCGTGTGTCTGGTGCTCTGTACCCATGTGAACACCCCAGCCTCACGTTTCTGCTACTGATGCAGTACACGGCTGACTCGCCCTGAGCTGTGGGTTCAGCAAGCAGGACCCTCTCGATCTGTATCTGTACTTTCTACACAGAGGAAGCCAGATAGCATCATGTGTCAATGGTTTGTTTCTATCTCTTGATCAAGAAGTTGAAAGAACAAAGTCTGCTGCATCTTTTCTCCTTTGGTTGATTAGGGCCAAGGGCCCCAGACAGCTGATGAAGAACCTGAGGTTTAGTTTTCCCATCTGTAGAATGGAACCACTATGAAAACATGGCTTGGACCTCACCTCCAACAGTACTGAATATCTTGGACATGCAGCAGAAACTCCAGAGTGCCTGAGGGCCCTTGAGAGAAGGGAGTTTCCTGAGAGGACAGCGGTGTGTAGTGTCACAGGTGGTTTGGGGCACATCCATGCTCTTGACTTCTCTCATGGCCTCACGGCTTCATGTCACCCTCCCTCTCCTCTTACTCCCAGGAAGACAATCATCTCTGGTTTCTCCAGCCCTGCATTCCAGAGGAAAGTGGTCTGACCAGCAGACACTGGAGATGTCCCCTACTGTTCCTTCTCTCTCATATGATCTAGTCCTGGGCTTTTAGTCAGACACATAGCTTCATAGCCTAGGACTAACACTTCCCAGCCCTCCCTGCACCTATGTGTGGCCAAGTGACCACATTTTGGCCAGTGATTCATACAAGCGAAAGTTATCTGTGTGACTTCCAGGCTGTGCTGTTAAAGGGAAGAGGCATATCCTCTGGGTCATTTTTCCTTTCCCACCTGGCAGAAAGTGGAAACACTGTGGAAACAGTGAGGACAACACCACGGTTGGCAGAGCAACAAGATAGAAAGAGCCTGGGCCATTGACACCTTTGCACAATAGAGCTGCTGTATCAGCTTAGACTTCACATGAGAAAAAAGGAGATGTACATTTGTATCAGCCATGTCTTTGGGTTTGGTTTGGGCAGCCGAGCCCCTGTTACATTTAGAAAATTACTGCCTCAACCAGAAAACCTATGGTTGGACTCCCTTGTGTTGTTACCCACCCTTGGCCCCATCAGTGGCCACCTTTGCACAGAGAATAGTTTAGCAATGTTTCCCGGGGTCGGGGCGATGGGAAGAGCTGTTTGAGCCAGGAAGGGATATATAGCACGGCAGGGCAGGGATCAAAACAATGAACCTTGCATGGCATTAGTCACACATTGCAAGATGCCATGGGTCATTCTCACTAGGTGAATAGAAAAGGATGTCAACTGGGCTTGTTTGCAAATCTTTGGAGTTCCCAGATGGCAAGCAGGATGAAACAGCAACAGGTTGGACATCCAGAAAGGCAGGCCTAATGGCGCCAGGGGCTGGGGACATCAGCAGCAGGAATTGGTGGCATCATTAATCTGACTCGGTGGCCGCCACATGTCTGCCTCTTTCTGTCTTGTAACTCCATGTCCTCCCTCCTTGTGAGGGACTGGATTGGCTTTAGCTAATGCTGTCACCTTGGTTTGGTCAGTTCCCTTTATATCAGGTCGTGTTGTGAGCCACTAGCAGTTTATGGTGGGGTGTCCACTTCTGGTCCCCTCAGTGGGCACCCCTGTCCAAACGTCACCCCAGAACTATTTTCTCTAGGTGGGTGGGTGGGGTTATAGGCCAGGGAGTTTCAGTTAAAGGGGATATTGGGCATGAAGAAAAATACCTAACGCATAGAGGAATCAGCAGCAGCCACATTCAGTCATTTGGGCAGGTTTTAGCGCCGAGTGGGTTCTATTCAAAGCAAGAGAGGGGAACTGGGAGTGGACGAGACCAGGAGTCTGTGGCATGAGGTGAGTGAGGCCCCTGGCTTCAGCTGGAGCATGCATGGTAATGCCCTGTCTCTGAGCGGGGAGAGAGGATGGAAGATTCTAGCTAGAACACAGCAGAGAGGAATCCTATTCTAGGGGGACCTCAAGAGGCTGGCAGGCCCAGGGGAAAAGGCCCACCCCGGGGTATAAGATAAGTCTGAGTCTCAGAAGCAAGACTAAAGAAGAGTCCAGTCCATTCTGCTGGATTCATCCTTCCTCTTGCCCTGCTGCCAGTATTTTTTCATTTATTCTCACTGTGGCACCTAACCATGGCTCACCGGCCACCCAGACAAGGCACGGTGGTCCAGCTTCCTCCTCCTCAGAGTAACTGCTGGAACAGAGAAGCTACTAAGGTCACTTGCTTCTGTACCTTAAGGTTTCAAAATGATGACGAGTAGGGTGGAGAGATGGAACAGACATTCTAATTGCCCAACAGCCCTACCTATTCTCTTCTTCTTTCTTAAGAAGAGAAAACCAAATTAGCCTCTCTGCAGCTCAGGGTGGCCAAGGGAGAAAGTAGAAGGAATGGCCTGTTAGAAAAATCTTTTAGAGAGGCTGGCTTGGCTGGCAGAACCACTGTTTTTCCCTCTCCCATTTCCTACTGCTGCTGGCTTGGAGCACGGATAGGCGGGCTGCATCTCCGTCTGGTAGGAGCCTTCTGGGATCACAAGGTGATCTGATGGATGGAAGCCCCACTCTGAGATGGAGGAACAGAGAGGTCAGAGTCAGAGTCCCACATAGCCTGGGGGTCAGCCTCCAGGTTTTCCGTACCTAAATAAAGAATAAACTTCTATCTTGTGGAAACTCTTGCTACGCAGTGTGCTTTCTGCACCAGCAGCACGGGCATCCCTCAGGAGCTTGTTAGGAATGCTGAAGCTCAGGGCCTGCCCCAGACCTTGTGAATCAGAATCTGCATTTTAACAAGGTCCACAGGTGATTCATGTATGTGCACATGATGGTTTGAGAAGCACTTAAACCATGATGGTTTCAGCCACCATTATAGTGTTTCTCTGAATCTCATTGTGGACAGAAAGGATGATTCCCATGCAGGGTCACCAAGAAAATGGGGCCAAAGAATGAATCTGCTGGGAAGCTCACCACTGGACTCTCCCACCTGTCCCTTCCCTGCTTCCAGGAAAAGCATGCATGACTTTCCAGAAAACCCTCATTTCCCCAAGTCTTACTATGAGGGGCTTGAGGAGCCCTAACCAGGGTTGTCCTGGGGCCCAAGTTCTTGAAAAGCAAGGGTGCTGTCAGCTGCTATTACCTCCATGTCAACCTCCTGTCTCCAGACCAAAAGGTGTCAGAGGACAGATGATGGTGTTAGCTCAGAGAAGGTGGGTGAGGGGGCCCACAGTCATTCTGAAACCTTAAGGCATCACAAAATAGATCATCCTTCCCAGAAGCCTTGGCCTTCTGTTTTTAAACACAGGCGTTTCTAGGCTTTGTTTCTGGGGCTGCCATCACACTCAGCCCCTCTGTGACTCAGACTTGATTGCCTGGGAGGGTCAGACTCTCTGGTACAGAACTCCCAGCTCTTCCATATCTGCCCAGATGGAGTGGGGGAGGGTTGGAAAGGAAGCACCTTAGGATGACATTCTGGAAAATGGTTCTTGACATGCTACCATCTAGATGCAACTCTTCAAATGGATCACTCAAGGGCGTCCAACTCTAGTCAGGCAGCTGAACGTAATGGTTAAGAACACGAGTCTAGGATTCCAGGAGACCTGGTTTCAAGCCCTGGTCCTGCCCTTTACTCCCTTCTGAACTTGGACAAGTCTCTAATTTCTCTGAGCCTTGTCTCCGAGCGCCGGGTGGCCTTTCAATAAATCCCAGTCCTGCTGAAGTTGGCCTGGGTTTCCTCATCTATATACAGAGTAATAACAATGATAAAATAACAACATCTTCTTTGGGGGGTTGCTGTGGGCTCAGGTACTTGACCTTGTGCATCGGTAAATCCTGTTTAGGGGCAGGCGTGCTAGCTTCCCGGGTCTGGTACACCCGCAGCTCTCAAACAGTAATGCTCAAATTCATCACCGGGAGGTTTTGATAAAAGGCAGTTTCCGATTTGGCTTGGACACCTGAAGCTTCCCCATGCTGCTGGTGACCCCACCACGAACAGCAAGCTTGTAGACTCTCTACTAGCGACTTGTGGGTATTCTTTAGTCCTGGTTCCTCAGCTGTTCAAACCTTGGCCCTGCAATTTCAGACACTGTAGTGACAGAGAGCAGAGAACTGCCCCTTGTTGCCTGGGCTGGCCACAAGATTTCTGTTTCTGTGTTGTTGTTAATAACCTACTAAAGGTAGAACTTCATTTTGGATAAAATGCCTACATCCTGGCCAAGACAGGGAGTGACAACAGCGGGATTAGGCTCCCTCTGGGTTTCTTGTGGTGCACAATTTCCTCATGTGTAAAGGCTACATCTCAGTTTGATGTGGCAGTTTTGCTGTGGTTTTGTCTTTCAACACACTTCCTGCTTTTCTTGCAAAACAAAGACTGCTTAGTCCTCTGTGGGTGGCCAAAGCCCAAATGATTACAGGTTTCCTCAAGGGCTTGAGCAGGGCCTGGAGGCACATCCTTGGTCCTCAGTGTGTGAAGCCCTTGGCCTCTTTCTCTTTGAACAGCGGGGTTAGGATTAGCATGGACTTTAATTTCTACTGGAGCAAATGATTGCAATTCTGTTAGAGGAACATGAGGTTAGCAGCTCCTCACAGCTTCAGATTTCAAGTGGAAATCTTGCTCAGCCCCTCAATGGTGACAGAAAGTAGAAGCCAGCCATTTTCGTAGTGGAGATTGCCTGGGTCACATGATGTCAATGGCGGTGCTCACAGTTGCTAGAAATTCAGAGATTCATAAGCTACTGGAGCTGAGCAGGACCTGAGAACTTCTAAAGCCAACTCTTCTATGTTTCAGAGGTGGAAACTGAAGTCCAGAGAGGTCAAGTGACTTGCCCAAGGTCACATAGCTAGCCCAGCTTTCATGGTCATTTAGAATCACCCCACAAACACTTCAGGTGAATTTCTTTCACCTTGGTCACTCCCATTTCTTACAACTTCTCACCACCATGTGATAAGAGGAATGTATTAAACATTTCTCTCTTTTTTTTAATGAGTTTTTCCATTATGGAAATAACACAAACCATATTACAGTCTGTTGGAAAACAGAGGGAAATAAATCACCCACACAATCTTTTTTTGACGAGATGCCTATCTATTACTTTGAAATCCTTTGCTGTTTTTCTTATTTTGCTTTTTAATTACTAAAATATAGGTGCTTGGAAATAAAAATTCCAAAAGAATAGAGTGCCATAGAAAGTAAGTCTTCCCCAATCCTTTGCTAGTTTTCCTTCTGATTGGTACCTTCTTTTGACTGTTTCTGTTTCTATTTCTTTGGGTATTTACCTCGACTGATAATGCTAAATCACACACTCCATCCACGGCTTCATATGGCAGTTTTAAGCGCTATCTACAGATTTTTAGCTGTGACAGGTGAATAACTTATTCACTTATCAACCCCCTTCTCCCACCTCCAAATCATTGATAGGTGTGTCTTTTTATTTCTTCTGACAGTTAACCTTACGATTTTATATGTCATTCAGTCTCTGTTTCCTTTCTCATTAATTACAGGTAGTAATTCTCGGTTCCTCACCATGTAAGACGGGTAATGAATACTCCTTACCTCCTTCCAATACTTCTCTCTCTTCTGCTGCCCACCCTTTCTCACTTATACCACTTCTTTTACCTTGTCAAGTTTATAGCACATTCTCTTTAGTAAATTTGTCCTCCACGCTTTGTCAGTAAGTTAATTCTGACCATGGGAAGCCAGTGAACAAACAGTATTTAAAATACAAAGATAGTGTAAATACTAATCCCTAAGAAGCGGGTGTTATGTTGAGATCTGTAGAGGGGATTGTTCCAATATCAGGGTCAAGTGGGTCTTCTTAGACTCCATCAACTATACAAAATCATGATTTTGGGAGGGTTGGTTTTTTATTTGGGCCATGATATAGGTATATACTTTATAATCTGATATATAAACATATGTAAGTATATATTATATATTATAAATAAAACATATATATATTTCCACAGCTTACTGTTTTCTGAAATTTTTAGTTGGTTGACAATAGAAGCATATGCCTTCTTCATAATATCACAAATTACCTTCCACCTTGTTAATTATATCATATATTGAGTGCTCCAAAATATATGGACTTTTGGCTAAGCCAACTTCACATCTGTACTGAAGTTTGAGTTTCTTTTAATTGTATTTCTAGGCTGGTTTAATTTTTTGTTTCCTCTTGTCTTCCTCTTTCTTAGGTAGCACATCATCAAATACTTTTGTTTATTTCCACAAAGAATACATAGAAGTCAATTCTCTGAGTTCTTGCGTGTCTAATAAGTCTTTATTTCTCTTCTACACTGGATGAATAGTTTGGCAACACGTCAAATTCTAGGTAGAAAATGATTTCTTTGGACTTTGAAGTTTGGCTCCATTGGCTTCCAGCATTGGGTGCTGCTGCTGAGAATAATGCCAGTCTTGTTCTTATTCTTTCATTTATCTGTTATCTGTTATCTGTTTCTTGTCTCTCTTGCAATGTAATTAGGATCATCTTTATTATCCATGCTCTGAAATTCCATGAAGTGGTTTCTGTGGATTATTCTCTGTTCCCTGTGCTGGGTCCCTGGGGTCTGTCCATCTAAAACGTTTGCCTTTCTTCCACAGTGAGAGATTTTCTTCAATTACTTCTTCGATAATTTCCTGCTCTCCATTTTCATTTTTCTCCTTCTCTGAAACCCCTGTCCCATAAGTGTTGGCCCACCTCCACTGACCCTTTCTGTCTCTTTTTCTCCAATTAGCCACCTTTTGTCATTTTACTATCTATTCTGCAAAATATTCTTGATGTTTTGATGTCATCTTTCTATTGTTTGAGGTTTTTTGAAATTGCATGAAGTATATTATAATAATGAAGCAAATACACTATTTATATGATTAGAATTAAATTTATTTGAAATAATTAAAACACATTATTTTATAATAAATTATTTAACAAAATACAGAATTTATTATAATAATTAAAAATACATTTCAAAAGGGATTTAAAACAGGCTCTTAGTTTCCAAGGGAGGGATTCCTTTTAAATAGACTGTTTTTGTGTTGTGGATATTATCATCTTCACTCTCCATGAGGATAATTAGAGTTTGGGGTTTTTACTTAATTCTTCTTCCATTACTTAGCCCTACCTCCTTGAGGTTCATTTATTCTGTTTACTTCTCTGGTCCTTGTCTTTTATTTTCCTGTGTGAATGGTGATTTGGGGGCAGTCCTTACCTATTTACATATGCCAGGCTGGATGTTGTAATTAGAGTAACTGGGGAGTGTTTCCCCTTCTGTGAGTAAGAGCCGATTGTAAGCTCTCCAGCCGTGGAGGAGGCATTGACCAACAGACTTCAGTGTAAGCTGGAAAATGGGCAGAAGCACGTGGCCTCACCCTCACCCCACTCCCGATCCACCCCCACTACTCAACTGCACCCCCCACAAGCCGTGCTGTAAACCCTAGTCCTTCAGGCCAGCTTTTGTTTATTTTTTAAAAAATTGTTTTTCCAGCCTCATCTTTGGTGTAATCACTACATGACTGTCAGAATTTGTAGGTTTCAAAAACAGACACATAGACCAATGGAACAGAATAGAGAACCCGGAAGTGGACCCTCGGCTCTTTGGGCAACTAATCTTTGATAAAGCAGGAAAAAACATCTGGTGGAAAAAAGACAGTCTCTTCAAATAAATGGTGCTGGNGTGCTGGGAAAATTGGACAGCTACATGCAAAAGAATGAAACTTGACCACTCTCTCACACCATACACAAAGATAAACTCCAAATGGATGAAAGACCTCGATGTGAGACAGGAATCCATCAAAATCCTAGAGGAGAACACAGGCAGCAACAACTACGACATCGGCCAAAGCAAACTTTTTCATGACACATCTCCAAAGGCAAGAGAAACAAAAGATAAAACGAACTTNACAAGGCAAGAAACAACAATTGTTGGAGAGGATGTGGAGAAAGGGGATCCCTCCTACATTGTTGGTGGGAATGCAAGTTGGTACAGCCACTCTGGAAAACAGTGTGGAGGTCCCTTAAAAAGTTAAAAATTGAACTACCCTATGACCCAGCCATTGCACTACTGGGTGTTTACCCCAAAGATACAGACGTAGTAAAGAGAAGGGCCATATGCACCCCAATGTTCATAGCTGCATTGTCCACAATAGCCAAATCATGGAAGGAGCCGAGATGCCCTTCAACAGATGACTGGATTAAGAAGTTGGCGTCCATATATACAATGGAATATTACTCAGCTATCAGAAAGAACGAGTTCTCAACATTTGCTGCAACATGGACGGCACTGGAGGAGATAATGCTAAGTGAAATAAGTCAAGCAGAGAAAGACAATTATCATATGATTTCTCTCATCTATGGAACATAAGAACTAGGAGGATCGGTAGGGGAAGAAAGGGATAAAGAAAAGGGGGGTAATCAGAAGGGGGAATGAAACATGAGAGACTATGGACTNTATGAGAAACAAACTGAGGACTTCAGAGGGGAGGGGGGTGGGGGAATGGGATAGGCTGGTGATGGGTAGTGAGGAGGGCACGTATTGCGTGGTGCACTGGGTGTTATACGCAACTAACGAATCATCGAACTTTACATCAAAAACCAGGGATGTACTGTATGGTGACTAACATAATATAATAAAAAAAATTAAAAAAAAAGAATTTGTAGGTTTCATTTTGTAAATCTATAATATCGATATTATATTAGTTGATACTGATGAATTCATCCTTGTACCTTGTGGTGGTTTTGAAACATGTTTGTAATTCTTTGACACTCCTCACAGGAGGATATAGAGTCTGTGTCCCTGCCTCTTGAAACTGGGCAAGCTCTCATGACTGTTTCAATGAACAGAATGTGACAGGAGTGGTGCTGTGTGACTTCCGAAGTCAGATCAGAAAAGGTCATGCAGTTTCTGCCAGTCTCTCTTTAGGACACTGACTCCAAGTCTCATGCCACATAAGAGGTCTGTCCATGCTGAGTCTCTTTGGGGAGAGACCACATAGAAAGACAGGTAGGTAGGTAGATCAATCGATCCAGAAATGGAAGGATAGATCCTTAGGTAGCTGAATATATCCATAGGTGGCTGGATGAATAGATTGAACCCCTAGTTATTTCAGTCTTCCTAGGCTCTAAGACATGTGAGTAAAGAACCCTTGAGGATGACCCTGGCCCAGCCTCTGTCTTTCTGTAACTGCATGACAGACAAAGCAAGAACCACCTTGCTTAGCCCAGTACACTCCAGATCGCTTTTGCTTTAAGCCACCATTTGAGGTGGTTTGTTACACATTAGCACATGTTAGCAATAGCTAATCAGAACACAGCTTATTAATACATTTAATAAAATAGTTTATATTTATAGAAGAAAATGACAATAGTGTCCTATAATCTGGGACTCCCTTCTCTATGCTTCTAGTTTGAGCTCCCTGTTCATACTACAGGCAAAATGACTCCTTTGGTAGCAGTAACACCATGAGTAGGAATTGTTTCTGGCCCAGAAACGTAAATGGTTCTTATCAATGGTAATTGTTATTTCCATTATTAATGGAATGCTACTAAACAAATTAAGACCTTCAAATTCTGCTTCACACCCTCGCCCACCCCATACCTTCTCCCTTACTCTCCTGCTTGAGAAGGACTCATGAAGTTTTAGAACCTGAAAGGAATCTAAGGGAAGCATCAGAACCAACCTACTTACTTTAGAGATGAGGAAACTACTGTTGCACACTTGATAAATTGGTGATACGGAACTAGAACCCAGGTCTCCAGGCAATCAGATCAATGCCACTCCATTTCATCACTTCCTGCCCTGGACGGGGTCATCTTTCAGACCCAGAGCAAGGGCCTGACTCTCTAGACTGACCTACCCAAGAGGTCCTATTGTAATCAAGAGAAAGCTGCTTAGTGTCCTGCCCATGCACCTGTTTATTAATGGGTCAAATCAAGACCCCATTCAGGCTAATCCACTTGTGTAAACAGCTATTACACACAAAGAGAACCGCATAAAATAAAGCCAACATAAAAAGGGCTTCTTTTCCCTGAAAGAGGGAAGTGAGAGTTGCCTGTGCTTTTCAATATTAATTATATGATGCGGCAGGGAAGGTGTGGGAATTGAAACGGATCTGAAATTCTCTCTTGCCTACAAATCTAATAAACACCAAAGATTCTTATTTTATTTTTTTAAACAGGCAGAAGTGCTCTTGCAGGTCTCAAACTAGAGAAGGACCAAATGCCACAGTATATGCTACTTTGCAAAGTGCTGTCAAAAGCAGAGCTGGAAAATTCTTGACATCATCAAGTGGCTTCCCCCCAGAAATGGTATGAATGGGAGCTGGGCGGGGGGAGCAAGAGGCTGTGGACAGGAAGCTGAGTGCACAGATTCTGAAAAAAGGACTACTGAAATCCCTATTTGTAAGGCAGCAGATGGGGAAGGGCAGGTTCTAGAGTAGAAACCCTTCCTACGAGCATATTGAGGATAAAAACAAATTCACAGCAAGTACAAAGAAGAAACAAGCATTGCCTATAATCTCTTCCCTCACTGATAACACTAGTAGGTTATCATGTGTTATTTCATATCACCAAAATCATGTGTTACATACAATTTTGTGGCCTTTTCTTTGCTGAGTATTCTATCATAAAAATTATCCCACATCATTAGAAATTATCCACAAACATCATTTTAAGAACTATGTAGTGTTTGCTGACTATACCATACTTATTTCCTTATTGCTGGATATTTTCCCTAATTTTTCGATATTATAAATAACTCATCAATAAACCACTTTGTGTCCTACCTGTGGTTTTCCAGAAATACACTTCTCTCTTAGTCTTTCCTTATAGATTTTGATAAAGAGAGAGGACATTTCATTTGTTATGAAAGTAGAGGTAAATAAGCTGATAAAAGGCATATATTATGTTATAATGCATATTGTACAAAAGGTTGTAAGCAATGCTCATTTTCTTCTTGTCACTTGCTGTGAGGAGTATCTCTATTTGACAGATAAGGAACCTGAGGCTCAAAGACATTAAGTGATTTGCTCAAGGTCACTGAGCCAGGATTTTAACTCTGGTGAGCAAACCCCAGAGCCCACACTTCTTTTTTTTTTTTTTTTTTTTAAAAATTTTTTTTTTTTTTTTGAGAGATAGAGCACAGAGGGAGAAGGAGAGGGAGAAACAACCCACCTCAGTATCTCTTGCTTTGGAGGGAGTATCATGTATGGTAGGGAAGGACAGTGCTTTTCCCAGCCACTTACTGTTAGCAAGGCACCCAGCTAATTCCCCTTGTCAATGTGTCTGACATCATGGTGTTGTCAAAGGGACTCCCGTCTGATCCAGGAGGGGAATGGACCCTCCAGAGCTTCCTTCTGTCGTGAGGTTGGAGGTCAGAAAACATGGGGTCTGGATCATTCTTTTGGGGTATGAGGGCATAAAATACCCAGCCTGGGTTGTTTCTCAAGTACTGGNGCCCACACTTCTAATCGCTTTGCTCTACTGTCCCTAATAAACTGTGGTTCATAATCGACAAAATCATGTCATAGAAGAACACAGAAAAACGTGCATAGTAAGATTAAGAGGACAGAAGCAGCTTATATAGCAATACATTCAGTTTGGTTCTTTTTTTTTCTTTAAAGTATATATAAAATTCACAGGACAAATCAAACGTCTGTCAAGATGAGATTATTTGCGATTTTAATTTTCTTCCTTGTGATTTTTCAGATGCTACTATAATGACCATTTCTTGCTCTTGAAGTCAGAAAAATTTGGAAGTATTACTGTCCTTTAGTTATTCAGCTGATATGAGGGTGCCATAGAAGAGGGCAAATGCCAGCTCTGGGCTGGGGGGGAGGGGACATGGGGGGAAGCAGGAGGACTTCAGGGAAGAGGGGGTGTTTGAATTGGGCCTTGAAGTGGTGTGAAATTAACACAGAAGAAAACCAAGGACAGAATGATGGTTTTCTGCTGCTTCCGAACACATCCTTGTTTCTGGAGTCCTAGGGCCATATTGTCCCCCTGGAGTCTTTGAGTGTCTATGCTACCAAGTCTGCATGGTTTCTCTTGGGGAAAGGGCTCCCAGGGTGCAAGAGAGTGATTTCCATAGTTACCTGGGGTGGGGGGTGTGGACTCTCCTGGTCCTTGAGAATGTGTCCCCCTGCTCAGGTCATGGTGGTCTCCATGACACCCATGATTCAGGTGGCAGGTTGGGGTACAGTGGACAATGTCTGTGGTTTGCAGAAGCCACTTTAGAAATGTCTGCAATTTCCTATTGCTAGAAATGACTGCACTCCACGCAGAGGTGGGATGGCTTAAATGTCAAAAAGCACACCCCACCACCGGAACTCTGAGCCCACAGAAAGAGACCCTCTAGGGGCCCATGGAGTGGTCCTTCTGAGGCTGGCTCTGTGATGACAGTGGATTTCACACCTGGCCAAGCGTTTCTGGTGCACAGGGTTCCCGCAAGAGCAACTGCTCTGGACCCCATAGAGGACTACAGACATTGTTCACAGAGATGACACTGAACTGTATCTGGCAAGTTCCTTGGAAAAAACATCACTGCCAACTAAACCAGAGACATCCGTCTCTCCAGCAGGAAAGCAGTTCCCACCTCCCAGGTCTTGAAGAAATTCCCCTTGTGTCAGCTCTTGGTCATCACATGCTTCCCAGTCATTTGCTTCTGGAAATGTGTAAGGTAGCTGGCTGTGGAATCTCCCAGAACTTGGGGAGGGAGGCCCATGCCTCACCCATGTCTCAGTACCTCAGGTAAATTTAAAACTGACTTTTCCTAGTGGCTGAAAGAGAAAAAGAGCCTTCCCTTCCCTTTCACAGAGTGTTCCTGGCGGCGGGGGTGGGGGGGGCGGACCTAGTGTCTGTGAATTCTTCCTCAGTCCATTTGACATGTAGCTAAATATTGGTAAACTTCTTGCCAGCTTTAAAACCCTGGCATGTTCTTTAAGGGCTTAATGTTTCTTATCTCTCTTTGAAATGCAAACCTCAATGTCTGTGGTCAGACTTTGCCTGTCACCATGATGAAAGCTGTAACCACCTGCTTGTCATAGAGGGAAAGGCGATAGGCTAGCACAGCCGGCCCCCACCCCACCACCACCCCCTGTTGGCAGGTGAACCCAGGTGAGCCATGGGAGAATTCACAAGGCGATGTCAGGCCCTCCTGGGGGAAGACAAGTTACCCTTAGTCTTGGGCACATGTCCCTAATGGATTGTGGCTGCTTGGCAGCGTAAGAACGGCAAGCTCTCTTTCTGGCTTTGTAACCTTGTCAGAGCATTGTATGTACACGTATACACAATGTGTAACCTGCTTCAGCGCTCACTCAATAATAAAACGGTGTTCTTTCTCTTCTTACTCTTGTGGAGAGGGCTTTCTGGATGGGCAGGTTTTTCACTGCCCCAACACCCATGAGCACCAGCTTTTTAGCTGGGTACAAAGGCCGTCCATGACCTGGGACGAACAGTGACAATTTGGAGCCAGTTCTCCAGCATGCGGTGCTTCTGAGACCGTGAATCCCTCTCCCCACCTACTTTCTCTGCCTGCTTCCCGGGCCAGCCCTGGGCTCCTACTTCCTGGCCCTGCGTGGACAGGACCATGCGTCTGGGAGCAGCTCTCTGCGTCTGGGTCAGTGACCGGGCTCTCCTTTGTTTCCCAGGCCTTCCCCACTGTGCTTCAAGGCCTCTCTGGCCTGGGCCAGCTGTCCTAGGGCCACGATGCTGCCAAGGATGCCTGTAAACCGGGCCCTGCTGTATACAAATAAGGCAGCACCTGCCCATCCCTCCTCTCCCCCTCCAGGCAAGCTGGGCCTGCAGGTAGCAAGGGGGTGTGATGGGTGTCACATCCCACTTGGGCAGGAAGGGGCTGTGCACAGCTGGGTAAAGAGACCACATCGGCTCTCAGCTGTCACCTTTGTTGGCCCTTCAGAGTCAGAGGTGACTCTCTACCCCGTGTGTTCTTCACGTCGAGGTCTCTGACCCTAAAGCGGGCTCTTTCCAGGATGCTGGCTGCTGCGGTGGGTCAGTACGAAGGGAGGCAGATTAGACAGAGGCATCTGGAAGATTCGGTGCCCCCCCGCCTCTCATTCTCTCTCTGTTTTTTTCCTTTTTCTTTTCTCTGCTGTGGTGATAAGCCAGATGGGAACCAAGGCTGCTTTTCTCCGCCAAAAGTTTCCCTTCTAGTCATTCGGACACACCCAGCGGCTTTTTGCTACCCGCAGAGGTGAACTGGGTCCTTGAGAAACCTCCTCCCCTCTCCTCACACTGTTAAGGGGCATAAGCCGCTAGGATGACTCATTAGACAGTCTGATCCCAAATTGTTCATACCTGGCCTCAGAGTGACCACGGCTGGGGGTGGGGGGGTGGAGTCTGGTGTTGGGGCACATCCAGAGTCACACAAACACGTGAGGTTGGAGTCTTGAGTACTAGTTCAGGAAAAAATATCGTGGCTCCCTCCGTCAACTCCTTGCTCTTCCCTCTCTCCTGGAGACAGAAAAGATCAATTTTTCGCTTTTCCAAAAAGAGAACTTCCCCTCCGAGGTTCTGGGGATTGGTTCGAGAATCCTGAAAGGAGAAGAATTAAGATAAACACAATTTCAAATAGGCACACCTTCTAATGTACAATAGATAAGCCCCGGAATAACAATTTCCGCGGAAGGAATTCTTTTTCAAATGCAGGAAGTGGGCTTTACTATTTCGTTTAGTCTTGCGATAAACCTGTTTGCAGAGAAAGCATCCAGGTATAATGAAGTCATTGATCCACTAATTTCCCCAATTTGAAGTTCAGATCTTTACACAGAAGTTTTCTTCAGTGGTTTTTTTTTTTTTTTTTAATTAATAATGTGGTCTGGTACAGCATCCTGAAATCTTTAACTTTGTTTTAAGGTTATGAAGTAATGTATATTCATAGTATTATTTTTCATACAAAAGTTTTAAATTTTAATGTATCTGCATCCACCTTTCCCTTTATGGTCTGTATTTTTACTTCTCCTGGGAGATCGTGTAAATGGCTGTAATATTTTCGCTGTTAGGTATTCATGTCCCTGCAATGTATCTTTGCAGCTCCTCCTGTTGGGAGGTAAGATCTTTCTCTATCCTTGAGTCTCCATACTTCCTTCGGCCAAAGGAAGGAAGGAGAAGTGATGCTGTGGCTGTTCTGAGCACGGAGGACTTTGGTGCTGTGCCGTCTTGAGCTTTGCCCACTGCCATGTAAATGAACGCAAGCTAGCCTACTGGATGATGAGATATATGGCCCTGTCATCCCGGTGGCCCCAGCTATCAGCCGGTTCCCAGCCAACCTGGTCGCTGGCCAGGGTTGCCTGTGTGAGCCCAGCAAAGACCGTAAGAACTGCCCAGCTAAGCCCAGCCAAAATTGCTGACCAGCAGAATCACCAACAATTAAAAATGATTATTATGTCCTGAAGTTTTGGGCTGGTTCGTGAGGCAGCAATATTTGAACAAGACATGGTTTGTTAAAAAGAGTCCTCCTTATCTTGAAATCCTAAAGCGTCTTCTATATTCTCAAGGTTTCGCCATTTTGCTTGTCATATTTACGTACTATAATCCTTCTGGAATTAATTTTTTATTGTGTGAGGCAGAGACCAAATGCATTTCTGCTATTTGATTTTTTCTGTATTTTTTAATATTTGAAATATTTCATCATAAATATTAGTCATTTTTAAAAAAGATGTAACTGCTATAGATTTACAACAAAAATAAAAACAAAATTTCACCACTAATAACACCACTTAGCAATAACCACTTAAAACGTTGTGAAGGGGGTGGGGTAAAATTGAGATGAAACTGTTTTCCATTTTTCTTACTTAACGTCGCATTGTATTTCCCTAGAGCCAAATTATCCAAGCTAATTTTTAAGGATTATGTATAGTTTGTCCTATGGGTATACCATATTTACTTAACCAGGCACTTACTGGAGTATGAATGCTGGTATGGCACTGACTGTTCTTTTTTTTTTTTAAATATTTTATTTATTTATTTGAGAGAGAGTACACATGCGAGTGGGGTGAGGGGCAGAGGGAGAAGGAGAGAGAGAGAATCTCAAGCAGACTCCTCACTGAGCACAGAGCCCAACATGGGGCTCGATCTCACGACCCCAAGATCATGACCTGAGCCAAAATCAAGAGTTGGGTGCTTAACCCACTGAGCCACCCAGACACCCCACATCACTGAATATGCTTGTACAAATGTTTCTGATTAGTCCTTTAGGATCATATCTAGAAATGAAGCTTTGGGGTCAAAATGTATGAAGATTTTAAGATCTAAAATGCAGTTCGAGAAAATCGCTCTCTGGAGAGCATGCCGGTTCCCACCTGCCTTCACCAGCTGTGCATGAACAGATCCGTTCAGCCCCACTTCATCCTCATACTTTTGCTGAAATAAAGGAATAACCCGATATCAGATGATTCATCGAGTCAGAACAGGATCACATGCTAATGAGAGCACAGAAACTGGAAGAAGCACATAGCAAGAGGAAAAGCCTGTAGTAATTTATTAACATAGTAGCTTCAGTTCCTCCTCTTAAATTTATTTGACCAAAAAAAAAAAAAAAGGATAGAAAGGAAGAAGAAGAAAGAAAGAAAGAAAGAAAGAAAGAAAGAAAGAAAGAAAGAAAGAAAGAAAAAAAAAGAAAGAAAGAAAGAAAGAAAATTGCACCAGTACATAGAGGCCATTCCTGCCCGGGGCAGCACCCTGCTACATGCAGTCTGAACCAAGAGTCGGGCATGGATGTTTGGGACATAGGAAGGATTCCGACTGAGCTATTGCTCAGAGCAAAAGAGGAACACACTGGGGCATCTGCCTGTCTGCTCAGGAGAGGTCAGAGGGGCCAAATGGTCACTCATTCAAACATACCAGTGTCTGTTAGTAGCTGTCACTGCACCAGAGGCTGGGAACACAAAAGTGACCAGCCTAGAGAGAAACTTCGCAGTCACAGAGATGAGAGCTGTTATAGGATCCAACAATAGGAAACTATGAAAGCACAGGGAAGAGTGCCCCACATAGCCTGGGTGTCAGGGATAGCTTCCTGGAAGAGTGCATGTCCAGGTGGGTCTTTGAGTACATACAGCTCGGCCGGGCAGAGAGTGGAACAGGTGTTTGAGGTAGCTACAGGACAATGAGAGTGCAGGGTGTAAGGTGGAGAACCTGGTGGAAGAGGATGGGTCATGAGAAGCTTCCTACGGCTTGCCCTGTATCCTTTCCAGGCCCTCCCTGATCTGGTCCCACCACCTTTTTGAGCCCATCCCTCCTCAGCCACTGCCCTCTCCCCCTAAACCCTGCTCTAGCCACATTGGTGTCTCTGCTATTCTGCGGGCACACTTCCATCCCGACCTCTGCACTTGCTCTTCTCTCTGCCCAGCATGCTCTTCTCCCAGGTACGCGTAAGGCTTTCTTCCTCACTTCCCTCAGGCCTCTGCCCCACATGTCATCGTCTAAGCAGAGACACTTCCTCTGACAAGCATATCAGATAGCTTGCCACTCTGGTCCCCTGCCCTACTGTTCCCTGTCCTCTAACCCTGCTTTAATTTTCTTCTGTTTCTTTGCTGTCTCCCATGCCTACTATCTACTAGAATGGGAGCTCCATGAAGATAGGGACATTGCTTTTTCATTGTTCAACCAAATAAAATCTACCAAATAGTCTCTTCCCTGTGCCTACAACACTGTCTGAGGCATAGCAGGTGCTTGATAAAAATTTGCCGAACGAAAGGGTGGATTTTGTCATAAAGACGGTGAGGATCCATTGAAGGAGATTCTAGTTTGGAGAGGAACAGTTGGGTTTGCACTTTAGACAGCTCTCTCTGGCTTGCTGCTTCTTTTCTCTTACTGCACCAGTTGGGTGCAACAAGTACCAAGCAGTTTCAGTCCCATTTTGCAACAAGGAATTTGCCAGTGAAGTGTTGAGTATGAGGGTGGAAAAGTCGGTGGGTCGTGAAGTGGAGACAGAATGAGGGCAAGTCTTTTAGGAACCCTGAATGTAAAGAAGAAGGGCAAAGTTTGGGCTGCAACTTAGGGGGAAAAGGAAGATGATTTAAGAAAAATTAGGTCTACCTGATTCCAGAATTATTATTCTTTTTAAAAGGTTTTTTTAAACCTTTTTGTTGCAAAATAATGATAGATTCCCAGGTAGTGAATAGTAAGTACTGAGAAGTCCAAGGACCCTTCACTCAGTTTCTCCAATGGTTACATAGTAGGTAATTGTAGTATAATAGTAACAGGAATCTTATTCTGGTACAACCCTACCTTCATTTTTAAAAAAAATTATGTAACATTTTTATGTCACTTTCCTTGCATGTGTGGATTCCTGAAATCACCATCACAATCAAGATACAGAACTGCTCCAACACCACAAAGCACAAAAAGGCTACTCCTTGATAATCACACTGAGCCCCCCTCCCTCCCTCTCTCCCTCTACCCCAAACCCCTGGCAACCACCAATTTGTTTTCCATCTCCGTAATTTTCTCATTTCAAGAATGTTATACAAATGCAATCATAGAGCACAGAATGCTTTGAGATTTTTTTGCCCCCTCAGCATACTGCCCTTGAGATCCATATCGAAGTTATGTGTATCCGTAGTCCATGCCTACAAATTGCTAAGTAGCACCCCATAGTGTGGATGGACCACAGTTTAGCCAGTCACTCACTAAATGACATTTTGGTTGTTTTTCAGTTCGGGGCTATGGCGAATGGATCTGCTGTTAACAATCCTGTACACGTTTTTGTGTGCACCTGTTTTTATATCTCTGGGATAAATGCCAAGTATTTTCCATCGCCATGTCATATGGTGGTTGCTGGTTTTCTTTTTAAAGAAACTAACAAACTCTTTTCCAGGTGGTTGCAACATTTACATTCTCAAGAGCGTTATACAAGTAACCTGGTTTCTCTGCATCCTGGCCAACAGGAGGTATGGGATTATTTCCTCGTGGTCTGAATTTGTATTTCCCTAACGGCTAGTGATGTTGAATATCTTCTCATGTGCTTATCTGCTATCTCCGTGTCCTCTTCAGTGAACTGTTTCTTCATGTCTCTGCTCATTTTCGAATTGGATTTTTAAAAAATGTCGAGTTGTGAGAGAGCTTTATATATCAGAGATAGGAATTTTATCAGATATGTGGTTTACCAATTTTCTCCCGGTTTGTAGCTTGACTTTTCATCCTCATAACAGGGTCTTTTGAAGAGTTAGAGTTTTTTCATTCAGATGAAACCCAGCCTTTCAATTTTTCAGTTTATGGATTATGTTTTGGCGTCATGCCTGAGAACTCTTCACAAGGCATAGGTTTCAAAGATTTTCTTTTATGTTATTTCCTGAAAGTTCTACGGTTTTATGTTTTACATTAAATCAGGAATCCCTTTCGAGTTACTTTTTTAAAAAATGCGAGGTTAGGTTGAGGTTAGTGTTTTGCCTCTAGATATACCATTACTCAACCTCAGTCTGTTGAAAAGACGGTCCTTCTTCTAATGATTGCCTTGACACCTTTGTCAAAGTCAGTTGGCTCTCCTTGGGTGGGTTCTTTATTCTCTTATATTATTGTAGGTCTCTCTTGCCAATCCCACACAATCTTGATTACTGTACTTACATAATAAGTCCTGAAATAGGGTGGAGTGATTTCTCTCATTTTGTTATTTTTTAAAAAATGTTGTAGATATTCTAGTTCCTTTGCTTTCCATATAAATTGTAGAACAACCTTGTCTATATCTGTAGAAATCTTTCTGGGATTTTGAAAGGAATTATGTTAAACTTATATATCAATTTAGGGAGAATAGACACCTTTATTATGTTGAGTCTTCCAATCTACGAACATGGATAAGTCTCTCCGTTTATTTAGATCTTCGATTTCTTTCCTCAATCTTTTGTAGTGCTCAGTATACTCACACAGGCTCTGTTAGGTTTACATCTAAGTATTTGCTGGGGTTTTTTTTTTTTTTGAGTGATTATAAATGGTATTATATTTTTAATTTTGGGGTCCCTTCCTCATTGATCATATGCACAAATAGAACTTATTTATGTATATTTGTCTTGATTGCTGTGACATTGTTGAAGTCACTTACTAGTTTTAGAGGTGTCTGCTTGTTTTTTGGTAGATTCTTGGGTATATTCTCCATAGACAATCATGTCATCTGCGAGTAGAGACCATTTTATTTCTTTCAGTCCAATATATGTGCATTTTATTTCCTTTGCTTGGCTTAGTCCACAGGTAACATTTCCTGTACTATGTTAGCTAAAGTGGTAAGAGCAGATATTTTTGCCTTTTTCTCAAACTTACAGGGAAAGCAGTCAATCTCTCACCATGAGTGTAATGTTAGCTATAGGTATTTTGTGGATGTTCTTTATGAAGTTGAAATTTCCCTCTATTACTGTTTTCCTGAGAGTTTTTACCATGAACGGGTGTTGAATTTTATCAAATGTTGAAATTTTTTATTATCGCGTTGGTTAAATAGATAACCAGGTAGTTTCTTAGTGACCCATGATCCTAGTTTCTAAGTATTCAAACTTTTTTTTAATATTTCTGACAACTTTTGATATTTTGCCTTCCCAAATCAAATCCTAAATGAAATCTTGGTTCAGGCTGACCTTGAGATTTCCTAGAGGGTCTCTGAAAAATCAAAAAGAATTTGTTCTTTCACCTTGTAAAAAGAGAGAGATGTTAAAAATAATTAGATTTATTTGATATGTTGAGTTGCATGGGAAGCATTGTCAAATAACAAGAAATGTCTAAACTTCACTAGGTTATATTTGTATGGGTAAAATATTATTAATATAAATATTGGGGGCACCTGGGTGGCTCAGGTGGCTGTGTGTCCGCCTTCAGCTCAGGTCATGATGTCTAGGTCTTGGGATCGGGCCCCAGGTCAGGCTCCCTGCTTAGTGGGGAATCTACTTCTCCCTCTCCCCCTGCCTCTCCCCTCCATTTGTGCTCTCTCGCTCATGAACGAATGAATAAATAAAATGAATAAATTAAATCTTAAATATATATATAAATATTGTATTGATGGTCTGACTTTCCTAGAAATTTTTAGTGCCCTCTCAGTCCATGATACATCCAGGGGCTACCTTTTCTGATATTAGACAATAGTTACCCGTCATAATTACAGCTATTATTTTTAAAAGTTGAATGCCACAGAAGCAACCATATTTCTTTGCCAAAGGAACACTAATCAGATCTTTAACCACATCATTTTAAGTCTTCTGTTATCTACAGACAGTTTTTATTTTACTCTGATGCTTCCCTAAGAACATTTACAATCAACTGTAGGCCAAAATGCTCGTCATCAGCCAAAAGGGACTGTCTCATCTCAGAAACCAATGGAAAGAACTATGTCAGGTACTCCGGGGCACAGGCTTCTGATGGTTACTTAAATAACTTTGACCCGTACCATTGGACTGAATCAGGATTTCCAGAACTCTCAAACAGAAACTGATGGTTTCATGAATCTGCTAACTGAAGATCAAGCATAACAAGAACTAATAAGACTAAATTAACTGATAAATGATGATTTCTCACTTTTGTTTGGACTACCAGTGATGCTTTAGTGTTCTATTTTCTGGATATAAAGAATTCGTTTCTCTTTTTTCTTAAACTACCTATAACTCATGACAATTTAGTAGATTATACTTTTGTAAGTAGAAATGAAGCATTTATATTTTTCTCCTTGCCAGAATTCAGAAACTCTTATTGAGTATGCTTATTTTCATAGCAATAAAATTATTTGCATAGGTTCAATAAGAATCTGTCTTCCTTGTAATCACTGGGAAAAAAAAGATTGCACAACTGAGACTTGGACTGGAATGTCATATTTAAGAAAGATGGATAGAATCAGATATGACCTGACAGTTTTAAGGAACGAATGATGACTTTATGGAATCAATGTTTACAAAGCCCTCTTGAGAAAACAGTCCTGGTTTACAAAACTCTCTTGGGAAAACTTGGCTTCCAGTGTTCTCAAGCCTTATGAGTGAGCAAAAATGTCACTTTCTGGCAGGCCCAGGATATTTTGGGGGCCCCAAGAAGTGAGGAATTCACCTAAATCTGTAAGTATTGCAGGTAAAGTCTAGTGGCAAGTTCTTGGATTAATGTCTTAGCCTTCAGAGGCTTTTAAAAGTTCAATCTGAGATTTCTCATAGCAGAACAAACTAAAAAAAAAGGCTATGTGGTCAATAACCTTTCTTTCTGCATTTGTGTAAATAATCAGGCTATCTAATGAGATTGTACATATTTTGTAAAAAAACAATAATCTTATTTTGATTATCTTATCCAAAGGGGAAGTGACCATAAAAATGTTATGTTTTAATAGAAAACGATAACACACTCTATGGGTTATCAGATCCTCGTGTTCATTGTTTTTGAGCTATTTTTTAACTCTTTATAAACTAGGTGGTTTTGTTACCTACCTATAAATTGGACTGGAACCTATTATCTTACACATTTTGTCAGTCATTACTAAAGTCTCAATTCCTCTACTATGCTTCAGTGTCTAGATCAACTGTCCAAACTAATGCTTCCAATTTTTCTCCCATCCTCCTGAATTGGTATTGATGAGAACTAAAACCTGACCGCCCAGATCTTTATTGGGAGTCCGGATTGCCTTGTAGTTGGGCTTTCCCCTCAGGGTCTAAAGAAGCCCCATGAGCTGAAGCTGGATGGCTTAATATAGGACTCATCACCACAGCAGATCCTGTGGACAGTCTTTGTGCCTAGAGCTACTGCTCTGTGGTCCTCTTAAGGTCACTTCCTACTTCATCCGTGCTCTGCTCCAGGAAATATTCATGACTGTGGACAATCTTATCAAAACTTCTTTAATGTTGATGCCATCACCAAAAGCGTTCAAGCTGCAAATAGGAAAATCTGTCACATTGCCATCCTCATTCAACTGTCCAAAGATTGTTCGAGTCCAGTGTCCAAAAATCTCCTCAACTGGCTGTCCTCTGAACCCAGAAGCTGGGTTTATAATGCTCCTATCATTAGTCTTCTTTTTCTTTCCATAGAAACCACCCCCCTCATTGATGCCTGCTTTCTTCCATTGTTACGTCTGAACACATGATTCAGTTAGTACATCAACAACAGAAATATGCTGAAACAAACTACATAGGCAAACTTTCCTATGTAAATCTTCTCCCAGCCTCATGTGTTTTATAAACCAGGAATGTTTATCTTGAGGACTTGGGAGCCATCCTTTTGAAATGTCATCATCAAGAAAGACAAGGCACCCATCTCCCAGTCTCCTTGGGAGGGCAGGAGCCTAACCTTGATAAGCACCAATTGCAAACATAGATGGTCTTAATCCACATTGACCAATCACCCAACTTAGATCCTCCAGTACTTTTTCACTGTCTCACTCCAGCACTTAAGAACTCTCTTGCTTTTTATTTCAATCTTCCCTAATGCAAAAGTTTTGATCTCTAATAGAGATCTAATAGAATCGTCTTGAATAAAATCTTTCTTGCCTCTTTATCTCTATCTGGCAATTTTTCTTTGGTAGCCTCCAGTCTACTGTTGAACTCACCCTCTGAAGTTTTTGTTTTTTTAATTTTGGTTATTGTATTTTTCAGTTCTAAAATTTCCATGTGGTTCTTATTTTTCTATTTCTTTGCTGAGACTCTATTTTTCTTTTTTTCCAGGGTGCTCATAATTGCTTGTTGAAGCATTTTTATGATAGCTGCTTGAAATCGTTGTCAAATAATTGTAACTCTCTTTAAAAATTCAGTTTCAGATTTTCCTGGTCCTTGGTAGGATCAGTGGTTTTTAAATTAAAACCTAGAAGTTTTGATAGCTATAAATGCTTACATTAAAATAGATGAAAGATCACACATCAACAACCTAACTTTACATCTTAAGGAACTAGGAAAAAAAAGGAGCAAACTAAACCCAAAGCTAGTAGAAGAAAGGAAATAATAAAGATTAGGGTAGAGATAAATGTTTTTAAAAGAGAAAAACAATAGAGAATATCAACAAAACCAAGATTTAGTTCTTTTAAAAAAATAAAAATTGACAAATATTTAGCTACATTGACAAGAAAAAAAGAGAACAAGCTCAAATAACTAAAATCAGAAATGAAAGTGGGGACATTATTACCAATTTTATAGAAACACAGCATTATAAGAAAGTAATATAAACAACTGCATGCCAGCAAATTGGATAACCTAGATGAAATGGATAAGTTCCTAAAGACACGCAAGCTACCAAAACCGAATCATGAAGAAATAGGAAATGTGAACAGACTATAACTAGTTCCGAGATTGAATCAATCACCAAAAGCCTCTCAACAAAGAAAAGCCCTGGGCTAGATGGCTTAACTGGTTAGTTCTACCAAACATTTAAAGAAGAAGTAACACCAATCCTTCTTGAACTTTTCAAAAAAAATTAAAGAGGAAGGAGTAGTTCCTAATTCATATCTATGGGGCCAGCATTATCCCAATACCAAATTCAGAAAAAGAGACAAGAAAACTACAAACCAGTACCCCTGTGTATCTATGCTGTGAAAATCCTCAACAAAATTCTGGCAAACTGAATTCAGCAGCGTAGTAAAAAGATTATACACCACTGGCCAAGGGGGATTTATTCCTGGAGTGCAAGGATGGCTCAAGATACAAAACTCAACCAATAATAATACATCACATTAGTAGAATGAGGGAAACAACTCATGCGATCATCTCAACTGGTGCAGAACAAGCATTTGACAAAATCCAGCACCCTTTCATTACAAAAATACCCAAGAAACTAGAAATGGAAGTACCTCAACATAACAGAGACCATGTACGAAAAAATCATAGCTAACATCAGACCCAATGGAGAAAAAAGAAAGTTTTTTTCTCAAAGATCAGGAACAAGACAAGGATGCTTGCCTTTGCCACTTCATTTTAACATAGTCCTGGAAGTCCTCACCAGAGCAAATAAGCAAGACAAAGAAAGAAATAAAAGCCATCCAAACTGGACAAGAATTAAAATGATCTCTGTTCACAGATGACATAATCTTATATGTAGAAAACTCTAAAGATCCCACACACAAAAAAACTGTAAGAACTAATAAATGAATTCACAAAATTGCAGGTTATAAAATCAATGCCTTCAAATTAGTTGCACTTTGATACAGTAATAATGAACAAACTGAAAATGAAATTAAGAACACAATCGCATTAACAGTAGCATCAAGAAGAATAAAACACCTAGGAATTAACTAAGGAGGTGAAAGACTTACACACTAAAAACTATAAACATCGCTGAAAGAAATTAAAGAAGATACAAAAAATGGAAAGACATCCCGTGGTCATGGATTGGAATAGTTAATATTGCTAACATGTCAGTACAATCCAAGGTGATCTACAGATTCAGTATAAGCCCTATAAATTTCCAAAGACTTTTTTTGTATAAGCAGAAAATTTTTTTCTAACATTCCTATGGAATCTCAAGGGACCTTGAATAGCCAAACAATTGTGAAGAAAAAGGAGAACAAAGTTGGAAGTCCCACACTTCCTGATTTCAAAGCTCACTATAAGTCTAAAATATGACCGTAATAGCATAAAAACAGCCATAGAGATCAGTTGAATAGAGTAGAGAACCTAAGATTAAGCTCTCACAAAGGCTTTTCAACAAGGGTACTGAGTTCTGTCCCCTCCAAATTCATATGTGGAAGTCCTAACCACCCCCTGCCACCTGGTACCTCAGAAGGTAACTTTATATTTGGAGAGAAAGTCTTTAAAGAGGTGATTAAGTTAACATGAGGCCTTTAGAGTGGGCCCTTAATCTGACATGACTGGTGTCCTTTATAAAAAGAGGAAGATTCATGGGAAGGTTGAGGGGGAAGGGTGTGCAACACCGTATGACCCAGCAATTCTACTTCTGTCCAAAAGAATTGAAAGCAGGGGCTCAGAGATTTGCACAGCTGTCTTTGTAACAGCGTTATTCATAATTGCCAAAGTAGAAAAAAGCCAAATGTCCGCAGATGGATGAATGGACAAATAAAATGTGGTCTATACATATGATGGGCTATCATTCAACCTTAAAAAGGAAGGAAATTCTGACCCAGGCTATAACCTAGTTGAACCCTGAGAATATTATGCTGAATGAAACTAAGTCTGACACACAAAAAACAAATACCATATGATTCCACTTATGTGAGGTCTCCAGAATTATCATTTTCATAGAGACAGAAAGTAAAATTGTGGGTGCCAGGGGCTGGTCATGGGGACTTTGAATGTTTCACTCATTAGTATCTAATGGGTATACAGTTCATTGGGAAGATGAACGTGTTCTGGGGATGGATGGTGGTGACGGTTGTAGAATCACGTGAAGGTGCTTAATGCCACTGAGCTGTACACATAAAAATGGTCAAGTGCTAAGTCTTATATATGTTTTATCACAATTTCTAAAACCTGAAAACTTAGGGCATTATGTTAAGAGACTTTGGAACTTATTTGAACCTTCTGTGTGAGCTGGTTTTGGCAGGGGGATGGAGGGCACTGCCTGGTTTCTACCAAGTGGTGTGGAAGCCCAGATTCCCCATTAGGCCTCTGTGGATACCAGAGGGGGTGAGGCTCCTCATTACTGGGCAGAGAGGGGAGTTCCAGCCCCCTGAGAGGCCTCCACTGATAGCTGTGGCCCAAAGGAATAGACGTGCCTCCTTCATGTGGCCTCCACTGACAACAAGGAAAATGGGGTGATAGCCTCCTTACTCTTGATCAATGGTGAAAGTCCTGACTCTTCAGAAGGCTCCCTTTGTCAGGGTGGTAGGGAGTGGAAAGGCCACCCGGTTCCTGTCAGATGGGGTGGAAGTCCAGGATCCCCACACGGTCTCCACTGACACCTAAGGGAGGGTGGCGGGGTCTCATGACAGCCCAGTGGGGATGAGAGTCCCTGCTCCCTACTTGGCCTCCTCCGACCCCACTCCAGTAGGGAAGTTAAGGAGAGCAGACTTTGGCCAAAGTTTTTTTTTTTTTTCTTCCTCCTTGCCTGTTGCCTGTTGGTGTTTCCTGGTTGCCAGCTTTTTCAGCTTTAACCTGGGGATCAAAATCAAAGTCAAAGAGGAAACCCAAGAACTCACCAGCACGTCGTTCCTGGAGTCCTGGCCTCCCTAGTCAGTCTGCCTTCTTCTTTCCACCTTCCAAAGTCTTATGTCTGTCTTTTATACAACACCCTGGGCTTTCCGTTGTACTTAGAAGAGAGAATAGGAAACAGTATATTGACTCCATCTTCACAGATGTGGAAGTCTCTTTGGGTGTTTGCTTTTTGTTAGGAGAGACGTGAGCCCACTCCGCGAGCTAGAAGGAGAAGTCGAAAGCACAAGACCCTGGGAATCTGCTGCTGGAGCCGATGCCAGGGGAAATGGGCAGGTCGGAGCTGCAGACCACGGGAAGGGATTAACCTTGGGCAGGGGAAGCATAAACCCTGAAAGTGGAGATAAGAATGGGCAGAGGGCGCAGAGAAATGGGAACGAGACAGATTGCCAGACCGTGCTTTAATGGCTTCTGTCTCCTCCATGAAGGTAGAGGATGAAGGAAGAGGCAGGGTGAGGGGCTGAGGAACAATGACGAAGCTTTGGAAGAGCTGTGAGGAGTTTCAAGGAGGACTGTGCTTGCTCACACACAGCAGGTTGGCCAGCAACGGTGATCACAGTCATGGATGCGGACATCACCGAAGGTGGGCTGTGTGCCAGGCCCTGATTCTCACGGAGGCTCCGGGGAGGAGCACGTCTGGGGGATTCCCACTTGGCAGTGAGGAAACCAAGCTTTACGGAGACGAGGTAACAAGCATTGCATGGCCTGAAATGGCAGAGTTGGGACTTGACCACACGGTTTCTAATTATAGATCCAGCCTCTCTTGGGGGCTGAGGGTCCCCCCCTGAAATTAGATACCATGGATCCGTGGTATCATCACACCTGGGTGAATTTCTCTAGGAGGCCGGGGGTACAAACAGAAGTGGAATTGCTAGGTAGGGTCCAGTTTGGGGTTCTTCCAGGGAGATGTGTCACAAGGACGGTGTCAGAAGGACATTGGCAAGAGCTGGACTGAGGTAGTGACCATGTGTCCCGGTTGGATCAAGAATCAAGTCGAGAGAGCCAGGGGATGATAATAGGGAAAATGGCGGGTCTCAGCGGCCAGAACTCCAGAGGGGGTGGAAAATAGGTGGGAGGATAAGGGTATGGGTGTGAGAGAACAGGAACCATAGGAAATTGTGGTTAGAGAAGAAGAGGTTAAGTTAAAGATTTCTTGGTAAGGCAGATTCTGGAGGTGACAAGGTCTAAGAGTGTGGGTGGCTGGGGGGGGAGGCAAAGGATTTGAGGTCAAGAAGCTCAAGTGTGAAAGGTAAAGTCGCTTGCCCAAGATGACACAGTTGTTCACTGGGAGAGGTGGGATTTGTTGGAGAGGATAAAGAACGTTCGATGACTTGTTCGAGCACAGTGAGGCAGACTTTACTCCAGGGGAGGTTATCCAGACAGCCGTGATGGGATTTTGCAGTGAAGGAGAAAGATGAGGCTCAAATCCAGATACAGCCCGGGCAAGCAGGAGTGTAGAGCGAGGAAGCCAGGCAGGGGCGGGTGGGTGGAAAGTTACACAGAGGAAACATCGGCGGGGTGGCTCTTGCTGAGGCAGGTCAAGGTGACCAGATGCCCCTCGGGGAATGATGAACAGAGGGGCTCAACCGCATGTGGAGGGTGGAGGTCTTTACTCAAATGACTTCTCAGTCCTTGCTCAAACTGGATCTTACAAGGAAGGGCACAGGTAGGCCTAGGAGAAGGTCCAGGAGCCCGACAGACAAAATCTGCTCAAGCAGAGGGAGAGACTTTGTCAGATTTAAACCCCACTGGGAATGCAGAAAAAGCTGGCAAAGGGTTAAGAGCGGGTGGGAATGATCGAGAGCAGGGGAGGGAGGCACAGGCAGAAGGAGATTCTCAAAAGAGAGGCGTGTTTGTAAGCAGAGCTAGGAAGTGGAATCAGGGTGGTACCGGGACCAGACGTCACCTCTGTACCAGTCACTCCCAGCGCCTATGTGGGCTGTGCCCTGCGCGGGACGTGGAGCTCACAGCCTGGGGTGCGAGGCAGGTGCGTGGCCCAATAACCACACAGGATAACCGCAGCCGGGAGCCACAGCCGCTGCAGCGAGGACGCGAAGCTCAGACCACCCCGAGGGACATTACCTGGCTCAGCAGCCACAGTGGGAGTGGAAGGACACAGCCCAGAAAGAGCCTGGTGTGTTCGGAGGCTCCCAAGTGGCCCAGTGTGCGGAGCACAGGAGCCACGGGCTGCGGGAGGAGGGCAGGCGGGGTCGTTGCAAGCCACCTGGGTCATGTCTGCCCCTGAGCCTGAGTTTTGGGGGTGGAGGGGAGGAACAGGGGGCAATCTGCATTTTAGAAAATGTGAAAAAGCAACCACCACCAACAAAAAAAGCACAGTGACCAACTACAGAAAATGCAAGACCAGTCCATAGAGGAGGATTGTGTTCTCTTTCCTTTTCAGGAAGTTTCCTTCATCATGGCCAGCTCATTGTTTTTACAACAACATGCGGTTAAGGTAAAAAAGGGAACAAGCATGGGGCTACCAAAATCACATGTTCCTGGCTGGAAAGGAGTCACAGTAAAATGCAGAACACTTGGGTCTGTAGCTCTTCTCTTACCCCAAGGGGAGCTGCTGGGTGGGACTTCCTGCCATGCCCCTCCAAAGATTAGGGGCCTAAGAAGGCACAGAGGCTCTAATTGGGGCCAGCTGAAGGTGTGGCAGGAAGGTGAGGGGCTCTGAGCCCAGAAACCCACCTGCCTGAAGATAAGGTGTGAGCCAAGAGAGGCTCAGGGCTCTTCCGGATGGACATTAGCTGCAGAGACGTGATGACTTGCTGCGAAACACGGCCCCAGATCGGATCTGGGTAGTGGGGAGACACCTGTCACAAAGAGTGTTTTAGGGCAACTGGCAAAATGCAAATACAGACCGTGGGTTGGAAAACCACATTGGATGAATGTTCCATCTCCTGATTTCAATCATCAGTCTGTGCCTACATTAGACAACGTCCTTGCTCTTCGAAATGACACCCTGGAGTGTGTAGAAAGTCTTTGGGGACACGACGTGTGCAACTTCCTCTCAGATGGTTCAGGAAAATCATAGACCCATTCAAGACGGAGGAGAAGAATGAACACACAAAAGCAGGCAAAACACGAACAATGGGTTGATCTGGACGGCATGTTCTTTGAACATGAGTTCTTTGAACGATTCTTGAAATTTGGGTGTTAAATGTGAAATTACGTCAAATGTAAAAGTTACGAGGAAACAGAGGCAAGGCTCGGAGTTGGGTTGTTTATGCTTAGAACTTCAACTCAAGGCTGAGAATAAGCTAAATTTAGGAGGGGACAACAGAACCAATACTGGGGTTTTTTTTTTTTGCTGCGTTTTCTTAAAAATCCTTCTCCGTGGAAGATCAACGTAAATGTATTCTGCGGATCGTGATACTGCTGACTACCGTACGTCTTCACAGAGGCTACATTGTATATTAGGTTTTGACCAGAGGCTTCCAGAATGATGACCTGGGAGCCGTTTTTTCGGAGGGTCCCTGTTTAGTCATGCAAACTTACGGCAGCAAGGAGCATTGCTTTTGGAGAAAGTACAACATACACGTGCCTTGCGGGGCTTTGATGAAAGCAGCCCCTTCTGGGACTCCTTGCTGCCTGGAGCTGTAGGGAGTACTTACAAGGAGCAGTGGTCCTGGAAAGGTCCTGCCAGGAAAGGACAAGGGCTTCAAGGTCAAAGGCAAATTCACCAGGGGGAAGGAGATCAGAGGTTAATGCAAGAGTCTAAGGCTCTGGTGTGTGTGTGTGTGTGTGTGTGTGTGTGTGTGTGTGTGTGGTGTGGTGTGTATGATTCTGGAATAGCGTGCCTCTGAGACTAGCAGCCCCGGGGACAAGTGACTGTGGCATGGTGACAGTGTCATGTGTTGGGAACGAGGGCTGAGCATGGGTGAGTTGAAGGAGCCATAGTCTTGGAGGCCACCTGTACAGCGGTCTAGACGGAGCTGGAGCAGCTGGGCTGTTCCTTCATGAGCAGGCAGGTATCCCTGCGGCTGAGCCCGTTGGGCTTCCACAGTGACCTGTGGGGTATTTCTAGAACAGAGATGTAGTGTGGCCAGCGTGTCCCTTTCAGCTCTCACCCAGCCTGCGTTTGGAAGAAGGACTAAAGCTTTGCAAATCCTCAGGGTTCTTGCACGATTCGAGGGGGAGCCTCAGACAGGAGATACTGTGTCTGAGTCTTCTTGACTATTAATTGGGGAAATAAAAAAAAAATATATATATGCATTTGTCCCAGGTGGTAGCTAATTCTCAAAGCAGGTCAGTATCAGTTCTGTCCTTCCCCGCACGCATCAAGGGCATGGGGCGTATTTCCCTGGCCTCACATGTCGGCTGGCCCTGTGACTGCTTTGGCCAAATGTGGTGGGACTTCTGGTCCCCGGATTGCAAGCCTGGCAACTTCTGCTTTCGTCCTCCTAGAACATTCGCTCTTAGTTGTTGCCTCGGGAAGCCAGTGCCCTGCTGCAAGGAGGCCAGGCTGGCTGCACGGAGAGGCCACGTGGGGGGCTGACGTCCTGGGGGACAGCCAGCACCAACTTGGCGGCCACGTAAGGGAGGCCAGTTTGGACCTTCCAGCCATGCCCTCACCCTGACCAGCCCCTCGGGAAGCAGAAAAAGCCCTCGGCCACCTGCAGGATCCTGACAGATCATAGTTTGGTTTATTTTAAACCACGAAGTTTTAGGGGATTTTTGTTATTGTTGTTTTAGTGCTATGACTGACAACACATACTGTGAGTGGGTCAGATGAGTGAGAGAACATAAAGAAGCCTGAATGATGAGGTCATTAAGAGCCGCTTAAGGCTCAGTGACAGACTGCACCAGCTGACTTACCTGCGAGGGCTCAGGACACCCCAGATCTCTGTTCCCTCGTCTGCAGCTTCCCAACCCTGGGGCTCAGAGATCCAGAGATGCCAGTGCTGGGTCCAGTGGCTTCCTCTTGTAAATGAAGACATGGGGGCCCAGGGGAGGAAAATGACCCCCTCAGGACACGAAGCTGGTGTTAAAACTGGACGGAGGGCCAGAGCTCCTGAAGTCCCCTTTTCCTGTCTCCATATCATAATTCGAAACATGGGCCCTACTGACGGTTTGCCACACGCCGTGCACTCCAGGGCCTTGGAAGCTTCCTGCACCCTCTGTAGTCAGTACCGCAGTCAGTGACCATCTCCCAGATGAGGAAACTGAGGCTCAGACCAAGGTCCCACAGCTAAGAAGGTGGAGCAGGAATTTGACCTCAGGTTCCCAGTGCCAAGGGCACCCTACCGTCTTTTCCTATGTCACAGGAGGCGGGGGTGGGGTGGGGTTCAGAATTCTGATTTTAGCTTTTCCTTCACAGGGTAGCTTGGGATAACTCGTGTTTCCCCGAAGCCTGACATAGCTGGCTGCGGCATATCCCTTAGGGCATTTACACACTCCTTTCACCTGTGCCTCTGCCCCACCCCCACCTTCTCTGCCATTGTGAGTTGATATGGGAAAGCAGGTGCTACGAGATCTGTGGGATTGTCACTAAGTGTGGCCACTCTCGTTAAAGCAAAGACATAATGGCGGCTCCTCGAAAAAGACAGAGAAATACCATCAGTTCCGCTTCTGGGCGTCTATGCCAAGAAAACGAAAGCACCAATCCGAAGAGCTATCCGCACCCCCACGTTCACGCAGCATTATCTGCGGTAGCCAAATTATGGAAGCAGCCCGAGTGTCCATCAATGGATGAGTGGGTAAGGGAGATGTGGTGTAGACACCATGGACTATGACTCAGCCATATACAAGAATGAAATCTTGCCCTTTGGGTCAATCTGGGTGGACCTAGAGGGCGTTATGCTCAGGGAAGTAAGTCAGACAAAAACAAATACTGTATGATTTCACTTATGCATGGAATCTAAAAATAAATGAATAAGCAAAACAAAACAGAAACACACTGACAGAGAACAATCTCGTGGTTGCCAGAGGGGAGGGTTTTGGGGCAATGGGCAAAACAGGGGAAGGGAATGAAGAGCTGTAATCTTCCAGTCTTAAAATAAATTAATTCCCAGGGGATGTAAAGCACCGAGTAGGGATTATAGTAAATACTACTGTAATAATTTGCATGGTGACAAATGGTAGGTATACTTACCATGGTGAGCATTTCATAATGTATGTAATGTTGAATCACTATTTGTACATTTGGGAACCAATATACTTCTATATGTTAATTATACTTGAATTTCACATAAATAAATGCAAACAGCCACTTGTACCTAGGAAGACCAATTAAGAAGATATAGAGCAAACTGAAGAAAAATGATGAGCTACTTGGCAAATGATAAATTGGAACTCCTGTTTAATTGCATTGGTTTTAAGGCAAGATTTTAAGAAAGGACTCCTTCTGCTTTTCTTTTCTTCTGCTTTTTAAATTGTACACATTGCACATTTCAAAGAAAGAACTTGCATCTCCTCTTTCGCTGAAAATTCTGGTTGGAGTATGCGGATTCGAATGCTTGTGTTTGCCAAGAACTCTGACTTCCTGCCAGTTCACACGTACAATGTCCCTGGAAGGAGGGAGGGGAAGACGGTCATGCCTCAGTGACTCTCAGGCTCCTGTCCACCAGGTCTAGGCTGCTCCCTGGGCACAGGGGCACATAGTGAAGCCTAGAAGAGTTGGAGTGCTCACGAGCTACAGCCTCCAGGCTTGGTGGACTTCTCAGAGGCACCCAGCAACTCTTCTGAGTTTCCCCATTCTGGGTCACATGTGTCTCAAACTTCTTCATCTAGAATTCTCCAGCTTTCCCCCTGCCCTCATCAGCAGGTGGCCTCATCATTTATTTCAGCAAGAAAGGAAGCCATCAGGATAAAACACTCTTACCTTTTGCTACAAATCCTCCCACTTCACCTGCCCCTTCACCCCTCCCAGCCTTGTTCTCACCGGGCACATGGTGAGGGTGCGTCCTGCCTGTCCCTGTCCCCTCAGCAGACTCTGCTCCAGCAGCTTTGCCCCCACCTTTTGTCTCTCCCTCTCTGAACTCCAGCCTCTTCCAGTTGATGAAGTCTTTCCCTTGATCCCTCCAGCTGCTGCCCCATCTCTTCCCCTCCTCTTCACAGCTACACTTCAAGCCACCTGTTCCCCAACCCACTCCAATCTGACATCTGTGCTCCCAGTTGTTCCCCATCCCATAGAAGCTCAGGGTCCCACATTCCCTCAGCAAGCCTCCCCCAGCCCAGCTGCTTGGCTGACCCAACACCCTGTCCACCACTCATTTCCTGAAATGTTCTAACTCCTTACCTAGTGAACCTTCTTACCTAGGAAACCCTCCTAGCATTCCTCCTACCCCCCTGACTGTTCTTTCGGGCTTCTCCCTGCCTATTTCTGGAAGGTTGTTTGCCTTGGCTTCTGGCCCGTTTCTCACTCGTCACAGTACCTTAGTCAGGGTCTAGCCGGGGGCCGGGGAGAAACCACATGTGAGTGAGTCAGGCTGGGTGGAAGTGATAGGGAGCAGTGGGGACTGGGGCAATCGGGGAGCATGAGAGCCTCAGAAAGGTGGTGGCAGCAACGCAGCGTGAGCAGATGACTGCCAAGAGCAGTGTGGGCACACGTTCTTCTAAAGGGCCAGAGAGCAAGTACTGTAGGCTGTATGGGCCACGTGTCATCTCTGTCACTATTCTTCTTTGTTTTAACAACCATATATATATGGTTGTTATATATCTATATCTATATGTATGTATATAACATATAAATATAACCATATATATGGTTGTGTTATATATATATAAATCTTCGCTCTACGAGTCATAGAAACACAAGCCCAGGGTCAGATTTGGTGTGCAAACTGTAGTTGCTGAGCCCTGGTAAAGAGTGAATGCAAGCCCACGGTGGCTAGAACTTCTGATTTTCCAGAGAAGCCAGCAATCTAGATTTCGTTTGAAATCTTTTGGTTACCAAACGGTGACATTTAGATCTTCTGGAAGCACCTGTCTCCAGGTACCCCCTGAGCATCTTGCAGCCACTAGAAACATATCCACCCAGAACCCAATTCATTAGTACACATCCCCCCTTCCCATCCAGCTGTGAACCAGCGAATGGCAACACCCTCCACTAGAAACAGACACCTGGGGGTCCCTGCCCTTCATACCCACATCATCAGCACAGTGTTGCCGATCCTTCCTCCTAAATTCCTCTCTACCTGCTCTGTCCTCAGTGCCACTTCCCTATGTCAGACCATTTCAGCCCTTGGGAACCACAACCTCTTTTTGATAAAGAGTCCCCATGTCCTGTCTTACCTCTTTTAATCCTTTCTATGGCCAAAATGATCTTTCTAAAATGCAAATCTGGTCATGGCATTCCCAAGCTTAAGACTCATCATTTGCTGATTGGGTTAGGTCCTAACCTTCAGTGGGTCTACAAGGCTTCTGGAGGTCAGGCCCCTGTGGGACCCTGGTCTCCTCTCTCTCCTGGCTCATCCCATTCCATGGTGTGCTGCTGTTTTTGTGGGCTACTTGTCGTTCCTGAAACAAGCCAAGCCCCCTCTCACTTCCAGGTCTCCTCATCTGCTGATGTAACACATCCTTCACTCCACCCCACTTCCTGCCATGTTCTTCTCATATCTCACTCCTGCCAGCTGGTGTCCTATACCTTCCTTCCTTCTTCCATCCCTCCGTCCTTTCCCCCACTCCCTCCCTCCCTTCCTTCCTTCTTTCCTTCAGTATAACAGCTTTATTGATATATGAATCACATGCCATATAATTCACCCATATAAATTACAAAGCTCAGGGGGTTTTAGTATATTCTGACTTGTGCCACCATTTCCACAATTTTAGAACATGCTTATCATCCCAAAGAGAAGCCCTGCACCTGTTAGCCGTCACTCCTCCTTTCTCACCAACAACCCTCCACCCCTGCCCTAGCCTTAGGCAACCACTCATCTACCTTCTGTCCCTATAGACTGGCCTATTCCGGACATTTTGCATAAATGGAGTCATAGGATAAGTAGTCTTTTGTGACTGGCTTCTTTCACCTAGCTCATTTCAAGGTTTCCTGTGTCAGAACTTCATTTTTGGTTGCTGAATGATATGGCTTTGTATAGATACACCACGTTTTATTTACCAGCTCATCACCCACAATGTTAATTTTATCTGCTGTTTCCTTGTGTTCTGATACTAATAGTCTTTGGGAAGGAGTCTGGTTTCTTTTCAGGTCCTGTAGACTGAAGAAGAGGAGGAGCCTCTGTAGCTCTGAGACCCTTTGCAGAGAGATCAGCCCAGCGAGGAGTGGAAGCAGAGGCATGAAAGTTGATGTGGGTAAATCCAAAGCAGTGAAGGGAGGAAGGAGACACTTAGATCCCCAGCTCAGAACCTCTGGCAGAGCTGTCCCTGTACCACACAGGTGAGGTGCATTCTTCTCAGAAAGGGAGGCAGCAGGATAGAATAAGAAGCAAAGGACTCCACACTTTTAACTAAAAGCTCCTGTCAATAACCTGAGCACATCCCTCCAACATATGAATATTCATGTGGCTATTGAGTTGTACGGGCTCCTTGTATATTTCGGATATTAACCTCTTATCAGTTAGATGATTTGCAAATATTTTCTCCCATTCGGTACGTTGCCTTTTCATTTCGCAGACTCCTTTTGCTGTGCAGAAGCTGTTTATTTTGACGTAGTTCCCCTTGTTAATATGTGCTTGGTTGCTTGTGCTTTTCATGTCATCCAATACATTTTTCCAAGGTCAAGGTCAAGTTCAAGGAACGTTTTCCGATGTTTTCTTTTAGTGGTTTTACAGTGTCAGGTCTGATGTTTAAGTTTTAATCCATTTCAAGTTGATTTTTGTGAGTGGTATAAGGTAGGGGTCCGGTTTCATTCTTTTGCATGTGAACATCCAGGTTTCCCAGCACTACTTATTGAAGTATTGACTATTCATAACTCCCTTGTCAGATAGTAGTTGATCATGTATATGTGGGTTTATTTCTGAGCTCTCGATTCTGTTCTGTTGGTCTGTGTGTCTGTTTTAGTGCCAATACCACACTGTTTTGGTTACTATAGCTCTGTAATAAAGTTTGAAATCAATAATTGTGGTGCCCCCAGCTTTCTTCTGCTTTCTCAGGATAGCTTTGACTATTTAGGGTTTTTTATGGTTCCATACAAATTAAAAAAAAAAAACCCACTTTTTTTCTCTTTCTGTAAATAATGCCATTGGGATTTTGATAGAGATTGATTTGATCAATCTGTTGATGACTTTGGGCAGAATGAATATTTCAATAATATCAATTCTTCTGATCCATGAACACAAGGCATCTTTCCATTTGTTTGTGTCTTCAATCTCTTGTAATTTTCAATGTACAGATCTTTCACCTTCTTGGTTAAATTTATTCCTAAGAATTTCATTCTCTTTTGATGCAATTGTAAATGGGATTATGTCCTTGGCCTAGCCCAAAGTCTGAAGATTTCTTTTGTGTTTTCTTCTGCAAGTTGATTGTTTTAGCTCTTACATCTAAGTCGATGATTCATTTTGAATTAATCTTTGTGTATGGTGTGAGGTGAGGGTCTAAGCTCATTTTTTCTGCATGCACATACCGTTTTATGATGAGACATTTTTTTCCCCATAATGTGAATATCGGTATCAGCTTAATATTCCATTTCACAGACATGTTACCCACATTGGGGGCCTGGGAAATGTTTAACAACTGGCTTTCAGAATAAGCCCCGATTTGTAGCATTTGCCAATTTCCCTGGTGTAAGTACTCCAACCACGTCTGATTTCAAGGTACCGATGTTATGTAACTCATCACGGAATTGGGAAGAGGTCGCAATTGGTTCTTGTGAACTGTTATAAGCTGCCTGTAGCGCATTATGGGGTGGGTTTTTTTTTTTGTTTTTTGGTTTTTTTTTTTTTTTTTTTGTCTGCTTCTTGTTTGTCCCCTTGTTTACCGTCAGTATACAAAAGGTGCCCCCCCCAAAAGCAGGAAGAAGCAGTCTATTTTATTCACTGCTATAAATGAATACTGGCCCTCCAGGGAGTTTCTAGTTCTCCCTTGTGATGAGCACAGCTGTGGACAACATCCTTGCAGCTTTTCTGTGGTCACATTTAGTGATGCCCATTCAGGACAACTCTGAGCCTTGCTTCCTGGTGAAGATAAAGAAAATTGAGTTTTGACAAAACAGGATAAGTACGAAGCTGCTTGAACTTCTGCAATTTTATAAAGACACATGTTCAAAATTTAAACTATGGGAGTGACTTCTCCTTTTTTTTCTCCCTTTTGGGAACCAAGTAAAGCAAATGCTGCAGGGTGAAAGAGCTGTCTTGACAAGGCACCAGGGTGAGGTCAGAGTGTGAACGCCACAGCGTGTTAGCAGCTTCCTGAAGGTGTCTCAGGCATCAAAGTAACCGGAGGAAATCACTGGAGTGTGACATCGTTTCAAAGAAAATGCCCCAAACCTTCCTTCTGAGGAGAACTTGTAAGAAGTGTAAAGAAAAGGAGGGGACATTCTGGGGCAGATGCCTTTCGTAGATGATTGTTAAACGTCATTTGCCACATCCTTACCTGCACTGGGTATTTTTGTTAACGGAATGAAATAAACTCTCTCCACCAACTTATCAGGCAAAAGAAGTGTCTCATTTTCATCAACATTTCTCTGTTGTGATTAGTATTTTTATATTAATGGCCATAGCATTTCTTCTATGACCTATGTATTTATATCTCTGCTTGTTTCATAAAACAGTTGGGTATACAGAATAATTGTGTGATAGGAAAACCCCAATGGTCTTCCTATCGATTTTGTAAGATTGCCTTATGTAATAGGGGTTTCGACCTTTGGCATCTTTGTTTTAATATTGAGTTTTGGTGGGTTTGTTTTGTTTTTTGCAAAACATCTTTGTATCGCATGCTTTGTATTGTGTGTCATTCTACAAGCAGGCACATTTCTCCCTTAGTAAAATACTTCTCTTTTCTGAAATTTGCTTAGAATGTCTCACACTTTGTACCTCCAAGTGAATTTTAGACTTGTTAAATTAAGAACCAAGACAAAATGCTCTGGAGGTTGAACAAAAGCCTCAAAGTCATTTGGTGCTGGCTTTCCAAGTCTCTGGCCAAAATCAATTCATTGGACCTGTTTCCACCCTGTTGAACTGACCATCTCATGCAGCTCCTGCCCCATCCCAGCACATGGAAGGCTCCAGTGCCTGTGGGGGTGGCAGGTGCTTCTCCCAGTGGTCTATGTACCCCAGGTGTCCGGCTCAAGGAGCTTGTACTGAATGAAGGAATGAATGAATGAATGAATGCATGCATGAGTCATGGCATTTGGGTGAATGAATAAACACATTAATGGATAAATGAAATTTACCAGTAGCCCTTCTTTTCCCCCTTCAGTGCCCTGTTCCAGGGACTGTTTCTTCTTGCTTTCCTACGAAGACAGGTAGCAAAAGAGACGTACAGGGTTTCTGTAATTTAACTGTGTCCAAAACTTCTGCTGATGGCTTTAGAACATCTCACAGCTCCAGGCTTCCAGGGTCCCTGTGCTTTAAATGATCCCAAAGCCTTGGCACAAGGCAAGCAAGCCCACCCACCCATGGCGGCTGGAGGATGGAGATGCTCCAGAGGGAGGGGGCAGGGTAGCAGCTGCACGAAGCTAAAGGTAGAGGGAAACTCTAGTTGAGGAAGTGCACATGGGCAGCCGCTCTCTCCCATGGGTCATGGCAAGGGAATGGGGGAAACCTAAATAACCCCTTCCTTCTTCCAAGAGACACAGTGCTCAGGAGTGGGGACAGAATGGAAGCCCTACTGGCTCTCCTTAGACAGTCATGACCCTTGTTCCTTTACTACCTTCCAGGTATCAGTCTTTACACCATTTCTCAGCTCCTACCACAGAAAGTGGGAATGGGAAATGAAGGACTGGAATAAAGATGGGACAACTTCAGAGCAGGAAAACCCTGCTCCGTCCAGATTCTTGAATGACAAAGATCTGATTGCGCTGAGCTGTGTCTGAATAGAGTGACAGCTAAGGACTTAAAAATCAGTTTTCCTTTTTCAAAATTTTATCCAGAAAACTTCATGGTAGAAGGTGTTAGTTATCGCACTGAGTTTGGCGTGCCCCATTGAGAGGAGGAGTGAGAGTGACAGGCAGGGGAATGTAAAATCGGCTAACATCAGAGTTTCTATTTGCTCCCCCTCCAAAACCGAGTCCTCTACATATGGAAAAAATCTAAATCTATTCCATCTTGTTGGTGTTTCTCAAGCTTTAGTTATTAGAATCCCCTTTTTAATAACTTGCTAAATGTGGCACTTAAATAAATGTATTTTCATTATAATAGCGATCCCTTATATGGTACTATGTGCCAGATACTCTTCTAAACACTTCAAATGCATTGACTCGTTTAATCCTCATTACTACCCTATTAGCTAGATATCTCAGCCTCAAAGACATTCACAGACTGAGAGTAAAGGGAAAGAAAAAGACCTTTCAAACAAATGGTAATCAAAACAAAATGCAGGAGTAGCTATCCTTTTATTACACAAAATAAACCTTAAACTAAAAATGGCAAAAAGAGACAAGAAGGTCGTTATAAAATGACAAAGCGGTCAATGCATCAATAAGATAAAACAATTGTACATATTTATAAGCCCAACATCAGAGCACCTAATTATGTAAAGCAAACATTAGCAGAGCTAAAAGGAGAAATAAACAGGAATACAATAATAGTTGGGGATTTTATTGCCCTACTCTGAACAATGGGTAGATCAGACAGACAGAGAATCCATAAAGAAACAGCGGACTTGAACAACACTGTAGACCAAATGGACCTAACAGACATATACAGAACATTCCATCCAGCAACAACAGAATACAAATGTACATGAAACATTTTCCAGGACAGACCATATGTTAGGACAAAAACACGTCTCAGCAAATGAGAGAAGATTGAAATTGTACCAAGTATTTTCTCTGACCACGGTGGCATGAAACTAGAAATCAGCAATGAGAAGAAAACTGCAAAATTCACAAACATATGGAAATTAAACAGCACTGTCCTGAACATCCAATGGATCAAGGAAGAAATTAAAGAGGGAGATTCAAAAGTTCCCTGAGACGAAAATGAAAACAACATACCAGAACTTACTGGATCTTACACATAAAAGGATGAAACTGAATCTCTATCTTACACCACTTAAAAAATTAACATAGAATAGGTTAAAGACTTAAATATAAGACCTGAACCATGGAACTTCTACAAAAAAACACTGGAATAAAGATTCTTAACATGGGTCTTGGTGATGATTTTTTTTGAATCTGATACCTAAGCATAAGCAAAAAAAAAAAATGTATGTCTGCATCAAACTAAAAAGATTCTGCCCAGCAAAAGAAACCCTCAACAAAGTGAAAAGACAAGTTACAGAATGGAAAAAAAACATTTGTTAACCATATGTCTGATAAGGGGTTAATATCTAAAATCTGTAAAGAACTCGTGGAACTCAATCACAAACAAAACAAAACAAAAACAAAAACAAATAACCCAATTAAAAAATGGGCAAAGTACTTGAATAGATATTTCTCCAAAAAAGACTATGCAAGGCTGACAGGTGTATGAAAACATCAACATCGCTAGTCATTAGGGAGACACAAATTAAAATAACAGTGAGATATCACTCACACCTGTTTTAAAGACCATCATCAAAAAGACAAGAGATAACAAATGCTGGTGTGGATGTGGAGAAAAGAGAACACTTGTGCAGTGTTGGGATTGTAAATGGGAACAGCCACTATGGAAAACAGTATGGAGTTTCCTCAAAAAATTAAAATAGAACTATCATATGATCCACCAATTCCACTTCTTGGAATATATCCCAAGTAAATGAAAACACTAGCTCAAAAAGATATCTGCACCCCCATGTTCATAGCAGCATTGTTTATAATGGCCAAGCATGGAAGCAACCTAAGTGTCCATAGGTGGATGAATGGATCAAGAATTGTGATATATATATTTCAGCCATTAAAAACAAGGAAATCCTACCATGTGTGACAACATGGATAGACCTTGAAGGTATTACACTAAGTGAAATAAGTCGGACAGAGAAAGACAAATACCGTATGATCTCACCTATATGTGGAATCAAAAAACAACAGCAACAACAAATTCATGGAAAAAGAGATGACCTCTGTGTTTACCAGAGGCAGAGGGTGGAGGAGAGGGAATTGGAGGAAGGGGGTCAAAAGGTCCAAACTTGCAGTTAAAGGGCTAATGAGTCCTAGGGATGTGATATATGACATAATGACCACAGATAACACTACTGTAGGATATATAGGAAAGGTGTTAAGAGAGTAGAGCCTAAGAGTTCTCTTCACAAGGAGAAAATTTTTTCCTCTTTTCTTCTCCTTCTTTTTTAAAATTGTATCTGTATGAGAAAGTAGATGTTGGCCGAACCTATCGTGGTCATCATCTCACAATATATGTAAATCAAACCATCATGCTGTGTGCCTTAAGCATATACAGTGATTATATATTAATTATTTCTCAGTAAAACTGGGGGGAAAATCCCTTAGAACGGGACTTCTGCTTTGGGTCATTCCATTTTCTTCACTCATCTGTTGATGGAGACTTCCGTTGTTTCCACATCTTGGCTATTGTGAATAATAATGCTACAGGGAACAGAGGAGTACAGACATCTCTTTGAGATAAAGATTTTGTTTCCTTTGAATATATATGCAGAAGTGGAATTCCTGGATCATATATGGTAGTTCTATTTTTAATTTCTTGAGGAACCTTCATTCTGCTTTTTATAGTGGCTGTACCAACTGCCATTCCCACCAAAGTATATAGGGTTCCCTTTTTCCCACAAACTCACCAACACTTGCTATCTCTTGTCTTTTTGATAATAGACATTCTAATGGGTGTGAGGTGATATTTAACTAAGGTTTTGACTTGCATTTTCCTGTGATGATGTTCCCTTAGTGATGTTGAGCACCTTTTCATGTTATCTGTTGGCTACTTTTATGTCTTCTTTGGAAAAATGTCTATTCAGATTCTTCGTTTATTTTTAAATTGGGTAATTTGGTTTTTTACTTTTGAGTTGTATGAGTTCCTTCTATATGTTGGATTTTAACCCCTTACGGATATGTGGTTTACAAATATTCTCTCCCACTCCATAGGTGGCCTTTTCATTTTGTTGATGTTTCCTTGTGCTGTGCAGAACCTAGTACCTTATGTGCCAAAAAGTAAGAAAGGGCTCAAACACTGGTAGAAAGAATAGCAAAAGGATGTAGGATCCAGCTTAAAGGGCTCCCACTTAATAAATCTGGGACAATTTGTGTATCAAAACAATAAGGATAATGTCCGATTCTATCCCATTAAATAAAAAGGGAATCTATGAGGTCCTGATGATACAAATAAATGAATGAATGATACATTCATAAATAAATGAATATAAATGAATGATACAAATAAATGAATACATACGTAAGTGGAAGAGAAAAGATGTTTTTACTATACAGTGACATGCCCATTAGTAATGGGCACTTATTAACTACTAAGTACTTTACAGTGGAGAAACATGGTGGAGATTTTCTAAAGCAAGTGATAAAGTTTAACATCCTTTGTGATGGGACAGGTTGGCACCAAACGCCTCCCAATATGAGGCACTGAGAACAACACAGCATCACTTCTGTGAGATTCCTGCTCTAGTTGCATGACCCAACCCTCATCATCAGGAAACATCTGGAAACTCACAACAAGGAACCACCTGCCAGGTAACTGTGGCATTAAAGATGCTGAGGTCAGGAAGGACAAGAAAAGTCTGAAGAAGTGTTCCTGATAGAAGGAAACTAGGAAGGCATCCCAACTAAGTAAATGATTCTAGGTCTTGGGACTATGAAGGACGTTATTTGCAAAGTGGGCAAAATTGGAAAGAAGGTTACAGATTACCTGGTGATATTGTGTCAGTTAATTTCTGCTTTGATTGTGTGGGAGAGCATCCTGGTTGTTAGTAAAATCATTCTGAAGTACCAAAGGCTGATGAGACATCATATTTGCACCCTGCTCTCAAATGGTCCTGGAGAAAAATAGTACATCTCTATCTATCTATCTGCCTGTCTATCTTTGGAGACAGAGAGGGAGGGAGAGAAAGAATGATGAATTAGAGCAAATGTGGAAAATGCTGACAGCTGGGGAATCTGGATGAGAGGTATGGAAGTTCTTTGGGCTCTCCTGGCAACCTTTCTGAAGGATGAAATGCTAGAAACAGCAATAACAAGGAGGCGGGGCATGACCCACACACATGAGCCAGGAGTGGAGCTGGAGACAGGAAGCCAGCTCCGGAAGGGCTGGAGGTGTAACCGAGGAAGGGCTGGAGTAACTGAGGAGAGGCACTGCCAGGGGGCATCAGATCTCTTATCTGATAGACTTGGAGAAAGAGCACCCAAGAAACAGACTTAACTTGTTAAGTGTGATTGCAGATGTGTGTGCAAAGCAACACAGGAAGGACGTGCACTGCAACACTGATATGCTAAGAGAGGCTGCATGTGGGTAGTGGCTAGTGACTACAAACGCTTCTGGTTTCTTTTTTGGCCTTTTTATCTGTTTCCATTTTTTTACCATGAATATTATTGCCTTTGTGACAAGTTAAAACGTAAGCATTATTTCAAAAATGGACCCAGAGGATGTTATAATGACAACCTTTCTCATTAGGATATTTTTGTGGATCAAACATTGTTTCTTGATGCAGCCTGACTTGACCAAAGTGGTAGACAAATGTTTCTTTCTTTTTTTTTTTAAGATTTTATTTCTTTTTTTTTTTAAATATTTTATTTATTTATTCAACAGAGAGAGAGAGACAGCCAGCGAGAGAGGGAACACAAGCAGGGGGAGTGGGAGAGGAAGAAGCAGGCTCCTAGCGGAGGAGCCTGACGTGGGGCTCGATCCCAGAATGCTGGGATCACGCCGTGAGCCGAAGGCAGACGCTCAACCGCTGTGCCACCCAGGCGCCCCTAAGATTTTATTTCTTTATTTGACAGAGAGAGACAACCAGCGAGAGAGGGAACACAAGCAGGGGGAGTGGGAGAGGAAGAAGCAGGCTCCCAGTGGAGCAGGGAGCCCGATGTGGGGCTCGATCCCAGGACTCTGAGATCATGCCCTGAGCTGAAGGCAGACGCTTAACGACTGAGCCACCCAGGTGCCCCTAGACAAATGTTTCTTAATTCCGTTATGCCTTCTTCTCGCCACACTGTAGAGATGAACTGGGAGGTTTACAAGTGGAAAGCTGACTCCCCTTGACAACCCAAAGGCTGGATTTGTCTCTGTTTTCTGTGTGGAAACATAAGGCCAGGGCAGTGTGACTGCCTCCTTCCCAGACAAAAACGGTCCAAACCTTCATGGTACCAGCGTCTTTACACAAAGAAAGCACGCACACATAGTAGGTCCCTGACTGAAGGGGAGGGTGGCTGGATAAAAGCGCAATTCTAGGGTCCAAAAAGCCAGCCCAATGTTGTCGCTGTGTTGTAAGATGGGATACCCACCCTCCAAGGGTACTTCTGACTGATGGATTCCTTCCTCCCCTTTGCTGCCCAGCGCCATGGGCTCCCGCACAGCCCCATCCGTTCCGCCTGGGGTCTTCCGGTGTCCCTATGACTGTGTGCCTCCCACGGCTCAGGGAACTCCGAGAAGTCGACACTGGTCCCTGCTGGATTGAATTGCTTTGTGCAAGCAATAATGGGGAAATGGGTGGAATAAGTTAAGGTGTAGCCCTGTTGTGGAATCCAGTGCAGCCTTCGGAAACAGCGCTTTAATATTATGTTTATTCACCTGGGAAAGTGGCCGCAACACATCGCTACTTAAAAACAAAAACAAGAGTACAGTTGAAGTCTGTCTTTGTCATCATTGTAAATACACACAGGGGAAAACAAACCCCAAACTAACAGAGAATACGTGGAAGAGTGCACACTCGCTGTCTTTGGCTAGTGAGAATTGGGTGCTGTGGGTGTTTTCGTTTTCCTTTTGAGTTTTTAAGCTGTTTTGTTGTTGTTGTTGTTATTGGGAAAATTATTTGTAAAGAAGTACATATCCTAGGGAAAAGGGAAGAAAGACGTGATGACCAGGAAGTCCCTGGTGAGAGATCAAGTGTTAAGGACAATTAGGGGAAATATGGTTCTTTGAGTTAAGGGTCCTTTCAACCTCCTACATGAAGGTAGGTGAGTCTCCACCTTACCCCCCTCCCTCTCGGCTTCAGACACACAAGGTCATTTTTTTCTGCAGATGGGTCCAAGGCAACAGTCAGAACTCTGATCGGTAAAACCAGAAGGCTTGGGTGGGGAAGCAGAGCAGGGAAATCGACACTGTCTCCTTTTGCCTGATATTAATTTCTGCAATAAAGCCATCAGAATGTACTCCCACCTCATCCAACTTACAAGGAAGGGAGATTCCAGAAAATATTCATTCAGAAAGAAGAAACTGATAAATGGGAATAATGACTCCCTCCCCTCCGCGGCTATTTCAAGAATCAAACGTGTTATGCCTGCCATCCGTGTCTAGTCCACCGCCTGAGTTGTTTGATTTTTGCAAATATAAACATTCTCGCCAGGGGCTTTCTCCTTTCCACTGCCAAAGGCAGTTCCCCAATCCTATTTCCCACTAAGTCTCCAGTTGTTCCATCACAGAGTTCTCCATTCCTCAGGGTTTCCAAGAGCCTAAACCCTGCAGTGGGGGGCCGGGGTGGGAGGTGGGGGGGCTCTGTGGCTCTGTTTACAAATGTTAATGCTCACGAATCTGAAATCCTGTTTGGGCCCCAGCTCGTCCCTGGCACCCTCCGTCCTAGTCTTCTGGAATGTCCTATTCCGCTCATTCACCTCCTTTCTACCAGGGAGGCAGAAAGCCCTCTTGGAGAGGACTCAGTGGCCCCAGAGTTGATTTAGTCTAGATCACCTTTAAACTTCCTGACCCCCACACGGCTGCAATTCCATACTGTGCCAGGTGTCCGAACCTGGTGGGGAGACCCAACCTGCCTGGGCTTGGGTCAGCGTGCCCGGTGGGTCACCCTTCCTGGGTCCTGGATCGGCCTCCAGCGGCCCGAGTCAGAACCCAGCGGAGAGTTCGTGCTCCGCCGTGGAGGGGGACATGGAGCTGGTCCTCTCGAGCCTGTCGGTGGAGAGGAAGGGGAGCCCTTTCACCAGGCCCACAGACAGCAGCTGGTGGAACAGCTGGCTCAGGTACCTGCGGAACCGCTCCCCGACGAAGGCGTAGATGACAGGGTTGACGCAGCAGTGCGTGTAGGCGATCACCTCCGTCACCTGCATGGCCAGGTCCAGCTGCTTGCTCTGCCTGCACTCATCGGTGAAAAGGCTGTCTTGGAAAGCAGAGACCAACACGGCCAGGTTGTAGGGGGTCCAGAAGAGAAAGAAGACGATCATGATGACAAAGATCAGACGGACGGCTTTGGCCTTCTTCTCGTTGGGTCGTTTGAGCAGGATCCGTATAATCTCTGTGTAGGAGATGATCATGACCAACAGAGGCAAAACCAGCCCCAACATGTTCAGTTTCAGAGCCTGGAACTGTTTCCAGCCTTTGAGGTTTCCACGAGGGAAGTGGAGGCTGCAGGTGGTATGGGACAACTCCCGCTGGGTCTTGGAAAAGTAGAAGCCTGGGATGGAGGCCAAGATGGCCAGGCCCCAGGCGCCAACGCTGGAGATGACCCCAAAGATGACAGTCCGGACCCGCAGGGCGAACACGGCGTGGACGATGGCCAGGTACCTGTCGACGGTCAGCAGGACAATGAAGAAGATCTCACTGTACAAGCCCGTGTAGTAAAGCCCCGAGAGCAACTTACAGGTGCCGTCACGGAAAACCCAGTCATCCTTGAGCTTGTAGTCAATCCAGAAGGGCAGCGTGAAGAGGAAGAGCAGGTCCGAGATGGCCAGGTTCAGGAGGTAAATGCTGGTCACGCTCCGGAGCCTCTTGTGCTGCATGAGGACCAGGAGAACCAGGATGTTGCCGACCACGCCGATGATGAACACCAGGGAGTACAAGGGGGGCAGCAGCTGGGCTCCAAAGGCCCTCACCTCTCCCTTCTGGCACGGGGTTATGCCCTCATAGTCATATTCTGTCGTCACGTCATAGTCATTTGTGGGGGCTGAGGTTTGCATGCTGGCTTCTTGCACGAGTCGAGGAAAACGGGTTCTGCGTTTACTTTGCCGGGGGAGGCAGTGGGCTGTGGACGACAGAGAAGGACCGGTGATTATAGGTCTTCAACCACCTGACAACTGTTTACCGAGTACTGACTGTGTACCAAGCCCTGGGATGCAACCTTGAGCAAGGGGGATCCAGGTCCTCTGTGCCCTCGTGGAGCCCGGAGTCTAACAGAGGGCGTAGGCAGTAAACAAATGAGCCCGCTGATTGTTAAGTCAATTACGTTGGCACGAAGTGTCGTGAAGGAGAATTCCGCCGGCTGCACGGCACAGTGCTCCGAACCAGTGCTGCCCACGGTCTTGGCACTGGACTTGGTGCTAGACAGCTCCCCCCGCCCCCAAAGGGGGTGCCACTATTGTTCCCCAGTTTAGGGGTGATGATGCGGGAGTTCGAAGTGGGAAGGACACAAATCTATGTGAATGAGAGCTGGACTTACTTTTCACGTACGTCCCTGCCTCCAATCACAGAGCAATGAGTTTGCACTGTGGGGTCCGCAGAAGGAAGCTGAGAGTCTAAAACTTACACGTGGATCTTCATGGCCATAGGAGCCAAAAGGATTCTTGGCCAGGGATGACGTAGCAGGGTGGGGGCACATGAAATTGTGTGAATTTTTTTTCATTATTTTTTTGGGGGGATGCTACTGTCTGGTCATTCAGTAGGCAGGACCAAGGATGTCCTGTAATGCAAAAATTATCCTACCCCAAAGGCACATAGTGCTGTCACAGGGAAATCCTAGAAGGTCAGCCCCACCCCTTCGGAGATGAGGACCCTGAGGGCACCGGCGTGGGTCAGCTTGGCTCACGCCATACAGCCCTGATGCGGCACAAGTGGGTCCACAGCTCACTCGGTAGGCCTCCCGTGAGGGCCGTGAGGAGGATTCAGAGGACAGTACAGTCTGGGAGGAGTGGGGTGACCTGATGGGAAGATGAGGGGATCAGGGGGCTGGGGAAGAGCTCAGAACAGCCTCAAGCCATGAGGTGTCATGCAGCAACCGGGCGGTAGCTGGAGTTCTGCTGAGATATGCTCTGAGATATTTTTACCCAGGGTTGCCTTGAAACAAAGAAAAACAAAAAACAACCACTAGATAGCTTGCCTTTGCAGGACTTCCCCAGCCCCCAATTTTCAGCACTCCTTTTCAATTCTTTCCACTTACTACAGACACCTCCCCAAAGGGAGCATGGGCTTTCGGGTAACCTACCAGCTGTGTGACTTTGGATGAGTTAACCTACCTTTCTGAGCCTCAGTTCCTCATCTGTAATGTGAGAAAGTAACACCTTGCAGGACTACTGCAATGTATGAGAAAAGCCACGCCCTAGTACCCACTGGGCCCTCAGTAAATATTGGGGTTCCTCCTTCCCTGCACTGACCCTTCTCTGAGGCCCTCCCCCGACTCCTATCCTAATCTGGCTGATGTACCCTGCTCCCCCAAGTCCCCCCATCAGTTCTCTATGGTTAATCTGGAAAATGAATTCTGCTTGATAGTGGTGGACCGGGACAGTCCCATCCATGTGAACTGCACTTTGAAATTTTTAGTAGGATGCCACCAGCCTGAAAAGTAGCTGGTACCTACATCATAATTCCCACCCTGAATCTTGAGTCTCTAGCACGCTTCCTTCTAAATTTCTTTTTTTTTAAAGATTTTATTTATTTATTTGATAGAAATAGAGACAGCCAGCGAGAGAGGGAACACAAGCAGGGGGAGTGGGAGAGGAAGAAGCAGGCTCCCAGCGGAGGAGCCTGATGCGGGGCTCGATTCCACAACACCGGGATCACGCCCTGAGCCGAAGGCAGACGATTAACGACTGAGCCACCCAGGAGCCCCTCTTCCTTCTAAATTTCTTAATGAATATTTCCTTCCTACAAAATTCACATTTCTGCAGTGGCCATTGGAAAATAAGGCACATGGGGTGGGGGGGGGACAGTGTCGCACACACTGGCTGGGGGACTGTCGTTTCCAGTCAAATCCATCCCTATGGCTGACTCCTCCAGCTCTGGACTTGCCTCTACCAGACCAGCCCTCCTTCTGGAGAAACCCAGGCTGGCAGTCACTTAAACAAGCTGTGTGGACAATTTCTGATTTCCGTTGCTGTTGCCGGATTCGGACAGGTCGGCTGGGCAGACAGCACTTTTGGGCGGGCTGGCAGGTGTATAGAAGAAGCTCCAAGCAGCTTGGAAGCACAAAGAGCACCTGATGCAAGACTGAGCCCAGGAGCCCAGTTTCTGGGGAATTTTGGCAAAGGTGAAGGCAAAATGAGTCAGCGTTGCTCATGCCATTTGAACAGAGAATCACCTTTAGCAGCCCCCTCTCCCCACCCACCTCCAACTGCATTTGCTGTTTTCCCAACTTGCCAGGCACTGTGCAACAACGCTGGGAGAGAGATGGCCTGGCATGGAGCCGTGGAGGGAGACAGAAATACCCTGTGGCCACCTAGCCCGCTGGAGTCTGCGGCAAAGTCTGCCCCGAGGCCATTGTGCAGCAGTCAGCTGGAACCTCTAGCCTGGGAGTTGGTGAAGTTTTTGAGCAGAGAAAGGGCAGCCTGCAGTGGTAACACACCCGAGCCTGGTGGTGTTCAGGGGCTGGCTTATCCTGGTTCATAAGAACAAATTGTGTGCATCTCTCCCCAATTCTGCATCGGGGGCTCGGTAGCTTGAAATCAACCAGGGTGAGGATATGCACACCATAGAAATCCACAAACACTAGAAATCAGGGCTCTTCCCCCACCCCTCCAGGAGAGCCAGTTGTTAAACATTTAGGGGCCCTTCACTCCCCACAGTCTGCGTAGCCTAGAGCTGTCCTGCTAGTCAGAGTGGGGACTCAAGGGTCAGGGAGTGGTACACAGCCTGGTGAAAACCTGTGCAAACTTTGGAGAGTTTCTAACTCTGAAACTCTGGGCAACTCCAGAGTTTATGGAGGAACAGTTGAAATAGTTACCTCCAAGTAGCCCCCAGGCCCCTCTCTCTTCAGAACAAATTCTGACCTGCCTCTTTGTTAGTAGAATAGAATGGATGAATCTTAAGAGGACATCTCCCTGCCTCTGGAGGGTAAAATCCTACCTCCTCCAAAGACAAATCAGCAGTCCCGATTGTGAGGCTCCTTGGTCCTAGTCTTCTCAAGAAACTGGTCCAGTATCAAATCATCCTGGCATCTGCAATGTGTTTTCTAATTAATATTTCCCTTTTGCTACAATTTCGTCATACACCGTGTTTGGTTTTTGTTTACACAGGGCAGTTTGGCAAGTGATTTCCTCTCCAATGGTTTTTCACAGAGATCCTCTTGTTTCTTCCCTGACTTTAGAAAGGCTGATTTTCTCAATCAGTCATCAACAACCAATCATTCAGGAAAGCTTTCCTTTTTTGGCAAAAAACCCCATTTTACATCTGAGCACCCAGCCTTAGAAATTCACCCCTTGTCGGTATTGCTGTATAATTAATTGCCTTATAGATGTATCAATGGGTTACTTAAGCATTTGCTTGGCCCTCGAAGAACTCCTCACCTTTGAGGAGACAGGACAGGTAAAGAATGTCCCGCAACACGAGGACCACGGTCCCACCTGGCTGCGTGCATGTCTGTAAACCACATTGCCCTCACCGTAACTGACAAGACAGAAAAGACAAGTGCCACTTACACTGGTCCCTAGGGATTTGGTCCACGAAGTCTTTGTTTCTGGAGCTTTCAGAGTCTTTATGAATTCAAGGTTCAATGTCCTGATTGAGCAGGAAGTCCTCAGCTTCCTGTGTGATGATTGAGGACTCCAGGGTTCACAGTCTTTCAGAATGACAAGAAAAGGACAAAGTTCTTCTTTTTGTATCTGGTTGGGTGTCTGCGAGTGGCCACGACACCCACCAGCGGCTGTTCCTTGAGGCTGGGTTTGCTCGAAGGATTTTCTCCGTTCACTCAGCTGTGCTTCTCCCTGGGGAGCTCTGCCTTAAAGGGACTGGGTTGGGTGGGGTTGGGTGGAGTTGAGTGTGGGAGAGGTGGTATGAGGTGTTCCCAGAATTCGTGAAGCAATCGAAGGCTGAGATTCTGCGTGTGTGTTGAGGGTTGAGGGAGGGCGGGCCATGGAGGTCTCGTGGTCAGTGAGTAGCCTTTTTTTCTTAAAGCTTGCAAATGGTAGGGTTTAAACCAGAACCCAGGATCCTGTTCCTTAAAATGAGCTGGCTGATAGCCCAAGAGAGGTGGCCGTTTCTCTTTGGCGCCCCCTAGGTCCTTCACCTCTGACTGTTTGCTGTCCCTCTCTGCACCCTGTTCTCTGCCGCACCAAACCCCACTAACCAGTTTCACCTCAAGGACCCTCCAGCCTGGAGGGAGCCCAGTTGTCTAAGTTGGGTTTCGGCCATTCCTTTCTGATCCCAGCTTCCTGTTTCATAAGATGGTCCAACCAGGGGCCATGGCCAAATCCCAGCTCTGTCCTGGAGTCAAGGGCAGGTAACTATGCCTCGATAAATCTTGGCTCCCCCTGCATCAAATGAGAATGCAGGATCATAGCAGGACGCCCAAGGTCAGTTTGTAGGTGAAGAGTGTCACAGAGCGCCTGACCCCAGGGACGGTGTCTGATGAAGGATGCTTCCTGCGATTCTCCCCACAGCGGCCAGCACCTACTCTATGGCTGTGCTTGCGTCCCCCTCGGGTTCCACTCCTTTCCCTAACATGGGACCCTGCTAGCCCTCTTCACAGATAGTGCAAAGCCCCGTTTCAGAAAGGAATGTCCATGTGCTTTGAAAATGTCACTTGTCTTCAAGGCTGTTTCCTCATCCATAAAATGAAAACTTTAGACAAGGTCTTCAAAGGCACATTCCATGAGTCTTCTGGGGTCGGGTCTCCCCTCTTTGGCTGCCTGTCCACAGAGAGATGGGGGAAGAGGGAGGCCAAAGGCCACCAGACTGACAGAGAGAGATACAGGCCTAAGAATCTGCTCCCTTTGCGCGGAGAGCAGGGCTCGCGGGGAGCGCTGTGATGAGCCTGGCAGATCCGACAGTCCTGCGTCACAATCTGGGTCCACCTCTCGGTAACTTTGGGCGGATTATTTACGCTTTTGATGGTCTCTTTCCTCTTCGGTAAAACCAGGCTAATACGGCTAACTTTATAGAGGGTTAAATGAAGATACAGACATGCCTATGAATGAACGATTGGTGGAGGGCTTGAGATGTTATCGTTGCCTGTCTTAATTTGGGTTCCCTGTTAGGTGCAAACCCTGGGCAGAATGCAGATGCAGGGGATTCCAGGAAGTACTGTGGGGGAGGGGGAAGCGGGCCAGGGAAGGGAATGTGACGACAAGGGGACCATTGTAAAAGCCAAGTGACACCCAGGACTACTGGGGAGCTCAGGGAGCCTCCCAGACTCACCCCCACTGTGGGGCTGGAGGTGAGGAGACCGGGCATGTATCTATCAAATCTCTACCTGCACCATGGGTTGCTTCTGGCTGGCTTGTGTTACTGAATATCGTCCCCGGGAGATCCCCTCCTCCAGCACACAGGGCTGGCCATCCAGGCAGTGGCCGTAGCCCTAGACGTAGGGGGGACGGGTGGAAGTATCAGTAAGGTGCACGCCCCAAGATTCTAACCTTGACCTCGCCTAGGTCTCTGATGCCTTCATTGGGCACCCCCTTAATTTGTGTCAACCCCTGACCTAGCCTGCTGATCTTCTTCCTTCCTCTCGCACACTTCCATTGTGTGGAATTTTGACTTCTGATGCTGGCCGCTTTTTTCCCATCTCAACCTCAACATCCCAGAAGTCTCATGCTCTGTTTAGCCAAGACAGGGCAAGGCCAGGCTCCTGGACTGCGTGAGACTGGTTCTCATGGCTCACCTTTCAGGTTCAAATGCTATGCCCGTAGGTGAATTTCCAAGAGGGAATGGCAGTGCCAGGACCAGGGAGCTCTCTCTGCTGCCCAATGTGTCATCTTCTCTCCCCTCTGTTCTGCTTGGCTGCCCTGTTGTCCTGGGTCATGTTCCAACGTCAGTGAGGGTGTTGGGCACACCCATGACCCTTCTCGTCCTGCCTGGGTCATCTAAGACGCCACCTCCTCCCTGAAGCCTTCCCACTCTGCAGCAAGAAGTCATCCAGGAGGGGCAGATGGTGGAGCTCTGAGAGTTTTAAGTATTTGGGGGGCTGGTGGAGGTCCCTTTATTTACACCAAATGGTGTATGTTGGATACTTCTGACAATAAGAAGCAAGGCAGTCCACACAAAACAGCTCAAAAAAATTTAAAAAAGAATAGAAACTGTTCTCTTCTAACAAACCTAGATCTTCGCTCTGATTTGTTATTAGTCTCTAACAGTCTCGTAATAATTGTCGATGATTTCGCAATCCACACGGGTCTCCGTCTGCAGCCCGACACCCTCACACTTAGGGGCTAAACATCACAATGACATTGTGGTGTGAATCTGTGGGTCGCACGGGTGTCCCTGTGTGGCAGTGGGAGCTGGTGCTTGACGGGGGTGCCCCAGTTTTTCACGCGTCCTCCCGTCCTCCCCTGGCCACATCAGCTTCCTTGCGGGGGTGGGGGAGGGGGTCTCAGGCATAAGCAGAGACTGAGGACGGTCTTCAGGCATAGCGTCAGAAGTCACCTGACGTCCCCTCGGCTGCATCCCGTCAGTCACAGCAAGTCACAGAGCCCTGCTGCAACCAAGGACTGTTTTAGCTGGCACCGTCGAGTCACGCTGTAGAAGGCCCTGTGCCCCAGGACAGAAGGGTCTGGAAGCCCTATTTTACCCTCCACCGAAGTGCAGGTTTCCCTTGAACTCCTCCCCCCAAGGCCATGTCTTCCATGTTCCCCAGCCACTCAGCCCCGAGATCCTAACTCCTGGCTCTCACCATCACCCCATCCGCGGCCCTTCATACCTCAGTTCCCTGCACGCCAGCCTCTGACCCCGCTCCCATCTTTCCTCCCTCCTGCCACTCGGCACCGGTGGTTCCTGGACCCGTGGGTTGTCAGCTTTCCACAGACCGTCCTCCCTCTCCTGCCTTTGCTGTCCCTCATTATAATCCCTCCCTGACCTACGCCCTCCCTCCCTTCCTGCGCTCCTTTCTGACCTTGTGGTGTCCGCCCAACAAAATCTAGCCCCCAGGGCAGAGCCAGCTCCGCACCCACACCCACAAAGTTGATGGTGGCCGGAGGGAACTCCGCAGGCATCTTGCCCAGAACCATTAAAGGAATGAGGGCCCCACAGGAGGTCCACGGTAACCCGTGGGCAGCGTGGGGGCGCTAGAGTGCCGCTCCACGCGTCTTTCCGACGTGCTCAGACCAGGACGGGGCTGCTGGCGTCACCTCCAGGCATCGTGACCTCTACCAGAAAACAGGGCTGCCTCTTCCTTTTGTTGATTTGTAAGAAAAAGGAAGCTCCGAAGAGCTCTGTGAGAAAACAGCCGCTGGAGAGCCTCTCCAGAGCCACCAGGGGCAGCCCCCCACCCCGCCCCTCGGCCTGTCCCGGGCAGGGCCTGGGTGAAGGCCACAGGAGGGAGAGCAGCTCCTCGCTGTTCTGCCACAGGGCGATGCTTAGCAGGAAGCAGACAGTGGAGGGCAGGGTTTGCGAGCTTAGAGCCAACCAACAATGAGGAAGGAAGAGCCAGAGATCCCCACCCAGCCTCCTTCCTCTCCCCCTCCCGCTCACCGACAGCCAGGTCTGGGGGGGGGGTGGTCAAGAGCCCCCCGAGCCTGGCCACTGGGCCTGCAGAAGCTGCTGACCAGACCACAGCAGGCCGCCCCCGAGAACTGAGTAGTAACTCACTGTCGGGATGCAGGGGGGCGTGAAGAGGGCGGTCATAACCCTCCCTACCTCTGATCGAGGTGTGTGTACCTGTTGCCTCTTCCATCTCGTCTGAATGCTGAACCCTGTGGTGGGCTCCTGAGGGCACTGGTCCCCTCCCCCTTCATCCGTCCCACACCCATGACGTGCCCTCTGTCTCTGTCTCGCCCGGGGCAGTCACGGGCCCCAGGTGAGTGAGGCAGGGCCTGGAACTCGTGTTCACTCCAGGGGAGGTCTGTGGGCCTGGCAGCATCAGCATCACGTGACAGCTGGTTGAGAACAAGGATTCTCAGACCCCACCCCGGAAGCTGCCAAATCAGAATCCCCAAGAGCAGGGGTTGGACCCAGGAAGCTGGAAGCCCTCCGGGGCATCTTATGTATGCTGGAGTTCGAGACTCGTTGCTAGACGCTTGCTAATTAATGTGTGATGGCAGGACCTGAACGCTCATCTGAAAATGCAGACCACAGGCCCACTGAGGGAGAAACTGTGTTTTTACCAGATCCCCCGGGGATTCTTTTGCACCTTACGGTGTGAGACACCCTGGTTCTACAACGTCACGGTCCAGTGGGATATGTGTGTCGGGTTGAACAGATGTCCAGAGGAAGATGGGTGGCATCAAAAGCATCCCACAGAGACGTTTCCCCCTAGTCCAGGCTAGAGAGATGAGTCTGTCGGAGAACCAGGGACAGGAGATGGGTGAAGGATGGCCCTTAAGGTGTAGACGCTCGGTAAACATTGGGTGACTGCTCGTTGCACAGAAGGAGCCCACTAGCCGGCTGCCCAGATAGACACGACTTCCGAGCACCACCCTGAGGCTTCATGGGGACGCCCTGGGTCCTGACCTCACATCTGGTCCCTACGCCGTGTTGGTGAGCTTGAGGAACGATGTCATGCCTACCCATTGCTGGCAGGAGTAGAAATCGAGTCCCCGTCCAGGGAGGGCTGTTGGGCCATGTCTATCAGAAATCAAATGTGTGCATCTTTCGTTCTAATTCCACTTGTAGGAATTTATCTTACAAATATTTACACCGATGGCAGAAGACACAGGTGACAAGGATGTTCCCTGGGTTGTGGGGTTGGTGAAGGAATATTGTGCAAACTTCTGTGTTGGTACAAAATGCCCCCAGGTCGGAGGGACCAGCCGTGTGCAGGACTCTGCCTGCAGGGGAGACACTGGTGGTGCAGGCTCCCCGTGTCTGGAAGGAAGCACAACGAACCCCTGGCTCGTATTCCTGGTCTCTGGCAAGGGAAACGGGATGGGGGAGAAAAGCAGCTTAGTTTTCACTGTGTGTTCTTTTCTTTTTTTTAAGATTTTATTTATTTGACAGAGAGAGAGAGACAGCCAGTGAGAGCGGGAACACAAGCAGGGGGAGTGGGAGAGGAAGAAGCAGGCTCCCAGCGGAGGAGCCTGATGTGGGGCTCGATCCCAGAACGCAGGGATCACGCCCTGAGTCGAAGGCAGCCGCTTAACGACTGAGCCACCCAAGTGTCCCCACTGTGTGTTATTTTCTACCTCTTGGCTTGCATCTGCCTGGCAGTTCTCCAAAGGCGCTCCAAAGACCCCTAGGGGCCTCCCAAACCCATCCAAGGGGCCTCTAACTCCTTTCCTCTTCCAACTATGCAGCTGTGTGTGGAAGGTTTTCCTTCACAGGCTTCGGCCAAAGCAATCCCAACAGACGGGGGCGGGAGGGAGTAGCTTCGGGGATCCAGCCCATCTTCCCACTGACATCTTTTTCGTCTGGGAAAATATAATTATTTTCATGAAAGCATTATTTATGTTATTATGTAACAGTTTCCTTACTGTTATTTTAAGGGAATTACTGACTTTTTTTAAGATCTCAGTTTTTTAAGATCGGGGCGCCTGGGTGGCGCAACGGTTGGCCGTCTGCCTTCGGCTCGGGGCGTGATCCCGGCGTTGTGGGATCAAGCCCCGCGTCGGGCTCCTCCTCTGTGAGCCTGCTTCTCCCTCTCCCACTCCCCCTGCTTGTGTTCCCTCTCTCGCTGGCTGTCTCTCTCTCTGTCAAATAAATAAGTAAAAAATATTAAAAAAAAAAAAAGATCTCAGTTTTGATTTCCGGGACAGTAAATATTAATAATCCGTGCAAAAAGAAGGTCTGTGGTATCTGCAGTCACTGGAGAGCATACAGGTCCTGAGACCGAAACCACGGGTGCGGGGCACATCCATACCCTTACGTTCTTCTCAACTCCCAGTTCCACCCATGAGTAGTGAGGGACCCAGGGCAAGTTAACTATTTTTCCGAGCCCTGCTCTGTGTGCATGGAGAAGATGATTCACGTAAAGTACTTAGCACGTGGCGTGCACTCAATAAGGGTTATGGTGGTCCCTAAACCCTACAGGCGACTCGGGCTACCCAAATGAACCCTCAGTGACATTAAGTTGGCAGCTTGAACTTGGCCCCGGGAATTGGCCAACACTACATGTCAATGCCTTTTTCATACTTCCCTGCTGCCGAGCTGATAGGGAACCAGCTCACCACTGCAGGGCAAGGACAGGCCATGCACATATGGTTGGCGGGGGTGGGGGGGTGGAGGCGTACATCTGTGACCGCAGAGGGACGTAATAAGAAATTCTGCATCTGAGTGCATACAGACCTTTGGTCTGGGCAGAAACTAGCTTTTATTTGAATGTCTGCCCCTTGCACAACTAGCTGGGGCCCAGTTCCTTCATCACAGGGGGATTCCTTCCCATTCGAGGTGAACCTGCCCGCACCACAAGACCACCACTCATCAGCAGAGTGCCCTTCGGGGAGGGGAGTGAGGCCAGGGCCTTGCCCACTGCCTTGTGTGGGGGCAGAAGGGAGGGGGCTGGGGGACGGGCTCTGGTTCAGGTCACTGTGTGTGACCTGAAGTTCTAGCCCCAGGTTTGTGCCTCTGGGCAAGGCATCTTGTACTCACTTTATACTTCCCTTTTCTGGACTTTCTAGTCTCCCTCCTGTCTTCCTTTCCCTTCCGTGGGTTTTTGCAGGGGAGTGAGGAGGGGATGGTGCTAGTTTGTTCTGTTTTCTGGCCTTCATTTTTGCTGTTTACTCTCCCCACCAGCACCAGCTGGCAGCTTCCCTGTCATTGAAGACCATGTTTAAATTTTTCGTCTGAGAATCTTGTGTTCTTTTACTCCTTGCAGACGGGGACTCCCCAAGGTCCCTGAGGGCGGCCAAGGGGAAGATCCAGGAAGGGAAGCATCTTCTGGCCTCCTTTGCCCTGCACCAGCATTTCCTCCCCCAGAGTGCCTGCAACGTGCGCCCCCAGCCCCAGCTCCAGGGCCTCCCCCTTCCCCCAGCATGCTCCCCACCTCCTGCTCCAGGGCCTCCCTCCCCTCAGCATGTCCCCACCTCCTGCTCCATGGCGTCCCCCTCCCCTCAGCATGCCCCCACCTCCTGCTCCAGGGCCTCCCCCTCCCCACTTCACTGCTGTCCAGACAGCGCTACTTTCTCATCTTTAATTCCCACTTGGAGCGTCCTGTCCCCTTTCTGATGCTTCCAGTCATGTCTCTTTCATGATGGCTCTGTAAGGAGGACCCAGAGTCCCTTCAAAGGCCTTTACAAAGATGGCTGTTTGGGGGCCCTCCCCAGGTTGGGTTAACTGGAGGCCAATTGGGCCTCTCTACCCTGGACTTTCATTTTTAGTGGTCTTAGTGACACAGAGCACCGGGGAGGGACTCTCCCCGGGAGAAGGGGCAAAGACCTCCAATTCTTCTTTCTGGAGCTCAAGGGGGGAAAGTCTGTCAATATGGCCCACTGGGGGTCTACACGAATTACCCCTGGGAGACAGAGAGAGAGTCAAGGCCCTGCCCTTCCCAGAGCCATACAAGAGTAGAGATAATAGCTCTGGCTCGAAGGGCCATGACCTCCTGGGTCCACCATGACCCAGTCTTTTCGACGGCAGTCTTGGACCCTGGCAAAGGCTTCGTCCAGGGCTCTGACACTGAAGGTCCTCCTGAGGCCTGGGCAGTAGAGTTCCTATTTCAGAACGTGAGGCTGGAGGAAGCAGGACCGTGTGCCATGCCATCACCAGGGATCCCCATCAGTGCAGCAGCCCTGCCCCCACCCTGTAGCCCTAAATCTTGGCCCCAGCCATTCCTGGGTGGGCAAGGTAGAGGGGAGTTGATGGGGGCATCACGGGGACAGATGGACTTCCAGCCCAGTTGGGCATGTGAGGGATCCAGTTTTTCCAGTCTGGGATGTGGCAGGGAGAGGGACTGACAGCCTGGCTGTGTTACTCTCTCTTATCTCATCGGTCTCTCTCTTGCTGCTGCCTTGCCATCCAGAGCCCCGGTCAGGCAGCCTTAGGCTGCCCCTCGAACGGTGCCACCACGCTGGCGGAGAGCTCAGGAGAAGAGCCTCCAGGATGCCCTTCTGCTGGGCCCCTGCCTCAGAGAACCGGTTCCCTGGGGCCTGGCTTCTACCCTCTGCATGCTGTCCCTGCCTCCCCTCATGGTCCAAGCACCTTCCCGCAAGCAGTAAGCACCCCAGCATGCCAGACTTGGGTTCGAATGATGGCTCTATCAGATGCCAACTGTGTGATCGTAGGCAATTTTCTTTACCACTTGTCTGAGCCTCAGTTCCCCCACCTGTAAAACAGGGATAATGATAGTATTTCTTTCTCTGGATTGTTGCAAGAATTAAATGTGATTTACTATGTGCCTGGCATTTGGTGAGCGTTCAGCCAATGGGAGCTATGTACCTCTCTCTGTCTTCAACCCCACCCTCAATCAAACCAGGCGTCCTGGGTGGAGTGCCTCCTGTGCACAAAAAAAGCTATCCGAGGACCCCCTCCCCCCCACCTCCATGCCGAAAAGGGGAAGGAGAGAGTATCTCAAGGAAGTGCCCTAAAAACCTCCCTCCTGCACCAGCCCAAATTAGCAGTTACGGTGGCACATGGCTTGTTTCAAAACTCAGGTTCTGAACTTATTTATGTATGGACTAAGACACACGATTTTATGATATCATGAGGCTGTATTACATCTTTTCTTTCCGACTAGATTATAAGCTCAGCAGCTGGACCCGTCCTTCCGCGTGGGTTTTCCACGGTGCCCGACACCCAGCTGCGTGCACGAGAGGTGCTGGAGATCCAGACCCACCTGCAGATTAAGATTGAGGCTTTTATGTGTGTGGGAGACCCCAGGTGAGGGTGGGGTTTGAAGTCTTTTGTCCAGAGTGACATTGTCAGGCATCTGCTTGAATAAATTCATCATCCCTTTTCATCCTGCCTCAGTGTCGGGAGCGAGAAATCTTCCTGCTCCTGAGAAAGAAGTGAGGGGAGAAGGGACAAATGGGAGAGAATTGTGTCCCGTGGCTAGCCCAGAATCTGACTGGGCAGGGGCTGGCACGAGGCTGAGACCCTGGCGGAGGTATTGGAGAATGACTGGTGTCTCTAGCAGGGTCCAGAAGCTTCAGCCTGGGCATTGTTGCAGCTAGAATCAGCATCCAGTGTGACCGGGGATGCCAGGAACTGGGTAGGAAAGGCCAGGGGTGCCCATGGCCAGAAACAGCCCGAGATACCTCTCTTGGCTGAGGGACTCATAAACAGAATAGATTAAAAACTCCCAGGAGTCAGTATGGAAATCATAGCCTAATTTTCTTTTAGATAAGCAAAAGACTTCACAGAAGAGGGTACCCAATTAACCAACACATACATAAAAAGGTACTCGATATCACTAATCATTTGAGAAATGCAAATTAAAACCACAGTTTTAGATGCGTAGTTTAGAGATAGCAGCACATACCCACTGGGATGAGTAAGTGAAGGAGGAAGGAAGGAGGGAAGGAGGGAGGGAAGGAGGGAAAGAAAGAGGGAAGGAGGGAAGGTAGGAGGGAAAGAGGGATGGAGGGATGGAGGGAAGGAGGGAAGGATTTGGAACAGTCCATACCAAGTGTTGGCAAGAACATGGGTCAACCAGAACTCTCACACGCCCCTGGCGAACATATAGATTGGTACAACCACTTAGGAGACCGTTCAGCAGTAGGCGAAGTGAAACGTGTTACTTCTCTACCATCCGGAAATGCGACTGCAAGCTACACACCCAAGAGAAAGAAGTGCATATGAACCCAAAAGATATGCACAGGAGTGTTGCTAGTAACTTTATTCAGAAGAGTCCCAAACTGAAAATCCAAAATTCCCATCAACAATAAAATGGGTAAATTGTGGTATATTCATATGATGAAATGCTACATGACAATCTGAAAGGATAATCTGCTGCTACTATATACTATATTTCTCCATTTCTATCGAGTTCAAGAACAGTTGAAACTAATCCATAGTGATAGAAAATAGCAATGATCTCCGTGGGTCCTGTCGGGGAAGTACGCAATCAGGGAACATTCTGGCTTCTGGCAATGTCCTGACTGGCAGTCACACGGGCGTGCACATCTGTGAAAACCCAAGATTAGCGTGCGTCAAGCACTTTACTAGGTGCATACTCTATTTCAATGTAAAAATCTTGAGATATTTTTAAATTTTGAGATAAATCGCCCAAATTTGACTGCCAGGTTATACTGTAAGATGTTTTACTTTTGTAAGAAACTGCCATACTCTTTTCCAGAGTGGCTGTGTTCTTTTATATCCACAAGAGCAATGTGTGAGTGACCCAGCATCTGGTTTTGTCACTGTGTTTTATTTCAGGCATTCTGACAGGTGTGTGCTACCATCTCGCGGTAGTTTTCATTTACATTTTTCTTTTTCTTTTTTTGAAGATTTTATTTATTTATTTGACACAGATCGAGAGAGAGAGCACAAGCAGGGGGAGCAGCAGGCAGAGGGAGAAGCAGGCTCCCTGCTGAGCAAGGAGCCCGATGCGGGACTTGATCCCAGGACCCTGGAAGCGTGACCTGAGCCAAAGGCAGATGTTTAACCGACTGAGCCACCCAGGTGCCCCTATTTTACATTTTTCTAATGTCTAATGATATTGAAGATGTGTTCCTGTGCTGACTTGTCATCTGTATGTCTTCTTCCTGGAAATGTCCGTGTTTGTCTTTGCCCGTTTTCTAACTGGATTTTTTGCTTTTGAGTTTTCAGAGTGCTGTACATTTTAGATACAAATATTTTGCTGGATAAGTTGTTTACAGATATTTTCTCTGAGTCTGGAGCTTGTATTTTCATCTGCTCAATAGAGTCTTTCATAGGCGAAAGGTTTTCATCTTGATGAAGGCTAATTTATCTGTTTTTCTTTTTACGGATGGCACTTTGGGCGTTGAGTCTAAGAACTCTTGGCCTTGGCCCAGATGCCAAAGATTTCTCCTTTGTCATCTTCTGGAGCCTTCTAGTTTTACATTTTACAATTAAGGCTGTGATTGAGTTGAGTTAATTTTTGTGTAAGATGTGAGGTTGAGGCTGACGCTTATTTTTTTCTACCTGCCCATGGATATCTACTTGCTTCAGCGCGATTTGTTGGAAAGGCTGTCATGGCACATTCGTCAAAAAGCAGTTGGGCATCCAATTCTACATTTTGTATTTTGTTCCATTGATCTGTCCATCCCTCCCTCAAAACCACACTGCCTGGATTACTGTAGCTCTGTATGACACCTCGATATCAGATAAAGTGATTCCTCCTGCTTTAGTCCTCGTTTTTAAAATTGTTTTTAGCGGTTCGAAGTCCTGTGACTTTCCGTGTAAATGTAAGAACAACAGCTTGTCTATGTCTTTTTCTACAAAAAGACCTCAATGGTATTTTAATCTAAATTGTTTATTTTTATTTATTTATTTATTTAAAAGATTTTATTTATTTATTTGACAAAGAAAGAGACAGCCAGCGAGAGAGGGAACACAAGCAGGGGGAGTTGGAGAGGAAGAAGCAGGCTCCCAGTGGAGCAGGGATCCTGATGCGGGTCTCGATCCCAGGATCCTGGGACCACACCCTGAGCCGAAGGCAGACGCTTAACAACTGAGCCACCCAGGCGCCCCAGTCTAAATTGTTTTAAACCTATAGATCAATTGAGGGAAAAACTGACCTCTCTGCTATGTTGAGTCTCCCAATCCATGAACATAGTCTGTCTCTCTCCATTTATTTAGGTCTTTGGTTTTCTTCACCAGCATTTTGCAGTGTCCAGCACCAAATCCTGTTGTTAGAGTGATACCTAAGTATACTCTAAAAGCCTTTTGGAGCAAATAGTATCATGTTTTCAGTTTTGGTTTCCAAGTATTCATTAACATACAAAAATGTGATTGATTTTTGTTTGTTGGGGTTTTCTTCTCCCACAACCCAGCGAAAGTCCGTTATTAGTTCTGAGTTTTTTGGTAGATTCTTCTGGATTTTCTCCACAGATGACTATGTCAATTTTATTTCCTCCTTTTCAGTTGATAGACCTCTTATTTCTTTTTCTTTCCTATCACTGGCTAGGATCTGTGGTTGGTAAGAGTGGTGAGAATGGGCATCTCGCCTCGTTCCTGAGAGTGGAGGGAAGCACCCAGTCTCTCACCAGCAAGGGTGAGGTAGTCTCTGGGTCTCTGTAGTTGCTGTTTATCACGTTGAGGAAGTTTTTGTTCATAGTTCACTGAGACTGTTTACCATGAACGGGTGAGCCAATTGTCAAAGGTTTTCTCTGTGTTACTATTCAGCAAAAGGACCCATGTCCTGTAAGATTTTGCATTTATGAGCATAAGGTTGTTTATAGTATTCTCTCTCTATCCCTTTTTTTCTGCTGAAGAATCTATAGTGATATCCCCTCTTCCGTCCTGACATAGATTCATGACTGGTGTTTTCTCTCTATCTCTCTTTCATGTCTTGCTATAGGTTTACTACTTTTCATGATTTCTTTTCTTTCTTTCTTTTTTTTTTTTTTAAAAAACCAGCTTTTTGTTTCATTGATTTTGTGTGTTGTTTCTGCTTTCAGTTTTATTGATTTGTTTTGTCCTTCTTCCTGCTTCCTTGGGTTTATTTTGCCTTTTTCTAGTTTCTTGAGAAAGAAACTTAGATTACTGATTTGAGGCTGTTCTTTTCTAACCTAAGCATTTCGTGCTGCATGTTGGCCTCTCAGAGCTGCCTCAGCTGCACCCCGCCAATCTTGACTGGTTATATTTTTGTTTTCATCTAGTTCTATGCATTTTTTATTTCCTTTGAGACTTCCTCTTTGATCCATGGGTGACTTAGAAGTACATTTTGAAATTTTTAAATTTTCAAGTGTTTAGAAACATGCCTGTGATTCATTTTTAGTTGATTCCATTTTGGTCTGAGAATGTATTCTGTGTAATTTCAATTTTTAAAAAAAAAATTTTTTTGAGGCCCTGGATGTGGTTTATGCTGGGAAATGTTCCATGGGCACTGGAAAATATTTGCTAATTGTGAAGGCATTGAACTCCTATATTAATTCTCTTCCTGGCCAAAGTTACCTGCAGACGCCTTTTCCATGAGCAAACCCTGACTGGTACAGGATGGTTATATCCCACACCACACAGAAATCCCTCCTGAAATCCCTTCTGCACTTTCTGTCTTCTTTTCCCAAACTCTTTCTCAATCTGCTGCCCCATTGCTGGGTGTCTCCCCTGGGCCTTCATGACCTTGCCAATCCCCCGGGTGTCAGCCGCATCTTTCTTCCCAGACCACACATCACACCCACTCCCAATGCCACTCAATCCTTCTCTTACCTACAGAAATTTTTCCTCTCTCAAATTAAAAAATTTGTGCCCTCCTTGATCCCATCATCTCGTTAAGGACCTTCTTTGTGATTCATCCTCCTTAGAATGCAGAGGGGACTGTAAGTAGTCAATAACGTCCTCCACTTCTTTGGCCATTATGCACTTGCTTTCTTGACCACCTGCCCTGAGGTCCACGTTGCAGGAAGATTACTCTAGAGTCTAGAATCCTTCTAGAATCTTTGAACAACAACAGAATCTTGGTATCTTGATGGCCTGGGTTATTTTGAAATCTGCTGCTGCTATTTCTTAGCTCCCATGGGAGTGGGAAAATGCTGTTGTTGATTTGTTCTTTCCATGCTAACAGCAGAGGCTTAGGAGTTCAGAACGATCGGGGCACAAGCCTATTCTCTGCCAGTGGATGGCCGTGCAGCCACGGTGGGTCATGTAATCTCACGCGGCTTTCATCCTCACCTGTAACCTATAAATCGTGACGATAACCTGACAAACCGTGGTGAACACTTGGCATGAGACTGTTCAAAAGATGACAGTTGTTCTCACCGTGTGCTATTTGGGTGTAATGTGGTTGCTGTCACACCGTATGCCAGTATCTCCTGCTCCTTCTTCTTCCTGGCTTTCCCTTCACCTTCAGAGAGCTGCATGCAGACCTGACAGTGCTAGTAATTCCTGGGCACAGGGATCGACTACCCATCCAGCCTCTCATGCATTTACGTGTGGTCATATCACGGAGTTCTCGCCCGTGCAATTGGACAAACATGATGTGAGAAACTTCTAGGCCTGCTCACAAAACCCCTTCCTCCTCTTTCCCCGACCTCCTGGGTGAGGCGGCTGTATACATCGTGATCCTGGTGCCAGCTAGAGCGATATGTAAGGTGCCTCGCCCCCTGAATGAATGATGGGAGGCAGGCTGCCGCCACCGAGTGATCCTGATCACCACCGGGATCCCGAAATTCCTGTTGAAGCTCGTTATGCATTTTGGAGTTTGTGACTAGCTAGCATTTTCTTAACTGATGTAGAAATCGGTACCTTGAAGTGGCGCCATTCAAAAACCTAGACTATGTGGTCTTGGCTTCATGTTCAGATGGTGGGCTGCAGAGAAACTGATCTTAGGACCTGGAAAGATGTGGTTGCTTGGAGTTGGGGGCAGAGTGGGGGATGGACGGCAAAGGGGCACAAGGAATCTCTTGGGGGTGATTGCAAATGTGCCATATCTTGACTGTGGCAGCTGTTCCCCAGATACATATGAGTGTCGAAGTTCATCAGATGGATGCAGTTTATTGTCCAAAAATGGTATCTTCCTAAGTTGATGTAAAAAAGCAACTGTCATCTATGGTAAACTCCCTATGTTCTGTCAGGTTCCCAGACCCTTGAGGTGAGGATTCACATGTGAGTGATTGATTTATTTTTTTAAATTTAAATGCTAGTAAACATAGAGTGCAATATTGGTTTCAGGAGTAGAATTCAGTGATTCATCACTTACATACAACACCCAGTGCTCACGGTGACAAGTGCCCTCCTTAATCCCCCATCCCCCGTCTAACCCATCCCCTCCCCCCACCTCCCTCGGTCAACCCTCAGTTTCTTCCCTGAGTGTTCTCAGAAGCAGATAGCTAGCAAGGGAGTGAGAAAGCAGGACAGGTCAGGAGGAAGTCAGCACGAGTGACTGCAGGCCAAGCCCCCCCTCCCCGCCCCCTGTGCACAATATGCATGTTTTCTTCCGATTGTTCTTGAATAAATGTAGAATTAAAGCGCAGGTGTTCGAAGGTAGAAGCCAGCGGCTGGCTCTTGGGCATGGGCTGCTGGAGTGGCCGGGGGTCTGCGTGGCTGCACACTGCCCCAGCCCAGCCCGGTGCCACACCCTGAACTCCAGGGAGACAGCAGGGCAGGGGGAGCGGGGAGGGCTGGGGACCCGGTGCAGGGGGATCCAGGCCCAGCCCCACTGTGCTCTGGCTGGGCGATCTTGGGCTCATTGCTTAACCAACTCTCCTCAGTTCCTCCTCTGAGCAATGGTAAAAACAAACACACTTACCTCACAGCCTCACGGAGAGAACTTTACTCAAGACCAAGCACGTGAAGCCCTTCGCGGAGGCCCTGGTGTGACCCAGGTGCTCAGGAAAAGCTGCGTTTATTATTAAACCATCATTTCTCTGCCCCTCCTCCCCTCCTGCGACGTCCCCAGGGTGAACAACAGCCCCCAGCCCTGTCACTCCTGGCGGCTGGGAGTCCCTTACGTCCTCTTGCATTCTGGACTGACGGACCCTTCCTTTAACCCCCACACTGGCTCTTTTATCTTTCCCAGAGCAGAGCCTCAGGCACATTTTTTAATTCAGGCAGGATTCACACTGCGCCAAACAGAAGCTCAATACATTTAAAAAGGACACAGATGAATCTTGTGTGAAAACGAACTGTCCATCCTCTCCACCCCACTTCGGGTGTCCTCCCCTGGGGCTCATAGAAGTCTCCCAGACGCCATACTCCTGGGTCGTGAACAAAGCAGAAAAGAACTTTTCTCGAATGGTAGGCACATTTCTGGCTGCTGTTTGGAGAAAGAAGAAATGAGCGTAAAGCTCTATCATCTACCATCCTTTTAAGCTCCTGTTTCTCTTGTCTATTGTATCTATTTTTTCCCTCCTCCTCCTTCCACCTACATTTCCAGGGGCCCATCTCAGAGTGTAAGGGAACAGGGAAGAAAAAGGTCTTCACTATTCTACTTCGCTGACATTATGCAAATTTGCTCCTGCTTCCTCGGGGGTGTAAGGTAGCCCCTACCCCGGGGAGAATACTGTATTTTCTGCACCATTTCTAAAGCATTGCACGCTTTCTTCCTTCACCATCCTATTTATTTACTCATTTGCACACCAGATTTTTGGTGTTTACACCAAAGAATAAAAAAAAGACCCAAACGAAACATACAAATGGTTGGAAGCACAGTGGCAGCAGCCCAGAGCCTCATAGGAATGGCCCAGTGGGGCCCGGGGTCTGTTTCCGGGCCCATTGGAATACGCAGGTAATTCAAGTCCAGATCCCTGAAAAGTGGACACCCAGGAGGTCTTATACCTGTGGGGGCTTGGGAGGGGAGGCGCGGTGAGGGGGGAATGGGGGAGGCCTGGGGGAGGGGGGATGCTGGGAGAGCTGGGAGGCCCCCCGCAGAGCAGGGCGGGCTGGGGGAAGCATGCAGGCCATCACGCAGACACAGATGAAAGATGTCTGGCGTTGCCCCGGGAGTCCTCGCGCTGAAGCCAGCGGGCAGAGGAGGAAGGTGTCCCAGGAATGGGCCTGCCTCAGCATCCCCGTTGCCCTAGGTCACAGGTGGATGGGGACCGTGGGACACGGGGTCTTGGGGCAAGCACAGCGCCGGTTGCAGCGCCCTACGGGGGCCCGTGGTCGATCCCACACCCCGCAGCTGGAGGGGTGCAAAGTGCATGCTGGGGGCCCCCACATGGGGGTGGGGTTTGCTCCAGCTTTGCTCTAATCCTGGATTTGAGCAGGAGGCCCATGCTGAGGCTAGACTCCACTTTTCCCTTTTCTGCACACCCTGCCAAGTCCACTGCCTCCCCACGTAACAACTTCCACGTGCTCCCTCCAGCCTTTCCCGTGAACCGGCCGGGAGGGGGCAGGTCACGTTTATGAAAGCGTGCTTCTGGAGCATTTCGAGCTTTCCAGAAGGGCAGCGTGCTGTGGACAGAGGGAGCTCAGAGATAGACTGGGCCACCAGTGAGCCAGAGGCAGGCCGGGCCGTCTACCTCCACCCGTCCACTTAACCCCACAGGGAAAATGTTGGCCACTGGACGTGCGTGGTCCGAGCTCAGCCTCTGTGTCCCAGGTGGGCCCCGAGACCCTGTACCCAGGAGCTGGTGACCAGAAGCTGGGTGAAATTCAAGGAAGCGCATACTCTTCCTTGCTTTGGCCATCACTTCCTTTCACACGCCCTGGCTGAGGCTGACCTGACCCGTCCTGCAAGAGACTTCGGGCCCTCTCCTAGCTTCTGAAGTTTCCTTGTTTGTTCCTTTCTCCTGCCCATGCTCCTATACTCCCAAGCTGCCCTCTGTGTGCTCTGTGGTGGTCGTGGTGGTTTTGGTTTTTTCCTCTGAGATGTTTCTTTCTTTTAAAAAGATGTTATTATTTATTTATTTGACAGAGAGAGAGACAGCCAGCGAGAGAGGGAACACAGGCAGGGGGAGTGGGAGAGGGAGAAGCAGGCTTCCCGCTGAGCAGAAAGCCGGTGAGGGGTTGGATCCCAGGACTCTGGGATCACGTCCTGAGCCGAAGGCAGACGTTTAACGACTGAGCCACCCAGGCGCCCCACTCTGAGATGTTTCTGCTTTAGTTTATGTGACATCGAGAATCTGGAAGATCACAGAGTATTAAGTGGGGTCAGGTTTTCCTGTGCGCTTAGCGCCTTGAGTGGCCTGAAGGATGAACCAAAATTCTCTGGCCCCTCCTGGGAGGAGCCGAGACAGAGCAAGCCCCTGTGGACCTCAGGGAAAGCTCCTTGGGCTCTGCCTGGACGTTTGGTCAACCTCGTGGTCAGCTGAAGCGCAGTGGGCGCCTGTCCTTCAGATGGGGGGGGGCTGGGCAGGAGACGAGCTCTCAGTGGGCTAGTCTACACTCCGGGGTGGAGCCCAGCACGGCCCTTCATCTTCCCTGTGGCTTCTGTCAATCCCCTTGATGCCTCTCCATTTTCTCGTCTACAACAAGGGGTAACAAGAGCGTCGTGGGCTGCTCTGGAGATCCCCGTGAAAATGAAGGAATGGGCCAGAAAGCTAGCCGCACTGTGCTGTGTCCATGTGCTGCGCAACCATCAGACCAGCAACTCCCAGAGCACCAAGGAACTCTGGTCTTGAAGAATATGAACAGGTGTTATTTGAAAGAAAACAATTTTTTCCCCATATTAAGAATAAGCTTGGGAAAGGCTGGGTTAACAAAGCTTAACCTACTTCTGCGTTGCAGGATTTCTTAGAGACTGGATCTCCATGAGTGTTTTCCAACAGTGTCTGAGAGGATTGTCATTATGTGGGAACTCGTGCGGTCCCACACAACACCCTCGAGTAGAAATGCCGTACGAGGTAACGCAGCGATTCCTGGAGGACATAGGCGTCAGACTTGGGGCCGGCTCTCACGCTAACGCCGTCTCATAGGACACATCAAACACACTGGGACGGGTTAGTTAGTTTAACCAACAGATGGGTAATGAGGAGTTCCAGCCCGTAGGCTCTGAGGTTCTTGGTACCCAAACAAGCCCAGGAGAAACCTTGACGTGTGAAGAGTCTGACCAAGATATCCCAGAGTCACCATGTGCCCCATGCAGGCTCCCGAGTCCTGTCTCCATCAACATCGTATGTGGTTGTCTTTTTTTTTTTTTTTAAGATTTCATTTATTTATTTGACAGAGAGAGACAGCCAGCGAGAGGGAACACAAGCAGGGGGAGTGGGAGAGAAAGAAGCAGGCTTCCCAGCCGAGGAGCCTGATGTGGGGCTCGATCCCATAACACCAGGATCACGCCCTGAGCCAAAGGCAGACGCTTAACGACTGCGCCACCCGGGCATCCCCATATCTGTTGTCTTTATCCTTATATAAATGAACCCCCACCCTAATTTTCTCTAAAGCTTAATCTCTCAACTGATGAGAAAACATGCCCCTGACCAGAGCCCCCAGGGGAAGGGCTCCCATGGTTCATGGCCTGCACACGGAGCGCGCTGTGAGGTCCCTCCCCGGACTGGCCAAGCCCCTGCTGGATTCCACACTCCCCAGCAATCCACCCCCAACTACTGTTTTCTGCCCGAGATCCATCCCCTTTTTAGACCTCTTCCTGTCAGCTTTCCTTGACCACCATTCACAGCACTTGGCTTGTTCCATGAGGTGAAGAAGTTCTTCAGTTGCTTGAATCATTCCCGAAGAATTCTAAGTCCATGGTGAGGGGGGAAGACGGAGCTCAGGGGCGGTTGGCCACAACATACCGACAGAAGGCCGATCCCTACCCAGCCCTAGCCCTGCCACCCACCTGCCTCCTCCCAAAGGCCCCTCGGCGTGAACACCCAGCTCCCATCCTCCCCGCTCCAGGGGGCACAGTGGCTTGAATTTGGAAAGTTTGGGAAGAACAGCAGGGAAGGCTTGGCTCGGCCCCGTCCTCTTTCCCTGGGCAGGAGAGCTGCCTCTGGCTCTTGGTGTTGCCTTTGCCTCAGTAGATAAAGCATCCAGCTCTGCGGACTGGGCAACAGGGTCATGTGTGGCCTCTCAAGGTCTTCCCTTGCTCAGAACCAGAGAGGAAAGGGGACAGGTGGGGAGGCTAAGGTGCTGACTTCTCTTCAGATGGTGCTGAGCACCAGAAAACTAGGTGAGCCATAAATGCCTCCTACGGGGTGAGGCGCCGTTGTCCTGGTCAGCCCTGGCTGGGCCTCTCCTGCAAGCAGGCACTGTGCGAGGCACCTGCGTGGGCCACCTCGCCTGACGCTCCCGTCCACGTGTGCTGTTTGCAGCTGGGGAAGCCAAGCACGGTGCCAACTACCTGGACTGGGAGTCCAGTCTTTCTAAGCAGAAAGGGATATCCTCCTAGGGGAGCTGGACCTCCACTGCAGAGGGGGCGCAGACCAGCAGAGGGGAGAGAGGCAGGTCTGAGTCCCCCATGGGGCTCGAGTGGGAGATTGGGGGCAGAAAGAGAGTCCTGAGAAATGCAGCTGGAGACCCTGGGATTTTCCAGTCCAGCCTCCCACGTGCGGAGAGTTGTCCTTATTCTCCAATGAAATTTGCATGACTGTTCTATACGGATGGCCGTTTCTGTGATTTGTCCTGCAGAACCGACCACCTGGCCTGGCACGTACGTAAGCAGGCTGACGAATGTGGCTTATGAGACTCGTGCTGTGTCAATGACCTTGGGGGCCTGGTTATTTCAAATATATTATCTGGCCTCCAGGTCAGAACTGGCCCTTCTATTCTGGACACCAAGAACTACAAATCTGGGCTCACATTGCCTCCTGCTCCAGGCTGGGCTGCGACCCCGCCCCCGCCCCCCCGCCCCAGAATGGAATCCAGGAGTGGGGTGCAGACACACACAGCCCAGGCTCCTTGAAACTCTAAAAACATGATAACAGAGAAATGCAGCTCGCTCCAAACGGCACGTAGGCCAACAAATGTTTAACTTCAAACCCTGCCATTTGCCCTATAAATGCGGCCCTTCTCTGGAGGGTCGGTGGGAAGGGTCACCTGAGGGGAGGATGCTCTGCCCAGGCCTTTCAGCCTGCACTCCAGCCCGGCTGTGTCCGCCTGGCTGCCCCAGCTGATGACGTGGGGTGTAGTAAGTACCCGATTTGATGTAACTTTGCCTTGTTCTCATTTATTACCTCCTATTCCCTTCATCTATGCGGGGATTCTTTTCCTCTTCTATTTCTATTAGGTGTCTGTAATAATCATACAGTTTTCTTTCCTTTTCAAAACCGAAAGCACAGCTGTTGTGACTCCCTTTCCCAGAACAATTACAAAAATGAGGTCCTTTATTCTTTCCCTTGTTCCATGGGTATTCATTCACCCAGGACCATTGGTGTGCAGGCAAGGGTTGAGGGGGAAGGGAGGGCTGGCCCCGGGCCCCGGGCAGCTGCCCTCACAGGGGTGAGTGCACAGCGCCCCTGGCTATGCACCCCCAGCTTCTTCAGGGGGCTCCCAGGATGGGCCTCCCTGGCAGGACCCCCTGCTGTGACTTCTAGATCTCTGGGGCAGAAATCTGCCTCCCGGAGGCCTCTGCACTTTGGCCTTAGAGAGCCCCAGGGAAAGGCCAACTCCATTATAATGTAAAACAACTTCCTATTTTATTCTTCAGACTAGAAGCTTCCAGTTCCTCTAACTCTGCTCCGGCAGGGCTGCTAGGACCCACCTGACCCTGAAAGCTGGCTGTCAAGCTCCCTCAAACTCCAGCCTCCAGGATGCCTGTGAGCCGTCTTTGGCAGAGTCCTTGCTTTTTCCTCTCTCTTTACCCTTGGAAGCAGGTAGTGCAGTCCTGCGTACGTAGCAGACGTGTGATACACTCGCTGAACTTCACCGACACGTCCACGTAGCCGGTTTATCAGAGCTCTTCCCACAAATGTTGGGCGGCGCGTGCTCTGTGCCCAGGATCACGATAGGTCCCGTGGACACGGCGGCACACAGAGCAGGCACGTGTCACAGCGGTGTTCTATCCAGAGCTTCTGGGTGCTTAGCCCTATATATCCCACAGAGCCTGGGCTCCACCTTGAGTCATTGAAGTCTCCTGCTGAGTTCTGTAGAATAATTCGGGTATCCCGCAGTCCACATGTTCCCTTTGACACCAAAATTCTGATTTCATTAAAAAAAAATCCTTTCAGTATTGGGGTGCCTGAGTGGCTCAGTCGGTTGGGCATCTGCTTTCAGCTCAGGTCATGATCCTGGAGTGCCAGGATTGAACCCTGCATCAGCCTCCTGCTCTGTGGGGAGTCTGCTTCTCCCTGTCCCTTTGCCCCTCTCCCCACTTGTGCTTGCTCTCTCTCCCTCACTCTCTCTTTCAAATAAATAAATAAAAATTTTAAAAATCCCTTTTAGTACTGAAGAGCAATTGACATACCATGATACATTCATTTAAGGTGCACAACATAGTGATTCGACCATTTTATATGTGATGTGACGCTTACCATCATCTGTCAGATGTGGTCACCATCTGTCACTCGATTTTGCTTTTTACCCTGCCTTCCCCGGGTCAAGGCAATGCTTGTTTGAGAACTATCTCCACTTTCGGGGGTGGGGGGGGAGAACACTGTCAAGAGAATGCAGAACCCCTAAAATAGCTGTTGGCCTCAGCAGCGCTCATCTTGACGATTACTCAACTGAGGGCTTTAGAATGTCATGTCCATGGTAGAAAAGAAGAACCGTACCAAACTCGATATCTTCTGAACACTTGCAAAACCTGAGCAGCTAGTCTGTTTGAAAGAGGAAGCCGTATTGTTTGCTACCTTACTTATGTCTCTGATCAGATGGTATCTTCATTTCACGAGTGGTGAGAACTTAGCTGTCACTGGATGCATAACGGACTTTTCTAAAGTAGCAGGTACTTCTTGTCTTCCTTCTGTTCTCATCTGGGCAAGAACTTATTAAATGCAATAGAGGTTTAGACGTGATTTCTGGGTAGACCGTCGGGTTTCTAGGAACAAGGAGTTGGAGAGAGGGGTTTAGGCAGGTGGGAGCCGTACCTCCCAGGAGGGCTCTTGGACTGAGAAGGCAGAGGAGAGGGGCCTTACTGCAATTTAGTAGGTAGTACAGGCCCAAAGTGGGAGAGTTTGTTGTGACATCTGTCCATTTTCTTCTTGCTTTTCTCCCATTTTCCTTTCTTTTCTCCGACCCATTACCATGATGTGCTTGCTTCTCCCAGTCATCCTGACTTGGCCCTTTATACCTCTTTAGTCAACATGCCCTTGGTTGTGCCCCCAGGGTGTTCCCCGTGCTTTCATAAATTCTCAATTGTTGAGAGCGTGACCAATCCAGAAGGATTACACTTAGTAGTTTTGTGTTTATGGATATTGACTTGCAAGAAACGGTCAGCGAAAATAGAATTTACATATATATGTGTGTGTACATACATTTATATATTACATTTGTATACAATTTGTGTTTGTGTGTGTTTGTGTATAATGGTTTTTTTTTTTTTTAAGTGTTCATTGAAAATCCACTCTAAGGCAATGAGATGAATCAGTTGATCAACTGATTTGGTCTTTGTGTCTGGATTTACAAGGTTGACTGTTTTTCCTGGACCTGTAACTAGAGGACAGGGATAGAAAGCCCTTCTAATCTTCTAGGAAAACTTAGATTGATGAGGATGGAAGTTAACTGTTGTTTGACAGGCGTCTTCGGGGAGGGTGATGGGAAAATGGCGTCGTTAGTACATGGAAGCTTTGGGGGTATTTGTCACTCTTTTCAGAAGGTGGTGAGGATGACATTGAACCATGCAGGCTGAGTTATTTCTCCTGGGGGAAGAATCGTATGACTCAATAAGAAAAAAGCAGATGTACCCAGCTGAATGAAATGGGTAAAGGGCACAAACTGATAATTCACAGAAAAGGAAATACGAATGACTACTAATTACAGTTAAAAAAATTTATCGGTAATTAAATAGATATTAGTTACACAATAATGACATCTCTTTTGCCATATAATTGACCAATTTTTTTTCTTTTCTGTCTTCTTGGTGTTGATGGATGCTTGCTGAAACCCACACCATCAACTATGAGTGCCAAGAATATATATACATTGCTCTACACTTTCTGGAAGCAATATGGCAAAATGCATCAACAGACTTAGAAATATGATCACAGGTAGAAATTGTGCTTTGGGAAATCTACTTTAAGGAAATAATTTTAAAAAAATACAGGATGTTTATTGCAGCATTATTTATAAAAGTGCACATCTGGAACAACTTGGTCACATAGTAATAAGACAATGATTATATAACCATGAATATCTACACAATATTTTGGAGTCTTTACAAATTATACATTTAAAAAATATTTATTTGAGAGAGAGAGAGAGATAGCATGAGTGAGAGGGGTAGAGGGAGAGGGAGAGAGAATCTCAAGCAGACTTCATGCTGAGCACAGAGCCCAGGATCTTGAGATCATGACCCAAGCCGAAACCAAGAGTTAAGAGTTGGACGCTTAACTGACGGCATCACCCAGGCGACCCTACAAATTACATTTTCAAACAATTATTAACCACATGGAACGAGGTGCAGATATACAGTTTAAAACGTCAGAATACAAAAAATGGTATAAAAGTGTGATATCCATTCTAACAAACACGGTACCTAGAAAAGAGGCAGAGACACCAGTTCTTTCTCCATGACCCAGGTGGAGGTGGTAGTATGAATGGCCAGGAAGCTGAGCCCTCCGGTCATGCTGAACACCCCAACCACATTATTTTGACTATAGTCATGCCTTCCCTATGAAAACATATTCTTCACAATCGTCTCTTTCAACTACATAACATGTCAGCCTGTATCCAATTAAAATTCAACCACATTTGAAACACCTGATGTTGAAATATAGGGAGTAAATCTAACCTCTTACAAGGAAGTGGGTAAAAATATCCAAAATCATTTGGCAGGTGGATAAAACCAAGCCACTTAACATGAACTGACCACATTCCGAGGATGGGGTGAAGCCTTTGCTCCAGTCACTAATGATAACGATCGGCGGTTGTGGAAGTCCACATGCTGCCCTAAAACACAGTGCTGGGATGTGTCTGCCGCTAGCAAGAAGATTGCATTGGTTCATGATTTCAAGCTTGAGAGGTTCTTGTGTGTTTCCAGGGAGGGAGCTTCCTGGCTCGCCAGGCAGTCTGTCCTGTTACCAGGCAACCTGGTAGTTCCTGGCAAGCCCTTCCCCATGTGGGGTTAAATGCGGTCTCCTCCAAAGTCGTCAGATTGCTGTGCTCTGGGGAGTCGACTTCCTCCTCTGCAGGAAAAACTATCACATCAGTCTGTCTCAAAGGGACTCTTCCATCTCAAAGGGACCTAAAACATTGTCTAATTCAAACCTTTAATTAAAAAGATTAGAGGGCGGGGCTCCTGGGTAGCGCAGTCGTTAAGCGTCTGCCTTCGGCTCAGGGCGTGATCCCGGCTTTCCGGGATCGAGTCCCACATCGGGCTCCTCCGCTGGGAGCCTGTTTCTTCCTCTCCCATTCCCCTGCTGTGTTCCCTTTCTCGCTGGCTATCTCTCACATAAATAAATAAATCTTTAAAAAAAAAAAAAAAAAAGATTAGAGGGGCGCCTGGGTGGCTCAGTCGGTTGGGCATCTGCCTTGGGCTCAGGTCATGATCCCAGGGTTGCAGGATGGAGCTCCACTTTGGGCTCTCTGCTCAGCGGGGAGCCTGCTTCTCCCTCTCCCTCTGCTGTTCCCTCTGCTTGTGCTCTCTCTCTCTCTCTGTGTCAAATGAATAAGTAAAATCTTTTAAAAAAATAAAAAAGATTAGAAAACTTTGGTCCAGACCAAAGAGATACAAACACGGGCCAAAAAAAAAAAAAAAAAAAAGGAGGAACTAATATTAAGCTAAGAATTAGAAGACTTGTATTTTTCATACAAAACATTCGGAGTTCTGTCAACTATAGCTGATGTTCTGATGTTTCTGGACCTTTCTCATCATGGCCTGTCCTATACTCCAGATGGATACTATCACTCTTAAAATGGGGTACCTGGGACAGAACATAATATTTAACAGGTGGAGTCTGCACAGTAAAAAACAGTAAAAATAATTCTGGCCCATCCTTGTGTCCATTTCAGAAGTGTTTATTAAGCAGCTATTAATTGTCGCGCATTATATAGGCACGAGTCACTGGTTTCACCCTGTCCAGTATGATGACTACGTGCCACATGTGGCCACTAAAATTTCAATTCACTAAATTTCAATAAAATGAAAAGTTCCATTTCTCAATAGCAGTAGCCATATTTCAAATGCCCAACAGCCACTTGGCTAGCGGTGCCTTGTTGGACAACACAGACACAGAACGTTTCCATCACTGCGGAGAAGTTCCATTGCATTGTGTTGTGCCAGGTAATTTTTTTTTTCTGACTACTCCAGGTTCTCTGTAAAACAAAACAAAACAAAGTGAAAGGAGTGGGAGGCCTGGCTTAACTGTAGGCGGGAAGCAATTTGAGTAGCTAGTTGGATAGGTAATTGGGCGGATAAATGAAGGGGGATCTGGGTAGAGATGTGGATGGAGAATCACGTGGGTAGATTTCTCTTGTTCTGGATGATCTACCGATACAGACTAAAACTGAATTAGCTCTCGGGTTTGCTGTGTCACAGTGTTGACATTCTTCAGTCTACTCCTACATTTCCCACTTTCCTTCTCCCCTAAGCTTAAGGAGGTTGGAGGGTATGTAACTTGGAGACAGAAAACAGATTCATAAAATTTAGGAGAGACTTCATGTCACTTCATCCAAGAGTGGGGGAGCGTTAAGAGTCACTGTGGCCTGGATCCCACCTCCAGAAATTCTGATTTAACTGCTCAGGGGTACAGCCTTGCATTGGGATTTCAAAAGCTCTCCCACCATGCAGTCCGGGCTGATAACCACCGCTGGAGTCAAACCTCTTCTCACTGTGGAAATCCCCTTCTGTGATGTCCCTGCCAGGCAGCCCCCCAGCCTCTGCTAGGGTCACAGTGTGCTTAGTGCCTCACAGGCACCCATTTCATTTTGGGTAATCCTGCTCGCAAAGCTCCTTCTGATGTAGGGTTTGAATTTGCCTCTTGGAACGACCTCTGCGGGTTCTGGAGGGCACCGCTGGGAATCACATTCTGATTCTCATCTACACACCACTATCTTGCTCTCTTTCCTCCCTGCAGTGTCTTCTCGCCTGGGTGGAGGGACACCTCTGGCTCCTTCAACTCATCTTTATCGGGTAGGGTTTCCTCTCCCCTACATTTCAGTCGCACAATGTTCACATTAAATGTCTCGCCTGGGACCTAGCACAGCGCTCTGGAGGTGGTCTTAGACCACTTGAAAATCCCATCACATGCTAACCTGTAATTCTAGTGGACCATAAAGTTAGCATGGGATGGGTTTTTTTTAATTTTTATTTATTTTTTAATTTTTATTTATTTTTTAAAAAGATGTATTTATTTATTTTAGAGAGCGAGAGTAAGCACAAGTGGAATGGGCAGAGGGAGAGGGAGAGAGAATCTCAAGCAGACTCTGAGCTGAGTGTGGAGTCTGACACTGGGCTCGTAACACTGAAATCATGACCTGAGCTGAAACCATGAGTCGGACGCTTAACCTACAGCACCACTCAGGTGCCCCTGGGTTTTGTGGTTTGTTTGTTTGGTTTTTTTTTCAAAAAAAAACCTTCACGTGTAAGATTATCAATTGCAGCATTATTTGAAATAACAAAGAGTGTCTACAGGGGACTGGCTAAATAAACTGGAATAGCCACACAATGGATTTGCAACAGCGGTAACAAAGAATAAGAAAAACTTATGTTGTGAGGTGAAAAAAACAAGGTGAATGATGATGAATGTAATGTTCTGTTTTTATGCAACCGACAGGGTAAGATTAGAAAATATATTTATGTTTGTCTGCAGTTGCATATGGAAATGTTTCCCTCCCAGCCAAAGAATGGGCGGGTTTGTGGTCAGCCCAATGTAAAAGATTGGGGGTTTCTACACTCAGAGTCCTCAGCTGTGAGGCAAGCCTGCTGTGTGCAGCGGCCCCGGGCCACCCCACATGGCCCCGGTGCAACTTGGCAGCACAGAGACCCATGAGGACATCCAGCCACATGCCTGCTGTGCCGTTACAAGTCCTTTGTTCTTATCTGATTGTCGTGTGCTTTCCTCTGGTATCTGTGAGCAAGTGGCAGGCTTGCTTGTTAGCTTGCCTGTAGGGTAAGATCTTAGACCCTTCACAGTTCTTGGTGGGGAAGAGGTGAGCAGGGATGAAGTAGGATGAGACTTCTTATTGTGTATCTTCTCATAGTATTATGTTTTGAACCATACGATTGTGTGTTTTACCTACTCAATCACAAATAGCGCGTAATTTGAAATAAACATGTTACTCTTGTAAAGAAAACAACTTCTTTCATATAAATATAGATTAAGTTAATGGAAGCGTTGTGTGCAGACTAAGGGAAGTGATCATTTCTCAGCATCCTAAGGTGGTCAGAATGAAATGCCCAGTAGAACTCCCTCTTATTCCTGGTTGTCCTCAGTTTTCTGGGAATTCATCTATAGATCGATTGATCGATCGATTGATCTATCATCTATCTACATATTTACCAATCATCATCTATCTCTACTTACACCTACCTGTCATCTTTGTGAAGGATAACCCGACCTCTGATATCTTTCCATTGGACATGTCAGTGAGTAAGTGAATTAATATAATCCGGGGTTCCCATTAGGTTCTTTCATTTGGTTGAGATCCTCACTTGTCTGTAGAAATTCAAACTTCTCATTTAGAGTAACTAAAGATTTTAATGAAGGCTGGAATATACGGTTAAAACAAACTACTGGCTATCAATCATTATAGGTTTTCTAGAACCTTGGGTAATGGACTACCGACTAGATATTTGTGGAAAGATAAACATTTCTGTTTAGGCGGAAGAGACACTTGCTCCTCTAAAGTCATATTACACCACGTTGGACAAGATTTAAGAAATTTCGAAAAGCCCTGAGAACTTGAAAAATAGAGGTCAGTGGGTGGGGGCGGGAGCAGAACTGACACACACTTGCCCGGTTCTCTGTTCTAGATGCTCTCGCATGTGTTAGCTCATGTTGTCCTCACACCACTCTTCCCTCCTTGACACCTTCTTCGCTTGGCTTCTGGGACACCAGCTCTTCTGGTGTTTCTCCCACTGCCCACTCCTTCTGAGACTCTCTTGCTGTGTCCTCCTTGTTCCTCTGACCTCTGATTTTTGATAGACCTGCGAACGCCACCCTGTACTATCTACACTCACTTCACGACTTTAAACACCATCTGTATGACGACAACTGTCAACTTCAGATCTTTGGCCAAGAGCTCTCCCCTGGAGCCATATATCCAGATGCCTACTTACTAGACGTCTCCACTTGGATGGCACACAGGCATCTCAGACTTGACATGCCCCAGCCTTCTTTATCCCAGCTGATGGCAACTCCATCCTTCCAGTGGTGCAGGTCAAGACTTTTGGAGCCTCTAAGCCTTGACCATTTCTCCCTCACATCCAATCTGTCAACACCCCCTTTGTTGTTTTTTGTATTTATGCAGAATCTGTCTATTTCGCGCCTTTCTGCTCCTACTACCACGTCCAATCCAGTGTCACACCTTGCCTGGATTATCACGGCAGCCTCCTTACTGGTCTCTTGTTTCTAACTTTAATTCCATAGTCTGTTCTCCACACGGCAGCCAGAACAGTTTTTATAAAATATAAACGGGATCCTGTCACGCCTTTAATGGAAACTCTCCATTGGTCCTCACCTGATTCAAAGAAAAGCCAAAATTCTTCAGTGGCTGCACAGCTACTCTGAACCCCTGCCCACTCCTCCCCCACGTCTCTCCGACACCTTCTCCAGATCCTCACCCCTCACTCCTCCTCTGGCCACACTGGGCTTCTTGCGCTTCTAAGAACATACCCAGGCACTCTGCTGTCTCAGGACATTTGTACTTGCTATTTCTCGTCCCGGAGCTCCCATCCCCCAGATACCAACTCATTCCTTCACTTCTCCCAATTCTTTTCTCAAATATCACCTCACTGGGCTCCTTGCTGACCCCCCTCCAATTTAAAAGTTCCCACCTCCAACCCCACCCTATGGCCTTTCCCCATCTCCTACTTTATCTCTCTCTGTAGCACTCATGAGCATCTGAGACCCTGTTGTTTTTAGTTACTTATTTTCTGTGTCCCCAACTAGGAAATAAAGTTCCATGGAGTCAGGAAGTTTGGTCTGTTCTGGTCCCTGACATTGCCTGTGTCCCTGGATCGGTGCCTTGCCTATCATAGGTGCTAATAAGTAATTGTTGAATAAACAGCTGAAGAACCCCATGAGGCAGTAATTCTTCTCATCACCATGTTATGCATAAGAATTCTGAGGCACAGAGAGGTTAAGTTACTTGCTCTAGGTCACACAGTCATTTCTTCAGACACAGTAATGAATCATTATCCTATACTGAGGAGGACAAGGGATACATAAGAAAGAAAATCTTATAGTTATGAATTCTCTTGGCATCAGATATCAATGAGGTCGAAAGGGTCTCGGGCCCAGGACCTGATCTTACCACCAGGTTTATTGCAGGAATGATTCCCACTGGGAGTCACCCGTGGGCAGGGCTCTTCCAGATGGGCAGGTAGAGACAGGGTGACAGGTGGTGACTTCACACCTGCTCTCTTCTCTATATTCTTTGGATGATTTGTCAAGTTCATGTGAGAGGCTGATCCCCTCAAAGAGACAAAGCACTTACAAACACACACACACACGCACATGCACACACGCACGCACACGCAATCCAGATCAGTGACTTCACTAAACTGGAATATCATTCAGCACATGGTCTTCTATCTGACATGCCTGGTTTTAACCCAACTCCGCCTACTGTCAAGGATCAGCCCTCTCCCTTAGTAGCATAACGAATTTCTACTTCAGTGAAGTTTTGTTATAAAATGGATCTGAAATCAGCAGTATCTTTTTTTCACCCATCTGACTAGAGCTCGTGGGCATTTACTTCTAAAAGCATTCAGACAAGCTCGGGAAGTCCTGCAAACGATCAGCTCAGAGCATCTCTGGCTTTGGCTGCCATAGACCACAGGCTGTAGCACTGATGCTATGGCGGGGGCGGGGCGGGGGGAGGTCATGACTTCCACGTACAGTAGACGTCCATAGTGAGGAAGCGGTCCTGAAACTGAGAAAGGTGTTCGCTGTCACACCAAAGGTCCCCACCCAGTGGGTGGATGCTGACGGGCAGGTGCGGCTGTAGAAAGCCTAGAACACCTGGGCTCAAGTTCCAACTTAGCCATTGGCTCTCTGGGTGATTAAGTTATGGAATTGCTCTGAGCTCAATTTTTCTTTTTCCTGAGCTCAGTTTTTTTCTTCAGCCATAAAATAAGAATAATAAAACATCTACCTCTCACAGCTGTCGTGAAAAGTAAATCATATGAAATAAGTTTCTGGGAAGAACATTAAACAGGTGTAACTCAAAAAAAAGTTAATTTTCTCATCCCCTAAAGAACGCAAGTATTCAGAAAGCCTCCTGTTTTTATTTTTTTCAGGCTTATGTCCAATGATTTAGTTTTTAAATTGCCATCCACTCTTGAAGAGCCTTACTGAAATTCTCAAGAGCTTTGATCAACATTAGACTGTCCTAGAGGACAATGAAGGGCCTGTTAATTAGTCTGTGCTTTGGAGCCTTTGAAAGGCTGGGGGGATCATGTCCCATTAAAAGCAAGAATCACTGTTACTTAGTATCACTGTGGAAATTCCAACAAAACCAACAAGGTGAGAAAAACAAAGGAGGAATATAAACAAGGAGGTTATAATGTCAGCCCTGTTTCACAGCTAATGTGATTATTTAAGAGTCCTAAAGGAAATCATTTTAAAAAGTCAGTAAGGTGATCAGCTTAAAAAAAAAATAAGTAATTTCTTTCCTACATACCCACCATTGATCAGAAAATTCATTAGGGAAAAAAAATATCTCATTCAAGGTAACCTCAGAAAAAACCAAAACCGATAGATAAAAACAATGAGAAATGTGCAAAACTGATAACTAAAAGAACCGTAGTAAGTACAGTAAATACACATATGATGTTTCTAGACATGACAACTTGATATTGCAAAGTTATCAATTCTCCCTAAATTTATTTATAAATGTAATATAATTCCACTCAAAAGTATATCTTTGTAAGTAATTAACCAAATGATCCTAAAGTTTATCTAATAGGACAGAAAACTCTGACAAGACACATTTGGAAATGAACAATGAAAGAGAGCCGCGTAACCAGACAATCTACGTAAAAGACCTAATATATCCAAGTAATGAAAAGAGTGTTTCTGGCACCAAAATAAGAGACTAGAGGAGTGGAATGTAAAGTACACAAATAGAATCAGGAATATTATAGAATATATAACAAAGGTGACGTTTCCAGCCTGCGGAGGACGCAGGGGTTATTCACCCATTTATAGTGAAGGAAAATGGAAATGCATTTCATGCCACATATCAAACTCAATTAAAAACAGATTAGAGATTTATATGCATGAAACATGGGACCACAAAGATACCAAAATATATGTAAGCATTCATATGATCTCGGGATGTGGAGGTCCTCCCTAAAATGGAACCCCAAGGCAATGAGAGTGTGGGCTTTAGGGCAAAAGGACACAGGATCAAGTCTCAGTTCTGCCGTGCACGGAATAGCCTCAAGCGAGGGATCGAGCCTTGCCAAGCCTCTATTTGCTCATCTCTAAGATGGGGATATACAAACCTACCTTGCGAAGTTGTGAGATCAAACAAACATATGTAAAGTGCTTGGCCTCAGGAAGGCTCCATTATCATATTGACTCTCATCTCACACTGGTTATGCGTAAAGAAAGTAAACTTCCCGAACTCAGAGACCATTTTCTTCCCACTCTTTTGTCCCTTAGCAGGTGGTTGTTGACAATAAGGAAAAAAGAATGCACCGGAGAATTTGACCATATCATGCATTATTTGACCCAGGCTGAAAAATGAGTATTTCTTCCATTCAGAGGCACTGTGTGGACTGGTGCGCAAGACAAAGGAGTGGGGGTCACAGCTCGCTGGTTTTATGCGGGATGTCTTTGGAGTTGAACAAGGCTCTCTGAGTGGACCCTCATTAGGAGACGTCCGGCTTGCATCGGGGAGGTGTCTGAGGGTGCAGGGAAACCATCTCCTCTCCTTCAAAGGCAGGGAGGTGCGAATTAGTGTAAACCCATGTTTACTCGGGTACATCTACACGCAGGGTCCAGCCACATAGGCTGAATGTCTGGGGCCAGTGAGAGGAGAGCAGGGCCCCGTGGTTCTCCTCCACCTTCGGCATCTGGTCAAAAGACTCACAGAGTGGGAAGGAGGAAAATGTGGCAGTGACAGTGTTACACACCGGATAACCTGGAAGCATCCTGGGAGCCGGTGTCTACACCGCCCACATATCCACAAGCATGTGCGTGCCAGGTCATCTGAAGGGCTTCTCAGCCTTCCGTGGAGCCCAGCCAGTTCAGGTCTCAGGACCTACAGAGCCATTTCTAAGAAAAATCGCCCCTCCCCCGGGGGCCTGGTGGTTTTCCCGTTAACTCCACCCAAGATGGAGGAGAACCAAACCGTAAGGTCTTTAAAACAAATTTCAAAGGCTCTACCTAGTGTGACTTCCACTTCAAGTGTCTTAGATCTCAGTTTGTGGTTTCAGGTTCTGATGACTAAACCCTTCGTCTTGTCATTTGCCCACGTTTTCAACCCAGTTACCTTTAGAGAATGTGTTTGCCAAATCTCCAGCACTGTCTGCTGGATGCCGCTCGCTTTTTTGTTACGGTTTAATGGCTAAGGGACTGTAGGAAAATTCCACATCCTGCAACTTTAAACAGGATCACCATCCCCTTCCCTTCTACAACTATTTTCATTATGTGCCCATTGCCTTTTTTTNTCTTTTTTTTTTTTTTTTTTTTTTTTTTTTTTTTGAGATAGAGAGAGAGGGGAAAAAAGTGGGGCAGAGGGAGAGGAAGAGAGAATCTTAAAGCGGGCTCCACACCCAGCACGGGGCTTGACACTGGGCTGAATCTTAGGACCCTGAAATCACGACCTGAGCTGAAATCAAGAGTCCGACACTTCAGCTTAACGGACGGAGCCTCCCAGATTCCCCCCCAAAACTAGTTTTTGGGTTTGTTTTTTTTCGAAGATCTTATTTATTTGAAAGAGAGAGAGGGAGCGAGAGAGAGCACGAGCGGCGGGGAGAGGCAGATGGAGGGAGAAGCAGTTTCTCCGCGGAGCAGGGAGCCCGAGGTGGGGCTCAATCCCAGGACCCTGGGATCATGACCTGAGCCGAGGGCAGATCCTTCACGGACTGGACCACCCAGGCGCCCTGCCAAACCTAGTTTTATTAATGACTACATAATAATCTATTGCGTTAAGTGGACAACAATTTATCCAAAGTCTCCTTCACTTGTCAAACATTTAAACTGTTTCCGTTTCTTTGTCTCTCTAGATCATGAAAATGAGGCCGCAGTGAACATCCTATTTTGGTTTGGTGGACTTCTTCCCCTTAGGGTCACTTCTCAGCTGTAGAACCACTGGATCAAAGCCATGTGTATCTTGTTGCTTCTTACTCTGTACACGATTTCCTAAATTTATTGAACCAAGTTATGTTGCATCAGGAACGTATAATTGCTCCAGGGTCACTCCAACCTCACCNCTCCAACCTCCCCAGCAATGGGGAGGCAACAATTTCTTTTTTTTTTTTTTTTTGGATGATTACAGTGGCATTCCAAACTTCAATATATTTTCTAAAGAAACATCTCTAGGCGCACCCGGGTGGCTCTGTCAGTTGAGTGTCGGACTCTAGGTTTCGGCTCAGGTCACGATCTCTGGGTCCTGTGACCGAGTCCCGCGTCGGGCTCCCTGCTCAGCAAGGAGTCTGCTTCTCTCTCTCTCCCTCCCTCTGCCCCTCCTCCCTGCTCATTTTGTCTCTCAAATAAATAAGCAAAATCTTAAAAAAAAAAAAAGAAGAAGAAGCAGCATCTCTAATTCTAGATGTTTATTCTCCATTCAGCCTTGCCACATTCATTAAAATTTTATATTGGTGAAGGTAGAACTCTGCTTGTTCCCATGGAGAGTAGCCACTACATATTACCCAGTAAACGTGGAAGATCTGGAGGGAGGGGGGAGGGCTCGTCTCCTTCCGACTCCAGGAATTGTGAGAGAAGAGTCAAAGCTCACATAAGGATGCAGTCATGCTTGTAGCTTCCTATCTTCCCCACCCAGGCTTTGACCAGAGTTGGGGGCTGCGAAGGGCTGTTTGATCAATTGAGGGGGACCCTCCGGGATGATGTCTCTCTGCAAGTCACTTCCATACCCTCATGGGTGGCCGGCGTGGTTAAGCTGGTGGTCAGGCAGAAAAATAATTTAGTTTGTACCCTTGACTGTCCCTTAGTTTGTACCTGGTATGAACATGGAGTCAAGGAGCAGTGTGTCTGTCTAAGAGAAGATGCTTAGCCTGGGCCAGAAGCCCCATCCTGCGGCAGGAACAGAGAGGGTCCTCCGTTCCAGCCAGAGCTGGAGAGGTCACGGTGCCCAGACACCACTGAGAATGAGTAGATCACGAGGCCGTTAGCTACAAAGCGGCAGATGCCAGCCAAAAGTTCAGGGTTGGGACTGGGTCGTCCTTTCTCAGCAGACGCTAGCCACAGAAACAAGACCAACAGGAGACCAAGGCACCCTCGTCCCCCTCTGCCCATGCTGGCCCTTCCCCCATATCTGCACTGCCATCTTAGGAAGGACCCATGAGAAGATAGACCCAAATTAATAAGCTGGCAACGTAAAGAGGATGAGCAGAACTAAAGTCATCCTTCAAATGAATGGGTCAGGCTAAGTTTAAACCACTTTGGATTAAAATTTGTGAATCCTTTTTCCTGCTTCCCAGTGGAAAGTTGGTAAGATCCAAATTGTTTTGGAGACGAAAGTACCTTCGTTGCGTTGCACAGCTGAGTTGTCCTGTGAGCAATTTTTTAGTGAACCAGCTAAAGTACAATGAACTCATTGTCTTGGTGAAACTTGTATCCATGTATGCATATCTGCACAGAGAAACGGCCCCGGTGGTAAACTGCATGGGGGAATTTGGGGAATTTGGGAATTTGTTTTTGCCTTTCTTTATTACTGGTGCTGTTTGTTTACTATTCTCTTACCATATTTCCAAAATGCAAAAAGACACTTTTAAGAGCCTTATTCAAACCTCTTGACTATTTCAGACCGAAACAGTCATTTTGATGTGGACCGAAAACCATTTCAGTTTTCATATCTCTGACCCACGTAACTAGTAATCAAGGACTTGGCTTCTGACGCAGAGAACCTGCATGTGGATTCCCTGTGTGTTGCACTCGAGAGCCCCCAAAAAGAGTCCATAATTTTACTGTGGTCGTGTTGAAAGTGGGCACATGAATTAAAGACATAATTATAGCCTCAAACAAAACCTTAGCGATTTTTTTTACTTTGACTTGTTTTCTTGTTTTTAGATCCTTCTCAGAGAAAAGGAAACATAATAGAAATAACGAAGTGTAGGTTACTATGCTTTTGCCGTCTGAAGCAGGCAGCTCTGTTTTTTTTTTTCTTTTTTTGCTTTAGCTGCTAAAGTTTAGAGAGGGATGCTCTCTGTGGTTGTGAATATGTAACAGACAAAATAATGGGTATTTTTTTCTCAGCGGCTGTGCATTATGCCGTTAGGAATAAGAAGGCTGATACGATCATACAAATCAGTTGTTTTCAGTCCCGTCTTCCACCTCAAAAGCCTGGATGTGTTACTGATCAGTGGAGTGTACTAAGACAGAGCTGTGGAAACAGATCAAGTTCTGTCCAAGAGCCCCGACTTCCTTCCTGATTTTATATGAAATGGCTTCCCATGGCTTTTCTTTCAGTCCCACTTCCTACCAGTTTTATACAGTTGTTGTTCTTGTTGTTTTATCTTATTTGATCCTGAACATAACTTCAGTTGGTATCATGATCCTCATTTTGGGAATAAGTAAGCAACGCTCCAAGTTCAGCTCTCACCCACGTCCTACAGCTGGTGAGAGGAATGGCTGGGAATGGCTCTTGCCCACGTCCATTCTCCCTTTGACTACACAGGACCCTGACAGGTGCTGACCACTGGGGTCCCAGTATTCTATTAAGAAGAAAAGATAATGCCTCGCCATGGGCTCCAATTATTGCATTTCTAAGACTTACCTTGAGAAATGCCCACTGACATATATTCATGTCCTCACACTTGTCCCTTCCTCAGAGGAAGAAGAAAGACAGTAGGACTTCTTCCAAGGAAACAGTGCAGTGATTCACTGCCCTCTGTGGAACTCCTTCTTAGTCTGTTTTTCCTTCTTCTCCAGTAAAGTCTGTAATCTTAAGAAAAGCAGCCACTCGGGGCGCCTGGGTGGCTTGGTCTTTAAGCATCTGCCTTCGGCTCCGGGCGTGATCCCGGCGTTCTGGGATCGAGCCCCACATCAGGCTCCTCTGCTATGAGCCTGCTTCTTCCTCTCCCACTCCCCCTGCGTGTGTTCCCTCTCTCGCTGGCTGTCTCTCTCTCCGTCAAATAAATAAATAAATAAAATCTTGAAAAGAAAAGAAAGAAAAGAAAAGAAAAGAAGAGAAAAGAAAAGAAAAGAAAAGAAAAAAGAAAAGAAAAGAAAAAAGAAAAGAAAAGCAGCCACTGGCCCTAGGGATCCTAGTTTGAAAAAATATCAAATCTGCTGAGAAATTCCATTGGCCTACCCCTCCGTTTATGAAGGAGGAACTCCAAGGGGTTTGCTCTTGGCACAGGACTGGCTTATCTCAGCATTAGCAGGAGCAGGTAAAGGGCAGCAGCCTGGGTTACTGTTGCTTAGAACTGTGTCACACTAGTTAATGATAATTATAACGGTGAAGTCTTCAAAAGGTAAACTTGCAAGTCACTGCATTGGAATCGAGTGAGAAAAAAATTGTTCATAGATACTGAAGACCTAGCCTAAACTTTTATATTTACTTGTTAGAGGATTTGGGGGAAATTACTAAATTTCTTTAAGGTTCGATTTCCCTATCAGCTGTGATGAACAGCGCCCTGTTAAGGGACCACAGAGAGGGGAGGTTATTTGTAATAATAACAACCACTATTATTATTACTATTATTATTATTGGCATTTGGTTTTTAAATAGGGAAGATGATTTTTTTTAAAAGATTTTATTTGTTTATTTGACAGAGAGACAGCCAGCAAGAGAGGGAACACAAGCAGGGAGGGTGGGAGAGGAAGAAGCAGGCTCCCAGCAGAGGAGCCTGATGCAGGGCTCGATCCCAGAACACCGGGATCATGCCCTGAGCAGAAGGCAGACGCTTAACGACTGCACTACCCAGGTGCCCCTGGAAGATGATTTTGAAAGTCGTATATAAACTATAATACATAGAACTCAAAATGCCTGAAAAGATACAGCAATAATAATCACCATAATATTATTGTTCTCATTCCCCAGTCTGTTTTTTCCTGCTTTGTATTTCCTCCCTCAAACGCTTGCAGAAATCAACATCTCCATTCTTCACCACCATCCCTCACATTTCTGTGTCTTTTCCCATGGCGAATTGCGCTTTCAAAACGTCACGTCTTTCGTTCCTGCCACTTCCACCCAGCATCCCTGACATACCTTTGAAATACACGCCGAAGAAACTTTAAATGTCGAGGCTGTTAAACCGCCTGTGATTTCGTGGGTAAATGGATAAATCAGTGGGTGTGGTTCACCAAGGCTGATCGTGCCTAATTGTGCGGTTGGTGTTTTTTGCTCTCGTTGTTGTTTTCCTATCACAGGGACAAAATAATGGAGGCCTTCACGGCAGGGATGAAGACCATGGACGAGTCTACGGAGACCACGGTGTTCGACTACGAGGACTCACTGCCGTGTGAGAAAGTCAACATCAAGCAGCTGGGATCCCAGTTCTTGCCCCCGCTGTACTCCCTGGTGTTCGTGGTCGGGCTGCTGGGCAATGCCGTGGTAGTTCTGATACTCACGAAATACAAGAAGCTCCAGATTATGACCAACATCTTCCTGCTCAACTTGGCTATTTCGGACTTGCTCTTTCTATTCACCCTGGTGTTCTGGGTTCACTACACTGGGTGGAATGAGTGGGTTTTTGGCCCTTTCATGTGTAAGCTCCTCTCCGGGCTTTATTATGTGGGCTTGTACAGCGAGATCTTTTTCATCATCCTGCTGACTGTAGACAGGTACCTGGCCATCGTCCACGCCGTGTTTGCCCTTCGAGCCCGGACTGTCACTTTTGGTGTCATCACGAGTGTCCTCACCTGGGGCCTGGCAGGGCTAGCAGCCCTCCCTGAGTTTATCTTCCATAAGTCCCAAGACGAGGGCCAACATTTTGTCTGCTTGCCTCTTTACCCAAAAGACCAAGAAGACAAATGGAAGCGTTTCCATGCTCTGAGAATGAATATCCTGGGTCTCGCTCTGCCTCTGCTTATCATGGTTGTCTGCTACTCTGGAATTATTAAAACGCTGCTGAGATGCCCCAGTAAGAAAAAGTACAAGGCCATCCGGCTCATTTTTGTCATCATGGTGGTCTTTTTCATTTTCTGGACACCCTACAACCTGGTCCTCCTTCTCTCTGCTTTTCAAACGATCTTCTTTGAGGCCAGTTGTGAGCAGAGCAAACAGCTGGACGTGGCCATGCAGGTGACAGAGGTGATCGCCTACACGCACTGCTGCGTCAACCCCGTCATCTACGCCTTCGTCGGGGAGAGGTTCCGGAATCATCTCTGCCACTTTTTCCGCAGGCACGTGGCCACCTACCTGAGCAAATACATCCCCTTCCTTCCCAGCGAGAAGTCAGACAGAGCCAGCTCTCCATCCCCATCAACAGGGGAGCAGGAATTGTCATTTGTATTTTAAGACCTATGTGCTGGACCCATGAAGCAAACATGTTACGTCAATCACATCGACCTCGACACCAGCCCTTTCAACTTCCAGCTGCATGCTGAAACTCTTAAAGACATTAAGATATATACACAACAGTGTCAGTATAGTGCGTGGCCCAGGCATTACCAGGGGTCACTGGCTAGTCAGTTCACTTACTGTCGACCTGGAAACGCAGAGCTTTGCTGGTTCTCTGAAGAGTTACATACATTGTGATGCCCCGAATGTTAGATAGTTACTACATGCAGCTACTAACAGGTAAATCCTTTTACATTTAAACCTTAACTTCAGCCAGCTATTGCATAAATGAAACATATTTCACAAAATACAATATATCAATCACAATCCTTTTACCATGCCTAGCTCTGTCCTTGCTTGATGAAAGGCTTTTTTCTCTCTCTCTCTTTTTTTTTTTTTTAGCTTATGTATATATACTCTCAAGCAACATAATGGCATGTCCCTCTTGTTCCTATTATTTTTTTTTTTTTTTTTTTTGAGGATTTTATTTTTAAGTCATCCAACGTGGGGCTTGGACTCACAACCAACGTGGGGCTTGGACTCACAACCTGGAGATCAAGAGTTGCATGCTTTGCGGACTGAGCCAGCCAGGTGCTCCCCAAGTATGCTGATTAGTGAATGGATTTCCTGTTTACACCAAATGATCAGATTTCGTATAAGCAACTCAGTAGAAGAAGAAGAATTCGGTGTTCTCAGTAGAGAGAAGAACGACCTTGCTTGCAGAAACTTGTTGGAGCCCTGAAATGTGCACTCACCTTGCTCTTAAGCACCTGACTCACCATTCATCCAACAGCTGTGTTTTAGGTGATACAGACAGGATGCACAACATTGCTTTAGGTTACGTGACCGATGCAAAAAGTGACCGATGCAAAAAGTGCGTAAGAGAAACACAATCCCTGCCCTGTAAAACCTTTCATCTGGTAGGAGGTGTTTGTTTCTCCAGAACAAAGAGAAGCCCACTCAATGCTCTGCCTGGGCCAGGAAGGGAGAGACCATTCCCAGCTGTAATCTGAGGGAGGAAGCCTTTAAGGAAGAAGTGGCTTTTGAGCAGGTCTTTTAAAAAGGGCAGGATTTGGAAAGGGCGGGGATTGGGGGAGGCACCGGAAGCCAGTGGAATGCCCAATACAGAGGTGAGGGGAGAGGGCGTGCACATGTGCGGACAGGAGGGTGGGGTGGGCAGTTTGGGATGGGCCATGGATTTCAGGCAAAGCATGGAGGGCTTCGTTGGGCAGGCAAAGGGAGCTACTGAAGGGTTTAGAGCAGGGGAGAAGAATAATCACCATGGTGCATTAGGAAGATAAATCCGGTAACACAGGATAGAGTAGAGACCCCAGAACCATGCAGGGAGTTGGTTAGAAGAGAAGGACGTGTGTGAGGCAAGGAGAGGTCAGTGGCTAATAAGAGAGGTGCCAGAAGAATCTAGAGAAGAATTTGGCCAAGAGACAGCGGTGCAGGAAGGGTCAAAGCCCCGGGAGTGATATAGAATTGACTGGGGGAAAAAAAGCAAAGACAAAACAGAATGTATCCTATGTTATTTATAAATAAATAAATAAATAAATAAATAAATAAATAAATAAAAAACAGATTATTCACTGTGCTTGGGTACACTGCCCATCCCTTAAAGGATAGGAAAGAAAACAGTAGCTTTTGGTTATCTTTAGGGAGAGATGAGGGTGGAGAATAGGAGAGGTGTGACTTTTCTCTGAATACCCTTGTGCTTTTTGGTTTTTGAACTGTGGGACCGTTACCAATTGAAAACATAAACAAAACTTCAGAATTACATATTAAAAAAAAAAAAAAGCAAGGCTGCTCTTCTGATGTGGTATCCATTCTACCAGCTCTAAGGGCATTGGAAACTCTGCAGTACCTTTTGTCTTTTTTTGTGGTTCAACCAGAATGTAAATAAAGCAATCATCTGAAGGCTTAACTATCCATCACGGGTTTCTCTTGTCTTGTGATGCAGCGTCTGTCCTTAGGTGAGCACGAGTGGCAGGATATCGGTACTTGGTCATATACGTAGGTCCCTGAAAGCTTTTAGGAGCGTTGTGACCCACACAGTAGGGCACATTACCAAATCACGGACTCAGTGTGCTCCATTTGGCCCTCCAGCCCCACCTTGTTCAGCAGAACTAACTACAGGGATAGAAATGTTCTATACTTGTGTTGTCCAATAGGATCACTGCTAGCCACATGCAGCCTTTGAAATGTGGCTACTGTGACCGAGGAACTGGATTTTTAATTTGTATTCAATTTTAATTGAAATAGCCACACACAGCTCATAGCAGCTACATGGGCTCAGCCGTGCAGCACTGATCCCCCCACCTGCCCGCTTTGCATCCATTCTACCTCCACATCAAGCTTCCGGTGGCCAGCAAACACACATCTTGAACCCTGTACGACAGACTAGGGGAAAATGCCAGTGATGCAAAGATGAATAAGACCCACTTCTAGAAAACTCGCTCGCTGTTCGGTGGAAGGGACTCATCCGAAGCCAATGACTCTAAGGAAACACGATGGGTGCTTTCTCCTGCCGGAGGAGGTAGAAAGGAGCACTGAAGAAAAGTACCCAGAGAAAGTCACATTCTGCCTAGGTTGGCTTCTCCCAAGAGCAGATCCTGAGCAAGGATTTGAGAACAAAGTATTTATTTGGAAAGTGCAGGGAACTCCAGTAGGGAGCGGGGAAGTAAGACAGGAATGGAGAGAGGCCAACAAAGGGTTCATTATGAAGTACCTTCCACTGGGGGTGACTGGAGCTCAACACCACTAGAAAACTCCTGGCAACACTGTCATTCACACTCAGCAGTCCCATCGGAGGGGGAAGGAGGTCGGGGTATTTACACTGCACCCCTGTGAGTCATTGGCTGATGGCGGCTCCTGGGGGATGCTAATTCCTCTGGCACTTCGGGCCTGCCTGGCTCTGACAGAGGCCCACCCAGCTTTGCACAAAGCTCCCAGGCAGCATGACGTGGATGCTGGATGTCGGAAGCCAGCTGGGCACGCTCGGGGAGGGCTTGAGGGATAGATAACACATTGGCCACATAGTTGAACAGGCTCGTGAACAACTTTCCATGAAGCAAAGGGTGGGCGTGAGAGCGGTGTGCAGGCAGGTGGGTCAATTTGTGGGAAGGCACAAAGGCACAAAAGTGCAGTAGGGAGGACCCCCTGTGGCAAGCCTGGAGTGACCTTGACAATGGCAGGTGGTCTCGAACATGCCTCAGCGCTGACTTCCCTGCCCCTCCTCCGCCATGTTGAGCATGTTGAGAAAAGACGATCCATCTCCAGCTTGAGTTTCTGAGATTTCCTTCAAATTCCAGAGCTAAAATTCTAAAGTCTGATGCTTAACAAAGCAGGTTCCTGTCCTTCAGAACTGTGGGCTTTCAAGAACTTCACTGGGATTTTCTTCCATTTCTGCCCCGGTAAGTCCCCAGTAGAGTTAGGGTGTCGTCTTTCTCCATCCACTGGTCTCTTCCACCCACGAGCCAAAAACAGCCCACTGCCTGCTCTGTGAATAAAGTTTCACTGGCACACAGCCACGCTCTTATGTTTATAAAGTGTGTGTGGCTGCTTTTGCACTATCACGACAGAGTGGAATAACTGGGGCAGAGACCAGATCACCCACAGATCCTAAAGTAATTTATCTTCTTGTCCTTTACAGAAGAAGTTTCCTGATCCCTGACCACCCATGCCGCGGCCCGGGATCTGGGGCTCTGATAGGCATAGCCACGACAAGGGAGACCAGATTGTGGGGGAGAACTTGGGATGTGAGGTCTGTAGACAAGCTGCTTCAATGCCCAGGCTAGTCCTACCTTGACCCTGGAAGCAGGGTCCCCACAAAATAGGGTTAGGTGGTATACCAGCCAAATGCTGCTCTCCGATGCCAAAGGCTAACAGTATGTACCCAGACGGCACACTGGAAGCTTTACTGAGGCAGGAGAACTCCATAGATGTTGTATTCCAAAGTAGACTATAAGCAGAACTTACACAGGAACTGTAAAAACAGATTTTATGATTCCTTAGACCGCCCCCCCAACTATATTGAGAACAGAGGTTGCATTGATGAAAATAAGGAGAGATTTGACAAGGGGTTCTTTGTAGAAGGCTGCTGGGGTCCCCTCCCCTGGAGGGGAAGAAAGGGAGCCAGGTGCCTGCTTGGTTCTCACCTCAAGCCTGCCAGAATGATGCCAATGACTCCACCTGTCATTGCTTGGTATGAGTCACCCTGGTTGAAGAGGCTCCGTGCACGGGATCGGGCCAGCTAAGGAAGAGGTAGTCCACGGGCCATTGCCCCGTGTCATCAGAACGGCTGCCTCTTGCAATCTAGACCTTTGGAACTGAGGAAAGACTCAGTTTTCAGAGAGGACAATTTTTTTTCTGGTTTAGTTGAGGTCCTGGCGAATTGACCCCAATAAGCCGAGGCTCGAGCTTTACTTGCTCACGCCAGCTTCGGTCACAGTTGCAGTGGGAAATGCGAACACTAGGGGGCGTCCGCCCTTGCCGGAGGCGCAGAAGGTCGGGCGCTCTTTTCAGTAAGTGGAGAATACGCCCGTGTGCTAGGGGGGAGGTGAGGTGTTGATATTACAGCAAGAAACTCAGGAATGTCTATATCTGATGTGGTCCAACTGTGTGGCAAGACTTTGGGGATGCCATTTATATCCCTAAAAAGTGTGCAATGCAGTGAGTGCCCCAGAAGGAGCGACAGAAGAATGGAAACCCGGGTCTGATTTATTATGATCTGGACTAATTCCTAGTTCCATGATGTAGGATGTTGGTAAAGTGGTTATAGTTCAAGGCTTACGAAATTCCATTACCTTTTCCTAAACCAAAACTGAAATCTTATTCCGGAGGGCCATGCCCAAGCCAAACCAATGGGTATAAACGCCTGTGAATAAAAGAGAATAGAGAAAAGCAGGATAGCAGAGCCTGCCTCCGCGAGAAACACTCTGATTCAACGTGCAGCTGCTTGCGGGGTGGAAATAGACAGTTGCTAGGGCCTGTGTGGGACCTTTTAATACCCAGCCGTCCCGGCTGCCAGTGTGTGTGGCCCCCATCTGCACTGGGAAATCTAACGATCAAAACGGCGACTCCGCTGGCCCAGGACAAGGGAGAACGGAAGAAGCCCATCCTGTGTTGCTCAGTCTGGAGACTATTCATCTGTCCAACCTCAGCTGGTCACATTTACTGAACATCTACATTGCCCTGGTCTTTATGGGGGTGGGGGTGGAGGGGGCAGTGAAGGGAAAGATAGAACAAAGCCTCGGTTCCTGGCCACGAGAAGATGACGCTTTACCTAATCAAAGAGTGTATAGGACATCCTGGCCAATGCACTCAGATCCACTCTGTGCCCTTCTCTACCCTGCCCTGTGTCCGAGAAGCTGCCCGGCACGGAGGCGGCCAGGCTTCTATCTTGTGCTCTGGATCGAGCCCATAGGGAGCCCCTGCAGGAGGTTGGGAGAAAGGGGGAGAGTGAGGTCTGAGTGTTTATTCCCCCAGCCCCTTCTGAGGCATCACTGGGGCCTGGGTGGGCCCCAGCCAGCCTCGGTGAACCTCTCCACCTTGTTTCCCCCACCCCTCACCCCTTTACAGCTGCTAATGAGCCCCCTGCTACCCATCTTACTCAGGGGGCTGCAGCCTCCCCCCACCCTGCTATCACCTTTGTAAATGGCCCCTTTATTAAACTCTCCTCAAATTGCCCAATTTGAGTGTGTCGACTGTTTCCCATAGGGATCCTGAGTGACACAAGGGGACGATATATAGCACAGGAAAAGAAGTTGGCAAAAAGAGAAAAAATAGGGTGTCGAGTAAGCATTCTGGGAGAACTTCCTGGAGAAGGAGGCTGGATCTTAAAGGCAGGAAGCTACACCCTGAGGAGAGCTGGGGGAAGGGGCTAAGCAAGGCAGCCTTGGGATGAGGGGGAATGTTTGGGGAGGAGAGACCAACAATGGGTGTGGAATGGAGAAATCCGGAAGATTAGGAGTGAGAGGTCTGGAAGCAAGGACACCGTGAGTTTTGAATTAAGAACCTTAAAGCCTCAGGTTTGAATGTGCCCTGTCAGCAGCAACACTGTTCCAGACACAACCTGTGGTGGTTGTCTGGCTCATGATGATTCCCACAGTGACCATCAATCAGGCCCCTCCCAGGTCCCCTTGACTTGTTTGACCCAAGGGCTCATGAGCCTAGCCTAACATAACTGAGGGCACCTGGAATTCGAAAACTCAAATGAAGACATACAGAGATGGGCAGAAGGCATTGATCCTATCATGACTGTGGCCTACAGAGAGGCTTCATGATCTCCTGAGGCCAGGTGGCCCTTCCTCCTTCCATTCTGGAAGCTGTCCAGACCACGCCCATGCAGTCATTCTTAGCTGAAGCTGGGGATGTTTATAAATCAAGAAAATTAACTGAGGTGGAAAGGAATGCTAGGGAGCAGTTTGCAGACGCAGACTTCCATGGAGGTAAGGCTCACACCCATGTCCTGGAGTGGGAAGATGGCAGCCCATGGGAACTGGTAATAAACAATCAGTCATCCACTGAGGACAGAGCCTGGCCAGTAGTGGGTGATGGGTGGCAGGAAGATGCCATCTCTCACCAGAACCAGTCGGTAGGATGGATGCTTCTGAAGGCAAGGAGAAACTTAAGCCAAAGGGGGAAAAACCCAAATACTGAAATTTTTATCTTCAAGTTAAACTTAGAGCCTTTCTGTGACCATGTTGGAAAGAAACTCTCTATTACTTGCAGCTGCCAGGTTAAGAATGTTGGAAAACAATTCAGAGCCTAAATTGGCAGGTGTCTTAATTATAATATGAGTTGAATGCACACGTTTGCCAAAAAAGCATGTGTGACTACTAGAGCATGAATTGAGACAGACTGAGAACCTGTGAATGGGGATACCTGGAAGGCTGCAGAGGTCCTGGGAAACCCTGACCCTCCACTGCCCTCCGGCACACCGCCTCCCACACCTCTCTCTCCTCAGGAAACCATTTTTCCTGAAGATGTTAAAGTTAACGGTTTGCCCCATGGCCCACTCCTCAAGATTGTGCACCTAATTAAGTAGGATTTTAATTTCACAGGGACCAGAAGACAAAATGCAGAATCAGAGTAGGGAAGAAAATTCCAGAAAAAATTACAGAAATTATTTGAATTAATTGTTTAATTATCAAAAGTCCAGGTTTGGATTTTGAGAGCGCTTAATAAGAGTAGGCAGAGCAGAATTTTGGATTGGGCTGAATTTACAGATGTGTGCACTCATTGGAAATACTGAACTCCATGTCTAGGGTTCTAAGAGTTTGCCGATTGGGCTAACACAGATTTGCACCAAATGCTGGTCCACACTATGTGAGTGTAAAAGGTCAGGATCCCTTGGAATAACCTAGAGGAAGACTAGAATATATTACCTCCACCATGTGGGTTCTGGCCAATCTACCTCACTCTCGTTCTCTCTAGTGCACAGAATACAAGATTAGAGAGGGAATGCCATCTAGAATGGTAGTGGGAGGGGCTATCATTGAACTATAACCTTTGACCTTGAGGTGGAGAGGATACAAAGCCTGCACGTTTTATCTGCCAGAAACAACAGGTCTTACCAATATAAAAGCCATCTGAAAAGGGTGGTAATCAGGACTGAAGGGTTTGTTTATCATGGGAACCCCAGAAATTAAATTATGTCTTACTCAAGAAATTTTCAGTTCTGGAAAAAAAAAAAAGCCAGACCAATCTTGAGTTGCTTTACTATAGAATATGGCCTCTCCAAATTCTCAGAAGTGAGTCATTTCATAAAGCCAAGGTCTCCTGAAACCACATACCTTTGAGGAAGAGCTTTACAGTATTGCCACTCAGCCCCAGCCTTTCCCAAATGGACCTTGTGCCAAATATTGAGACTGCCAGTCCCCTTCTTCAGTCCCACCTTCAAAAACTCACAGTCGGGGAATAGTCCCTCAACCAGGAGATCAGAGGATTCTTCTCTGCAGAAACAAATGACCCCAGAGAAAGACACCTACAGGTACTGATGTTCAAGGGGTCCCCCAACATAAACACCCATCACCCATGGTAAAGCCCAGCAGGGGACAAGCACCATCCACTCAGTGCTTCCAATCAGCTGTGGTGTGCCGTCTTAAATATAAATGGAATGCCAAGCATCGCCAGACATTAGAGGACAACTGTCTACATAGAAGATAACAACTGGAATAACATCTGGGAGAAAAGGAACTCAAAAGAGAGAGAAATATGAGGGCATAAAAACAAAAACAAAACCAAAACCACATGGTATACATTCTCAGAGAAACAAAAGAAGGGTGTGGATCTCTAAGCAAAGAGAGAAGGGGGAGAGAAAGAGAGATAAATAGGTGGGCAGGTAGGTAGAAATTGGAAAACATTGGGGCACGTTGGTGGCTCAGTCGGTTAAGCCTCTGGCTCTTGGTTTCTGCTCAGGTCATGATCTTGGGGTTGTGAGATGGAGCCCCTCATTGGTTTCTGCACTCAGCATGGAGTCTGCTTGAGATTCTCTCCCTCTCCCTTTGTCCCTTCCCCCTCTGTACATGTACATGTTCTCTCTCTCTCAAATAAATAAATAAATCTTAAAAAAAAAAGAAATTGGAAAACAGGAAAACATTTTTGGAAATTAAAACTATAATATCAGATATGTGGAATTTAAGAAACAAAACAGAGGATCATTGGGGAAGAGAGGAAAAAGTAAAACAAGACGAAACCAGAGAGGGAGACAAACCATAAGAGACTCCTAATCATAGGAAACAAACTGAGGGTTGCTGGGGGAAGAGGGGTGGAGGGATGGGGTAACTGGGTGATGGACATTAAGGAGGGCATGTGATGTAAGAAGCACAGGGTGTTACATAAGACTGATGAATCACGGACTTGTACCTCTGAAACCATTAATACATTATATGTTAATTAATTGAATTAAAATAGCTTAAAAATTTAAAAAACCTATAGTATCAGAAATTGTATAAGGTATGTTAATTAAAGGCTTGAAAGATAAAGCTGAGTAGGAAAACGAACCTCGAGCGGACAGCAAGACCATGGAGCAATAACCAGAACCAAGACCAGGCTTTAGAGCCCACACACTTAGCTGCTGTGCAATGGGAGAGAAAAGAGAAAGCTCAGAGGCTGGTCATAGGAAAGAAGGGGGGGTGGCACGTAGGATGGTGTCCAAAATTTGTCCAAAGGAATTTGGTATAGAATGGGGAAAAAAATGCTAGAAAGCATATTTTTGTGTCGTCTTGGTAGTAGTGAGCCAGGAAAAGTTCCTGGAACAGAAGTACAGTACTCTCTTGAATGAGGGGACACTAGGTGCCCAGCTCAATAAATGGACACGGACTCTTTGCAAAGCACACCCTTACAGACTTCTAGAACAGCAGGGGTAGACAAGTCTATAGAGAGCTTTCAAGAAGAAAAAAATGGGCAAAAAAAAAGGAACTGAAATAGAACTAGCATCAGACCCTTAACAATGCTGAGTGATGAAGGATGGTGGGGCAACGACTGCGCAGTTTTGAGACAATGTTGGGTTCGACCTGGAAATCTTTTCAGACCCAAGTAAAGATCAAGTATGAAGGGAGAGAATGGATACTTCGAGACAGGTAAGGACTTTAACATTTGCCTCCAGTTTACCCCTCCTCAAGAAGAGACAACATATGTGCTTCGGCAAAATGAGGGAGTAAGCAAGAAAGAAGGGGTCCCAGGATCCTGGAAATAGGGCTCAACATAGGAGAGCAGCAAAGGGAACTTCAGGACCCCTGGAGTGATCAGTCCAGACCAGTCTCGAGAAAGAACGTAGAATTTGTGGGGTTTGAGCATTCTGAAAAATTACTGCTAGGCAATAATCGACTGATCAAATTGGAGCATTTTGGAAAATTGGTGATAGGTACCCAAAAAACCCCTTATCAGCTCAGGGAGAGGGTGGGGAAGAACGTGCTATCAATTCCAGGAACACAACACATTGGCTCCACAGTGAATAATATTAATGTAGTCATAATAACGTGAACGCTAAGTACCGACCTAACCAGAAACTGGAAAATAACCCTACTGAGAAGATAAAGGGAGGGGAAGGAAGTGTGAGGAAACAAAACCCTCACCTACAAGAACAGGAAATCAATCAAAAATGTCTAAAAGTGATACACCATGATACACCAACTAGGTACGCTCCAGGAGAAATGGCCAATAGAAATGCCAGTGGTCACCTTGGAGGCATCTGCAGGGGTGGGGAGAGGTATTTCTTTTTTTTTTTTTAAAGATTTTATTTATTTATTTGACAGAGATAGAGACAGCCAGTGAGAGAGGGAACACAAGCAGGGGGAGTGGGAGAGGAAGAAGCAGGCTCACAGCAGAGGAGCCTGACGTGGGGCTCGATCCCATAACGCTGGGATCACGCCCTGAGCCGAAGGCAGACGCTTAACCGCTGTGCCACCCAGGCGCCCCGAGAGGTATTTCTTAACGACACATTGTTATCTTTGAAGTATTCAATGTTATTAGATGAGGAAATAAGAGCAAAAAGAAAATAAAAGTAGGAGAGTGAGATTAAGCCATAACAGAATTCCTTATCGCCCACTCTAAGGGCCCAACAATTGACAGAGATGAACACACACTTGACCACGTGCTTCTCAGTAACCCAAACACCAAGCAAACAGTGCCCAGTACAGTCACTAAAATATTATTAGAGTATTAGGATAATATTAAATTAGAGGCCAACCAAATGCACATTTTAGGTAAATGCTGAATGGTTCAGTGTTAGCTAAAACTCAATACCTGGCCACATCTAAGGCCTGAATGGATAGACACCGTCAAAGAAAAAAATTGCTGATATTGAAGAATAAATCAAAACGTGTAATTATCACTGCAGGTGTATTTTTCAAAGTGAATACTTTAATTCTTAAAGTTTGACATCATGGTGCAGAGATAATCACTCCTCTGCACCATCAGCATTCCGTGGCTCCTGTGGTCAGTACGTGGCACGTGTAAGATACTACACAGTTACCACCTCCCACCGAGGTTGGTGGAGCAGCAAGGTTTTATGTTTGCTGTGCCATTTGGGAGAAGTGCCCATGAGAGTGCTGTCATCACCAAATTACTAAGCTTTCCTTTCTTTATCTTTCGTGGTCATCAACCAAGGTTTATCTCTTCCTCAACTCCTGGAATTAAAGATACCATCGCTGGTGATACTGCAATTTCATTGAGCACTGTTTGAAGAAGGTGCCTTTGGAACAGTATTCTCAGAAGCCAACTATCTGAACACCTCTTAGGAGCCAATTCCAATCTTCTCAGCTTTTTCTGCTGGGGCTCCAGTCCACCTCACAACAAGTGCAGCCTAGTGGCACCTGGTCCAGGCCAGGGCCATGCCTCTCACCACATATCCCAGGACATATCCATCACACAAGGCACCCATACATGTGCAAGCTGGAAATGCAGGGGACTCAGGTCCAGTGGGCGGAGTTTTGACCAATGGGAGAGAGCAGTTGGTGGAGAAATGTGTCTGCCTCTATCCCCCAGATGGACAATCCCGAGAAGCACCTCAGTTTCCAGCACCCGTGGCAAAGGCCACAGCACACCCTTGTACTTCTTGCTCCCTCCCTGCTTTACCACCCCGTCCCCCACCTCTGCCACGGTAGGTTACATACCCTGATGAGGTTCTGGCACAAAAGCCTGGACCTTGGGCTCTGCCTTCTGGGGAACCCAAGCGAAGACACAGGATTATGATGATCACCTTCACTTTCATTTTTAAATTTCTAATATTTCCCCATGCACTTGGGGTTCCCTACAAGCACTTGAGAAACTTTGTTCTTAAACCTTGAATCTAATAACGTGCCATGAAGCAATGTAACCAACATTCAATATTTTAAAAAATTGTCTCAGATTCTGTTTGCATTTCAACTCTCATTGCATGCACAGCTCTGGAATGGAAGGACAGCAGGACCTTATAGCATGTCGAGTCCGAAATACTTGTGCTTTCAAGATGACTTCTTCAAAGGCTTCCAGTAAATCAGCTATTTTTCCACATGCAACTGTTGGTTGTTAGCAGATTCTGTGCCAGTACTGTTATCTGTCAAGTGTATGATTACACTTTCTTTTTTTTCCTTTCTTTGAGAAAGAGAGCAGGGAGTGGGGGATGAGTGGAGGAGCAGAGGAGCAGAGGGAGAGAGAGAATCCTAAGCAGGCTCCACACCCAGCAGGGAGCCCGATGTGCGACTCCATCTCATGAACCCGACATCATGACTAGAGCTGAAATCAAGAGTCGGATGCTTAAAGGACTGAGCCACCCAGGCACCCTGATTCCACTTCTTTTCATCGAGCAGTCCTTCTAACACAGCATAGATGCTATGCCATTTGTTTGAGCATTTGGGATAAATGTGTACCAAAGCAGTTTCACTGTTTTGGAGGCGCCATGTAGTTTACCTTTGGCTAAAAACTGAATATTACAAGCGACCTTCTACCTTTTTGCTTACACCCAGCAATTCTGCTGCATTGTGCTGTGTTGTGGGTGCTTTCTGAAAGGTGTGAATAAAACACAGCATTCTTGTGATCCCTAAACCACTCATCACATTACCCCGTGTTTTCTGTTCTCTGTGATACTTACATAACACTTGGCATCAGTCAAGGTTTTCCATTAAATACATATTTTTTCCTTCAGATTCACTTTCTGTTATCTGTAGAAGCCCAGAAATCTCTTGACAGGCAAATAAAGTAAAAGCATAAGAGAATTCAGTGTGATTTAACCGAATCTCCATGACCTCCTTTCTTTCTTGTCTGCCTTTTAATGTTATTTATATGCTCACATACATCTCTCTGCCCAAAGCTGACACAGTGTGCTTACTATATTGTCCAGGTGACATGCACTCTCTCTTTTTACTTGTTTTAACTCCCTTTTATTTTGTCTATTTGTTTAACCATTTGAAACATCTTAATTTTTGTACCTTAAAAGGACAGCTGGTATTATCATTAGTTTTGGCCACATTTTCCTCTTGCAATAGTCAATGTACATTCACATTTCAATTGGTTGATAGGACCTCAACACATAAAGCAGGGAAGGAGATTTTTCACTCTCAGTGACCCCTAAATGCTTCCTATTATTGGAAGTGAGTATCCGACTATTTACAATGAAATTGTGCTTCTGTTGCAGGCATTTCTCCCATTGGAACCAGCATGATCACATGACCGCCAAGCAGCCATAAGTTCAGAAATTCCCAAAACGACACTGAGGCAGGCATCTAGAGTTTTGCCCTTCCAGTGACTAAGGTCAAAGTCGAAGTCAAAATTAGATTATTTTAACCATGCTTTTTACCTACCCCCTCAACCACATTTTTGAATGGTTTTGAATTCTCACATAAACTATATCCATCCTGGGTGCTTGTCAAAATCTCTATGTGCTGTTTTGTTTCTTGTGACTCAGAAGGAGTTAAAATAGAAAAAAGGAGAGCAACATCTGTGCGGTTATTTCAAGAACTATAGATGTATCGGGAAGTCTTAAGAGATACCTAAAGATGCATTGGCAGAATGCTCTTCTTTTTCTTACTGTGCCTGAAAAATCACTGGATTTTTTTAAACTTGTATCAACATTCAGCTGAGTTAGCAGCTGAGACAGGATCTTGAAGATTAAGATGATCTAGCCTCTGAAGGCATAGGTCCAGGAAGCATAGGTGGAGATGGGTGGACAGAGGCAAGAGATGATGACATATCTCATGTTTTTACCTAATGATCCACTCATAAATGTGACTTCTTGTCCTCATACCTCCAGGCCCCGCTGGTCTCAGAGTGTTAGTGCCAAGTGACCCAAAAAAGTTCCCCTTCATTGGAAACTGAGAATGCCACCTGACCTTGCTGTCATTTCCTTGCACAATTAGAGAAATGCCCCACCCCCCAAAAGATATATATTCTGGAAATTATATATGTGAAATCCAGCGGAACGTTTTATGCATCTTGTATTATTATATCCCAAAATAAGAGTTAACCGAAACTACTGTAGTCCTATACAGACCATCTAGGGACAGCTCAGATGGCTGAGGAATGACAAATTGGGCCACTCCAAAGGACTCCACCCACGGAGGTGGTGGCCAAAGGAAAGGGGAACATGAAACAGTTGCGGAGGGTCTTAAATACCAGTTGCAAAAACAAGTCTTGTTTCTGCCTGTGCTTCTCTTCCCTCTTTACTTCTCACAGTATTATGTATCCGTAATGTTGGTAACAGTTACATTTAACACTTGGTTCCCAAGCTGCAGATTATCAACAGGCTCACAGTGAAACTCCAGTAGAAACTGGCATCCCTGGGAGAGCATGGACAGGGAACTCGAGAATGTATTTCTAGGTGCAGCAGTGGGTGACAACTTTGGGCGGTTCCCCACCACCCCCCATGGAAGGGCTGAGTGCTTTTGCAGTTGACCTATTATCCAGGGTCACTTCTGGATCATCAGGAAGAAACGTCAAGTGTGTGAGTGCGTGTAGCCAACAGGTGGACTATGATGAACTTCCAGAAAGGTGTCGGTCAGCTCACAGAAATTTCCACAGTGACCATGGACGTGCCACCCAGCTCGGCTCCCTGGCTGTGCAGCTGACCCATGCTGTGTGATCAGATTCGAAAATTTCAAACAAAATCGTTTTTAACCTTTGAATGAAACCATTGTGGGGCCAAAGGTGGGTAGAAGTGAGTTATCTCAAGGCTCTGGAGAGCATGTCCATGAACTCCAGCTGCTGAGACCCCCAGAGTTTTCACAATGGCTGTCCTTCCCAAAGCCAGGCTGCCCAGCCCACTCTTCTGTTCCGTAACCTTGCCGTATGTCCTTCCAACAAGTCTATCTGACTTGTGTAAGTGTCAGAATCAGTAGCTTGCTGAAGAAACTTAACTGATGTGGACACGAAGGGTGGGTTATTTCCAGAAGTTTGATCTGGTAGCGGAGGACGCTGGACTGGACTAGAGACGGTGGGTTCAGAGAAAGTGTAGAGTCATTGGGGAATAAGATACAAGGATGGGGTCAAGCATGGTGCTCAGACTAGGGTGATTTTGGGATGTGTCAGTTCTGAGGAACAAGTGTTGAATGCTGGCGCTTGTGTGTGTGTGTGTGTGTGTGTGTGTGTGTGTGTGTGTGTTCCAGGGCTGCATAACAAAACCCCAAACCCGAGTGGGTTAAGACAACAAACTATGTTATGTCTCACAATTGTGTGGGTCAGGAACTTGGTAAAGGCTTGGCTGAGCAACTCGTCCCCGTGTGGCACTGACTGGGATTACCCCATGATGTTCAGCTGGTGATGAGATGTGTCTGGAGGACCTGGGACAGCTTCACTCCCAGTTGGGCCCCTTAGTAGGGATGGCCGAGAGGCCAGGTTCAGCTGGGCTTTCTCGCCCCAGGAGGTTTCCCGGGCTTTCGTGCACAGCATCTCCAGCAGAACAGCCAGATTGCTTCTGCAACTGCCCTCTGCTCAGAGAGCCAATGCTCCAAGAGATAAGCCTCCAGGGCCTGAGGCCTCGGCCTGGAAACGGGCACAGCATCACTTCTGCCATAGAAATAATGGTCAAAGCAGGGACAGAGCCCACTCCAATTCAGGGGAGGGGACATAGAGCTCATGTCTCACGGGGAGAAATGCCAAAGAATCTGCAGCCACCTTACCTGCCATGGTGTGTGTGTGTGTGTGTAAAGACTGAATACTGACTTCTGCACGGCAAGATGATCTAACCAGTAGAGTCCTTAAAGTTACTATTGCAATCATATAGTAGAGGAGAGGTCGTTTCTCTTTCTAGAAGGAGTTCAGCTAATAAATCAAGAAGCAACAATATCACCACTTTGTAACCTGTAATGAATCAGTACGTGCAGGCAACAGTCATCGGTGTCTGTTAACATCACAAGAAGGGGACAACCTACTCCTATCGGTAAGTATCCGACAGCCTTTCATAATAAAGAAAGGACCAGAAGCTTATATTTTAAAATGTTAATAATAATTACAGATTCGTTTTTCTTTCTCTTTTTGTGCTTTTTTTCCTTTTTTGATGGCTTTCAGATCACCAAAATAATACATACATGTCGTAGCAAATGAAATCTTAATACATAAAGATGGATAAAGATGAGACTGGCAAAGGTGATCATCTGTCCTTCTGCGCCCCCCCTTGCTCCTACAAACAGAAACATGAGCATATCCACACATACAGAGTTCTCTTTGCTTGCTTTCGTGGCTATATAACTGTACGGTACTTATTCAACTTGCTAATTTTTCACTTTATTGTAAATTATGGGCATCCCTCCATTCAACAGATAGATACTTAAATCTCCGTCTTTCTCCTAGCTTCTTCATAAAAAAATACACATCTGCACATATAATTTTACATTTATGGTATTACCTTCTACATGCGTGGGTGATGGTATGTTTTTCTTTTTAGCATAGTTTTTGTTTCTTTTTCCTACCAGTCTCTCCATTCCCTGTCACCTTGCCTATAGTCCCCATGAGGACCATGTTCTCTGTCCCAATTCTTCACATCCATACACAGGATTGTTTGTTTTGTTTTTTCTTTTCTTTTTTTCTTTGCCATTGTTTACAACCCATATATGTAGCTCTTTGCAACTGACTTCCTCAACCAACAATACCTTGCAGAAAATTTTTCCAAAGCAGCTGGTTTAGCTCGAATTCCTTCTTTTTAACGGCATTATAACAGGGTGTGGATGGACCCCAATTGATTAAACCTTTCTTGTATTTAGAATTAATCACTTTCCTGGCTTCCCCCCCCCCCACTTAAATATCCTTACACATCAGTCACTGGTACTTTTATCTCTATGGCATCAATGCCAGGAGTGGGATTGGGGCAGACACAGGATATGGGTTCTCAATTTGAAAGACCCTGCCCGGGGCACCTGGGTGGCTCAGTTGGTTGGGCAGTTGTCATCAGCTCAGGTCATGATCCTGGGTCCTGGGATCGAGCCCCATGTCGGGCTTTCTGTTCAGCAGGGAGTCTGCTTCTCCCGCTCCCTCTGACCCTTCCCCTGCTTGTGCTCACTCTCTCTCTTTCAAATAAATGAATAAAATCTTAAAAAAAAAGACCCTGCCCCATTATTTTCTAAAACCATTACAATAACTTACGTTTTCTGCAGCCTGTGTATGAGGAAAGATCCCACTTCTCCCTCGGCTTCACAAACTCCTTACCCAGGCATTCCCCCTCTTCCCATTGTGGTTAGGCTGATGAGCATAAAGTGGTATTTTGCTTTGAATGTAATGCTTGTGTGTGTTTGCACACGTTTGTGTGTGGGGGGGAGTCTTTTTTTTTCCATTTTGATTTGCCCTTCTGTAAACTGACCATTCATCAGGGATAAGAAAGGAGACATACTCATAAATGTGGGTGGGATTGTACAATTACAGGTGACTTTTCATACAGCGTCATGGCAATACATTTGAAAATCTTGAGGATGCAGGAGACTACCTGGAAAGTTTAAAATTATCAAAATTCAGGGGTGCCTGGGTGGCGCAGTCATTAAGTGTCTGCCTTCGGCTCAGGGCGTGATCCCGGCGTTATGGGATCGAGCCCCACATCAGGCTCCTCCGCTATGAGCCTGCTTCTTCCTCTCCCACTCCCCCTGCTTGTGTTCCCTCTCTCACTGGCTGTCTCTATCTCTGTTGAATAAATAAATAAAATCTTAAAAAAATAAAATTATCAAAATTCAGCCAAGAAGAAGGAAACATGAAAAGATCAATTAATAATAGAAAATTAGAAAAGTAATATCTACTTTCTTTAAAAAACCCACTAGAACCAGATGTTTTCACAGCTAAATTCTACCTAAACTTTTAAGAGTAGATTTTTTAAAGGATATTTTTTATGATATTTCAATGTTTGCAGCTCATAGAAAAAGATGGAAAACTTCCTATTTAATTTTGTGAGGTCAACCTGTTGTAAAGATAGAATCAACTATATGTGGATCTTACTTATGGAAGTTCGTAAAAATCCTAACATGACTGAACAAAATTCAGCAGTGCTTCAGAAGAGTAATAATCTATGGTCAAGTGATATTACGGAAACATGCAAATGTGGTACAAATTAGAAGCTCCATTCTCCTAATACATTTGATTGACAAATTAAAGAATAGAAACCAGGGGCACCTGGCTGGCTTAGCGGGGAGAACATATGACTCTGAATCACGGGGTCGTGAGTTCAACCTCTACACTGGGTGTAGAGATTGCATACAGGAATAAATAAGTAAAAACTTAAAACAAAATTAAAGAACAATACCCAAATGATTGCAATAATTGAGGAATTATTTGATAAAAGTGCAGCAATTAGTTCCAAAATAAGGGAAATCATGGAACTATTTGTGATGAAATCGGTTACCAAAAATCCTCAAAAAATATCCCCCCAAATGGTAAAATATTAAAACTGAACCAATGAGGTTCAAAAACCAAATATAGACGCCTGTCACCATCATTATGATGTAATATTATATTCGAGGGTCTAACAAAAATGATGAATGCAACAAGAAAAAACAATGGTAAAACTTTGCATATCCAGACACCTAGAAAACCCAAGAAAAAGAAACTTCTGGAACACACAAAAATCAATAGATTTGCGTTAGACTAGCCATAATGGCCCAGGAATTCAGAAGCTGTAAAAGAAAGATAAACATGTCTGATGACATAAATTTTTCAAATTTTTGCAGAATAGGCCACTGCAAACTCAATGTAAAAATAATTGTTTGGGGAAAAACACTGTCACCAACACGGCCAATCAAGTGTTGAAATCTGCAATGTACCGAGTTCTAAAAAACGTGCTAGAAAAGGATAAACAACTGAACAGACACATGTGTTGAAAGTCACACCTTGATGAGATAAGGAGCTTGTCTCTACCGCAGAGAGCAAGTTTCCCCCCAAATGGTGGCTTCTAGGAAAGCGATCTGTGCTAGATCATCCATGAGATCACAACTCCGCTTTCGACACACTTTAAAAACAATAATAGCATAAGAATAAATCATAATATAATAAAGAGTAAATAAATAATACTGAAAATAATAATATAAAGGGGAAAGCGTATGTACTTCCTTTCAAACTCCACCAACACCACCCGGAATAGTAAGCCTTCAAATGCTAGTCTCGTATCTTGTACCAGGCTGTCTTCACTGCGGAGAAAAGAGAAACTCTGGCACCCACCCCTTAAGTCTCTGGAGCAATGTTTTCTGGCTCTGGCTTGAGAGTACACCCTATGAGTTCTAGTTCATCCATGGGGGGGGGCCTGAAATCCTGCTGAGCTATGGAGGGCACTCTCCCCTTGTCCTGGATGACCCCGACCTTCTTGATACTCCCGAGCCACAGTGTGGCCCTAAAGGACAGATCGTGTGGGCTTGGGTACACATTCAGGTGGTGTCCGTAACTTTAGCCACCAGGCACCAACCACTGTACTGAGCTATTTGGGTGGAACCCCGGACCTGGGTCAGGACACCCTCATGGACACTCCTTCCGGTGCAACTGGGCAGCCCAGCCACTTCCCCGACCCCAGCTCCAAGCCAGTCCCCACTTCCTCCCATTATGGGTTGACCCACAGACGCCAGTTAGGACAACCTGGACATTGCCCGGTGACATGGGGTGAGGTGAAAAGCAATGAAATCGTAAGAATTCATGAGTTTCTAAGCTGCATTCTGGTCCCAGCCTGTGTGGGAGCCTCCACGACCAGTGAATGGTCCCCTTCCTCCTAGAGGCTGTGTGGGTCTTCTGCAGAAACACAACAAGTGACAGAAGAGAGTGACAGCTGAGGCCGGGTGTGGAAACAACCAAGAGGGGGTTAACAAGGTGTGGACGGGGGAAGCATCAAGAAGCTGTGTGCCCTGGAGAGGAGGGTGCCATGACAAAGCAAGGTGACACATACAGGGAGTGAGTGGGTGTGGGCATGGGCAGGGGACAGGGAGAGGTACACTTTCAAAAAGCAGAGGGAGAGATGAGTCACACAGATAATTTAAAACCTGCAAGAAGGAAATTAAGTACTGAAAATTGAAGGTTGTTAGTTTCAATCCCATAGAAGTGAAGACAGAAAGGCAAAGAACGAGGGGCGTGAGGGGATTTAGAGACAGGAATCAAAATTGAGGCAGCCTAGGGCTGAGAGAGGGGCAAAGACGCTTTCCTCTAATTTCCCTTGGTCCCGGCTCTGGGCCATGGAACCCTGCAGATCGACTGGGCCGGGTTCATAATTTTCTGGTAGCTCCCCTGGTGCCCACCTTAACTTAAGCAACATGTCCGGGGTGGGGGAGGGGGGACGCAGTGCTGAGCTAAGCATAGGGGATGCGTAGGGGGAAATGGAGGACCTACTCTGCACATGGAACAGTCAGAAGGCACCAAACAACAGTGCTAGCCGGCCTGGGTCTCCCTCGTCAGCGTGAGGTCCGTGGACCCACACTATCTGCATCACCGGGGAGCTGAGCAGAAAGGCTGACTGTCAAGCCCCACCCCAGACCTACTGAATCAGAATCTGCATTTTAGCAAGATCCCCAGGCGGCCGGTTCGAGTTTGAGAAACACAGCTAGGCACTAAGGCGGAAGGGAGAGGGTGCCTGGGGTTCGAGGTCCTACCGAAAGCTCCGTGGGCAAGCTGGGTCTGGGCTAACCCCAGATTCAGAGGTCAAATAAACTGAGAAGTGCTGGGACTGCAAAGGCCCATTCAAGCGCTGCACACCTGCCAGTTCAGGAAGACACCTCCATCTGGCCTGCCCTCTCCGCAGCCAACTTCCCTGGGATGTTTCCAGATGAGAAGCAATAATGGGGAGCCACCTTCACAGCAGAGATAAGGAGCAGGACGGTGAGCCCCCAGCCCCACCCAGTCACAAGAGCTGCCTGGAGCTTGTTAAAATACAGATACCCAGGATCTTCCCCCTGAAAACTCAGATACAGAGAAGTTTGGTATGCTGCCTGGATATCTGACTTTTTATCGGGAGCCCTGGGAGCTTCATACCTCCCTGTTTTATTTTATTTTATTTTATTTTTTTTAAAGATTTTATTTATTTATTCGACAGAGATAGAGACAGCCAGCGAGAGAGGGAACACAAGCAGGGGGAGTGGGAGAGGAAGAAGCAGGCTCATAGCAGAGGAGCCTGATGTGGGGCTCGATCCCACAACTCCAGGATCACGCCCTGAGCCGAAGGCAGACGCCCAACCGCTGTGCCACCCAGGCGCCCCCATACCTCCCTGTTTTAGATCTTCAGTTCATTCCTTGGATGAGACAGGTCACTGAGCCCCGTCCCCAGGAGACACCTGTCAGGCTTCGCTCCTACCTGAGGGCCGTATGATTTCCACCCCATCCTCAGGCTCTGAGGTTGGAAGAAGAGCCCTCGCCCAAGCCCAGAAAGACAATGAGCTGGAGGACGGTGGGGTGACTTTGAGAGGCAGACTTTTGCTTCTGTTGAAGCTTCCAAACTGACCCACCCAAAGAAACCAGCCTGGACTGCCAAGGTCAAGGCTGCAGACCACCATTCCATGCTGGCCACACTCCAGAAGCAGGCCCAGGGTTTCTGCAGGAGGCCCCAGGGAATGACCCCCCACACCAGGCCTCTCTTTCTCCTACTCATGTGACCTTCCCGTTGGGAAAAATGTGTGTGTGGTTCTAAGTAGTATACTTCCACTCCACTAAGGTGTCCTAGACGGTGACTTTTGCTTTGAGGACACCCATAAATGACAAATTTCAACTCACGTAATCCAGAAAGAAAGGAAGAGCTCAGACACTAAGAAGGACCCTAATCCCTCAGCAGGGGACTGGCCTCTGGGTCCAGGAAGGGGAGATTCATCTGCACACATGTACTGAGGCAGGTGTGAGGCAGGCAGGTGCTGCCCTCTGTCCCTACCTCCCCCACTCGGAACACCCCTACTGAGCTGTGCTTCTGCCTGTCATCACTGACCTACATTGAGGAGCGTTTCATTTTAAAATGGCTCCTTCCAGCGCCCTGCCGTGTGGACTCCCGTAGATTTTGTTAAGGCCGTTGATGACACTGCCCCAGCAGCTGCGATGGCATGCGCCATGACGCATTGGTTGGCAGGTGCTACAGAGAAAGAAGGACAGGAGGAAGAAGACAAAGGCACCCTCCTGTGCTCGAGAAGCTCTGGGAGCTAGTTTGTTTGCTGTGAGATTTATGGAGCCTTTCACACGTTGATGTGGGACTCCCCAAGGAGGAGGAGGTCTGACAGATGGGGCTTTCCAAACTTACTTGGCCACTTTTTGAAAGATGCTCTTGAATAAATACTTCAGAACAGGCTTCCCCAGTGCCCATGTCCTCTCTAAGAAGACCCGTGGAGGCATTTCTCTCCTTGAATCCAGGAGCACCTTGCCCGATTTTGTGAGTCCTGAGAATCTGAAACTAGATGCATTTGGTTCTTTTTATTGGCTGCTGGACTGAGACCCAGATTGCTGGAGGGCCTCCTAGCAAGTGTGTGGAGCCTCCAAGGACAGCCTCTGTGGCCTGACTCACCGGTATCGGCTTGTTCTCCCCCATTTCCTCGGTCATTTCCTTGAGATGTTTTTCTGGGCGTTACCTCTGTTTGCAAGTCACCTTAAATCTTTTTCCAAACAAAAACTCAGAGAGGCCAAGTGACTTGCCCAAGATCACACAGCTTATCCGTGAGGAACCCAAGATTCAGCCTCAGCTCGAGGCCCACTGTCTCCCATACCCCCTCCCTAGTCCTGTGTGGGGCCCGTGGAAATGACCACGATAGAACCACAGTGATTGAACTTAATCTCTCCCTCTCCCTGTGCTTGTTTAATGCTGCCTAACCCCCTCCGCACCCACCCTGTAGAACCCCTTCCCTATCTTCTAAGACTTTTCATCAGCACCCCATGTCCAAGACCCAAAATCTCCAGCTCCAGCCCACATGCTTCTAGAAAATTGGATGCTCCAGAACAATGCACTGAGCGGTCAGCACGGACTCGCGCCAGAGCAAAGGGGAGAGTGTTCCAGCATATTCCACCGAGTGTTTCCCACCTGCACACAACAGAATCCCAGCCATGGCAGCAGGAGTGGGAGGGGGGATTTGACTAGTTATGACCTTGTCTTGTTCACACAGGCACCCAGCTGCTGCAGCCATCTCTCTGCTCTGCACCCCTGGAGAAAGTTGTCATGCCCTGGCTGCAACATGGGCTGCAGATGGCCGGTCCACTGTCAGCCTCACGGCTGCATTCTGAGCAGGAAGGAAAAAGAAGAAATCAACCATGAGAGGAGGACGGGGCAGTGACAACAGGAGGACAGACGAGTTTCGGGGGGGGGGGCAGTGCAGAAGACACCACTTTGGCCTCATGGGCCAGGATGTGGCCCCAGGACCACCTCTACTCTAGCTGCAAGGGAGGCTGTCTCGAACATCATCACGGTTGGCAAGGAAGAAGGGGAGGTGGGTTGGGGCAGTCCGCTGGGGTGGTCTGCCTCACCAGGGACCACCTCAAGTGCCCGAGATGAGTCCAAAATGCAGAAAGCAGGCATCAGGGACTGGAAGGGGAGCACCAGGGCCCAGAGGAGGGCCAAGCCAACTACAGGGATGCTGCACCCCGAGCTCCCCACAGGGCTGAGGGCCTCTTGCTGCTTGGTGTGGGGAGTTCTGCCAACACAGCCTCAGCTGTCAGACTTCTTCGCACATCTTGGCTGAAAAGAGTCCCACCCCCTGTCCAGGACCGCTCTCCTCCCCTGCCTTGGCCCTCCGTGGCTCTGCAAGTCCAGTGGGCTCCAGTGAAGCCGCTGAGGTTTGCTGAGACTCAGTGGCGGCCCAGCTCCTCCCTCTTCCCCATCTTGCTTCCTGACCTTCCGTCCCCCTCAGGGTCATCCACTCCTGATAAACACCCTGCTGGCTGCCAGTGGCACAGCCTGCACCAAGAACAAGGCCCTTTTTTCTTTCTGTAGTTCAACCTAACAGGCATCTGCCATAGGCAGGATATATCTGAAGCCTGGAGCCGGTGCTGGGAGTGGGGGGCGGGGCAGTGAATACAAACATGAAGAAGCATCACCACCAACGCCCTTCAAGGAGCTCACGGGCTCAAGCTCGTGCGATGGAGCTGGGAAAACAAGCAGCTAAGATACAAGCAAAGCACCGTAAGACAAATATAAGCTGCAAGGGATGAAATCACATAATTGCCTTTCTCTGGCTGACTTACTTCACTTAGCATAACACCCTCTAGTTCCATCCACATTGCTGCAAATAGTAAGAGTTCATCCTTTTTGATGGCTGCATAATATTCCTGTGTGTGTGTGTGTGTGTGTGTGTGTGTGTGTGCGTGTGTGTGTACCACATCTTCTTTATCCATTCACCTGTCGATGGGCATCTGGGCTCTTTCCATAGTTTGGCTATTGCGGACATTGCTGCCATGAATATTGGGGTGCAGGTGCCCCTTCGGATCACTAGCTTTGTATCCTTTGGGTAAATCCCTAGTAGTGCAATTGCTGGGTCATAGGGTAGCTCTATTTTTCACTTTTTGAGGAACCTCCATACTGTTTTCCCAAGCGGCTGCCCCAGCTTGCATTCCCACCAACAGTGTGGGAGGGTTCCCCTTTCTCCGCATCCTCGCCAACATCTGTCGTTTCCTGACTTGTTAATTTTAGCCATTCTGACCCATGTGAGGTGGTGGGGAAGGGAGGGAAAAATAAAATAAGATGAAATCAGAGAGGGAGACAAACCATAAGAGACTCTTAACTCAAGGAAATAAACTGAGGGTTGCTGCAGGGGAGAGGGGTGGGGGGATGGGGTAACCGGGTGATGGACCTTAAGGAGGGCACGTGTTGTGATGAGCACTGGGGGTTCTCTGCAACTGAGGAACCACTGAATTCTACCCCTGCAGCTAATAACACACTATATGTTAATGAATTGAATTTAAAGTTTGAAAAAGTGCAGGGGATGCGCTGAGGACAATGTTATCCAAGGTTCGGGCTGTGAGTGGGCAGAGGTGAGGAAATCCAGAGGAGGGAGCTTCACGGGAGAGGGAGCCTTTGGAACAGCCTCTGAGGATGACAGGGCAGAACAGCACTCCAGACAGGGCCGTGCCCAGCGGGTGGCGACAGACCCAGTTTGGCCAGAGTGGGAAGTGAAATCGAGCACCAGCTAAGAACACGAGCTTCCGAGTCAGGCAGCTGGGGGCTCGCCTCCCAGCTCCGCGCCCTCGGAGAGAGGAACCGCAGGCGGGTGACTAACCTCTCACAACCAGGACTTGGTCATCCGTAAAATAGCAGTGACATGTTCCCTTTTCCCAAGATTGTAGTTACAATCCGTAAAGCCCCGCAGAGATGCTGGAATGGCATGAGGCTTAAGTAATTATCACAGGAGCAGAAGATAGTGAGGACGTGGCTATTGAAGGGAGGGCTTCTCAAAGATAGGGTCCCGGACCAGCAGCACCGTATTAACTGGGGGCTTGTTAGAGACCCCGATTCTCAGGGTCCCACCCGTAGACCTACTCATTCGGAAATTCCGGAGGCAGCACCCCAGCCCTCTGGGGAAGCGGAGATGCATTAAAACTCGAAACTGCTTGTTTCAGCCAACAGGGGAATATATTTGAAGGATACAGGGGCTCCTCGGGGCATCCAAGGACAGAAGGCAACAGTATCTCAAAGACAGGCAGCCAAGACGGGAGCCCAAGGCAACACGAGCCCTGTCTCTCCTCTCTCACCCTCTGCCCCTCTCCCCTGCAGCTGCAAAGGCACTTCTTCTGAGTCTCCTTCCACAGGCGGGGAGTTCCTGCCACAGAGTGTGGCCAGACCAGGAGGCTCAACTCTTAGACAAGTCCTTCTGGAAGCGACTCAGTGGCCCTGCCAGAGACAGACTGAGTCACTTGATCTGAGCACAGGTGCCTTCCCCGCCCCCCCCGCAAGTGGATGGAAGTGAGTGTGAGTCTTCTGTGCTTGGAATGCCAGTCGGGTGCATGGGAGGTCAAGGTGAGGGGATGAAATTTAGGAGTTGTAAGCTTTGGGCGCAGTCCTACAGAGCAGTGGTATCAGCGACATGCTGTTAGAAAAACAGCCTGGGGCCCCACCACCCCAGACCTACGGAACCAGGAGCTCTTCAGTGGGCTTGTCCGTCTGTGCTTCAGCAAGGACGAGTCAGAGAACCGCTCTCGGAGCGGGCTCGGAGAAGGTGCGAAAACCCCATTGATCAGAGCGACGAATCATCTCTATAACCTCGTCTGTCTCTCACCCACATCCTTAAAGTCATAGTGAAATAGGCAAAAAAGACACCAGAGAAAACACCATTCCGGGGGTGGATCCCCTTTACTTTTCTTGCTTTAATGCAGTGTGCGTGGCAAGAGCTGACTTCCCAATGCCACGGACTGGCAGGGCTGGGATGGAGCCTGATCTTGTCCTCTGAACTGCTGGGGAAACTGAGGCCCTAAGGGGTCACATGCCACAGCTTATGTCTCGCATTCATTGACAGAGGCAGGACGGAAGCTCCGGCCTCCCGGCTTCCACCCATCATGATGAAAAATGGAACTTTTCTCGGTCAAAGAGGAAAGTCACTGAGAAGGTAGATCAGAACAGAGCCAAGTGAGACCTGCGTGAATAATTAAGAGCCATGCAGCACCAGCCAGTGAAATTGGCATAAGGGTTACATCTACGGTGTCATTTTGTGGAATCCCCAGCCAAAACGACTAACCAACATCCACTACCAAGCCTCAGAGGCCACCATTGTATTTAAGAGCTTTTCATAAACCCGGAAAGCCTAAACTCACGGCTACCTCAAAATTGGAAAATTCGTGAGGCTTTCAGAAGAAAGGGAAGGAGGAGAGGAAGGAGAGAAATAGTAGGAGGCATTTTGCAGAAACACAGCAAAAGAAAACTAAGCTTTTAAATTCTCAGATTTAAATGGATCTGTGAAATATCCCACAGGGGAAAGTAGCTAAAACACCGCGGACAGAGCAGTGGAAATGATCGACTTTTAAGTCTGACCTTTGGGAAACTACAAAAAGAAAAATACTCTTGGCAGTTAACGTGTCAGCCTTAATAAAAGGAAGTGGCAAGTCCAGTCTGAATGAGGGTAGATCAGCGTGGCATGTGTGGGATGCAGAAAGAGGTGAGTAGACAAACAGGAAAAAAAACAAAAACAAAAAAAACAAAACAGCAAGGATAAAACAGGAAGCAGCCTGAACCCAAACCAAGAAATCTTGGGAGGCTCTCAGCTCTGGGTTTTACCAAGATGTAGACTGGAGGAGGGGTGGGCAAGGACGGTTGTGCAGATTGTGCCCTGAACACTGTTGGGTTGCCTTTTGAGATTTGGAATTTGATGTATGTATGTTCAAAGTAACTACCTGGCAACCCATTCACTTAAAAAAAAATGCCTTGGGTTCTTTTGAAATAACTCCTGTATTTTCTTTATGAAGTCCCACACTCTCAGGAGAGACAACCAACCGTTTCAATATCTTGGAACAAAGTGATAGAACACTGTGAGTGACCAGATCTGCTCTGAAGAAGGGTGCCTTTTGTTCCTGGCCCCGGAGTCAAACTCTCCTTACTATTATTATTCTTTTTAAAAATTTCATCTTGCTTATTTCTGCCACTAATATTCTCAAGATCTCAGGGATTTTGATGATCTCTTTCGGGGTTTGCTTTCTTACCTCATTCCAAGCCACCTCCATGCTTTATGGGACTAGGAATCATCAGACCACTTCACTCTTAGAAATCCTTCTCAAACACCCACTCCTTACACTGTCAAAATAAGCAAACAGAAACAGTAGCAGCCTCCTCACTTCCACGGGGAAAGCGAGAGGAAGGCTGCTCGCCCCAGGAGAAACCGGCTTCCCATAAGGCTATGCAAAAATTTCTCACCCACGCAACTGGACAGTGTGTTCCAGGAGTGAGACCAGGGCTACGCAGGGCTCAGCACCCATCATGCGGCCCCGGGCTCTATCCAGGATCTGACCCCTCCTCCCCCACCTGCTTGCTATGGTTGCCAACCCACCTGAGTGAGACTTGCTTCCTCCTCCCGTGTGCCTAAATAGGCCATGTCCAATGCAGCTACCAAAGCAATCCCATTAAAACATCAATCCCTCTACTACCCAGAGCTTCCAGTAACTCCCCAGCTGGTACCCAGTAAAGGGCAAAGCCCCACCCAAGTCCCCACCAGCCCCCACTAGACATGGCGCCCAACTCCCCCTCTGCCGAGTGGGGGTCCCGCCACGCTCCCCCTCGCTCCCCTCTGCTCCGGCTGCTCTGGTCTCCTGGCCGTTCCTTGGGCACCAGTGTTGCATTTCTCCAGGCCAGAGAGATACCTCAAAATGGAAGTGCTGACTCTGCGCGTCTGTAGATTTTCTAGATGTTACCAAATGGCTCTGCAAATAGATGCGTCCACGGACACTCCTGCCCACACCACGGGGGGAGGGCTGGCTCTCCACATCGGCCACAGCATTTGCTTAGGAAAGATTTGTAATCTTTACTAATCAGACGGGTAGGAAATGTGAGCCCAATACTGTTTCAGTTTATGTTTTTTTGATTACGATGGAAATTCAGCGTATTTGCGTGTTTATGGGCCATTTATGGCACCTAGTCTGGGAGTCTGCCGGGGTAGAGAGGAAATTTGAACTGTTCAGTTTCTTCAAAGGTTTACTCTGTTTTTATAATTTTGGGGAGTTAATTCTGGCAATGTGTAATTTTCTAGAAAATTATCCATTTTGCCCGAATTGCCAGATGTATCGGCGTAAAGTCATGCCAGTACTCTTAGGATGGTTATTCTCTGTTCTATGTAGTTATTTATTTTGTGGTTGTGGTTACTAATATTGCTGATTTGTGCCTAGTCCTTTTTTTTTCCCCCTTCATTTTCTTGCTAGAAGTGGGAAAATGAAGACCAAATAGTCTCAGGTCAGGTTTTTGCCATCAAGTGAGTTATGAACTAAAGTTTCAGTTTTCAGAATCTTTTGGATTTCAGAATTGCAGACCACAGGATTACGGATCAATGCTTTCGTTTTCATTCAACTCTCATTACTTGGTGATTTGTGTTCTGCTTTTATTTTTAACTCATAATGCATTTAGAAACGTATTTTCCGTTTCCAAAAACGTGTTTTTTGTGTGTTTTTTAGAATCTATATAAGGATGGTTTTTAATTTAATAAATTGCAGTCAGGGAATGCGGTCTGTGTGATACCATTTCATTCATATTTGCTAGTAAGTCTATTATGAACTTGGACATGGTCAGCTTTTATCAAAGTTCCCTGTATCTTAGTTTTAGAATTTCCCAGCCAGTGAGCCATGAATGGGCTGTGGGTGTATTGCAACAGATGGATTTCTTCAGCCCTCGGGACAGATGGGTGGGGCCTTATCCGAAGCAACCTCATCTGGGGTCCTGGCAGGCAGCCCCTCCTCCTCCGGGAAGCGCACCTGGTAACCCGCATGCGCAGTAAGCGCACGACATCCCCGCAGGCTTTGGGCTGATGGTCATGGGCTGAGCCTGAGCGAGGAGGCGTCCCTCGGTGGACACCCACATCACCAGCCAGCTGCAAAGCTCATGGCTGCCCATCAAAGACAAGGGGTCTACGGAATTATAGGAGAGTCCGTTCATATTCCAGGGGCCCACCAGGTAGAGCACAGCTAAGGCAGGATAGAGGTTGGTAGAGGTTGCGGGGTCAGGGAGGCTCTACTGGGGCTCCTGGCAGACACAACTTTAGGCAACAGCACCGACTCTCTGCTTTACATGTTTGGTCACTTCTGCTCATTTGTGGCTGATGTGCACTTCTACTGGCATCCAAACCAGCCACGGGGGTAACTGTTCTCACCATGTATGTATGATTTGTAAAATACGGCTGCATTTTTTAAACTCAGTATGAAACATTTGATGACCTTTGAGAGTCGTTCGTTTTCAGTATGACAAGAAATTTCAACTTTACAAGTGTTCATGAAAGCGAAAGAACTGCTAGATTTCTCAAATATAATTTCAACTGTTGCAAAAGTTTGTATGGTTATAAACGTTATGCTTTAATTTTTATCACCCGCTCAAATGAATAAAGTTTATCATTGATGGTAATGATCAAGAATTTGAAATTATTGTCATCAAAAGTCTCGATCTGCAAGGTGTCCAGTAGTCTCAAAGATAAAATATGGTAAAGGCTTATGTCTGTCGGGGCAACTTCATATCTCATTTAAAAAATGGGAAAATACCTTATTTGTAAAACTGATAAAAAGCCAATATTTGATATTTTATAATAATTATAATACAATTATAAAAATAAATGAAAAATTAAATAAGATATAAAAGAAGATAAAATTGTAACAATAATTTCTAATTAATTACATAATAATTGTGAATTTTACATTGTTTATTATAACTGTAATATTAACAAAGTGAGTATTATTTTCTTAATAGATCATTTGTTTAAAATTATACAGTTTTCTTCTTTTCTTAGGGATTTTGCTTTAAGTTCTATTTTGATATTCTTCAGCATTTTTTTTTTGGTTATTTTTTTTCCAGAACACCTCTTTCTAGAATACTCTTTATTTTCAGCCTGTGTGGTTTTCTTTTTTCTTTTCTTTTCTTTTCTTTTCAAGATTTTATTTATTTATTTGACAGAGAGAGACAGTGAGAGAGGGAAGGCAAGCAAGGGGAGTGTGAGAGGGAGAAGCAGGCTTCCCTCCAAGCAGGGAGCCCAATGCGGGGCTCGATTCCAGGACTCTGGGATCATGACCTGAGCTGAAGGCAGACGCTTAACGGCTGAGCCACCCAGGTGCCCCAGCCTGTGTGGTTTTCTTACAGTTCTGTGTGAGCAGTGCCTGATAACTTATGCCTTTTGACAAATGATATCAATGCATTTACTTTTTACTTTTTTGTGTGATTACCAGTATAATCAGACTGACCCTAGCCATTCTGTTTGTTTTTGTTTACCAGCTTTTCCCCTTTAGCTCATCCTTAAATCTCTTTCCCTGTCTTTAGTGTTTGTTTGTTTCTCCCATGTTATTTTGGAAGCTAGATATCATACTCAATTCTCTTCGCAGTTCCTCTTATGTTTTTGAACGTGCATATTTTTTTAAAGATTTTATTTATTTATTTGAGAGACAGAGAGAGCATGAGCAAGGGGGAGGGGCAGAGGGAGAGGGAGAAACAGACTCCCCACTGAGCAGGGAGCCCAAAGCGGGGCTTGATCCCAGGACCTCGAGATCACAACCTGAGCTGAAGGCAGATGCCCAACCAACTGAGCCACCCAGGTGCTCCTAAATGTGCATATTTAATTACAGATGTTTCCAACAGATTCTAAAGTTATTTGATATTTTTATTTTCCTCCTAAGCACAACATAGATTTTTGTACAATTTTTTCACTAATCGAGCATCCCCTCCTTACTATGTGATCATCATTGCCTAGAGGGTTGTTTTTTTTGTTTGTTTGACATTTGTAAACAACAACAACCAAGTTTTCTTCCATCAGCATTTAAATTTGCCAATAGATTTTTATTGGATAGTCCTTTTATTGTTTGTAGATAGTAAAATTCCTTAATCCTTGTATGTCTTGAGATATCTTAAATTGGTCTTCCCTCTTGAATGATAAATTAGCTGGGTATCAAACCTCTAGGTTGACAGTCATCTTCTGTAAATACTTGGATCTTTTCTCTCTGACACCTTGGAAGAATTTCTCTGGACGGTTGATGTGCTATGTTCTAACAATAATATGTTCAGGCATACTTTGGTTCCGTTCAAATGTGCCTAGACATATTGTTGCGAACTACTAAATATAGTTATTTTAAAGTCTTTTTCAGTTAATAATTAATTTCATCCAGGGTACATTTGAAGCTGCATAATTTTAGACACAACTAACAGAAAAGCCAACCAAAATAACAGCTTCAACAATAAGGAGGGTTTTTATTTCATAAAACTAGAGGTCCAGAGGTAAGATAATGACATGACCGTAACCAACCATACACAGTGTTTTAAGATAAATCTACCTGCATCATTGGTTTCTTTTACCTTCTACATTCTTCAAGCTCACAAAGAAAATATATGTGCCCTTTTCATTATGAGTATTTATACCTTCCAAAATCAGAAAAAGCCAGTTTGAATATTATTACTAAGGGCAGCAGATGATGAAGCAAGAGAACCAATTTCACAAACCAGACATTTAGATACTTGCAGCTGCATTTCATAGCAATTATAGCCATGTCTAAAGTCTAGATGTCTTGAAAATCTTTTTTTTTAAAGATTTTATTTATTTATTTGACAGAGATAGAGACAGCCAGCGAGAGAGGGAACACAAGCAGGGGGAGTGGGAGAGGAAGAAGCAGGCTCATAGCGGAGGAGCCTGATGTGGGGCTCGATCCCATAACGCCGGGATCACGCCCTGAGCCGAAGGCAGTCGCTTAACCGCTGTGCCACCCAGGCACCCCTAGATGTCTTGAAAATCTGTTAGAAATGCAAAGCAAGAATGACTTTTCATGATACAAGTAAAAGGTGATCGCAGTTAATGAATTTTTTCATCTTGTTAACAGGCAAAGGAGCAGGACCAATATTCTTGTGAATGTTTTTAACTTAATACATTATTAGAACTGTCTCTTGAACTACCTCTATTGTTCAGACCTTTGCCTTCTGCATCTGCTGAGAGGTGGGGCTGGTAGAGATAGAGAAAGGGAGACTTTCTCACTTCTGATTTTTCTTAGACAATTTTCACTAAAATTGATAACTTAAAAGGACCTAAATCCTCAAGATTGAGGACAGGACTTTTATTACTTCAACTTTTGAGCAGATGGTTTTTATGTGTATAAAAACATGGCTTTACCTTAAAATCCAGTGTATTTCATCCCATTCTTTTTGGTCCATTATTCCACCCTATTACGTGTTTTTGAATTTTAATCCTGTTTTTTAAATCACCACCTATCACCCCCAACTTTGTGTCAGTTGCTATTCTAATAGAGTACACTTCTTCACTTTCAGACCCCCAATCACACATTGCGATTATCCATTTCCTTGTGTGTTTTCTTATGTTGAAGTTTTTTATTTTCAGATAATCCTAGATTCATGGGCAGTTAGTTATAAGAAATAATGCAGAAAGATCTTATGTACCCTTTACCCTATCTCCTTTATAGTAACATCTAGGAAAAGTCAAATACAATATCACAGCCAGGATATTGACATGGATACGGTCAAGATACAGAACAATTCCATCTCCACAAGGATCCCGTGTTGGTCTTTTAGAGTCCCACCCTCTTCCCTCCCTATCCCACCCTCACCCATAGTCCTTAGCCTGGGCAACAGCTAATCTAGTCTCCATTTCTGAAATTTCGTAATTTAAAGAATGCTATGTAAATGGAGTCATACAGCATGTAACCTTTTGATGGCTTCTTTTACACAGCATGATTTCCTTGAAATCCGTCCCTATTGTGGTATCAGAGTTTATGCCTGTTTACTGCTAAGTAGTATTTCACGGTATGGCTGTGCCACAGTGTGTTTCCCCATTCAACCACTGAAGGCCGTCTGAGTGGTTTCCAGTTTTTTGCTATTATGAATAAAGCTACTATGATTATTCTTGTACAGGTTTTCGTATGAACATATGTTTTCATTTGTCTGGGAATAAATGCCTAGAAATTCAGTAGTTGCATCACATGGTATTTGGATGTTTAATTTTTTAAGAAACCGCCAGACTTTTTTCAGGATGGCTGTGAAATTTTACATTCTCACCAGCAATGTGAGTTATGAGCTCTATTTCTGCATTGTCACCAGCATTTGATTTTGGCCTCGTATTTAGTGATAGCTCCTCATGGCTTAACAGGAAGCAACATTGAACGTCTTTTCATGTGCTTTTTTTGCCACCTGTATATCCTCTTCGGTGAAATGTCTATTAATGTTTTTTGTTCTTTTAAAAATTGGATTGTTTGGTTTTCTGCCATTGAGTTTTGAGAATTCTTTGTATATTCTAATGCTAGTCCTTTTTTGGGGTATGAGAGTTGCAAATATTTTCTCTACTCTGTAACTTGTCTTTTCACCTTTTTAAGAGAACCTTTTGCAGACAAAAAGTTTTTAATTTCTATAAAGTTCAATTTATCAATGTTTTTTCTTCTATGGATCGTGCTTTTGGTGTCAAGTCTAGAACTCTGCCTAACCCTAGATCCCGAAGATTTTTTTTTATAAAAGCTATATTGTTTTATATTTAACATTTAAGTCTATGATCCATTGTGAGTTGATTTTTGTATAAGATATAAAGGTCCTTTTCCCTTGGGGGGAACTGTTTGAGCATTGTTCCTTGAAAAGTTTATTCTTCCTCCATTGAATTGCTTTTGTGCCTTTGTCAACAATCAGTTAGTCATATTTACGTGGGTCTATTTCTGAATTCTCTACTCTGTGTCATTTATCAATGTGACTATATCTTTGCTAATTCCGTATAACATTGATACTGTGGTTATATAAGTCTTGAAATCTCATAGACTAATTCCTCCCACTTTATTCTTCATTTTCAAAATTGTTATAGCTGTTCTAGTTCCTTTACCTTTCCATATAAACTATAGGACAATTTTGTTCACATCTACAAAAAACCCGTCTGGGATTTTGAAAGGAATTGCATTAAGCCTGTATGTCATTTTGGGGATAATTGAGGTTGTTACTATGTTGAGCCTTCTAATCCATGAACCCAGTAAGTCTCTTCATTTATGAAGGTCTTTTTTGATCTCTTTCATCAGCATTTTATAGTTTTCAGCATATACATCCTCTGCATGTTTTGTTACTTATGCCTAAATATTTCATTTTTGAACAATTGTAAAATTGTATTGTACTTTTAATTTTCGTGTCCACACATTCATTGTTAGTATATAGAAACACAATTGAATTTTATTTACTTCTCTGGTATCCTGCAACCTTGTTGAACTCACTTATTACTTCTAGATGTTTTTTTTTGTAGATTTCTTGAGATTTCCTTTATAGACAATCAAATCATTGGCAAATAGGACAGTTTATTTCTTATTTTTGGATCTGTGTATTTTTTATTTCTTTTTCTTGCCTTATTGCACTGGGTAAAAGATCCAGTGCAATGCTGAATAAGAGTGGTAAAAGTGGGCATTCTTGCCTTTGTTCCTGACTTTATTGGAAAAGCATTAAGCCATTTACCATTAAGTTATGATGCTGTCTGTAGGTTTTTTGTAGTAGCTCTTCATCAGTTGAGGAAGTTTTGCCCTATTCCTGGTTTTCTGAGATTTTTTTTTCCACGTATGCATGTTGAATTCTGTTAAATGCTTTTCTGAGTCTATTGTTATGGTCATGTGATTTTTCCTTTTTTAGCCTGTTAATATAGTGGGTTGCATTGATTGATTTTCAAATATTAAGCCAAATTTGCATCCCTGCAATAAACCCCTCTTAGTCATGATGTATAATTGTTTTCAAATATTGCTGAATTCTATTTGTTAATATTTTGTAAAGGATTTTTTAAGCCTATAATCCTTAGAGATATTGGTCTGTAGTTACCTCTTATTGTTTTCTATAAATGTAATTCTAGCAATATAAGATTATAGGTGTCCCCCTCTTTTCTATTTTTTGACAGTGTGCATAGAACTGGTTTTAATTCTCCACTGAAATCATATGGACATGGAAATTTCTTTTTTGGGGCACTTTTTAAATTATTAATTCAATTTCCTTAATAGTTATATGGATATTCAAATTATCAATTTCATATTGGGAGAATTATGATAGTTGTGCTTTTGAAGGAATTAGTCCATTTTATCTGAGCAATGAAATTGATGTTTGCTGAATTGTCTGTACTACATTTGCTCTTTGTTAGTCTTACTGGAGGTTGTCAATGGTATTGATCTTTTAGAAGAACTAGCTTTTGTCCCAATGATTTTCTTTATTGTTTTTCTCTTTTCGATTTCTTTGATATCTACTCTTATTTTTATTTATTTCTCCTTGCTTTGGGTTTATTTATCCCTTCTTTTTCTAGTTTCTTTTGGTGGGAGCTTAGATAATTGATATGAGATTTCTCCTCTTTCCTGATATAAGCATTTTGTGCTATAGATTTCCCTCCTTTAGCAGTGTCCCACAGATTTCGATATGTTGTGTTCTCTTTTTCCTTTAGTTTAATGTATTTTTAAATTTTCCTTGAGACTTCCTTTTTGATGCATGGATTTTGTGAAAGTGTATTGTTTAGTTTCCAAATATTTGTTGATTTTCCTCTTCCTATTTTGATTCCACTGTGGTTTGAGAAAACGTCCTGTATTATTTCAACTCTTTTAAATTTGTTGAGGTTTGTTTTATGGCCTAGGACATATCTACCTTCATATGTGCCCTGAGGATGCTTAAAAAAAAAACGTGTATTCTATACTCGTTCAGTGGAGTGTTCTTTAAATGTCAATTAGAACCTGGTAGTGAACAGTGTTATCAAGTTCTTCTATAACCTTGCTGATTTTTTGTCTGGTTGTTCTATCAATTGTTGAAAGAAGGATGTTGGAGTCTCTAACCTTAATTGTGGATTGATCTATTTCTCCTTTCCATTCTTTTGGTCTTTGCTTCACTTATTTTGTGGCTCTGATTTGGTACATACACATTTAGGATTTCCGTGTCTTCCTGGTGGAGTGTCCCTTTTATCATTCTGTCCTCTATGTCCTGCTCTGTCCCTGTTAATGTCCTTCTCTGTCCTTGTTAATTTTCTTTCTCTGAACTCTGCTTTGATTGATATTAAGCTAGCTATTATTGCTTCTTTTGACCGATGTTTGCATGATGTATATTTTTCCATCCTTTTACTTTCAATCTACATGTATTGTTATATTTGAAGTGAGATTCTGAGGAGAGCAGGTAGTTGGGTCATATTTTTTATTTTTATTTTTTATTTTATTTTTTTTTAAAGATTTTATTTATTTATTCGACAGAGATACAGACAGCCAGCGAGAGAGGGAACACAAGCAGGGGAAGTGGGAGAGGAAGAAGCAGGCTCACAGCAGAAGAGCCTGATGTGGGGCTCGATCCCAGAATGCCGGGATCATGCCCTGAGCCGAAGGCAGATGCTTAACCGCTGTGCCACCCAGGCGCCCCTGGGTCATATTTTTTAATCCATCATGGCTATTTTTGTGTTTTAGTAGGTATATTTACACCATTTACATTTAATGTAATTATTAGTGTGTTATGCCTATTTATTTTTATTTTCTATCTGTTTTTCATTTCTCTATTTTCTTATCCTGCCTTTCTATGAGACATTTGTTCATTTTTTCTAGAATTCCACTTTGATTTAGCCATAGTGCTTTTGAAGGTATCTTTTTGTATAGGCTTTTTTTTTTTTTTTTTTTTGGTGGTCATTCTAGTTACTACATGATATATGCATAACAGCACAGTTTACTGGTACTGACATTTCACCAGTTCAAATGACGTGTAGAAACTTCCTTTTACTTCCTTTTATCCTTCCCCATTTATATTTAAATTTTCTTAAATATTTCCTCTACATATTATTTCAAACCACATCAAACAATGTTACAATTTCTTCTGTGAGTGTCAAACATCATTTAGGAAACTCAAGATCAGAAAGAAAATGTATTGTTCTTACCCATATTTTTACTCTTTTCATTGTTCTCTCCCTTTTTTCAATGTTCTAAGATTTCTTATTTGATTATTTCCTTTCTGTTTAGGCAATTTCCTTTAGTCATTCTCTTACAGTGGTCTGCTGGTAACAAATTCTCTCTCTTTTCTCTCATCATATGTCTTGATTTTTCCTTCACTCCTGAAGGTTATTTCCACTGGATATAGGATTCTGGATTAATAGGGGGTTGTTTGTTTGTTTTGTTTTTAGCACTTGAAAATGTTGTGCCACTCACTTGGGCCTTTATGATTTCTGATGAGAAATTCATGATCATTCTAATTGTTTGCCCTCATAAACAAAGCTGCTTTCAAGATATTTTGTCTTTAAATTTCAGAAGTTTGACAATGATGTGCCTTGGTGTGGATTTGGGGGTCTTGTTTGCAATTTTCTCAGCTTCTTGAATCTGTGGGTTTCAAACTAGGTCTTTTGCCAAATTTATAAAGCTTTCACCCATTATTCATTATTTCTTTGAGTACTTTTTCAGCCTCATCCTCTTTATCCTCTCCTTTTGGTACTCTGATGCTGTGAATGTTAGATTTTTGTTTTATTATATATATATATATTGCCCCACAGTTTCTGAAGGCCTGTTCTTTTTTCTTTTTTTTTCTCAATCTTTTTTCTCTTTATTATTCAGTAAAGGTCATTCCTATTGCTCATTCTTCAGGTTCACAATTTTTTTCCCCCTCTGTTCCTTCCATTATACTGTTGAGCCCCTCCAGCCAGATTTTGTTGTGGTTGTTGTATTTTTGAGTTCTGGAATTGTCATGTGGTTCTTCTCTATATCTTCTATTTCTTTACTGAGGCTTTCCTTTTAAAGATTTTATTTATTTATTTGAGATTGAGAAAGAGCATGAGTGGGGGAGAAGGGCAGAGGGAGAGGAGAAGCAGACTCCCCACTGAGCAGGGAGCCTGATGTGGGATTTGATTCCAGGACCCTGAGATCATGACCTGAGCCAAAGCAGATGCTTAACCAACTGAGCCACCCAGGTGCCTCTCTTTGCTGAGATTTTCTACGTCTTTGCTTAGATGTTTGATTTATTCATACTCCTCATGTGTGTTCTTGATTGCTCCTTGAAGCCTTCATATGACGACTACTTATAAATATTTGTATTTCTAACACCGTTGCCATTTTGGTATTGGAAGCTATTGATCATCTTTTTTCCATTCAAGTTGAGATTTTACTGGTTTGTGGTATGACAAATGACCATCTAATGAAAGCTGGACATTTTAAGTAGCATAATATAAGACTCTGGATCTTATTTAAACCCTCTGTTTTAGCTGTCTTCCTTTGATACTGCTCTGGTAGAAAAAAGTGTTGCCTTGTTACTGTCAGGTAGGGCTAGAAGTCCAGATTTTCCTGGTCTGCATTGACATCCAAGGGGAAAGAGGAGCTCTTAAACTACTAGGTGGAGCTGGGAGTTCCTACCAGGTTTCAGTTAATACCATTCTGGATGGGAGGGGTGGGTGTGCCTCATCACTGTTCTCCCATGCAGTCTCCACTGACACCACATTACCACTGGACCTTGTTACTGATGGATGGTGGCAAAAGTCCTGCCGTCCCAGTAGCTCTCCTCTGACACCATCCCAATGGGGAGTGGGAGGGATGGTTTGTTTTTTTTGTTTTTTGTTTTTTGTTTTTTGTTTTTTTGTTTTTGTTTTGTTTTTTTTTTACTGCTGGGTGGAAGTTGAAGTCCAGGCTCCTGACATAGACTCCACTGACCCTGCAGGGAGGAGGGGATGAGTCTTATTACCACCTGGTGGGAATGAAAGTCCCTGCTTTCTAGCTGGCCTTCTCTGACATGATACCACCATGGGAGGAGAGGAGAGGCTTGGCAGTCTCGTTATACCCTTTGGAGGGTGAAATTCTGTGGTCCCCACTGAACTATGATAGAATGGGTGGGGTTGGGACCACAGCTTTTTCTGTGGTGTTTGCCTGGAGTAGAGCATTTAATGCCTAAAAGCTTTTTTGTCTTTCTAGTCCTTTGGTTAGAGAGAGTCAGCTTTTGTTGGGTTTTTTTTTTGTCCCTATCTGTTGTCATTTCCAGGTTTCTAACTTCTCCAGCACCCGGGGTTATATGAGGCACAAAGAAAAGCCAGAAGACTCACCATTGTATTGTTCCTTGCAAGTCTTGAGGTCTCAAGATGGTCTGTCTTCTCTCCACCATTGAGAGTTTCCTTATGTTTATTTTATATATGATTGGGGTTTTGGTCATACTTAGTGGGAGGAATAGGGAAAAATACTTTTGCTTCATCTCCTTGGAAGTTTTTGTTTGTTTACTTTTATGTCTTTTTCCCGCAGCTGTAAGACTAGACTGTGAGTTTGTGAACTTCTTGAATATTATTTTTTCTTTTCCACCCCAAACTCTGACCGAAATTTCCCTGCAGTAAGTCCACCATGTTTATGAACTAACTTCTGGTTTAGCCCCTCTTGTGCGTGCTTAAGCAACAGCTTCTCAGTTCCACCCCACTTGCCCACCCCTGGTTTTGTTGTTGCTTAACCCCTTGGCCTATTGCCACCCCACTCCTCTGGCAGAGCAACCAGCTCTTCCACTATAGGACAACATAAATCCACTAACAACAATTCAACCCACACCAACCACATTTCCCTTTTTTAAAAGTTACTCAATTGGTAAAACCAGGAATGCCTGATGAACCTCAATGACAAGTTATTTGGCAGACTTTCTGCTGCCTAGTACATATTTTGGCATTTAGAGCTTAAATCATGAGAAATAAATTTAATTGCATTGGATTGGATTGAGGATAGCCTATGGGATAGCTTAAAGGAGAAAAGAAGACTGGTTCAACACTGGTCTCTAACAAGAGTTGATTAATGGGCTAATCTTACCCTTGAAGAAGGTCTTTAAGGGTAAGTTAAAATGCATCACATTGAACTATGTTCTAGTTAGTGATTTGTCAGTTACCTGAATGAAGACACTAAAGCTGTACCTTACTAGAGTGGCACTTGGCACAAAGTTGGGAATGACTAGCTAATGAGTTAAGAGAAACAGATTTCAAAAACATCTTGACAGCCTGAAATAACTAGTTAAAACTAAGAGGATAAAATGTAATAGGAATAAATATAAAGTCTGGATTTAAAAGAGGTAAGAACTAACCCCTTAAAAGTGTCAAATGATAATAATAGCTAATGCTTATAAGTTTGTGGTAAACATGACCCATTCGTATTTCATAAACTGTCATAACACTGTTGGTAAGTCCCTGGACAAACATTTGAACACTCGTAAACTGTTTTTCCTCTTTGACACAGTAACTCCATTCCTAGGGCTTTATCCTGGAAAAAAAAAATATCTAAAAAGAGGAAAATGCCAAATGCAAAAAAAGGCTCATATACTTATAATAGCAAAAACATGGAGACAAACGTGCAACAACAATGATAATATTTAGTAATTTGATATGTATGTCAACCACATTGTGCAGCTTTTAAAAAGGGAGGAAGTTTTCAAAGGAAGGGGTGTTATTCTACAGACAATATAGCAACAGGAAAAGATCTTACAGTATGAGATAAAAACATAAGATTAATTTTTTCCTATTCTATGAGTACAGTTGTAAAGTTAGATGTGCTTATGTATATTTTGAACAAGAATTATGAACAAGAATTGCACAAAAACAGAAAAATGAAAGCAATCTCTGTGTTAGGCTATTGTGTGATTTTCTTCATCTGATATCTATTATAATAAAGTATACATTAATGATTTTCAACTGCACAAAACAGGATGGGGGAGATCTAACCTTATTATCAGTTAATGCTCATGAAATACCCAATACTCTTCATCAGCTGCAAAGTGCATGTTTAAATGGAGGAAGAGTCGGTCCCTAAAGACAGGAGTTACACTGATAGAAATCTACACAGATAGAACTCTGGGCATAGGAGGTAAAAGATCTCCTACTTTGCCTTGGTTATGTCTGGAATACTGTATGCAAGTCCAGGGGCCATCGTTAGGTGCAGCACATCTCAGCAGGGCTAATCTTTGATGACAGTTTATAAGAGGTGTGGTTTCTCTCTTTTGCCCACTCTGGAACCAGAACCTGACTGCCAGGACCAGTTCAGTCCACCCTAAATGAAAACAATACGAGGATATTTTTCTACTACATTTCAAAACACCAGTCATTTTTTTTTAAAGATTTTATTTGTTTATTCGACAGAGATAGAGACTGCCAGCGAGAGAGGGAACACAAGCAGGGGGAGTGGGAGAGGAAGAAGCAGGCTCATAGCGGAGGAGCCTGATGTGGGGCTCGATCCCATAACTCCGGGATCACGCCCTGAGCCGAAGGCAGATGCTTAACCGCTGTGCCACCCAGGAGCCCCAAAACACCAGTCATTTTTAAAAAACTGTGGTATTGGTACAAAAGTAGACAAATACAGTAGAATAGAATACAAAGTATAGTAATAGATTCATAAATATAAGATCATTTAATACATGATAAATGTGGCACTGTAAATCGGTAGGGGGAAAATGGATAATTTTTTGGAGTAAGGCTCTTAACTGAATTCTTCCAAAGTTAACTCACCCCAGGAGGGTATATATTTCTGATTGGGGTATTTCAAGGTTTAACTAATGACCCTAAGATAAGAGTTAAAACTAAATAACATACCACTATATTCCATGTTTAAAACCAAAGTGTTATAAATCCCAGACAACATACAGTTTTTATTATCAGTGACCAAGGCGATACTTTCACTAGCTGTTGCAAATGCCCGTACCTTAATGCCAGCTGGATTTTCACCAGCTTTGGCCCCAACCAGACCAGGAAGTCAATCCCAGTCTCCCCACTACCCTGAGGGTTTCTGGCCTGTGCCCTTCCAGATTTCAATTTCTGTACTAGTCAGGGTTCTTAGCTGCAAGCAATAGGAGCAATTGTAATTGATATAGGAACAAAGAATTTTATTGAAAGGGTATCAGTGGCTGCCATAATTGACGAAGGGATGGGAATCCAGGCTTGGGCAGAAACCAAGGCCCATCCGTTATCCCGGTGACATGAATACTCCACTTCTGCTGAGCCCAGCACTCATTGCTCAATGAGCTCCACTTAAGCACCACTCCCTCTAGATGAAAATGTCCACATGGCAGCATATGGCTCAGCCTAGATCACATGCTCATCCACAAGGTGTCCGAGAGTGAGAAGAGGACATTTCTCCCTGCTTTGGCTTCTCAAGCAGGATCTGAGTTATTTCTGAAAATACAAAGAGTGGCATACTGGGAAGCCAAAATAATAAATGTTCATTGTACCCCATCAATTATGGATCTTCCTTTCTCCTGAGGTCTCTCACGAGGTCACATTCTCTTCTTTCTCCCCAGATCAAAGCCAACACTCAGGAAAGTATCTGATTCATATTTTTAATATGAAGAACAAAAGTCTGATAAAGAGGTATAATGGAAAAGGTATTAGTATCTGATAGCGCTTACTTCTGATAGTATTTGGCCTCAAACAAATTACATACACTATCTGAACCCTAAGTTCCTCATATTTAAAATGAGAATACTGGGGCACCCGGGCGGCTCAGTTGGTTAAGCGCCTGCCTTCGGCTCAGGATGTGATCCTGGGGTCCTGGGATTGAGCCCCACGTTAGGATGCCTGCTCAGTGGGGAGTCTGCTTCTCCCTCTCCCTTTGCCCCTCCCTGCCTTGTGCTCGTTCTGTCACTCTCAATCGCTTGTGCTCTCTCTCTCTCTCAAATTAAAAAAAAAATTTACAAGGCAACTGCAGCAAAGGCTCTGTCTGACTAATCTCCAAACATCACCGAGACCCTCCACTGCTTGAACATGGTGAGCTGTGGGCACCTAGAACTAACCTGGACTGACCAAGGTCTCCCCTCGATGGTGCCCTTATGGGCTGACTTCACATTTATTCATTAATCTCTTACCCCTTGCTGTGTCCTGTTTGTCGTGTGACTTTGTAGTGTGCTTTCTTTCATGTGATGTGTATGAAGCCAAATTAAATGCATAGTGACATGTCATTGAGCTCGAAATCCTGAACCTGCTTTACAGTCACGTCAACATTGCTTTATGACTGAATAAAGCTGATGCTGTGCAAAGATACAACGTGTGTTGGCACCTTTATAACATGCTCATGACAAGTAATGAAAATGGGGGATGCCGGTGAAGAAGGAGGCAAGCAAATGAAATGAAATAGTCAAAACAAACTCATGTGCATATAGGGATTTATGTATACAATAAGTAATGTAATATAATACGTATATTTAAGTATATAACAAGAGGGGTATTTCAAATCAGTTGAGAAAGGATTGGTTATTCAATAAATGGTGTTGGGAAAAATGGTTATACTTTGAGAAGAAATAAATTTCAGCTGTCCATACCATATATAAGGAACAAATTCCAGATGGCTTAAATATAGAAATGTATAAAATAAAACTCTGTAAGTACTAGAAAAAAATGTAGACGAATATTTTTATTCCTTTGGGGTAGGGAAGTCCTTACTAACTAAAACATAAAATCATAGCAATAAAGAAAGACAACCAGACACAATAAACCAATTTAAAAGGCAGCAGAATAGAAGAAAATATTTACATTTAACAGACCAAAGATTTTATCCAGCCTCATATAAGAATACTTCAACAGAAAGATGCCTCTTTAATTTGTCCCACATGGATTCTCAAAGCAAACCAACCACTTCATTTTAAGCAAAACTGAAAAAATAAAAATAAAAAAGATCTGTTCCGATAGTGAAGGAAAATATTGGTGGAGCAGCTATAGGGCACCTTCAGGCAAATTAGAAAAAGCTATGTCTTCTAAGGAGCCACAGCTGGCATTCAGCTTGATGAGCAGAGGCTGGGCTGTATCTCCGCTTCCAGTAGCACCCCAACCACACAACCATTCTCAAAGGTCCTGAATGACTATGTTGCATTTACCAACAAATTGTTCAGTTTGTCTTCTGTGTATTGTGATATTGTAAGAATGTAAATATTTGGTCTTCCTCCTGGCTTCTGGCCAGAGATCCTAAACCCTCGTAATTTCCTAAGTGATAAGAAAGATAAGAAACTATCTTTTGTTACAACATCTGGTTTTTGTTCCCAATTCCTGAAATAGCCCAGGCATGATAAAGCTGAAAGGAGCATTTAATGTTATTCGTAACAAACCCCCTTCAACCACACGCAAGTTCATGGTAATAAGGTGACTTTTGGGAAGCCTCCAAGGATGGGGTGATGATTGCCAAGGAAGCAACCATGATTCCCTAGATTAGAAGGTTGGAACTTTTTGTCCAACCCTTCACATACCCTCTCTGTTTTCCTTCTAACCTTAACCCCTGGGAGAGGAGAAGGGCTGGAGATTGAGTTCAATCACCAAAAGCCAATGATCTAATCAATCGTACTTTTGTAAGAAAGTCTCCTTAAGAACCCTAACCTAAGGGGTTCAGAGAGATTCCAAGTTGGTGAACACATTGAGCTGCTGGGAGGGTGGCAATCCCAAGAGGACATGGAATCTCCTCATCCCTTCCCCCATACTTTGCCCCATGCATCTCTTCCATCTGGCCGTTCCTGAGTTGTATCCTGTTATAATTAACCAGTAGTCTAGTAACAAATCATTCTTCAAAGTTTTATGAGTTGTTCTAGCAAATTATTGAACCCAACTTCCAATTAGTACCTAAAGTGGAAGCAGTCTAATGGAGCCCTTAACCTGTGGGGCCTGCCCCAACTCCAGGTAGTGTCAGAATTGGGTTGTAGGACACCAAGCTGATGTCCAGAGAGCACTGGAGAGTTAGTTCGTGTGGGGAAAACTCCCACACATTTGGTATGAGAAGTATTCTGTGGGAAGAGGAAACAGGGTTTTCCTTTATTTAAAGTGTTGTGAGCAGAGCACAAAAAAAGTTTTTCTTTTACTCTTCTTGAGGATTTTCAAGGATAACATTTCTTTGCTTCTGTTTAGTTTTTGTTTTACTCTACATTGCAATCTATCTGTGGGATGCAGCTAGAATAGTGCTTGGAGGGAAATGGATAGCATGAAACTCCAATAATAGGAAAGAAAAAAAGCTCTCCAATCAATGACCTCAGCCTACACCTTAAGAAACTAGAAAAAGTTGAACAAACTGAACCCAAAGTAAACAGAAGAAAGAAAATAATTAAGATAAGAACATAAATCAATGCACAGAAAACAAAAAATACAGAGAAAAATCAAGGACAAGCTGGTTCTTTGAGAAGATCAGTAAGATTAGTAAAACTCTAGCCAGACTGATTGAGAAAAAAAGAAAGAAGACACAAATTACCAATATCAAGAATGAGAGAGGTAATATCACTACGGACCCCACCGATAAAAAGGGAATATTCTGAACAATTTTTTATGAGTAAGTTAAACAACTTAAATAAAGCAAATTATCTGAAAGACACAAACAAAGATCACCTAAAAAGAAACAGATACACTGAAGAGCCCTGTAGCTATTAAAGGAATTGAAACTGCAGTTAACCCCTACCCCATAAGGAAAACCCTAGACCCAGATGGCTTCAATTCCACTAGATATTTAAAGAAAAAATACCAATTTTTAGCAAATTTCTTCATAAAATTGAAGAGGAGGGAATACTTCACAACTCATTCTACGAGACTAGCATTATCCTGATACCAAAATCATACAAAGACAATATGAGAAAACAACACGTTAATATTTGCTTATGAATGTTAATAAAAAGCACTATGACCCCATGCATAAATTGGGACTTTACTCTTCCACAAATACAAGCAATCCAGCATTGTTGAGTGTCTTCCAGTTGTGTTAAATCCTGCCTCTTTCACGGAAGGTATCCCTCTTGAGGACACATAGCAATATTTCCCTCCTCACAGCTTCTCTCTCAGTCCTCAGCACTTGCTGACCCATCACTACATAGATAAAACATAGAATAATTTCATGAATTGTTTTAGAGAAAAAGTAAGAGGAGAGAGAGAATTTTGTATGGGAGAAGAGGGAGGAAATCCTTGTGGGTTTTGTATAGATAGAGCCAAGGGAAAATTATAGATGTGAAAAGAAAGAATGTATAAAATGGTGTCCTTGATATATCACATTTAAATGATTTCATTTGTTTTTGAAAATGACAAATATGCCTGTGCTTGGTGTTAAATCTTTATTGAATGTGTAATATATACTGGTTCCTCATCCCTGAGGTTGGAGATGATAACTTCCTCTTTTCGTTTGATTATATTTGGTGAAACAGTTCAAAGGCTGAGAATTAAACACATTCTATTTCAGGTGCATGACCTTACAACTGGGCTCATCACAAGAGGGGTTGCAGCTGAAGACACCAGAGTCCTACCAACAGAACTTTTCTTACAACCTGACTTCGGCCATGTAGCTTTGGTCCTTAACATCAAAGCAGAGGAAAGCCAGAGGAAGTGACTCATTTCTACTTGAAGTAGGTTGCAACCTTCTAATGAGGAAAGGCAAGATGCACATCTCCTTGCTCTGGTGTGTAAAGCCTATGTAATTTAGGATTTTGGACCTATTTATTGGAGCTGGAGTGGTTGGGGACAACACTGGTGGCATCACGGGCCATGGATTGTCACAAGAAAGTGAAACCTGTAAAGATTAAACATCAAAACCCTCCCCTCCAGTTTCCTGTGGGATGTGGATTATGGTCATAGATGGGCATAACTGGGGTGGAGCTGGAGAGAATATTACTAAGAAGGCACTTCCAAATATTTGTGAGAGCTACCTTCTTTGAATGGGAACCCATCCTATTTCTGTGGTGACCCACTAGGCATCCATTCCAAGGATCCACGGGTTAGAAGAGTCCTTGTTTTCTCTATCACCCAGGACTCCAGAGAAGCCCAACATGGTAACATTTTCACATTCCTTCCCCCCCCCCATTAGCCTAGAAATTTCTAAAGGGCAGGAATCTGTCCTACTCATCTTTGTCACCTTAGCAATTGACCCAGAATACCTGTTCCCGGAAGGTTTGGTGAATTATAAACATGCATGCCTTATCTGTTTTGTTCCACAGTATGAGCTTGAGGTACTGTTACCAGTACTCCAATGATCTGTTTGGCATCTGTCTGCCCTACTAAACTGTGACCTTCCTGAGGGCAGAATCTATGTACACCCAAGCTCCCTGTATTCAAAATCGTGCCTAATACATAGTAAGTATTCAGTATGTGTTTGTGGAATGGCTTAATGCATGAGTGAATGACTCAACCATAATGAGACTCCTTAAATTTGATTTGTCAATTATACCTCAATAAAGCTGGGTGAAAAATGAGCCTCCTTGTTTCTGACCAGTAGATTCACTGTTTTGCTATTTTCTTACAGGCTAGAGCTTAGCACCTGGGGCATCTAACGTGATCTATTAGATCTAAAGTACCCTAGTACAGTGGCTCTCAAACTTTGGTGTGTATCAGAATCATCTAGAGGCCCAGGATCTTTGAAGTAGGATATGGCCTAGACCTTCGTAGTTTTACCAAGTTCCCCAGGGGTTCTAGTATCTACCTGAACTAGAGAACCAATGATTTTGTGTCATGCTTCTCAACCTTTTCCATGCCATACTATCCTGGATGATACTTATTCAGCACAGTAAACAAGGTGAAGCTACTTACGGTCAGGACACTCCGCCACTTGGCCCACCCAGGATCCTTTCGTTTACTGGGAATACCAGTTGGAAAACTCTGCCTGACTTTGATAATCAAACAGTGGGACCTGTAGCTTCAGCCAAGAGCTTGTTTCAAATGTGAATCTCAGGCTCTCCCCCACACCCACTGAAGCAAAAACAGCCTTCTCACAAGATCTCCTGTGGATTCATGTGCATATCCAAGATGAAGAAGCACTCGCCTTAACACCCCTAACCTTGAAACTCCAAGTCCTCTCTGACCTAAAAAACACTTGTATATGTCCAGGAAAAGGCATGACTCCTTCCTCCCTGTAGTTGACTCACAGACACAGGGGAAGTGGGGCAGAAATCTGCTGAGCTCAGCTACAACCACTATTCACACTTGAGGCTGTGTTTGTGTGTGTGTATGTGTGTGTGCACGTGCATATGTTCCATTCCTGTCAGGGCACTATTGAGCCAGAGTGTAATCCGTACAGTCTCAGATGTTTAAAAAAGTCAAAATGCTAAAAGATGCTGAAGAAAATTTCACACTGACTCTTAAGCTTTCTGTCTGCTGTTGAGATGACACCCAGGACAAAATTTTCTGCTCCATTCCTGCTATCATGACTTCAGTTCATTCATTCATTCATTGAGCATCTATTCTGTACCAGGCAAAATGTATACCAGGCACTAGAAATACAAATGTGAAACAACACTTCAGATCCTCACCCAACCCTCTGCCCATAGTGTCTCATCTCCTGATTCATATCTCATACGGCACTACACTAACCGTCTTAAAATGCGTATTTCATTGCATCACTCCTCTGGACCAGATCCTCCTGTGGCACCGACCTTTGTTATTTTATGGCTTATCTCTTAGCATATTCCTATATAAACCTATTAGTCCCTGCAGTTGGTCATTCACTGTCCCCCAAGTGTGCCTAGCACTCTGCTGCTACAATCTGATTGAGTTGGCTCTAAGGAGAGGCCTGAACGTCTATTTCTGTACCATTCCTTGCCTGGGGCTGACCCACAGCCATGACTGAGAATTGCTTGTTAATAAGATCAGAGACTTGGCCCTTGTCTTTTAGATACTCACGGTCCAGCAAAGACATGGGAAGGTGGGAGATGTGTTCCTCAGCACAGTGTTGACATCAGCATGGGTGGGGCTGACCCTGGACAGGTCCTCCAAGAGACTGCCCAGAGGAGAAGACACCTGAAGTGGTGTTTTGTAGGTAGATGAGAGGAGGAAAGGCACTCAGGCAGGAGACATGGTGTGAGGCTGCATAATAACTTCAGGGACCTGGAATGGGTTTGGTGTGGCTGGAGCTCATGCCAAGGAGTGGCAGGAAGAGGGCCAGATCTCAAAAGGTCTGCTATGCCACACTAGAGAATACGATTTTAAAAACATAATGGGGGGGCGCCTGGGTGGCACAGCGGTTAAGCATCTGCCTTCGGCTCAGGGCGTGATCCCGGCGTTATGGGATTGAGCCCCACATCAGGCTCCTCCGCTGGGAGCCTGCTTCTTCCTCTCCCACTCCCCCTGCTTGTGTTCCCTCTCTCGCTGGCTGTCTCTATCTCTGTCAAATAAATAAAGAAAATCTTTAAAAAAAATAAATAAAAACATAATGGGGCATGGAAGAGCAGCATGGAAGATTTTAATCAGGGGAATGGGAATGTGGATCTGAACTGTAGTATCAAATGAGCAGTCTGGAGGTTTTACAGAAGACATGAGATAAGACGGGGGCTGGGAGCAGAGGAGTCAAACTGGAGAAGGCTAGCTGGAGAAGCCACATGGGAGTTAAGTGCAGTGTAATAGAAGAAAGCCGTCAGGACTTGGCTCTGCCATGAGTGGCTACGCAGCCTTTCTCTAGTAACGCCATTTCTCAGGGCCTCAGTCTCTTTAGACACAACATGGGCGGGTTACATCACATAACCAGAAAGATCACTCCTCGCTCTACTAGCCCACAATGTGGTGAAATTAAGTCTGAGAGACACTTTTTTTTTATTGTGGTAAAATACACATAACATAAAATTTACCACTTTAGCCATTTCTCAGTGCACAGGTCAGTGGCATGAAGCACACTCACACTGTTGTGCGGCCATCACCACCACCCACCTCAGAACTTTTTCATCTTCCCAAACAGAAACTCTTTCCCCCTTAGGAACTAAGTCCCCATTCCCTCATCCCCCTGCCCATGGCACCCACCATTCTACTTTCTGTCTCTATGAATTTGACTACTCTGGAGCCCTCATATTCAGTAGATTCATATAGTATTCGTCCTTCCATGACTGGCTTATTTCATCAGTGTAATGTCTTCAAAATTCATCCATCTTGTAGAATTTCCTTCCTTTTTAAGGCCGAATGATATTCCACTGTATGTATACACCACATTTTGCTTATCCATTCGTCTGTTGATGGACACTTAGGTTGCTTCCACCTTTGGCTATTGTGAATAATACCACTATGGGCTTGGGTGTACAAACGTCTGTCTGGAGCAAGTCCTACTCTCAATTCTTTTGAGTATATACCTAGAAGTGGAATTACTGGATCATATGGTAATTCTATATTTAACTTTTTGAGGAACCACCATGCTATTTTCCACAATGGCAGCAGCATTTTACATTCCCATCAGCAATGCACTAGGGTTCCAACTTCTCTACATCTTTATGGACATGTGCTATTTTCCAGTTTTTAAATCATACCATCCTAATGGGTATAGAGTTCCTACACCTGTACTCTATACCCTCTGTACCTCATTGTGGTTTTGATTTGCATTTCCCTGGTTATTAGTGATGTGGACATCTTTCCAAGTATTTGCTACTCATTTTCTATTTTGGAGAAATGTCTATTCAAGTCCTTTGCTTAGTTTTAAATTGGGTCGTTTGGTTTTTGTTGTTGACTTTAGGAGTTCTTCACATATTTTGGATGCTATTTCTCTTATCAGGTATATGATTTACAAATTTTCTTCCATTCAGTGGGTTGCCTTTTCATTCTGCTGATGGTGTCCTTTGATGAACAAAGTTTTTAATTTTGATGAAGTCCAATTTGCCTATTTTTTCTTTTGTTGCCTGTGTCTTTGGTGTCACATCAAAGAAGTTACTGCCAAGTCCAATGTTATGAAGTTTTTCACCTGTTTTTTTCTAAGAGTTTTATAGTTTTAGCTCCTACAACTTAGGTCTTTGATCCACTTTGAGTTAACCTTTGTATATGGTGTAAGGTAAAGGTCCAGATTTATTCTTTTGTATATGGAGATCCAGTTTTCCCAACACCATGCTGAAAATACTGTCCTTTCCCAACTGAATGGTTTTGGTACCCTTGTTGAAAATCATTTGACCATACATGCATGTCATATTCTATTCCATTGATATTTATGCCTGTCTTTATGCCACTACCATTGTTTTGATTATTGTAGCTTTGTAGAAGTCTGAAATCAGGAAGAGTAAGACCTCTAACTTTGTTCTCTTTCAAGATTGTTTTGGCTATTTAGGGTTCTTTAAAATTCCATGTGAATTTTAGAAGGGATTTTTCTATTTCTGCAAAAAACAAAAAAAAATGCTGTTGGCATTTTGATAGGGATTGCATTGAATTTGTAGATCGTTTTAGTTAGTATTCACATCTTAGCAATATTAAGTCCTCTAATCCATGAACATGGGAGGTCTATTTATTTTGTCTTCTTTCTTTCAGCGGTGTTTTGTAGTTTCAGTGTGCAACTATTTTATTCCTTTTGATGATATTATGAACTAAATTGTTTTCTTAATTTCCCTTTCAGTTTGCTCATTGTTGCTATATAAAAATGCATCATGTTTTTGTGTATAGATTTTGTATCCTGAAACTTTGCTGGATTCATTTACTAGTTCTAACAGGTAATTTTAAGGAATCTGTAGGGTTTTCTATATATAAAGTCATATCATCTGGGAACAGAGGTAATTTTACTTCTTTCTTTCTGTTTTTGATGCCTTCTATTTCTTTTTCTTGCCTAATTGCTCTGGTCATGACTGTCAGTATTATGTTGAATAAAAGTGTTGAAATCAGACATCCTTGTCTTTTCCTAATCTTAGAGAAAAAGCTCTCTGTTTTTCATGACCTGAAAGACTTTATAATCTGTTCTTGGGGTTAAAGAACTTTAGAAGTTTATGAAGTAGGAGGCCATTTTATTAACTTAATTAGCAATAGTGTGGAGCAATCAGAAAAGAAAGAGAAGAGATGGAAAGCATCTGGTGAATATAATGCATTCAGTGTTCTGCATATACTTCTAGTTTTCCATAGGTGTTCAAAACATCACAAAAGAATGAAAAATAAAACAAGGTACTAGGAGAGGCCAAAAGTTGACTGAGTATCACTGAATAAATTGGCTTTGCCTTTATCCCCATGAATGACTTCCCAAGGAGACCCCAGCCTTGATTTTAAGGTAAAACAACAACAAAACCTAACATCTAAAACCAGAAGCCTTGCAAGAATGAAGAAGGACTTTAGGCACCTAGGTCTTGTCTATTCCAGAATGGGTCTCCATCTAGGGTCCTGGCCCCTAAAAAACTGTGCAAAAAGTACCCTTGCCACGTCTGTTGAAAGAAGGAAAGTTGGTCTAAAAATACATGAGAAGGAACTGAAACATTTCAGAGAAGGCAGGGCTCAAGAGCCAGAAACAAAAAGAGGAAGGTAAAATTCTAGTTACAAAAAAAAAGAGGAATGGAAATTGAATTTTCTTACAAAGAAAGTCCAAAAGCTTCCCCCTTTTTCCTGACGACTCCATCAAAAAAGGGGAAAAAATAGTCAATGGGAAACAGCTCTGAGAAAAATAAGTCTCTGCACCGTTACAGTTGAGAATTCAAGCAACCTGACCTGAAGAGCCAGTCAATTTCCCAACTACAGGTGTGTTAGAGCTGAAAGGACTTGTCTTGAAAATGTCCATCCCTCCCATCTCAGGGAAAGGGACCTCTGAAGTTCTCCCAGGGTCACAGAGCTAACGAGGTTCAGAGACAGGCTGAAAAGTCACTTTTGGACATCTGTCCTGCGTTCAATATCAATATGATGTATTCATTGCAATGAATTAGCATCACCCCCTGAGCTATCCTCAGTGACAGGTGTATATCCAAGACCATGGTTCTTAGAGTGGGGTCCCCACACAGCAGCAACAGCAGCACCTGGGAATTTGTCAGAAATGCATTCTCAGCCCCACCCCAGACCCATGGAATCAGAAACTCTGGGGATGAGGGCTGGTCTTAACAAGCCCACTGAGGAATTCTGATGCACTAAGGTTTGATAACCACTGGCCCAAGAAGTAATATTCCTTTTATCCATTACAATAGCATAAGTAATAATCAGCATGTGTTTCATAATTTACAGAAGAGCTTTTAACCTGCATTCTTTTTTATTTGATAGTGGAGAGTGTTAGCCCTCTTAAAATATCCATGAGAGTAGAGTCAAGTACTGATATATTTATTTTATGACCTCAGAGATGAGGTGCAAGGAGGGTAACCCATTGCTGGGATGGCAGATCTAGAGAAGGCAGGGCCCAAACTGCAACTAACTTACATAGCTACCCCAAGGGACTCCCGGATAAAACTTACCACTTATCACTCTTAGATAAAAGATTATCAACTAGGGCATCCTTTTAGAACATTCTTAGAAATATAATGCTGGGTCAATTGTGTCATTGTCCAGAAGAGGAAATAATAATACTAAGAGCTCCCATTTTCTGAGGACTTACTGTCAGGTTGGAAGCTGAGTCTCAGAGAAACAAAGTTGCCTGCTCAGGGTCACCAGGTCTGGAAAAGCCAGAATCAGCATGTAAGCAATCCACCTCCAGAGCCTGCCTGTTCAGGGAGTCTGCATGGATCATCCTTGGTCATCCAGATGATGAAGGGGCAGCACTGGACCCCGTAGTCAATGTTCTTGACTGTATATCTAATGCCCTAGCTGTTACAGAAAACCTCTTTTCTCTAGACCAATGGTTTTCAAACATTGGTTTTCATCAGACTTACCTGTAAGGTTTGTTTCAACATAGATCAACCCACCCCAAGAGCTTCTGGTTCCGTAGGCTGGAGTGGGGCCCATGCATTTCTAACATGCCCCCAGGTGATGCTGATGCTGCCAGTCTGTGGACCACACTTTGAGTCGTGAGTCTCTAGACTCTAATTTGCAGATCGATGGGGCTGATATGGCAAATGAATAAGAATGGAAGCTCTGAGTCCAATATCTTCACTGCCACTCCCAATCAAAAACATGCACACGGTCCTGGCCATTTGCCCTTTAGCTGTTCCTCTTCACCCATCTCTCCAGTTACCTCACACCAGGTAAATCTTATAACGGCCTCCTAGCTCATCTACCCCATAGGCTTGTTTGGCCTCAATCCATACTGCCCACCTTCATCAGAATTTGCCTTGTCAAAACTCCATTTAAGGCAGGTTTGGGATAACAAATCTGTTCCTCTTCATTGCCTAAAACTCCTGAACTTTTCATTCAAAGTCTTCCATGACTTCCATGAGTCAATTTAACATTTTAGCTTCATCCCCAAGGTCTTCGTGCTATCATGCATTCTCTACCCCATAACTTTGTTTATGTCGTTTACTCTGCCTGAAATGTCCTCCCTCACCATCTCCCCAGATTTAAATTCTTTGGAGCTCATTTCAGACACCCTTTCTTTCACGGAGACTTTCATGAAAAACCCCATCAGGAGGTTCTCCCTCCTCTGAGCTCTGCAAAACATGGAGGTCTACATTTGTGGCCATTATCCTATGTTGCCTTATATTAAAATTTCCCCAGCTCACCACATTTTCATTCCCTTAAGGACAGAACCTTATCGTGACTTACCCATCTTTGGATTTCATCAGCACAGCATCCAAAATACTTTAGGGGCTCAGCTAGTATTTGATGATTGAATGCGCAGATTCTGTTTCCAGTCATATTTGCATATATTTCAAGTGAACATTAATTTCTCCTGATAGGGACCTAAAGAATAAATAATGAAGGCCAGTGCAAAGTCATTAACAAACATAGAGGATGATTTATAGAAGAATTCTACAGGCTGATCATTACATACTGTAATACCCATCCACCTGACTTTAAAGCCAGCTAAATATTGGCCATGTTAATGAGTGAAAGAGGAAAAGACAATAAGATATAATGAAAAGCACCCAGCTAGCCCCATATCTCCCTGTGCCCCCAGTAATAAATAAAACCCTATGATAATACTTTTGAACACTAAAATTCCCGGTTCTCTTGACAGTGAAGCAAGAGCTGAGAGAGAAGTCTGCAGAGCCCTTGCATCTGGCTGCCACAACTTTTGAGAACAATAGTCTTTCTTCTCTTTTGCTTCCCAAATCACAAATATGTGGCCTCTAACCATATAGAAAAGGGAAGCCATATACAATCCACACAAGGAGAAGGATTCTGGGAAATGTAATCTCTTGCTTCCGTTGCACATGCTCCTTTTCAAAAGCCTTTACAATTTTACTTAAGACTTGAACTCCTGAACAAGGCATTATACAGTCCAGTCCCTTCCAACCCCATAAACCTCCACACTACACTTTGTGCTCTGGGCGCACTGCCTTTCTTTTAATTCCTTGAAAATGGCGATTACTGATCCAGATGGCTTAGAAACTTCATTTTACTCTTTGTATCCTTTCTGTTATAACAAGATGGCAGTAATTTAATATACTTTTTTATTTTTTATATATATATAAAATTTTTATTTTATTTTATGTATATAAATATAAATATATAAATAATAATATATAAATTATATAAAATATATGTATATATAAAAATATGGAAATATGTGTACATATACATAATATACCTCCAAAAACACAAATCCAGGCTCTAACACGAGCATCTCAGGGAACCAGGAGTGGAGCACAAAACCAATGTGGTGAGTAGAGCTAAACCACAAGCCTGCTGGGCCCAGGTCCAGAAAGAGGCGATGCCAGCCAGGAGTGTAGCTTCTGAGAGGTAATAGGTATTAAGTGTGTGTGCTTGAGAAAGGGTTTGGAGCCCAGGCTGAGTCTTAAAATCAAAGGCGGAATGAGACTCTGTAACTCCTGACAGAGGGCTCACAGTTGTTGCCCACGCTTTCCTAGGGCTACAGTTGTACAGAGCAGCTGGCTTAAGGAGGCAGGAGGACCAGACATCACCTGGCATCCAGGCACTGAACCAGGCCACCTGCTGTTATACCCCCAATATCCTCTGAGGGCCAGTGCTTCCAGCCACCACACAAGGCCTGGTTCTGACCTGAGGGACTAGAGGAAAACCACCACAGAGTAGCTGGACAGGGAAAGACGAGCAGAAGACCAAATAGTCTTTTATTCAAAATGAGATTACAGGTCAAAATCCCACAACTCATGAAGAAATCAAATGGTAATAAAGACAGCCAAGGCTTATCGCTTAAAGTCAGAGGCTAGGATGAGTTCTAGGATGCCTGAGGGATAGGAATACACCCATATGTCTTACTCTAACAGAGACTACTGCATGCCTTCTAAAGGCTCTCCTTCCTGGGGCACCTGGGTGGCTCCATCATTAAGCGTCTGCTTTCGGCTCAGGGCATGATCCCAGGGTCCTGGGACTGAGCCCTGCATTGGGCTCCCTGCTCCACTGGGAGCCTGCTTCTTCCTCTCCCACCCCCCCTGCTTGTGTTCCCTCTCTCACTGGCTGTCTCTCTCTCTCTGTCAAATAAATAAATAGAATCTTAAAAAAAAAAAGGCTCTCCTTCCTTAGGAACCCCATCTTGCTTAGTGACAAAATCCTGGGCAAGGCAATTACAGCCAAGCAAAAGATGACTTATCACAGTTTCCCTTGTTACTAGGTATCACTAAGTCTGGTCATTGAGAAGTGAACAGAAGCATTATGTAGAACTTCCTCAAATTCTCCTTAAAAATAAAGGGAGGAGTGCCATTTTTTTCTTCCTCACTTGCTCTTCCTGCTGTTCGAATGTGGGCATGGTGGCTGGACACACTTTAGGCCACCAAGTGACCTTGAGGATAGAGGGTTTGTGCCAGAATGGGGGCAGGGGGTTGGGTAGAAAAAGGAGAAGTGATAATAAACCTCAATATTGCTAAGAGGCAGAATCCCCCACGCTGAGCTACAGATTCAACTCGAGATTTCAATGTCTGTGACATTGCAGCTGATGTTCCTGCAGAAAGTGACACACGGATCACAAAAATTGACATGGAAATGCCAGGGATCGGGACAGTCAAAACAATCTTGAAAAGAAGAATGAAAGAAGTTGGAAGATTTGCACTTACTGACTCAAAAACTTGTTACAAAGCTTGGGTCAGGCAATGTTTTCTTAGATATGACACCAAAAGCACCAAGAACAAAAGAAAAATAGATGAATTTGGACTTTATCAAAATTAAAAGGACTTTTGTGCTGCGAAGGACACCATCAAGAAAATGAAAAGACAACCCACAGATGGGAGAAAATACTTGCACAATATGTATGTAGTAAGAGACATGTATCCACGGGTGCCTAGGTGGTGCCGTTGGTTGAGTGTCGGACTCTTGGTTTCGGCTCAGGTCATGGTCTCATGGGTCCTGAAATCGAGTCCCATGTCAGTTGCTCAGTGTGGAGTCTGCTTCAGATTCTCTCTTCCTTTGCCCCTCGCCTTGCTCTCTCTGTCTCTCTCTCTTTCTCTTTCTCAAATAAATAAATAAATCTTTAAAAAGAGAGAGAGAGATGTATCAAGAATACATAAAGAACACCTAAACACAACTAAATACTAAAAAGATAAGTAACCCAACTAAAACATGGGCCAAGGATATGAATAGGCATTTCTCCAAAGAAGATACAAAAATGGCCAATAAACACATGAAAAAATGTGCAACATCATTGTTGGGGAAATGCAAATGGAAACCACAATGAGATGCCAACTCACACTTACCCAGATAGTTATAATCAAAAACACAGATCACAGCTATTGTGAGCAAGGATGTGGAGAAATGGGAACCTTCATACAAGGCTGGTAGGAATGTAAAATGTATGGCAGCAGCTTTGACAGTGTGGAGTTCCTCAACAAGGGAGCCATAGAGTTACTATATGAATGAGCAATTCAACTTCTAGGTATATATCCAAGAGATAGAACATAATCCATGTAATATACCATGTTATATTAATTACTATAATATTATATAATGTAGAACAGACAATATGATACCCACTATATTTATTATTAGCAGTATTATATTAGCAATGAATAGTCAAAAAATGGAAACAAGCCAAATATTCAACTAATGAATGGATAAATAAAATGTGGTATATCTATAAAATATGATTTGGCCATAAAAGGAATAAAGTACTGATCCAGGCTACAACATGGATGAAGCTTGAAAACATGATACTAAGTGAAAAAACCAGTCATGGAAGACCGTATATTGTATGGTGTGAAGTGTCCAGAATAGACAAATCGACACAGACAGAAAGAAATACTGCTAAATACCTAAAGAGTGTTCATTGTTGCATTAGTGAAATAGTGAAAAACTAGAATCAATTAATATATTCACAAGCAGGAGATTTTTTTTTTAACTGGGGCTTGTCCATCTGACGGAATATTACATGAAGTAATCGTTTCATTTCACCAGAGGGAAGCCTTTTGCGCTAGGACCGTTCCAACCATGGTCAGATTACTCGGATTCTCTGGTATACAGAAAAATTTAAAGTGAACATATTCTTTGACCTAGGATTCCCACTTTTAACAATTTTCCGAAAAGAGGCAATTATAATGAGTGAGATAAATCTTAAAATCATAAAGATGCAGATGATACAAAGAAATTTTAGAAATAGAAATGGAAATTTTTTCCCATTTCTATTCTATTTTTTAAAAAGTAGAAAATTTTTAAACATTAAAACACACAAAGCAACACTGTGTCTATAGTAAAAAGGAACAAATCATGCATGAGAATGATAAACACCCAGTTCAGAATAGTGTTGATATTGTGATGAGAAAGAGAGAGAAAGATAAATGGGGACTAGGGGCAAGTATACAAGGTTGATTTCAGTTGTAGCTCTAAATTCTTACTTTTTCAAAATAGAATACTGCAAAAGAAGATTTGTGAAAGTCGGGGCAGTAGGTACATGGCTGCTCTGTCATTTAAAAAATATTTCTGTATATTTGAATATTCCATTTTTATTTTTATTTATTTTTTATTATGTTCAGTGGCTACTGTATAGTACATCATAATTTTTGATGTAGTGTTCAATGATTCATTAGTTACATATAAAAAAAGATTTTATTTATTTATTTGTCAGAGAGAGAGAGAGAGAGCACAAGCAGGGGGAGCGGTAGGCAGAGGGAGAAGCAGACTCCCTGCTGAGCAAGGAACCCGATGTGGGACTCGATCCCAGGACCCTGGGATCATGACCTGAGCCAAAGGCAGACGCTTAACTAACTGAGCCACCCAGGAGTCCCTGAATATTCCATTTTAAAAACAAAAATACAGGGGCGCCTGGGCAGTCATTAAGCGTCTGCCTTTGGCTGAGGGCGTGATCCCGGCGTTATGGGATCGAGCCCCACATCAGGCTCCTCTGCTGTGAGCCTGCTTCTTCCTCTCCCTCTACCCCTGCTTGTGTTCCCTCTCTCGCTGGCTGTCTCTATCTCTGTCAAATAAATAAATAAATAAAATCTTAAAAAAAAAAATACAGGGGCACTGAGGTGGCCCAGTCAGTGAAGCATCCAACTCTTGATTTCGGCTCAAGTCATGATCTCAGGGTGATGAGATCAAGCCCTCCCCCCACGTCTGCTTGATTCTCTCTCCCTCTTTCTCTGCCCCTTCCCTGACTTGTGCTCTAAATAAATAAATAAATAAACTCTTCAAAAAAATAAAAACAAAAATCCACATGTAATTTTTTAAAGATTTTTTATTTATTTGACAGAAAGAGAGACAGCCAGCGAGAGAGGGAACACAAGCAGGGGGAGTGGGAGAGGAAGAAGCAGGCTCCCAGCGGAGGAGCCTGATGTGGGGCTCTATCCCAGAATGCTGGGATCACGCCCTGGGCCGAAGGCAGACGCTCAACTACTGCGCCACCCAGGCACCCCTCACATGTAATTTTTTAACTGGCTTTTTTCTGCTTGGTGGTCTTTACCTGCCTGGTGAAATATGACTGGTGAGGTCTGGCTCCCTCTGCCTGGATTCTTCATGCGGCGGTTAAGAGCAAGGTGTTGAGACACACTGCCTGGGCTGGAGTCCCAGTACTAGATTGACTTAGGGAGAGATTCTTAATCTCATTGCTTCAGCTTTTCTTCTGAAAATTGAGTAGAATAATAGCATGGAGCTCATAGGTTGTTACAAGGAGTAAACGTGACCACTATATGGAGAGCTCTAGAACAGGGCCTATAAGCACTTACTAACATCTGCCATTACCACCATCATTGTCAATATCACCATTATTATTAAATCTCTTTGTCAGTAAACTCCTATTTACCCTCCATGTTTTAGAGATCAGTTAAAATACTACTTTTCAAAGAAGTTTACCCTCGCTCTCCATGATAAATTAGATTTCATAGGAACCTGTTCGTTTTTGTCCATACACTTATTAAAATTTGTATTTCATATTTATATGTTTTTATTTCCTTAACATCTGCCTACCACATTTGGACACAAAAGTTTCTTGAGGTATGTTTGATTAATCTTTTTATGTACATGGTCCAGTCTAGGGTGGGCAAGGAATATAAACTGATATAGATTCTGAGTATTTATTGCTTGAATGAATGAATGGATGAACTATTTTATCATTTGAACAGTATGCAGCCGTTACAATTATGTCTGCAAAGAATTTACAATATGGAAGAAGTTTTGGCTTCCTTAGTGGAAAAATGAAAAGGTACAAAAGTATACATACGATGTGACTCTAAGGCCACATGAATAACACCAAAAACAAGCCCACACATTGAGGTACAACAAGGGAGGTGTTCATTCACAATGTTGTGCAACCACCTCGATCTACTTTCAAAACGTTTCATCATCCCAAAATAAAACCCTGTACCCATGGGGCTGCTACTCCCCATTCTCCCCTCCGCAGCCCCAGAAACCACCAATCTGTTTTCTGTTTCTATGGATTTACCTATTCTGAATATTCCATATAAATAGAGTCACACAAAGGTGGCTTTCCTGTCTGGTTTCCTTCCCTTAGCATGACGTTCTCAAGGCTCATGAACATTGTGCCATGTATCAGTACTTCATTCCTTTTCATGGATAACTGTATGCATATCACTTGTTTATCCATTCATCTGTTGATGCACATCTGAGTTGTTTCTATCTTTCAGTTATTGGGAACAGGTACCGCTATGTACATTTGCGTAGCAGTATTTGATTACCGGTTTTCAGTTTTCGTGGATATATATCTAGGACGGGAATTGCAGGGTCAGGTGATAATTCTATGGTTAATTCTTTTTGGGAACTATCACTCTGTTTTCCAAATTGGATGCTCCATTATACAGTCCCACCAAGTGACTTAAGAGCATTCCCATTTTTCCACATCCTCACCAACACTTGTTTTTTCCTTTTTTTTAAAGAAAGACTATAGCCATCCTAGTGGGTATGAACACCTCTGTATCTAACAGGTGTCTCATCGTGGTTTGATTTGCAATTCTCTGCTAACTAATGCTGTTGAGCACCTTTTCATACGCTTACTGGCCATTTGTACATCTTCTCTGGAAAAACATGTCTTTCAGTGCTTTGCCCATTTTTAAATTGGGTTGTTTGCCTTTTTGTTCTTGAGCTATAGGTGAGCTTTATACTTTCTGGAAACTAGACGCTTAGCAGATACACCATCTGCAAATATTTCCTCTCATCCTATATGTTGTCTTTTCACTTTACTGGTAATGTCTTTAATGCACAAAGGTTTTTAATTTTGATGAAGTCCAATTTCCTATGTTTTGTTGTTGTCACTCATGCTTTTGGTGTCATATCTAAGAATTCATTCAAAATCAGTGGTCATAAAGATTTACCTCTGTATTTCCTTCTAAGAATTTTATTGTTTTAAGCTCTTATATTTACATCATGGATCCACTTTGAGTTCATTTTTGTATATGATGTGAGGAAGGGATCTAACTTCATTCTATTATCATGTGGATATCCAGTTGTTCCAACGCCATTTGCTGAAGAGAATGTTCTTTCTCCAATTAGTGGTCTTGGTACCCTTGTTGAAAATTAATTGGCAATAGATGGAGGAGTTTATTTCTGGACTCTCAGTTATATTTCACTGATCTATAGGTCTATCCTTATGTCAGTGCCACACTGTTTTAGCTAATTTAGTTTTGTAGTATGTTTTGAAATCTGAAAGCTAGAGTCCTCCAAAGTTTTTGTTTGTTTTTGTTTTTGGTTTTGTTTTAAGGATTGTTTTGGCTATTCAGGACTCCTTGCAATTCCATACAAATTTGAGGATCAACTTTTCTATTTTTGCAAAAGCCATTGGAATTTTGATAGGAATTACATTTTATCTTTTAGATAGCTTTGGGCATTACTGCCATCTCAACAATGTTAAGTGTTATAATCCATCAACACGCTCTGTCCTTCCATTTATTTAAGTCTTCTTTAATTTCCTCTGCAGTGTTCTATGGTTTCAGTGTACAAGTAGTTCACCTCCTTGGTTAAATTTATTTCCAGGTATTTTATTCTTTTTGATGTTATTGTAAATGGAATTGTTTTCTTAATTCCCTTTTCGGATTGTTCATTGCTGGTATATAAAAACATAACAGATTTTTGTGCATTGATTTTATTTTCTGCAATTTTGCTGACTTTATTTATTGTTTCTAGGAGGTTTTTTTGTGGCTCACTTGGGATTTTCTATATATAAGATCATGTCATCTGTAAATAGAGAGTTTTATTTCTTCCATTCCAATTTGAGTGCCTTTTATTTCCTTTTCTTTCCTGATTGCTTTGACTAGACCTCCCAGTATAGTCTGAATAGCAGTGGTGAAAGTGGGCATCCTTGTCTTGTTCCTGATCTTAGATGGAAGGTTTTTAGTCTTACCATTGAGTCTGATGCTAGCTATGGGATTTCACAAATCTTTAATTATATTGAGGCAGTTTTCTTGTATTCCTACTTTTTTGAGCATTTTTGTTATTGAAGGGTATTGAATTTTGTCAAATACTTTTTCTGTGTCAGTTGAGATGATCGTATTTTTTTCTTCATTCTGTCAATGTTGTGTATGACTTTGGCTGATATTTCCTGTATTGAACTGCCCTTGCATTCTTTGGATAAATCCTACATGGCCACGGAATATAATTCTTCTAATGTGCTGTTGGATTCACTTTACTAGTATTTTGTTGAGAGTTTTTCCTCTATTTTCATGGAGGATATTGGTCTGCAATTTTCTTGTGGTGTCTTTGTCTGGTTTTGCTATCAGCGTAATTCTTGTTTCATAGAATGGGTTAGGAAATGTCTCCTCCTCTTCTATTTTTAGGAAGAGTTTGAGAAAGACTGATGTTAATTTTTCTTTAAATGTTTGGTAGAACTCACCAATGAAGCCACCTGGTCCTGGACATTTATCTGTTGGGAGATTTCTTATTTCTGATTTAATGTCTTTATTTCTTATAGAGCTTTTCAGATTTTCTATTTTTTCTTAAGTCACTTTTTGGTAATTTTTGTGTCTCTAGGAATTTGTCCGTTTCGTTTCATTTGTCCCTGTTATTGAATTTGTTAGTGGGCATTGTATATAATATTTTCTTATAATCTTTTATTTCTGTAAATTCATAGTAACCAGTTTCATCTGATTTTAGTTATTTATGCCTTTTCTTTTTTCATAGCATACAGGTTTATCAACTTTGTTGATCTTTTCAAAGAACCAACTATTGTTTTCAGCATGAATTACTTTAAAATACATATATATTATATATATAATACATACTATATTTTTATATGTATATATATCTGAGTCACATTACAAATGATTTGTCCTCCCCAAACTTGTTTTTTCCCCACAGCCAAGTACTTATGCTTCCTGCAAAGCCAATAGCAGTTGGGCACGTCTTCAACTAGCCATACATGGCAAGGGTCTCTCTATCTTCCATCACCCACTGCCCACCCCCTATGAGGCCTCAGTCATGCCTTCCAATCGGAAACTCTGCCACATCCAGATTTGTGGGTTTCTTCTCATGCCACCTTCAAAGAGCACTATTTGTGTGCCTTGCAGATGGCTACAGCATTGTGCCCCTCCCTGGCACACCTCAGAAGCCACACCCAAATGGTAGATGATGTCAGAGGTGGGAGAAGAGTAGCTATGGTCCCTAATGCCATGTCTAAAACCTCATCCTGTAGGCGGTCACCTCATCCTCCTCCTACTCAGCACGCCTTGGGGAAGGGCCGGTGATGGTGGTGACAGTGAATTCTAGCTTCTGATTCCCCAGTACCAGCCCCCCACCCACTGCTGCCATGTCTTAGGAGTCTCTAAAAATGCCTTCCAAGTATTGTGTCCTGACTCATCCCCAGCCACAGCTTCCTCCCTAGAACAGGCCACCTCCGAGGCTAAGGTCTGAGTCTAGTCACAGAGTAGTTCAAAACATCTGGGCTATAGAAGAACACAAGATTATCTCGCTACTACAGGGTTCAAAAGACATCCTCTTAAGTCACTTGAGAGGGCTTTTCAACAATTGGATGTATTAAAGACCTTGACTTCACCTCTATTCTCCAAAGTTGATTTGGTCTCAAGGTGTGGAAACATCCCATCTCCTATCTTTATGCTCTCAGTTAATAGAGACTTAAATTACCTGTTTTTATGATATTTTTCTTTCTTTTTTTTTTTTCATCACATATCCTTGTCAGCTCTTGGTTCACTGGAGATGGTGGTGAACTCAGAGGAGGAGAGAGAAATTCATGCCAATCTTCTGTTATTTGACACTTTCTCTTCCCAAAAACCATTTGCAGTTTCTGGGTTTTCATGCTGTTGTGTTACTTTGTCACTTGGAACAATAGTGGAAATAATTTGTATTCTTTTTATTATGGAAACAAGACAAGAGCGTGTAGGAATATATAACTGTGTTCTTTCTGTGGGTATCATATTAGTCTAGATCAATGTTTAAACCAAAACTGAAGATGTAAAATCCTAGAGCTCACTAATCTATTTTAGTAGGTCACAGGAAGCATGCAAACCATAGAAACCACAATCAGCCGAAGCATCTGTGCTGAAAAAAAGTCAAGAATTTATCTTGTAAAGGTGTCAACTGAACAAATCCATCACAGATAAGTAAGGGACTTAGTTACAACGTAACCTGAGGCTGTTGATAAACATTTCCTGTCTTCTTGCCCTGGCAGCAATTCTTTCCAGCCACACTTTTCCCCATGTTTTCATTTAACTGAATATTGGCATCCGTGCAAGGGGAGAGAGGTTCTTAGAACAAACCTAACTTTCAGCTTCAATGGTCTAACCCCCAACTTACTGTTGACCTTCAGAGTACAGATAAACAAGAATCTTAACCTTCTCATGGTCAGTGTTGGTCTGGTTCTTCCCTCTTCATTCAGAGTGTGACCTGCTTTTATTTTATTGGTTTATAGAACTAAGTGTCCCCTCATCCCTGCCAGGTCACCTTGAGGTGACCACAGGCATGCCCATTATTGAGATAGGAGGCTGGTGACACACTTTCCCCAAGTCTGCTCAAAAGACCATACCTCTCTTCCGCACTGAGAATTTCAGAACCCATGAACCCAGTGCCAAAAGGTGAACATGAGGCTCTCAAATTGCTGGAAAAGCATTGTTCCTAGCTCTCTCCATGTGCATGAAGAATCCTTAATCCTAAGGGTACTTACCCTGGTTCCCAATTTTCTGACTATCTGCATGGACCAGGTGAGAACACAGTGACCAAAAAAAAGTTTGACTTGATATTGAGTGGTTATTAGTCATGCTTCCCCAGACCCACTCTGATTTCCAGGAAGCTGACACCAACTGGCTACATCACCTGTACCCTCGCTGCTCCCTCTTCCTGTTGGGTTCAGACACAGGCAGGAGATCCGGGGACTTCTGCTCCTACGCTCCTCCTGCCCTGTGGAAGTTCTAGCAGCAGCTGAATCCTTCTGCTTTCAGCTCTCAACAGGGCTCAGGTGGTATTTATTGGTTTGATCCTTCAAGCATAGGGTAACAGTTCCCACTAGTCTTTGGACACCTCACCCACCTGTTGCTCCTCTTAACCCTGCCTACCCTTCTGTACATATGTTCAGCCTTACACTTTGTCTTCAAAACAGGTGGCCCAGTGTGCCATCTATTCCTTGTGCCAGAATTAAGCCAAAGATTCAAATCCTGGCTCTGCCACCCCCTACCTCTGTGCCTCCCTGTTTATAAAATCACAGGGCTAGAGTCAGCGATGTCTAGTGTGAAGACAGAAATCAACAAGGGCAAAATTCCAGGGTCTTGACCTTCCCCATCCCAGATTGACTCAAAGGAACCAGCAGCATGATGCCAGAGTCAAGACATTCCATAAGTGGGCATGGACCCAGCATCACTGGGTGGGGAAGACCAGTTTTACTATTGAAATCTCAGAAAGACCCTTCTGATCCCCACTCAGAGACCACATTAGGAGACAACTGGGGGACTTTCAATGTTCCTGACCAAACAAGAAACTATCTTCTAAGCGAAAACCTGAGGCCCTTCTTGCTTCACACAAAAACCAGGTCTTATGCAGGATACAGGGCTACAACAAATAGAAATCCAGAAAGGACCCCTGGATTGCACTGAGTGTTTTACTGTTGTTGTTGTTGTTGTTGTTGTTGTTAGCTACTATTAGCTATGTGTTGAGTGCCTACTTCATACCAGATGCTGTACTAGCTGCTTTGTACCCATTTAAACCCCACAGACCCCAGAGGCCTTTTATTCCTATGTTATAGTTGGGGAAAATCAAAGCTTAGAAATTTGCCTAGACCACAGCATAAGGATCCTGACCCAAGACCTGCTGAATTCCAGAAAGTGCCTGGAGCCAAATCAGGTAACTCAATTTTCCCTGTGGGACCTGAGGAATATTCCTAAGTGCAATTGCCTCAATTGCAGGATTTATGCTGTTAATGGTGATTTCTCTTTATCTTTTCTTTTTTTATTGTGGTAAAATAAACATAACACTTACTTTGTTTATATAACATAAAATCTTACCATTTTAACCATTTTGTAAGTGTACAGTTCAATGGTGTTAAACACATCTGTACTGTTACCAACCATTACCACCATCCATCTCTAGAACTCGTTTCATCTTGTAAAACTGAAACCCTGTACCCATTAGCACTAACTCCCCATTAATCCCTCACCTCAGCACTTGGCAACCACCATTCTATTTTCTGTCTCTATGATTTTGACTAAGTATTTCATGTAAGTGGAATCATCCAGTCTTTTGTGACTGGCTTATTTCACTCAGCATAATGTCCTCAAGGTTCTGTGTTGTAGCAGGTGCCAGAATCTCCTTCATAAAACCAGGGATGCACTGTATGGTGACTAACATAATATAATAAAAAAACATTTAAAAAAAAGAATCTCCTTCATAAGACTGAATAATATTCCGTCATATGCATATACCACATTTTGCTCATCCATTCATCCATGGGTGGACAGTGGATTTCTTCCATGTTTAAGGTATTATGAATAATAATATGGCTATGAATGTGGGTATATAAATACCTCTTCAAGACTCTGCTTTCAATTCTTTTGAGTATACAACCAGAGTAGAATTGTTGGATCACATAGTAATTCTATTTTTACATTTTTGGAGAACCACCATAGTGTTCTGCACAGCAGCTGTACCATTTTACATTTACACAAGAGCACACAAGAGTTTCAGGATCTCCACATCCTCACCAACACTTGTTATTCTCTGTTTTTTGGATAGTAGCCATCTTAATGGCTGTGCGGTGGTATCTCATTGTAGTGTTGATTTTCATTTCCCCAATGATCACTGGTGTTGAGCGTAACATGTGCTTATTAGCCATGCACATATCTTCTTTAAAGAAATGTCTATTCAAGGCAAGTCCTTTGTTTAGTTTTGAATTGAGTTGTTTAGTTGTTGAGTTTCGGAAGTTCTCTATCTAGTTTCAATACAGCCTCTCCCAAAAAATGTCCTAGATACATTTGAGAATAATGTGTGTGCTATTGTTCTTGGGTAGAGTATCCCATATCTGTCTGTCAGATCCGGGTGGCTTATTATGAGGCTCAAGCCCTCTGCTTCCTTACTTATCTTTCATCTAGTTGTTCTGTCTGTTATCAAGAATGGGGTGTTGAAATCTCCAACTATTATTGTGCAACTGTCTTTTTCCCCCTTCAATCCTGTCAGTTTTTGCTTCATATATTTTGATGATCTGTCATTAGGTGTAAATGTTTGTAATCATTGTATCTTCTGGCTCCATTGAACCCTTTATTAATATATAATATCTGTCTTTGTCTTTTGTAATCTTTTTTGATTTAAAGTCTATTTTGTCTGATATTAGTATAGTCATCCCTGCTCTCTTTTGTTTCATATCTTTTAGTTAATATTTTCTCCATCCTTCCACTTTCAATATATTTGCGTGTTTGGATCGAAAATGAGTCCCTTATGAGAAACAAACTGAAGACTTCAGAGGGGAGGGGGTGGGGGAATGGGATAGACTGGTGATGGGTAGTAAGGAGGGCACGTATTGCATGGTGCACTGGGTGTTATACGCAACTAATGAAGCATCAAACTTTACATCGGAATCTGGGGATGTACTGTATGGTGATTAACATAATATAATAAAATAAAATTAAAAAAAAAAAGAAAATGAGTCCCTTGTTGATAACATATAGTTGGATCATGTTTTGTTTTGTTTTGTTATTCATTCTACCATTCTCTATCCTTTGATCAGATAATTTAATCCATTTACATTTAAAGTAACTACTGATAAGGAGGGACTTAATTCTGTCATTTTGCCATTTTTTTCTATATGCATACTTAGGGCTCTTTTGTCCCTCATTTCCTGCACTACTGTCTTTTTTTGTGTTTGGTTGGTTTTTTTTTTTGGTAGTGAAATGCTTAAATTCCCTTTTATTCCCTTTTGTGTATGTTTTAAAGCTATTTCCTTTGTGGTTACCATGGGGATAGCATAGTTAGAACATGCTAATTTAAATTTATAGCAGCTTAATGTCACACAGCTTAACAACACACAAAACTCCTCTCCTTTTTGGTTCTGTCCTCACCTCTTTTGGTTGTTGTTGTCACAGAAATACATCTTTATACATCGTATACCAAGAGGAGGTGGTGGAGGATGGCTAGCTGCTACTGTGCCGAAAGCTAAAATCGACCAAAGTTACCTGCAATTGATCATCCAAGCCTTATCCTGACAGTTGCAAACTTTCAGTAGATTCCAGAGTCCCAGAATAGTTAGATTAGACAGATTCTGTCAGTGCAATTATTATCTGGGTGGAGAGAGAGATTCCTGGGGCTTCCTATGCCACCATCTCCCCAGAATCTCCGTGGTGATTTCTTTTAGAAAAACTTCTTTCTGAGGAATGGGACCTATAATAAATAAGGCCCTTCTTGCTAAGGACATCTCTGATACAAGAGACCATTTTGCATTCCCTTTTCAACAAAAATCGCCAGCTAAAAAAAAAATTTCCAACCAGATCCCAAATCCACAATGTCACCAGTGTGCGTGGTCACATAAAACTCATTCTATTTTCTCCACCATCACCAACAGTTAGCATTTATCCTCTGGAAAATTAAGTTCTGTTGTGCTCGTTTCATGCAAATTATCACTGGCAGAAAAGAGATGAAGATTTCCAGATATAGAGACTCACAAGATAAAGAAGCCCAGAGTCGTTAGACAGAGGAGCAGATGTACAGGGTGCGCCTGACTCACACTCACGGTTGCATAAGTAAGATTTCAAAATTAATATACTCTGGAGACCTCAACCTAGCGTACAATGTTCCTGGCTGGAAAAGAAGAACTATATCATTCTTTTTTTTCAAATCTTTACCATTACTTGCCGTTGTATCTCCGCCTCCTGCAGGAAATATTATTTCCTACTTCTGCACACCAAGTTTCTACCTCCAGATCTGTTTGCTTCAGTTGCTGAGAAGCCTGACCCTCCAGTACCACTTGGGAGAAGCCATCCACTGGTGAGTTGCGTGTGCTTTTTCCATTACTTTATGAATCACAGCCTCAAAGCATCCCAACACTGGAGATGCTGGGACTGGGAGCACCGTGGAGGTTGCATAGCTCAGGACTCTGGGGGATGGTCTTGGGGGAGAAAAGGCTGGAGGGTGGTGTCTGCTCCAGAAATGTTGGAGAGGCCCGGATGGCAGTGAACAAATACAGAGCAGGGTGAGACCGCCCCACAGGGCTCAGGTGAGAGGACAGTGGGCTAAAGAGGACAGTCACGAAGTGTAAGGACACTCAGGCTTCTCAGCTTCTGCTCCTCTCACTCTGCCCCTCCCAGCCCCCTAGGGCTTTAAAGAGCTAGAACTTTCTATCCCAAATATTCCCCCCCCTTCATAGTCTGTCTATGTGATGGTCCAGACCCTGAACCAAAATGGGCCTCTTGCCTCAATTCAGAAGGCCCAGAGGGACTGAAGCAAGGAATCTATTTTTCTGAGAGTCAGCTTTTAATTGATTCAGGATGTGTCCTGAGACTTGAAAGTGACACCTCACAAGTGTCTGCTGTGCCATGAGCCAGGTGTGCTGGAGTGACTGGGGAGAAGTCGTGGAGGAGGAGGTGGCTGGTAGCCAGTGTGGGTAAACAACAATGTGGAGAGAAGACACAGTGGAAGTGGTCAGGGCAATTGGCCCCCTTGCACCCTACCTTTTCCCCACCCCTGATCTGAATCACCAGAGGGTCTGGGCTGTGCATTTCTGACTGACAGACTTCCTGTGTGATACTGAAGCCCAGCATTTGAGAACCACTGGTCCAGTCCACACTTTCCCATCCAGATGAGGAGGCCAGCCCTGTGGTTGATTACAGAGCAGCCCAGAGGGTGTGCTGCATTTAAGGGTCTGTGTGCAAGGATCCCCAATATCTTAGTTTTTATATGGTCTCCCACTGGATTACCTGGGAGGCATACCCAGGCAATTATTACCTATTCTATATGCATCTCTGCTCTCCCAGGCTGGAGATAGGAGCTCCTGAGGACTTTTGTAACGGAATAGCCCCAGGTTCAAAAACCAGCTCAGCTATTACTTGTTTTGTGAATTTGGGAAAGTCATTTAACTTGCCAATGCTTAAATTGTGAATTTCTTCACTTGTAAAATGTATAAACACTTGCTCACAAAATTTTTGCAAGTATTAAACTAATGCATGCAAAATATTTAGCACAGCACCCGGAGCTTGAGAAACACTCAATTAATGATCATAGATGTAATTCTTTAGGTGGATACATTTTTCCCCCAGGTGCTTGAGACTAAATAAGTCTTATTTAGTTGCAGCAGATTTCCAAGAATCTGGCTTAGTGAAATGCGGGATCTATGAGATGTATCGATCATAAGAGAAATTGAAGAATAAGGTGTGTACAAAGATAAAAACCAATTCACAGTCACTACCAGGAAAGGGAAAAAAAGAATATTCTTGAGAATCAAGACTAATGATGTCAAATGTTATACTCAGTATAAAGACTTTCATGCGTTCCTTCAATGAACATTTACTGGTGCCTCCTTTAGCTAGATGGTATCGTAAGAGCTGGAAACAAACATGATCTGGACTTCAAGGGGCACACAGTGTATGGGAGATCGTGTGATAAGGGCTTGTTTTAGAGGCATGCGTGGTGTTTTGAGATGATTGGAGTGATTGATTAGAGGAGGCAGGTTTGGCTTCACAAGAAGTGGAATTTGAGCGAGAGGTATCGGCGGATGAATAGGAGCTCACCAGGCATTTTAGATAGAGGGGAAGGCTTATGCAAAACCACTAAAACAGACAAGTTGCAGGAAAATGGACGGAAGATGGTTGGGGTGGGAGCACAGGACCCGGGGTTTGAGAAGTGACTGGAGACGAAGCCGGGAGGATGTGAGCATAGAAAAGACTGACAAATGGTCCAGGCATTGCCTTTGAGGTCCCACCACATACAATGTGTGGGACCGCTGCGGTTTTCAGCTGAGGAATGCATGATCCCATTACAGTGTTGGGGAAGTCAGGTTGAAAAGGAGCAGGTCAGGAATAAGCCACGAGCAAGGCAAGACTACAGCAAAGATGGAAATGGGGAGGGTCTAAGGCAAGGCAGTGGCAACTGACAGGGGTGCAGAGGGGCTGAATCCGGAGGTGTTTATGAGGTAGAATTCACATGACAATGATAATGACAGTAGTAGTAGAAAAGAATATGGCTCACGGGAGGTGCTTGGTAAACGCTGGGAAAATGGGTAAACCCATGGGGAGCAATGCAGGAGGCAATGGGAAATTCAACTCTGAAATGTAGGGGTTGCAAGGTGGGACCAGAAGGCAGAGCTTTGGGACACATTGGCATTCAGGGCGCCTAAAACCCTGCAATTAGACAACACAACGGAGCAAGAACTTGGGGCCGAGAGTAAAGAGGTAGCAGGTAAAGAGGTGACAGCCAAGGGATGGTGCCTGGGGGTTCTCACAGGGTGGGCAGGGGAAGGAGACGCCAACGAAGAAAATGAATAAGGAGGCACGAGGCAGGCACTCACCTCCCAGAAGGCAAGTGAGTTTTAAACAGAAGAACGTAGCAGAAGGATCCAGTGCTCATCAAGGATGAAGCTGAAGCAGGGCGGGGGGCATTTTGTAGTTGGGTTGTCATGGCAACCTTGCCCAGGAAGCTTTGGCAGGAAGGTGGAGGCAGAGAGTTGAGAGTTAGTTAGAAAGCGTTCAGCTGCAAGTAACAGAACATGGAACTCACAGTAACTTAAAAAGCAGGGCTCATTTTTTTCAAATCACAAGAAGTTGGAGGATGAGCAGTTCAAGGCCAGGCTTACGACTTGGTGGCATTGGGACTCAGCCTGGTTTTGCTCCGTTCTCTGAGTCTTTCATTCAGGGGTCCCAAACACCAAGCCCTCACAAGACAAGCTCCAGGGCAGGAAGGGGCAGGCCCGGGTTTTGGCTGCATCTCTCCTGTCGGAATAGAGCATTCCCAGGGGCCCCCTTGCAGAATGCCCTTCCTCACTGTCCTCCGGCATCGGGACACTGAGCCGTGTGCCCCCGAATAGGACGTAGAGCAGCACGTGTGCTGTGCAGGGAACTTTACCGAGCAAGTCGGATCCTCCGGGAAGGCCCAGGGTGTTGAGAAACAGCTGGTGGGGAGACAGCTCACGTCTGATCCCACGGATAAAGGGAAGTGATCAGGCAGTGCGGGAGCTTTCCAGGACAAGGCTGCAAAGCAGAGACAGAGACCAGGCCATCGCTGACACCGCACGAAGACATTTTTAAGCTTGGGGACGGCAGCAGTTACGTGGGGTGTCATCATTTTGTTCTCTGATTACAGGACGGAGAAACATGGGTGACAATGGCACGTTTCCCCAGGCCAGCCACAACGTGCTGTCCACATCGCATTCTCTGTTCACGACCAATATCCAGGGCAGCGAGGAAGAACCCACCACCATTTATGACTATGATTACAGCGCGCCCTGTCAGAAGACCAGCGTGAGACTGATCGCCGCCGGGCTCCTGCCCCCGCTCTACTCGCTGGTGTTCATCTTTGGCTTCGTGGGCAACATGCTGGTCGTCCTCATCCTCATCAACTGCAAAAGGCTGAAGAGCATGACTGACATCTACCTGCTCAATTTGGCCATCTCCGACCTGCTCTTCCTTCTCACCATCCCGTTCTGGGCCCACTTCGCCGCGCACGGGTGGCTCTTGGGGGAGGTGATGTGTAAGTCATTCACCGGGCTGTATCACGTCGGGTATTTTGGCGGCATCTTCTTCATCATCCTCCTGACCATCGACAGGTACCTGGCGATCGTCCACGCCGTGTTTGCCTTAAAGGCCAGGACGGTCACCTTTGGGGTGTTGACAAGCGGGGTCACCTGGGTGGTGGCCGTGTTTGCCTCTCTCCCCGGGATCGTCTTCGCGAGAGTGGAAAGGGACGAAGATTTTCTCACCTGCACTCCTCACTTTGCAAAAACATGGAGGAGTTTCCATACAATAATGAGGAGCGTCTTGGGGCTGGTCCTGCCCCTGCTTGTCATGGTCGTCTGCTACTCGGCCATCCTCAAGACCCTGCTCCGGTGCCGAAACGAAAAGAAGAGGCACAAGGCCGTGAAGCTCATTTTCGTGATCATGATCGTGTACTTTCTCTTCTGGGCTCCCAACAACATCGTGCTTCTCCTGAGCACCTTCCAGGAGTCCTTTAACGTGAGCAACTGTCAGAGCACCAGTCAGCTGGACCAAATCATGCAGGTGACAGAGACCCTTGGGATGACACACTGCTGCGTCAATCCCATCATCTACGCCTTCGTCGGGGAGAAGTTCAGAAGGTATCTCTCCGTGTTCTTCCGAAAGCACATCGCCAAACGCCTCTGCAAACAGTGCCCAGTCTTCTACGGGGAGACCGCGGATCGAGTGAGTTCCACCTACACGCCTTCCACAGGGGAGCAGGAGGTCTCGGCTGGCTTGTAAATGAGTAGCAGTTCGCTTCTTACTTATAAGAGGGTACGGCAATGTGTATATGATAATAAAGCCTCAAGGGTCTGTTGCAGCAAGGAGGCCTGTGAGCCTCTGAGGCCAGTGCCCAGGAACCTCAGGGTCGTGCGCCCTAAGACAGATTTTGTCCCTCCCTTGGAAGCCAGTGCACGCTCAGGCGATAGTCCAGAAGAACCATGGGTGGAGACTGTGACTTCTCCAACCAGCTCTTCCCAGTTCCTGGAAAACGCTACACCAGGAAATTGCTTATGTGCTTCTCCCAGCCTTCGCCTTCACTTCAATGGCTCTGTAATGCTATCCCCTTGGTCAAGGGCCCAGCCAGAGGCGGGGAGGGGGGCGAGTGGGCACGGGCGGATGGTGTGAGGGCACGTGGGGTCAGACACGAGTGTCAGGAGGTGGGAGGTGTGGGCTTGGCTGAGCCTGGGTGAGGAGGATGGGAAGGCCTTCGTTGGTCCAGCCAGACAGCCGTGCCGCCCCCAACCTCGCCTCCCACCCATATTAACCTGGAAGGCCCTACCTGCTCAGAGAGAGTTTGGGAACCCCAAGAACCCTCTGAGAGCTTCATCTGGGTCCGATCACCCTCTCCTGTGTAAGTACATGACACATTTTTGCTTTGTTGCCATCTATCTCTGACAACCACGCAGCCTACATTTGAAATCTATTCAATATAGTGCCCCATTGTTCATGTGCGTTGTAAGTCAAATCCCCGTATGTAAAAATGTATGAACGTGTTTGTTTATAAAATCTGTGTGGTCTATAATGAGATGAAAAATAAAAGCCCTCGTTTGGTCTGTGCAAGGAAAGGGGAGGTTTGCAGGTAGTGATGGGGAGAAGGTGTGAAGGCAGATGACTTCCTGGATCAGGAGGACAGGGGCTGTAGCAAGAGCTCGGGAGGCTGTGTGAGGCCCCATGAAGCAGTTTTTCCAGAATCAGCTAGGAGGAGAGGCCAGGAAGGATGCGCCAGGACCCAAAGAGGCCTCAGTTCTTTGGATCTGACTGTGTTTATCTTCTTGTTGCCTGTCCCTGCTGCCCTGGCCCCATCTGCCACCCCACCCCCCGAGACTTCATCACATCATTCTTGCCCGCAGGATTGCCCTGCCCCAGAGCCAGCTCGCGGAGGTCCAGAAAGTAGCCTTGGGGAGTAGAAAATGGTGCAGCTAGAATCCCTCCGTCAGCTCGAGAGAGGGGGAACAGCTGGTGGGGGCCTTGGGGTGTGTTGCTGGGGCAGAGAAGGGGCCGGCAGATGGGGTAGAGGCCCCTGCCTTGGAAGTCATACCCCAGCCTGTGAATCTCGGGGTCTAACTGCACAGACGGGGTGGGCCTACACAAGGAAGACTCTTGATGGGTTGGGGAAAATGTTTTCCAAACTACCTTCCAGCACCTCATTTTTGGATCCAGGCATAGAGTTCACATATGTAAAAAAAAAATAGTAATAATAATAAAGTAAAAATAAAAGTAAAGCTGAAACTGTAACTTGCAAATGGGACAGAGTATCATTTTAAGAGTTGCTATTATGTCAAGCCTGAAAATACCGTATTAGTCACAGAGAGAATTCTGGTTTTGAGTTAGAATGTGGAAGCCTGTGGTGTGTTTGGGAGACTACCAATTCAACATGAATAGTTGTTGCTCAGGGAGTCTGGGGTCTGGTCTAGGGGCTTAGTAGCTCATGGTGATGCAGTGTCTAACTCGTACCGTTTGGATCCTAGTGCACACTCCACAGGCGGCATCTCAACGGGATCTCTATTCTCGAAGCTTTGCGGCCACAAATCCTTCTGTGTCATTATGAAGTCTAGGGAGTCATGGGTTTGATTGCGTTCAAATGCTTCTGTGCTCTGCAAATGTCATTCATGTTCAAATTGTCCGGTTTGGAGTGGGAACTCCTAAATCACATTGACCCCTAATCGAACTTTTAAACCCTATTTGTAAAGGAGAGGAGTTGGCTCACTTAAGTCAGCAAGACTTTTATCTTGGGTGAGTCAAGTTAAGAATGTACACACGGGTGACCCAGCGCGTTTCTGATCTGACACAAGCAGGAAACACAGGGCATCTGGAACCTGGTGGCTCGGGAGCTCTAAGCGATGATGATTCTCCTTGCCTGCTTCATGGCTATAGAGATGGTTTCAGAAAGAAGTGTGTGTGTTCGGGGTGCGGAGAGCACGCTTGGCCTTCCGATATTTGTAGTATCCTCACCAATGCATGAAGTTTTGTTTGGATGATGAAATGTAAATATTGGGGTTTTTTAAACTATGATTTGGAAAATGAGTTAATGCTTTAATGTTGTTTACAAAACTATCTGATTAGTGACTCCCCATTTTCTCCTCCACCCCCCCCAACCGCAGCCTCTGTTAACCACCATTCTATTCTTTACATCCATGATTCTATTTTAGGTACCTCGTGTAAGGGGAATCACATAGCATTTGTCCTTCTATGACAGGTTTATTTCACCCAGCCTAATGTCCCCATGGCTCACCCATGTCGCTGCATACGGCAGGACGTCTTCTGTATAAGGGCAAATAAAATATTCCATTGCATGTATATACTGCATTTTCTTTTTATGTTTATCAATATGCATAAAATTTCAGTTGTACAAGATGAGAAGTTCCAAACATGTGCTTACAACATTGTCCCTGCTGATACAATACTGTATTGTCCATTTAAAAATCTGCTAAGAGGGTAGATGGCATGTTAAGTGTTCTAACCATAATAATAATAATAATAATAAAAAGCCTGCCTGTTTTGTTATTCTGTGGTGTGGTAGATTGTCTTACTGTTTGCCACTTTTCACTCCTTCCCCTGTGTGATGACACGTGCCTGTCCTTGCGGTGTGACTTAGGACTTACAGTGTGCCTGGCAGGTGTCCTCCTCTACCCACGGGAGGCTCGGCCGCTAAAGACTGAGCAGAAGCGCCATCTGCCTCAACCACACAGAGTGATAGAGATGGTTGGGCTGAGCCTCTGGCTTTCCCTGCTCGGCCAAGGGGAAGACCCACCCCGGGCCACAGCAGGTGCCACAGTGAGCAAGAAAGAAGACACAGAGAACAGAGCCAGAGACCCAGCCACACACGGTAGCCACATGTCACAGGAGCAAGAAGTCCACGCTTGCTATTTTAAGTCACTGAGCCGTGGGGGGTGTTTGGCAAGAAGCACAAAGTCTAATTATTACACATGGTACATAGCGGCTTCATACATAAAATTCAGGAAAGTGTGCATTTGTTATTCCATCGTGGAGTTCAATGCGGCAAACACCCCAGAAGACCCTTCAGGTGCCAGTCTGGGTCAGGTACATAAAGATGGGTGGGTTAATTCCCGTGTTCTTAGACCCCTCTAAGTGCGGGACTGGTGAGGGGAGGAGGGGTTGAGAATGGGGTGTTTGTAAATCACCAGGCACCGTGCAGGGCACAGAAGGAGAGGCATGTGTGAAATGTTCTGAGAGCCTGGAGGAGAGAGTCACTCACTCAATGATAGTCCCACATCACGGCAGTAATAGCTATAGTAGGATTTTATTGCCACCAAAGAAACTGCTGCTTAAAAGCTACCGATGCTTTCCATTTCTAGAAGTGGGAACCTGTCTTCTTTACCCCGAGGAGAACGTTTGAGCGGGCTGTCTGAGACGAGCAGACGTCCGGGAAGATCATCATTCCCAGGGACGGGTGTCTGGAGACTCCTGGTGGAGCTGGGGGCTGGGCAGAGCGCACCCCGTGCCGTCCTCCACGATGTGTGACGCTCAAAGGCCCTGGGAGTGAGTCACCCAGACCCCATCCTTCTCTGCTTTGTCTTTTTCTCATTGTTAGGATTTCCCTGACAAACTGAAATGGCTTCAGGGTTGATTAACCAGCAGCAGCAAGGGCCACCAAGGGCCACTAAGAGGAAGCTCGTCAGAGAGAAGAGGCCTCCGGGCTGGTGAGCTGACCTCCGTGAATTTAGGGGAGGGCTGGCCCTGGGTTTGGTGAGTCACTGAGATTGGGACATTGTCACTCTGACACGATGTTTGTAACTTGACCCAGGGCTGTTCTCACATCCTCGGGACCTCCTTGCTGCCTCACTGCTGTGCCCTGTCTCCACCATCTCCTCTCTCCAATCCCCTCTTCTCTTGCTCAGCTCGACTGCTGTCTAGACGATGCCCCTCCCAGCAAAGAGGAGCTGGCCTCCCCTTCTTGCAAGCTCCCACTCCTCACACGATTTTCTCAGACCCCATGCCCTTGGCTTTGAGGAGATGACCCCCCACTCACCTCACCATTAAGCCCACCCCTTTCTATAACCCTTTCCTGCCCAAATCTCTCTCCTTGTAGGACAGGGGTGCAAGGAGTTGACATGACAAATAGGGGGACAGAGCTGATTCTGCCACTCTAGTAAGTCCCCAGGGAAGATGTGTGACCCCAGGTGTCAGTGGTTTTCCTTAGAACTGTAGGGTACTTAACACCTCTCTGCCCTCAGCCTTGGGCCATAACTGCCAGTTCTGGGGTAACCGGAAAAGTCCTGCATGATATCCTGTTTTGCATAGAGCTGAAGACAGAGGTGCAGGTGTGATCCGATCCGAAGTCACAGTGGGCCTATTACATAGCTTCATGCGCACTACGTTGCATTAGCTTGATGTCTGGGTGCTGATTGGAAAGAAATACCCAAAATGCATAAAGCAGACTTCCCAGCTGAGTTAAAGGGTTTCTACCACATCTGGATGTATCTAATAAGCGAGGAGGTAGACAGCCTGCAAGTGTCCACTTGGTTTGATGACTTGCACAGGGCATGGGGGTGTGGTGCAGGGGCTGGGAAGGGGGTCATTCTGGGAAGAACCTGGAGGACAGAGACATCAGGGGTTGAGAGGACAGCATGATGACCCCCAGCCTCACCCACCATGAAGTGTATCTGAGGCCAAAGGTGAAGCAGTGTTGGGAGTCATGGGACCCTAGCATCGTTGCTAGGACACACAGGTGGTAGGGAAGGATTCTTCCCCTTTCTCTGAGGACCATGGGGATTCTCTGACTTTCTTGGTGAGGGTGGCTTTGGGGACATTGGGAGCGTTCTCCTTGGTAGGGAATATCAGAGCACTGGCAGCCACACTGAGAACAGGCAGTCCATAATAGTGATTGATGGAAAGAGCATGAATGTCTAGTAACAGAACTCTGGCAAATGTGGTTATGGCATTGTACTGAACAAAAGAAGCCAGACACAGAAGAGGATACTGTCTATGATTCATAAATGTATGAATTTAAAAGGAGAGGCACGTGATGATCCACGGTGACAGAAGTCAGAGTGGCCCTTACCCCTAGGTGTGGTGCGAGGCCACCTTCTGGAGTGATAGGATGAAGCTCCATCTGGAAGGGCGTGGTTATGTGGGTACATGCATATCAAAGCTCGACCAAGTTGTGCACCCAGGTTTACTGCACTTTGGGGCATCTAAATTATACTGCCATAAAAAGGACGGAAGGAAGGAAGGAAGGAAAGAAGGAAGGAAGGAAGGAAGAGAAAGAAAGAAAGAAAGAAAGAAAGAAAGAAAGAAAGAAATCATACCACCATAAAAATGACAGTGTAAGAATTACATAGAAAGAGAACTTTTTAACAACATGGAGAAATGTCTATACTGTAATCTTTTTTTAAAGATTTTATTTATTTATTTGAGAGACAGAGAGATTGAGAGCAGAGGAGGGGCAGAGGGAGAGGGACAAGCAGACTCCCTGCTGAGCATGGAGCCCGATGCGGAGCTCAATCCCAGGACCCCAAGATCACGACCTGAACCAAAGATAGACGCCTAACTGACTGAGCCACCCACGCACCCCTATACTGTAATCTTTAGCAGGGGGAAAAAAAAGAACAGAGAGAAAAGCATTTAGAACTGGTATACATAGGGAACAATTAATCAAAAAGTATGCGTGGGAAAACGTCCGGATTGAGAAGCACATCCCATGTTCAGGAGTATAGTTTTGAGATTGTGAGAATATGTCCGATTTTTTCCCTACTCTCCTTTTTTCTGTTTTTCCTAACGCCATACAGTGAGTGTGTGTTGGTTTTATTAGACATCGGTTTTAAAAACTGAAAGATGTTCACAGCCCATCCCGCTGTTGCCTAGCATTGACCTGGCGTCAGGCTGGAACCGTGTGAGTGTGAGCTGCTGTGTGGCAGGTGCGACCACCCGCCCAGCGTGGATTCAATGTCTGGACACCGAGCAGCTATTTCAAAGACTGGCCAGCTCCCTGAAAGGAGGGCGGGCACAAGACGCCCTCCGATATGGGCATCGATCGAGTCTAGAGTGACAGACAGGTGAAAAGACCATTTCTCATGGGGAGTCTGAATGCCATCCCCAGCAGAACAAGAGCCCTACGAACGGGATGGAGCGCCAAAGAGAATCATGAAAGAGACCATGAAACTCAGTCACAGCATGACAGACCGAAATGTTTCCTTGATTCAAGGCTGAAGACATTGCCGTGGGTCCTCACTTCCTTGTAACTCCTTGGGATGAAGCTTCATCCCGAGAGGTGACCTGAAGCCCCCTCTGGACCCAGAAGCCCAAAAGAAGTGATGCACCCGCTAAGCTGGGCTTCCATGTTCTATGAATCCTCACCCTGTTTCCCCCCCAAATGTCTATTGTCCAAACCAGCCTGGCCATAGAGTCATCCAGTATGGAATGGGGGGGGGGCTGCCTTCGGGACCCCTGGGTCCAGCACATCACCTGACAGTTGAGGATATGGAAGCTCAGAGAGGGGAAGTGTCTTGCCAAGGGCGCCCTGGGAGGGGTGGGGGTGGTGGGCAGCCCCCTCTGGGACGCCACGCCCGCATCGCTACTCCATACTGCCCTCTAGAGACGAGCACCCGTCATATCCTCAGCCACACCTGACGATGGACGCACAGAACTTCAAAGGGCGAGGCCCCAGCTCCGGAGGTGAAAGTAAAAAGCCACCCTTGGTCACATACAGAAATATAACATGTATCCAGCAGCGTCTGAGAGTTCTACACACACACACACTACCACCAGTGAACACAAGGCTGTTCTTTGAAGGACCAAAACTATTGATGCCACCTCTTTTCTGCAAAATTTTATATTGATTGATTTGCTACCCATTTTGTGAGCTCATATTTTTGTGAACTATAAGGCCTTCTTTACATAGCTCACAGAGGGCCGATATCTGCGAAGCACCCTACGCGTGTTCTATCATTTGATCTTGACCACAGACCTATCGAATAAGTTTGTGATTTGGGTTTGAGTTTTTTTTGCCCCCATTTTACAGATAAGAAAAACTAAGGCTTGGGGAGTTTCAAAAGCTCATTCAGTGCCAAGTGGCCAACGGTGAAGCTTGGGACTTACTTCTGGAGCATGTCTGCAGAGTCAGGTTCTTAATCATTGCCTCCTGACTTGCATACACAGGATGAACTTGAAGATCTTCTTTTTTTCATGATTCACTGTCCTGGTTATGATTACCAGTTGTCGGGTTCTGTTGTGACCCAAAAGCATGGCCCTGGGTGGGTGGTTCTTGATTACTGGGCTATTTCTGTGCTTTTCTGGATGTCCCAGCCGTCGTCTCCTTCTAGTCTATTCTCCAAGCACCAGACCCTAGCTTCACCCCTGCAGCTTCCAGGCCGCTGAGACTTCTCTGCTCTAGACCAGGACCCCGGGAACCAATTTCATTAAAATTTTACCAAATATACTCTCCCTAGGAAAGGATCGCGGAATGAGTGTTTAGGAGTTTGATGTTTCCCCAAGTAGATATTATGTGCTAAATTCTGGGTGTGGCCGCCCAGCGTGCCCCTCCCCATAAACTCGTTATTCAGCCCATTGCACAGACGGAAAAGCTGAGGGTAGGGCGGTGCCTCAAGCGCCGGAGGTCTGGCTGCAGAGGCCACGGGCTTAGCCCTGTGTTAGGCTGCCTCCACAGGTGTGGGGTCTCCACCGCCCTTTCTTAGACCACAAGCCCATGCTGCTGATGCTGTAGCGGAGGAAGCGGAAGACACCAGAGGGCGCTCTTGAGGCTCAGGGTGCTGTCCCCTGTGTTCTCGGCTCGGTAGTCAACAGTTGAGGTTTTCAGATAAGTAACCACTCCACCAAGAAAGCTCTCTGTGACTGCATATGGGATTGTCATAGACTCCTGAACCTGACCCTACGCCGTCAACTGTTGCTTATTTTATGTGGACAATTTCTCACAGCTGCACAAAGACTGTGTCCTTGGAGGCAGGATCTCTGCTGTACGTATGTGGCAGAGGGCAGGCACTCACGAACGCCTGCTGGTTTGGAGGGCTGCCACGGAGCAACCAGGTGGAGGAAATTCATCATGACGTGCCCCACGACATACGCAACCCCAAGGAAGACGGGCAGCATGTTTAGCTCACAGGGGAAACTACAAGTCAAGCCCTTTAGACAATCAGTTGTTTTCGTTTGCAGAGAAAAATAGTACTGGTGGGGGGTGAGGTATGAGTGTGAGCTGGGGTAGGCACAGGGGATAGGGGGGAACGTGGGCAAAGGGGACCACAGGGTTCATAGGAAGCATTCCCCTGTCAATTTCAAGTTGGCTTCAGTAGCTTTGATTGAGGACAAATAGAGAATCAGAATCTCTCCTGTTTGGCCTCCCCATTGATAAGCCCTGTGGTCTTGTACAAATAAATCATTGGCCTCTCAAGCAGCAATTTCTTCCAGCAAAATGAAGGATTTTGACTCGATAAACGCGAATAATCCTCTAGTCCTAATGCCCTTCAATCCTATTTTCTAACAGATTCTGTGTAGCTGGATGAGTAGAAATAAAAGACATAAATGTGATCAGGGAGACCCACGAATAAGCTCTCAGGCCAGACATCTAGTCTCCAGCCTATTTTAAGTTGAAAAAGAAGAACTTCTCTCTGATTTTTTTTTTTTTGGCCCAGGCAATATACTTATTCACTAAAACTCCGCCTCCCCCTTTCAGCAGAAACTGTGCATTTCCTACTTTTAGGCTGCCTATATGTTCGATTTGCACAGCTCAGCTGGTCAGAGGAGCTGAGACATCCGTCCCCCTACGAGAACCCTCCTGGTAAGTCACCTTTCAGCCACTTCGCCTGTTAGTTAGCTCAGCTTCTGTGATGTGTAAAAGCTTACAGGAAACCCATTAGACAAACACCAGGTGCTCCTAGAGCTATCTTGAAATATAATCTTTGAGAGAAGAAAAGAATTAGAATTTAGAATGAGTTTCAGATTGTGATAACATCAAAGATACAAAAGACGATTGTGAATGAAAGATTGTAAAGGGATCAATATAGAAGAAAGAAAGAAAGAAAGAAAGAAAGAAAGAAAGAAAGAAAGAAAGAGAGAGGAAAGAAAGAAAGAAAGAAAGAAAGAAAGAAAGAAAGAAAGAAAGAAAAAGAAAGAAATGAAAGAGAAAGAAAGAAGGAAAGAAAGGAAGGAAGAAAGAGGGAGAGAAAGAATGAAAAAAAAGAAGGAAAGAAGCTTCAATTTTCAAAAGAAAGCTTTTCAAGACAGATGATTCTTGGCAGAATCTTGGCAGAGATTATCTCTGGTAAGAAGAACTGAACCTACCCCCCCCTCCCCGGGACAGGATGCCATCTGAATTTGTCTCCAAGCAGAAGTCGTATCTAAGTCAGACTCTTCTGTTTGTTTGTTTGTTTGTTTGTTTGTCTGTTTGTTTCCCCCAAAAAAGGGGGAAGCTAAATGTTGTCCAAATTAATATCATATTACAAATATCAAATTAAGTTTCCCTTTAATATATCAGTTCCACAGGACATATAGTGTAATGATTCAGGTTCTGGCTCAGAATTTAAGGTGAAATTTTCTGTATGTTCCTCCCAGCTGCCTAATCTGAGGTCCAGGGGGCTTGAGACCCACAGGGATTAATTAAAGACACTTCTCAATCAAGCAATGGAATGGAAATAGACCAGGCAAGCCAATGTGAGAGCAAATGTGAGAATGGGAGTCTGGATTTAACAGCAGGCTGCTGGCTCCTACAGCCTTCTGGGGGAACCTGGGCTTTAGCCCATTTCATTCTGACTATATCGAGGCACCAGGCTGGTGATGCCACGTCCCAGTTCTCTCACCAAGAAGTGAGAGACCGGGGTAGCAGGTGGATAAGAGCACAGGCTGTCTGCCTTTGAAATCAGTTGCTTCCTAGCTGTGTGTCTTTGGGCAAGTTACTCATCCTCTCTGGGCTTTGAGGTTCTCATCTGCAACCTGGGTACAATAACATGACCTGACTCCTACAGTGACCTTGAGGATTAATTGAATGAATGGGTGTGAAGCTCAGAACAGCGGTTGGCCCACAGAGTGCCCTGGGGAACTGTTCATGGTTACTAGCAGGGGGCGGGTGATGCTCTGTGTAAGCTCAGCTCAGGGAATGGTAGATCTTAAGACAGCGTTAGCATCTGAGTCAGTCTCTTGAAACGGTAATCAAAGCTGCATTCGCTCCATGTGACCACAGAGCACCAGATTTTATTTGGTCAGACGACGCTTTTGTGAATTTCCCGGAGAGTCAGGCTCTCCGTGCAGCGCAGCGAGCAGAGACGCTCGCGGTGATCCTTCCCTTTCCTGCAAAAGTCCTTTGTTCGGCCACATAAGGGAAGTCAGTTGAATGTGGAAATCGAGGCACCAATGTTGAAAGCCTGTAAGACCCTTTGCGCTCATGGTGGACCATTCTGTACATTCTAGGGCTTTAGAAAAGATCACTTTTTCTTTATTCACAGGATAGAGCAAAATGAATTATCAAATGTCGACTCCATACTATGACATTGATTACGGGACGTCGGAGCCCTGTCAGAAGGCCAACGTGAGACTGATCGCCGCCGGGCTCCTGCCCCCGCTCTACTCGCTGGTGTTCATCTTCGGCTTTGTGGGCAACATGCTGGTCGTCCTCATCCTCATCAACTGCAAAAGGCTGAAGAGCATGACTGACATCTATCTGCTCAATTTGGCCATCTCCGACCTGCTCTTCCTTCTCACCATCCCGTTCTGGGCCCACTACGCCGCAGACCAGTGGGTCTTTGGAAATAGGATGTGTCAGCTTTTGACGGGGCTCTATTACGTAGGCTTCTTCACCGGCATCTTCTTCATCATCCTCCTGACCATCGACAGGTACCTGGCGATCGTCCACGCCGTGTTCGCCGTAAAGGCCAGGACGGTCACCTTTGGGGTGGTGACAAGTGGGGTCACCTGGGTGGTGGCCGTGTTTGCCTCTCTCCCTGGGATCGTCTTCACCAGATCCCAAAAAGAGGGGTCTCGCTTTACTTGCAGCCCCCATTTCCCACCCACGCAGTACCGTTTCTGGAAGAACTTCCTGACGTTGAAGATGAGCGTCTTGGGGCTGGTCCTGCCCCTGCTTGTCATGGTCGTCTGCTACTCGGCCATCCTCAAGACCCTGCTCCGGTGCCGAAATGAGAAGAAGAGGCACAAGGCCGTGAGGCTCATTTTCGTGATCATGATCGTGTACTTTCTCTTCTGGGCTCCCTACAACATTGTGCTTCTCCTGAGCACCTTCCAGGAGTCCTTCGGTCTGAATAATTGTAGCAGCTCCAACAGGCTGGACCAAGCCATGCAGGTGACGGAGACGCTTGGCATGACGCACTGTTGCATCAACCCCATCATCTATGCCTTCGTCGGGGAGAAGTTCAGAAACTACCTCTTGGAGTTTTTCCGGAAGCACATCGTCAGACGCTTCTGCAAACGCTGCTCCGTCTTCCTGGGAGATGTCTCTGACAGGGCAAGCTCGGTTTACACTCGATCCACCGGGGAGCAGGAAATCTCTGTCGGCTTGTGACCTGGATCAGGTCGTTGTACACAGCCTGGGGGTGGGAGTGGTTCTTTAAAAGGAAGTCACTGTCCTAGCGGGTCTAAGATTCATCCATCCATCTGGCCTCTCTTCTAAATACATTTGATCATTAGAGGCTGTCACTTCCGGAGAGCAAAATCCATATACGCCGATGACACAGCAACCTCCTCATCTCTGCTCCACATACATCAACTTATTGGCACATTCTCCCTTCGCTGCAGAAGTTCATTATTTAAAAAAAAAATCCTCAGAGAACTGCTGATTCTTGAGTTTGGTTAACCTGAACAGGAATACCAAAATGAATCAAGAAACATATTGTATAGTTTCTGACCTGCTGGGGGAAACAGGGGCAGGTTGCAAATGTGCTTAAAGCAAGTCCTTGTCGCGATCGGTTAAGAAACGATGTCTTCCAAGTGTGATCTGCCCTCCAAGGCATGGTTGGTAAGTTTCACAGATGTTCAGGACCAGGGGAGAACTGGGAGAGCTTCTTCAGTGAGAGGGAGATCCTCTGCTGGGAGAGGGTGGGGAAGAAGCCCCAAGCTGCATACCCCACACCTGAGGGTGGCTCGGCGGCTGTGGGAGGACTGGCACTGGCTCGGGAAGGCAAGGCGAGCCCGGACCACGGGGAGGAAAGGTGAGCCCGGACCCTGGGAAGCGTGCACAGCACCACTTGTCAAAGCCAGATCAGGGAATGCCCCGGTCGCTGTTGCAGTGAGCTCATTGCATGGCCAAAGGATGCCCTGGTAAGGTGAGCATTTAGGGCAGGGAGGCCAACAACATGCAGGCGAGGTGAGGGGGCTTCCGTGTAGGTCCAGGCACCAGGGATGGGAAGAGGAAAGTATTTTCACAGCGTGTAGGATGAGAGTCAGCAGAACTTGGGATGGATTTGGGTTGGAGGTAAGGGGCAGAGGGGAGACAGACAGAACTTGCAGGCATCAAGCATGCACACTGGAGATGCCCTAAGGAAGACTTCAAGCATGGAAAGAAGATGAGGTTCAGGTCAAAAGCAGGAGGGGCTGGTGGAAGAGGAAGGGTCTGGTTTTGTGAGCTTACACATAGCCCTCTGGAGACAGAACCTGGGCTGGCTCTCCGCGGCTGCCCGTGCCCTGGGAGCTGTCCTTCCCAGCCCGGCTCCAACGATGGGGTATCTCCACGAGGTTTGGAAACACTAGAGATATGAACGTGTGAGTTTGAGGTCCAGGAACACATCCAGGTGAGGACTAATTCCATAGTTAATGAACCTCCAGAGCTTTCTAAGCATTGAGCTAAGACACCCTGGGTAGGGGCAGGGAGGGAAGCCTGAATGAGTACAGTTCTGCCCTCCTGGCGTACACCGCTGCCTAAACATTATCTTCTGGATTCAACTCTCTGTGGGCACAGGGCAGAAGGCAGAAGGGACAGACTCATTTGGAAACAGGCCGCCTCCAGCTTGATCAGCCACAAAAAGCACAGTTTACAGACCTTTGTGTTTCAGGCTGAGTGTGTTAGCTCTGGACGCTCCTTCCCGCCGCCGTCTCCAGACACACCGTCCCCGACACCAAGGGGTCTTTTCATGTCAAAGAGAGAGTCATGACCTCGTGTTCTGCGGTGGCTACTTTCATGATCTTTTACCTGCCTGAGATGGTTTTGAATCTGGGGAAGAGCTGAGACCATTTGGGAGAGATCAGGTGATGGAACATAAAGGAGTGAGAGTCGCTCAAGAGGTTAAGGTGTCAGGATAGTAAGAGGTACTACGGATTTTTCTCAAGCTCTGAAAGATGAAACTTGAGAGCATGGGTGGCAACGGGAAGCACCCAGAGATGCTCTGAAGGTTGTTTCAGGGGCATCAGTATCTTGTGACCCTAGCGTCTGGGTCAACTTAAAGACTTTCTGGTATCTTTGTGTATGTGTGTGTGTGTGTATATATATATATATCCTATATATGTGAGAATCTTAGGTCTATGGAAAGTTACAAATTGCTTGGGAGAAAATCCTTAATAAAAACCACTCTTTAAAATAATTGATCATATTCTTGTTCTTTCAGTCAACTGTCCATTTAGAAACTAGCATACAAAAGTGTGAAAGCACTTTGTAAGTAGCTGGTTTTGGAAAATTCCATACGTACACACACACACACACACACACAGTGAATTACACTTCTTTTTAAATATCTGTAAAAGTTGCCCCTCTCCCTGGGTCAAATTGCCAGAATAATATTTTTGAAGAGGCTGTCTCTCAGGACAGCATTTCTGAGCAATGGACACTGGACCCTTTTAAATTTCTAGTTTAGTTCTATTACCAGAGCCAAATGGCTGACACGTTTTTAAAACACAGAAAAACCAATGTGTGTTTAAGCCCATGTCAGCTGTCTGTGTTTGCCAGTGAAGAAACCCTAAGGTCACAGCTGGTCCTTTCTGCCATCCTAAGATGCAGACACATGATGCATGAGGACGGCTTTTCATGAGGTTGCTTTTCTTTTGTTTCCAATTTCCAAACACTTGGCTGTAATCGCAGTGGTGACAATGGTTGTGTCATTGACTTTTGGATTTCTGAGCACGTGTCTCTTATCCCCAGAGAAGACAGGTGCTCCAGGAAGAGGTGATGGGTCCAGGTCACATCCACGGTTTGGGGCCAGCTGGTTTTCAGGCTCTCTCCTTCCGGAGCAGGTCACCGTCCTACCTGGAGGTCGGTGGAATGAGTGGAAGACAAGGACAGCCGGGGCTGGCTCGTGGGACAGCTATTCCCAAACAACCTGAAGGACTGCCTTCTACCCGTGAGTCAAAGGAAGGCACGACCCAAGGAAGGGCAGAAGGGGGCTGAGTCTAAGTAGAGGGAGTGTCCAGAGAACCCTCCCATCATCCCCACACTCCTCACTTTGTGGGACCCTCCACTGCCCAGCCCCCTTCTCCCCCAGCCCCGAGACGGACAAAACAAGTTTGGAGTCATCGTGACTTTCAGGTTCTGACTCCACTCACCATGTCCTGGGCGAAGGTACCCTAACCCCCAGCCCGGAGGCCTTTGTCCTAGAAAGGGTTACATATGCACCATGGATAAAGTCAAAGTAAAGTGAACGTCCTCAGCAGAGAGGGAAAATGTGCAAATTCGTTAGTTAGGATTCCGCTCACACTTGTATTCCAAGGTTCTAGTTTCAACACCTGCAACATTAGGGGTGCCTGGGTGGCTCAGTCAGTTAAGCATCTGCCTTCAGCTCAGGTCATGATCCCAGGGTCCTGGGATCGAGTTCTGCATCTGGCTTCCTGCTCGGTGGGAAGCCTGCTTCTCTCTCTGCCTGCCACTCCCCCTGCTTGTGTTCTCTCTCTCTGAGAAATAAATAAATAAAATTTTTAAGAAAGGAAAAGTAAATAAAAAAATAAACACCTGCAACGCAAGTAAAGTGCATTGGCCTCGCCACTGTTACGATGAAATCAAGGTACTTTTCTGTATGTGGTGCCGTATTTTCTATTTGCCTTCAGTCTTTTCTAGAAGCATTTTTACAAGTCTTACTTTTATTTGGCTCCATATTGTTACTACTTTAGTTTTATTATAAGTTCTGTGCCACTGTGGTTGTGTCATGTGTCAGGAGCTTGGTTTTGTTTCTTTTTCTTAGGGTGGTATCCAGTTTTTTAAACACTTTAAAAAGTCTTTTCAAGCTGGAATCCAATGGACAGGCTTTCGGAGCCTGTAAGAACCTTGGGCAACACTGCCCCCCTGTGGCCATTTTGGTAACCAACAAGGGCGTCCCGCAGCCCAGCCGGGACCGCGGAGCCTGGAGCCCGGGGAAGTTTTACTTTGGGCTGCTTCGTGTTTGCCTCTGCTGGCATCATTCCTGTCGTGGACAAGAGGTATTTCCACAGCAGCGCAGGGTAGATAATGCTCGGCTCTTTCTGTTTCTGAGGACCAAGAGAGCGCCATCGGAGGACGCGGGTTGATGCCTGCAGTGGAAATGAAGGTCCTAGTGGCCCAGAGCCAATCTCTGCAGATCACTGAACCCACAGCCTTGCAACAAGGCCACAAAATGTTCTGTGACAAAGTGTTTTTCACAGTCCATAAAAAAGCCACAAGCCCCTCCCCTGTGTCTCTCTCGTGTATCCAGCAGTGGTCTCAGGTACCAAGTGTTGGAAGCAATCAAATGTGATCGCCAGTTGGGTGGGCTTTTTATTCGCACTTCCTTTTTTCCATTCCTGTCTTCACCTCAGTCAGATCCCTCTCCTCCCATCACAGCATCTGAAAACCAGAAGGTTGTTGAGGACCAGTCAGCCCGATCCCTCAATTTCTGGACAAACAACAGAGCGCTCCCCCCACCCCCGCCCGCCTCGCGCCTGGCGTTCTGACGTCAGAGGTCTGGGTGGGCCGGATCCCGTTTTCAGTTCTCATGGGGTTTCCCGTCACACCTGCACAGCCAGCGGTGCACCACGGAGGAGAGCAGGTGGAAGCACGTTGTGACTCCCTTGCGGGTCAGCACCCATGTTAAATGAGGGAGAGCTGGGCCCGCAATTCAAGGGGGCGGGGGGGGGGCATGCTCCTGGCCCCTGGCTTAACCTCAGCGGCTGGTAGGACTTAACCTGGGCAGTCTCGCAAATAGTGACACCTGGTCCCACCCCCGGGACTCTGATTTGCGAGGCCTGTGGAAGCTCCCAGCCATTCTAAGTAGAGCCAACTTTGAAAACCGCTGCTTAAAGCCCATCCAACCGAGGAGCGTGCTCGAGTGAGGCTGCTGTCCCTGGAAGACCCTGCCCGCCTGGAAGGGGATGGCGCGAGGGCCAGGGAGGGTCTGAATTCGACTCCTCGATTTTCGCAACAGAACATTAACTCTGTCTTCCCGCCAGCTGGTCTTTAAAGCATGTGAATCTAGACCTACTTGGCAATATCAGCTCTTCCTATTGGAGGCTCCAAGCATCTCGCTTTCGTTTCTGGTTTGGGATTATGTGTCAACCCGTCCATTCCAAGTGAAAAGTAAATAAAGATGGACTCTCCGGCGCCCCTGTGGAGCTTGGCGGCTTCACATTCAAGACGGAATAAGTAGAAATAAGCAGAAAAAGGTCTGTTCGACCTTCACAACTGAATCTCGATTTTGCTTATGTTGGCGAAAGAATTCCCCCCTCCTCCATTTCCTTGTCCCTCCAGGGAGCCATCCCTTTAACTGTGTCCAGTAAAGCCTTATCCCTGAAGACCTGGAAAATGCTGGAAGTCTGTGTCAGCCCTGGGAGATGCAGTGATAATTCTGCAGAGAAAACAACGAGGTAGTTTTAAAACAGCAATAGCCCATATTTACTCTAAAGCACCTGTCCTTGGGCGCCTGGGCGGCTCAGTCAGTTAAGGGTCTGCCTTCGGGTCATGATCCCAGGGTCCTGGGATCGAGTCCTGCATAGGGCTCCTTCCTGAGTGGGGAGTCCGCTTCTCCCTCTCCTGCTCCCCCTGCTTGTGCTTGTTCTCTCTCTCTCTCTCTCTCTCATAAATAAATAAAATCTTAATAAATAAAATACCTGCACCCTGGTTTATTTCCACTAGATAATACTCTTCAAAAATCCCTTTTCAGAAAACTATGATTTTTTTTTTTCTAATGGATCATCAAATCAGGACTCTCTGTTGATTGGGTATCTCACTCCTTCCTACAGGGTGGCAAGTGGAACCTGCTAGACAAAAGAGCAGGGATTGAAAAGTCAGACTGACTTGAGGTCCAGTCTGGAGGCTGGGGGAGCTTGGGGAAGTGACTCAGCATCTGTCTCGGGACGTCAGAGTCCCTTCCTGTGACTTGGGATACTATCTGCCTGATACTATCTGCTTGGTGGGATTGGAGTATCTAGACCAGCCTGTCCGGAAGAACTTTCTGTGCTGATGGAGACGCACTGTCCAGTACAATGGCCACCAGACCAGTGCAAAATGCGGCTAATGTAACTATAGAACTGGGTTTTTAATTTTATTTCATTTTAATTAATGTTAAAACATCCATTGCATGGCCCAATGCACCATGCAAGCCTGGCATACAATATGTAGTCAAGAAACATCGGTATAACTTGGATTGTGGCATCAGGGATTCCTAGGCAAGTTGCTCAATGCTTCTAGACTCAGTTTCCTCATCTGTGAGTTGGGGCCGAGAGTGATACCCACTAGTTCATACGTTTGCACGGAGGATGAAATGAGAGATCGCGTGTTGGCTGAGCGCAGTGCCTGGCACATCGGAGTTCTCCTGGCCGTTAGCTACTTTCCTGATAATGGCTATTTCCTCTTTAGATTAGAACTGCACTCTCCCGAAGAATGCTCTTCGGTGTGGTGGGCAACGCAGCTCCCCTTCCGCAATGGAATGGAAGCTGCTGGGGACCTGGGAGGGCTCTCAGGTTATGAAATTAAACCCTGTGGATTGACAGCAATCGACGGAAAGGGCCTGCCGACATTAGGGCGTTGTGTTCAATCCCTCTGACCCTGGGTAGTGTCTTGGGAAAGGCTTTCTGGGGCGGGGTGTGGGGGGCGGGGATTAACCTGAGAAAGTAATTCCGGCTGACTCAGACCGTGCAGCTCTAAGCAGACTGGNCTGGGAGGTGGGGGGGGGGGGCGGCAGGCCAACTCCCCGCCCCCTCCCTCTGTCTGGAATTCCGACAGAAGCAGACACCCGGAGAAGCAAGGTGGGAACACAGTTCACTTGTGCGTTGACCTTGTGCCGCCCAATTTTAGCATTCGTTCATTCATCCTACCAACCAACATTTATGGAGGGCCTACGCACGACCGACAGGGGGCGTCGGGTAAGGGGAGCTTGCAGGGGGCGCGGTGCCCCTGAGCGAGGGTTGCTTGGAGGCTAATGGGTGGAGTCTAGGAGGCGCCACTACGCGGGCGCCAACAGGTGCACCAGGACCAGGCACCGTCCAGGTGCCTAATGTGGCCGGCAAAATGAGTGGGGCAGACAGACAGTGATTTTTCTGACCATTTTGTAAAGAAAGCGTAGCTACAACCGCTTCTTGGTTTCGTTCCTCCTTAAACAGCTTAAGCAGAACAGAACGTGCTCATTCCTGGTCCCAACACCGCTGCCCGGAGGCGGGGTCCTCCAGGGGCTGGGGAGAGGGCTGAGTCTGTACAAGACACCAGCCTCTTTGAATTCTTGGGGCTGCTTCTGTAGTTTCCTTGTCTCCGCTTTTGCTTTCAGCTTGTTTGTACCAAAGGGAATCCGTGAGACGTCTCCTTCCCACCCCTGCTTCCCGCTACTCCGTCATCCATCCAGGAGGCGATAACGTGACCACTGTCTTATCATCTGGGAGAGATTTCCTGCAAAATCACGCTCTACCCTTATCCCCTGTGTTTCCACCAATGCCAGTATCATATACCACACCTTGGGCTTTTTTCACTTTACGATCTTGGCCAAGTTTCTTAAGCTCTCTGTGCCTCACTCTCCCCATCTGTGGAATGGGGGTAATAACGCCAACCTCATTGATTGTTCCAAGGAGTAAATAAATGAACGAATAAATGAACGGGCATATGGCCATATGTCACAGGTCTTAACTGTCACATGACAACCTCTTGGTGAGTTTCCGCTGTCGTCCACCGTGCAGATTTTATTTTTACGGAAGTGAATTTATTAACTTTTTCTTTGGTTTCTGTGTTTTATGACATGCTTGGAAAAGCCTTCCCCACGCTGAGATTGCAAAAATCTCCCATCTTTATTTCTAACGCTGTTATGGCTTCATTTTCTATCATTTGTATGGCTCTTTCTGGAATTCATCTTGGAGTGTGGAGTGAAGTGGGAATCCAAGGTTTTTCCCCAGATGACCATCCTGAGACCATTTATTAAATAATTTCCTACTAACTTAAAATGCCATTTTTGTACTATTTTAGGCTCCCTCCCTTCCCCCTGCCAGTGTTTGGCCCTATTTCTGTGTTTCCAGTTAAAGGACTGGATCCCTGGGTGTCATTTAATGTGTTTCCTTCCTTGGGGCGGCCCCTTCATGCAAGGGGCGAGTCCTTCCGTTGCTCCACACGGGGCTCACTGCCCCTGCTTCTGTGATGGGAACACGGATGGGTGGGTCAGGGACTGTCAGAGCCACTAGGGTCCCCCACCGGCCTTTGGTTATCTCTCAAGGGCTGCTGCAGTGGTCACGAATTCGAGAGGCTGCCTGCCTACCACAAAGTGCCAGGGTGTGCTGCTCAAGGCGAGCCAATCCGATTCTTGCTCCCAAAAGTGATGACCATGAATGCACCCCAGAGTGGCCAGCAGTGCCCTGGAGGGAGGCTTTTGGACCGCCTGGGGTGATGTCCCAAGGCAGAGCAGCCTGGGGTCCCGTCCTTCCTGAGGGAAGACATCCAGCAATTCCTTCCGTCCTGTGGTCAACCCCAAGGACGTTCCGGCTCTCCCCATCACGGCTAGCTGAGCTGAACCCCCACTAGTACAGACATAACCCCCCCCCACTTCTCCCACACTCCGCAAGAAACAGTTCTCCACCTCATCCTTTTCAGCTGCCCCTTTCTTTTTCCAGATGAGCTCATGGGTTTTCACACACAGATTGTTCACCCGCTGTTGTAGCTTGAATGTGTGTTGGCCTCCCCCAAAATTTGTATGTTGAAATCCTAACCCCCCCTCACCATGTGATGGTGTTAGGAACTGGGGGAGGAGGCTTTGGGAGGTGATGAGATCATGAGTGTGGAGCCTCACGAATGGGACCGGTGCCCTTGTAAGGAGACACACGAGAGCTCGCTCCTTCTCTCTGCCCTTCCCCTGTGAAGACAAAATGGGCACATGGCCATCTGCCAACCAGGAAGTGGGCTCCCACCATTTGCCACGTCTGCTGGCCTCTCAGTCTTGGACTTCCAGCAACCAGAAGTCTGAGAAGCACACGCCTATTCTTTAAGCTCCCCCCACCCACCCAACAGTCTGTGGCAATTCGATACAGGAGCCCGAGCCAAGACACCAGCCCTTTCTTCTACTCGGTGTTTGTCTATCCTCTTGGAAATTGCTTTCTCAAGAGGGCTGATGATAATTACAAAAGAATACTGCTTTTGGAAGCTGAACCTTTTGGCCCCTCTTGAAGTCCTGCCCACCATCCCCCTCTCATGGTATTCCTCCTCGACCGAGAGCTCCACTCCCTCCTTCACCCAGCACAGAGGTCACAGATCATGGTGGAAAGCATCACGAATTCGGGACTTGCATGTGAAATTATTTAGCGACTTACCTAATGTTGATCAAGAAGCTGGTGTGCTGGTGTTAGAGCCCAACATGGCCCAAGACTTATCTCCAAGGAGCAACAGGAGCCAGGGTCCCCGTGAGAGTGAGGGGCACCCCCTGTGCCCATGCCGGCCCCCAGCCCAGAGCTTCTGCCAGAGCCCGGGAAGCAGGAGTCTGATGCCTCACGTTTCCATCAGGCCCATACTTGGAAGCACAAAGGAAGCTAGTCTCTAGCCAAACAAACACTCCCTCACTCTGAGCTGCACTTGTCGTAGACCCCAGACTCCCACTTCCCCCTTCCTAGCATGTTGGGTCCCATCCCGGGACTCAGGAATCAAATTCAGGAGTCACAGGGCTCGTTCCTCCTGGTCTCCCAACTCCCATGGTTGGTTCTGGGGGTGTAGCGGGTATCCACCAGATCATGCTTCTCCTCCAGTGGCCGTCCAGCAAGGTCTGGCCGGATTTGGGTTGTCCCAACCTGGGAAGAGGCCAGCGACGCTCTTACACATCCCACAACGCACAGAACAATCCCCCGCAACGAAAGCTTATCCGATCCGAATGTGGACAGTTGCCACAGTTAGAAGCCCTCCCTGGTGTTTCCACCTTGCTTGAAGCCTCATCAAGAGGAGTCTGGGGGCGCCTGGGTGGCTCAGTCGGTTAAGCATCGACTCTTGGTTTCGGCTCAGGTCTTGATCTCAGGGTCGTGAGATCAAGCCCCACATCAGGCTCCCCATACTGAGTGTGGAGTCTGCCTGGGATTTTCTCTTCCTCTGCCCCTCCCCACTCATTTTCTCTCCGCCGCCCTGCCCCAGTCTCAAAAACATATAAAATAAAATAAAATAAAATAAAATAAAATAAAATAAAATAAAATAAAGTAAAGTAAAATAAAATAAAATATAAAGGAAAAGTCTGAGGGCTATAGGGGGCTGGTCCTGGCCCCTCCCAGATTTCTGCAGCTTCCTTGTGGAACATCCCGGATCCCTGGCACGGCCGCAGGAGACTGGCTGTCCACAGGCACAATATCTTCATCCTCATTCATGCCACTCCTCCACTCCCACACCTGTCCATGAAGGACACACTCACAGTGAGTCCCACCGGGGGCCAGAATGCCATGCCCTCTGACCCCAGTCCCCACTGGCAAGGTGCCCTTAAGAACATAGCCACGCCAGGCATCTTCCTGAGTGATCCAGTTTGGAGTGGGAGGTGGCGGTCCTATGAGGAGAAAGTGCAAGGACCAGTGTATATGTGTGGGAGGAATTTCAGTGGAAACGGTGTGTGAGAAAACAGGGAGGCAACGTCAGGGAACTCTAAGTGGTTTTGTGAGAGCAGAGAGAAGAAAGTGGGGAGAGATAGGATTGCAAGCTGATGGGTGGAGAGCAAATTGCAGAGCACTGAGGAGTGCAGGCCAGCAGGGGGGTGGGGGGAGGGCTGAAGCCAGGGAGTAAAGACATACTCTGGATGGCTCATTGGCAGGTTCTGGAGGAAGGCAGGGACGGAGTCAGAGCCCCAAGGCGAGGGTTGGGCTGTATTCCTTCTGGGACACAGCAGAGGCCTCTGCCAAGGTAAAAAGCTCTAAGTAGAGACAAATGAAGGGATCCGGAAGCTACCAAGAACAAGGACTCATGAGGACTTGGGCTGAAGGAACGAGGGAAGCAGGGAGGGCAAGACTTGGACGCCAGCCCAGGGGGATGGGAGGCACTGGCTTCAGGTGCAGGTTTCAGGATAGGTTGAGTTAGAAATCCTGGGGGCCCTCCAGGTGGCAGTGTTAGGAGAAGCTGCCTTGAACCCAGCAGAGCATCTACGTAGAGATCCACCGTCACAAGCAGTGGACACCATGGGCTGGACAGATGGCTCCAGACAGAACCCTGAGGTGCACAGGCAGCAAAGGAGCCCCAAGGAGGAGAAGGTGTGCCGGGAAAGGCAGAGCCAGGGCAGAGAAGAGACCTCTGGGAGGAAGAGGAAGTGTCAGCAACGTTGAGCGCTGCGGAGATATGAAGCAAGGTAAGAGCGGAAAAAACATCCAGTGACCCCATGATGCAATCAGAAAAGCAAGATAACTTCACGGCCCTCGCCTGTAGCTTCCCGCAGCGACTCACGGCCAAGGACACAGAATTGTACTTCTTCCNTTTTCCCCCCCCCCCCCGCCCAGAAAAGCACGACTTTTGTACCCAAGTTCTGGACTCTCTGGAGGGGGGACAGGACCAGCCTCTGGGGTTTGAAGGTCCTGGTTAGCTGGTTAGGGGCCCTTTCCAGTCACCCTTTCCAGAGGGGGCAGCTGAGTCCTTTGGGACAGGCAGGGGACGTGAGGGCAGAGATGGGAGCCCCAGGGCCTGCAAGGGAATGGCTGCAGAACCTCTGGGGAGCTCAGGGACTGTCCCTGGTGGGGCCCTGGGCCGGGAGGAAGCTGAGCCTTCAGTGTCCAACAGCTGGGCTCACAGCGGCCGAGGCCCTAGGTGGTGCCATCACGGCCCCCAGGGCAAACCCTGCCCTGTCATGAGGGAATATTGTTAAGATGAGACTGCGACTTGGTTTATTGTTCTTTTCACACTATTTTAAATGTGGTTACTATCAGACAGGGGACTGTCCAACCCACCCGACCCCATGGAAACAAGAGTGTGGCCACTTAGGCGGGGAAGAAGAAAGAGGAAAGAAAAAAAAAAAGAAAAAGCTGAAGAATGGGGCCCGAGGGGGGTCCAGTTCCTCTTCGACTCTGTTCTTCACCCTCTGACGCCAACGGGTGAGTAACCAGCAGAGCGGTCACGTGGAGTGAGCGAGCGGTTTGCCCCTTATTGTGCATGTTGACTCATCCGGTGTGCACGAGTGCCCACAATGGGGCTTCTAGTCTTATGACATGGGGGTTCTAGAAATTTCGGTTGCCATTTCTTGTTATGCAGGAAATTTGTAGGAAACCCAGCCCAGGCCATGGGTGCTGTCTGTCCAGATGGGGTCTGTCCAGATGTCCTCTGCAGGGCCAGTGCACCCATCCTTTCAGCTGCTGGGGACGGGGACCACCTCAGCCACTGGGACCTACCTTCCCAGGGCTCTACCCTCTCCCAGGGCATGACCGAGGGCTGTGTCTGGCCAAGGGGGGGTTGCGAGGGCCCGGCCCCCTTCCCTCCATGCGGAACAGTGCGAATGGCCATCCCAGGCCCAGAGCTCCTCGAGGGGTCAGCAGGGGGCTTTGGCAGTCTCCTCAACTGGGGTCTGCTTCTCCCTCTGTCCAGTCCTGCCTCACCCACTCGCTGTCGGGGGTGCCTCCCGGAAGCCCTCCCCAGCCAGGCCTCTGCCTGCAGCTGTCCCCCTGAGCTCTGGACTCCCAGGAATTAGATCAAAAATAGTCTGGTTCCTGGTTTCAACCTCCTCTTCCACAGAAACTCACATGCCGATAAGTAATAAAACGTCTCCCCCCGAGGTCTGTTTCCCTTGTCTTGCCCCATCTCTGAGATACAGGTGGATGGCCCCTCAAGGACCTAAAGAAGACGTTAGGAGGAGAAGGGAGGAAAGAAGAGGCCGTGCCCCCCCCCTCACCTGGCTAACTCCCACTCGGGCTTTTTGCTTAGACGACCCCTCCCATGGGACACCATCCCTGATCCCTCTGGACGGAGCCAGGTGTCCTTGCCCGCGCAAGGCTCCCCTAGCTCCCGTGGGCTTCCCCCAGAACAGCACCAGACTCCCCAGATTACAATCAGTTATGTACCTGCCTGGTTCCCTTTAGAACGTCAACGCCATGAGGGCAGAACCCAGGTCTATTTGCTCACCGTTTTCTCCCGGGCCTGGCAAAGTTCCTGGAACTCGGGACGTGTGTCCTGCAGAGTCTTGGCAGAAACAAAATGGCACATTCAAGTAAGGCAACTGAGGAAGGCTGGTAAGAGGATTCCTCCCGAGATTTAGACAGGGTGTAGGGAAACCTCAGGGCGTCATGCAGTGCTTGGTACAGGAGAGGACAGGCCGCCATTCCCGCTGCTCGGAAGAAGGGGTAATGGAGGGGGAGCTGCCACAAAGTCAGGACACACCAGCCCCACCAGGAAGGAGCCAGGGCGCTAAGCCCCTTGACCTCAGTCTCTAACCTCCTGCCCAAAGTCCCCATTGCTTCAGAGGGCAGAGGCTCTGCTGTTAAGGAGATGAGCCTCCTGGGACACAAAGCAGGCTGGAAGGGGATGGAGAGTGGATACAGAAGGGCAAACGGGGAGTTTACGAGACAGCAGACACTAAACGCCTGTGCAATGAATAACACTTTCCAACAGCTATGCCCTGAATATTCACTCAATTACTTATTATTTTGATCCCTGGCTGATGTAAACTAATCAAAAAGCACCCACCCTAAAAGGCCGTTGAGCGTAACTCCAGCACGGAGCAGACGGCCAGGCCTCCGGCCATGTGTGACGGGGAGCTGGTGCCCCGAGGTCCCCCCAGAAAGCTAGCCCCTGGGGAAGAAACACACCCACAGGCGGGGACAATACGGAAGCTTATCTGGCTTTGCCTCCACTCCAAGTGGTAGGCACAAAACCCGAGGCTCGTGCAAATAGCAAGTTCGATTTTATACTACCCTCAAAACGGGAGACCCCGAAACTAAATTCAGCTCAGGCCATGGATGCCCCTCGTGGTCCTGGTGGAAACAAGTGCAAAACTCCTCTGGAGGGGAGGGATCCCACCTCGGGCCACAAAAAGGGGCTGCAGGACCAGTAAGTCCCAGTAAATGTGAACTCACAAGCACGCCACAAAACACACGAGGAAATGCGTCACCAAGGGTAACGGTGGGCAGGCCTCCCAAACCATAGGACTAGAACCCTGAAAGTCTTGGTTAAATCATTAGTTGATTCAAAGTATTTTGGGGGGCTCCTGGGTGGCTCAGATGGTTAAGTGTCTGCCTTTGGCTCAGGTCATGATCCCAGGGTCCTGGGGTCGAGCCCCATGTCTGGCTCCCTGCTCCGTGGGGAGCCTGCTTCTCCCTCTCCTTCTCCCTCTGCCCCTTGCCCTGCTCATGCTCTCTGTCTAATAAATAAATAAGGTCTTTAAAAAAGACAAACAAACAAACAAACAAAAAACTATTTCTACAAGGAATCAAAATCCTAAAAACAAACATACAAACAAAAAAGCAACTAACAATATTACTACCAGAAGTTACTCAGTGTGTACAAGGGTATATTTGACTTTTGTCGCGTTTGTCCTACTGCCCTCACTCAGCACATTGTCTCAGAATATGAGAAGTCCAAGAAACCCTTCTGGAATAGGCAGGCCTTTACTCACTAGGCATTTCTCCTTTCCTTTCCTAGGGGTACATACTTCCCTTCCACCCACTTGTCTCCTAACAGGCGAGTATTCGGATAATTCTCAGGATTTACTGATTTTTCCCTCTTTCTGTGTCTGTAATGGGATTAGACTCAGACATCGCTGTAATGCACCGCATTTCAAGGTTTGGGAACAAGATTGTACCCTATTTCATGTTCAGTTGCTACTGACAAATTTTTAGAATTGTTGTTGAAGCCATTTTCTAAGGTACCAGAGGAGGGCTTGGTGGTGGATCCTGCTTCCCTCTGCCATCTTTCCTGGAGAGCCCATACTCATGTTTTTTATATCTCATAAGGATTTCAAAACCCTTAAGCACGGCTTCAGCTTGGAAAGCGCCAGAGGTGGTGGTGTTGATGTGTGGTCGGCTTGATTGGGAATAGGGGCATGTTGGACGCTTCCTGCTCACGGGCTCTTCACAGAGCAGTTGATGACATTTCAGCACAGAAGGGTGTTGGTGACCCTGGGGAGGCCAATCTCAGCGGAATGATGAGGACTGATGCCAGGCTGGCGGGGACTGAGTAGAGAATGAACGAGGACAAAGTAGGAAGAGTGGTGTGTTTGGACAACGAATGGAGGCTGCCTGGGAAGAGGGAGAGTATGTAGTTAGAGCAACGTGTGGGGTTCAGGATGAGTTTGTGGTCTTTATTTAAAGGAGAGACCAGAGCATTTCAATATTGCCAAGAATGCAGTCGCGGTTGGAACTGATCCTCGGAAACAGTTGCTGGTGGTCAGACAGAATGCGGTCCTGAGGGGAGAAGGAGAAATGAGCCTTTGCTCTCCAAGAAGCAGCTCTGTCTATGGAGGAGGATGAAGGAATGGAGATGCCATGATGACATTTAAAGCCGGGGGCCAGGGAGTGGAGGGAGTCCTGAGCAGGAGATGAGGTCACCTCCTGAGCAGGAGATGAGGTCACCTCCTGAACGGAAGTGTGGGTGGTGGTGGTGGTGGGAGTTTGAAGGCACTAGAAAAGTGTTAAGGGTCTTGAAATAGCTGGTGGAAAACAGGAGAAGGTGACGATTTAGGCCACTCAGAAGAGTGATTGGGGAAACGAGAAAAATCTCTGGAAGCTAGCTGAGCCTGGAGACCACAAATTAGTGATGGGTCTTCTCTTTGTGGCTAAGTGGTTTTAACCAGCTATCCTCAGAAACACATATTCAGAGAAAAATTGGAAGGGAGGAGCAGGTAGACAGGTCGATCTCAGGCTGGGGCTTCAAGGGAAAGCAGGATATTGACCAGAGAGTGGCTAAGTGATAGACCTGGGTCTCAGCGAGATGGGAAGGATGTGACCACCCAAAGAGCTCACAGGGAGAGGTGGAGGACTGGAGGAGAGACAACAACCAATGGTAGGAAGTGAACGGAGGAAGAGGGGTCACAGGTGTGGCAGCTGTCATCAGGAAAGTGAGCGATTTCCTTGTACGGGTTCAGTGGTAGATCAGTGTTAACAGACCTGAGTAAAATTGAATTAATGAGTCCATGAGAGTTATGACTTGGGTGCTGGATGGGGATCAACTTGGGCAGGTAAGTCCCCAGGGACATGGAGGAAACTGAGGTGAACAGAAGCCTGTTATCCATGGTACACAGGCTAAAATAAAAGAAGGGACCATTAGGCCAGCGGTGGAGCAGAAAGTGGTAGGGTCAGAGAGCTGGGGACCCAAGGGTCTCCTACATATCTGGAAGCAATGGTCAGCAAGTGGCACTGGGGCCAGGGATGTCACCTCCTGACCCCCAAGTCTGAGGTAGGTGTGAGAGGGAAGGAATATCCTCGAGGGACAAGAGATGCTAAGAATGTTCTGGAATGTGTGAAGGACGTCAGGAGGAGCGTCCATCCTGGAGTTCAGATTTCAGAGGGCACAGAGGAAGAGCATGGGGAGAGAGGAAACATTGAGAAGTGAGCCGAGGGCAGAGTAAGCACAAAGGAGAATGGTGATGAGAACCAAGACAAGGTACATGACCTGAGGAGTTGAGCGGGATGGGGGCATGATGGCAGTACCTGGTCTCCTGTGTTCCGGAAAGTTCCACCTGGGCAGGCCACAGGTAGATGGTGGACAAGACAGTCAGAGAGGGATGGAGTGCTACAAAGTGTATCATTCTCCAGCAAGCAAAGGGCTCAAGACTCTAGAAACAGATGCCTCCCTTCCAAGGTTGTGTTGGCTCAGCTCCTTCAAGACGGGATGTGGCATAGAGGAAGTGTATTAGAGGAAATGTCTCTGAGAGATTGCAAGGGAGCTGGGAGAAGCTGGGAAAGCTACCAGAACACAAAGCAGAACTGACCCCAAACGAAGGAGAGAGAGGGAGCGAGGCTGGGGGAAAGCACTAGCCAAAATCGCCATCAAAGGAGCCCACCTCCCTGAACTGGGCCTGTCCCGGTGTTCCTAAGAGGGTCACTGGCTGATGCAGCCCCTGGCAGGCATGGCCTTGGCACAAATGCGAGAATGTGTTTCACGGTGTGGCAGCTGGGACCCTCGGTCACTGTGATCCCTTCAGAGATGTGGAGGTCCATCCCCATTTTCACACCAAGACACGGTAACACACATATGTCGAAGGCAACGCTTCTCAAATTATGTTCTGCAGAGCCCTTGGCCCATAAATATCTGTTTGAGACTTTAAAAGGGGGTTCCATGATCAAACGACTTTGGGAAACACTGCAGACCCTCTCTTCCTCATGGAGGATCACCATGCTTATTAGCGTAGTAAGAGTTCTGAGAAGTCCTGCAGTAAAGAAACTGGCTTAAATTTTTTAGTTTTTCAAACTTACATGGGCAAAGTCACCCCCACCCCAATTTCTCTTTTACACTTTTTTAGCACACTGCAGAATAAATGGAAAGTGCACTGAGAGACGCTTTTTTAGATATACTTAACAATTTTTCGAAAAGCTGTGTTCAGGACTGATTCTCAATACAATCACATTTTGCAAGGATTATTCCCCCCTTTGCTGCCCTCCCAGGAAGGCCAGCTACTGGGAGGACCAAGCCCCGAGGTGGGGTGTTAGTCATTAGGCAGCTGGTAGGAGAAAATGTAGGGGCAGGACAGACAGCCTCAGAATCCTGAAAATTGTAACATGTGGGTATTTGCCCTTTTAATCTACTAACTGCCAAGTAACTAATCTGGCAGAAAGCAATCATCTGAAAGCATTTTTTGCACATTTTCCGTTAAGAAGCAGTGCTATTTAAAATCATAATAGCTGTTATTTGTGACTATCACAATTAGAGATGATTTTTTCTGTACTTTCCAATTTTTCTGTCATGTAATATCTTCAAATAAAAATTAGATTGATAGATTGATAGATAACCTGAGGGCACTGATATTTGAAGAAGCCATTTTAAGGGATAGATTAAATTATTGTACTTCTAAAATTTTGAATACCCATTTCTCAATATCAGGTTAGATCCCTGAGAAATTCAGCATGTTAGCAATTCATCATCCAGAGATGCTCAAAACTCTTCACTGAACTGAATTCAGGGTTGGATATCTGCCCATCAACATCCAGTCAAGAGACAGAATCACACCAGTAGTCTGAACAAAGAACATTTACTATGAAGAATTACTAATTAGTAACAGGGGACTAATTACAGGGTCAGCAGAGGTAGGGAGCTGTTTCTAGGCTAAGGCAGAGCCCCCAGAAGGAATACATTTGGACAGTGACTTCCCTCCCCAGGTTGAGCTTCAGACCTTGTTGGAGACGGTGTGACTACAGCCCACTGGACTGTGTGCTTTCCAATCTCCGTGGAATAAGAACTTAGTAAAACAAGAAAAAAAAATGAGATCGTGAGCATTAATTATTGGGCCTAATCACGTGCTATTCCTGTGCACACCTGTCTCCAAGCCTCCTCTGACCATCTCACGAAAAGTACGAATCCCCGAACCATCCCGGGCCTTCCTACCCTCCTTCCTCCTTTGCTTTTCTCTACAGAACACCCCCTGACTGCCCTACAGCTCACGTACTTATTCTGCTTTTGTCTGTAGAACATAAGCTCCATGACATTCAGGATGTCTGCCTATGTTGTTCACCCAGAACAGGGCCAGGCACCTGCTAGGCCCTCTGTAAATAGAGGTGAATAGCTGAATAGATGAACCGAATGAATGAATGATCTCTGTGTATGGGAGAGTAAGAGTTACAGCTTCTAAGTTTCTTGGACTGAAATTGGGGTTGACTTATAGGATAAGAAAGAGCTCAGACCCTCGAAGGTAAGGTTTGTAAGCCAGGCGCAGAAGCCGCAGGACGCAGTAAGGTTTCACAAACCGTGAAGACCCTAGTATGGTTCCAGAGAGTAGAATGGTCATAAAACTTTCCTCCTGCCTCCACTTCAGACCTCCAAACCATTCCTTCCTACCATTTAGAAGTTTCTAGAAACCCAAGGCCTTGGAGCCCTAATACACAGTATAGCAATTATAGGCAACAAAACTGTACTATAAACATCAAACTTGCTGGCAGGATGCATCTTAATTGTTCCCACCACTAGAAGAAACGATAGTTACGTGACAGGACAGAGGCGTTAGCCAACCTCCCGGCGGTAATCCTGTTGCAGTATAAACGTATCAAATCAATACACTGTATACCTTAAACTTACACAATGGTGTATGTCAGTTATATCTCAATTTAAAATAAAAGGGGGAAGAACCCCATGGCCTGAGGCTGGATAAGCAGAATGTTGGGAATCCAGCCAAAATAAAATAATACTGAAAGTGAAGGCCATTAATATCAGGAAGTTAGGGGTGGTCCCAAATTTCCAGTGTTTTTCCTGGGAAACTTCAAATTTCACACCATTCTGTGACATACGTGAGGTCCTGCCTGCTGCTGTTTGCCTCCGTTTAACCGTGTAGTGTACGTGTGTACGTCCATGGGGCTCTCCATGTCTCCGAGTTGACTTGACTCTCACTCCCTTGCCCAGCACGGACCAGGGAGCATCTGGCAATAAGGCAGGAGCCTTACTGAGTCACCATCACTTACTCAAGGTCCTGGGGAGGAGGGGTGGGGCTGGCGTGGCTCCAAAGAAGCCCAGTCGAGGTGGGTAGAGCCCAGGCAGGCCGGCCACGGAGGGTCCCAGGGCTGTGCCGCCTCCCGTGGGCGGTGACCCCCCCCCTCACTCACAGGAGCCCTTGCAGGGGCGGGAGGCGGGCAAGTCCTTGCCGGGAAGCTCACATCACCCAGGTTTCCAATGACACCAACCCCTCCGTGTGAAGGACCAACGTCATCTTTGAGTTAAATTTAACGCTCAACCACATACTTGTCTGGGCCATTTTATGTTTGTTTTTGCCTTTCTTTTAATAGTGTGTTTCTATTTCCGTCTTCACAGGTCCCCGCTCTGAGCTGAGAGCTACCTTAAACATATCTCTGGCCTTCATGAACAGGACGCCCTCTAACCAACCCCGTGAGTGCTGAACCACTGCGCGGGGGGATGGCCCCAAATTAGGTCAGTCACAGGTCCAGAGAGAGGATCCGGGAGAAGTTCATATGGACTTACAGCTGTTCGGTGTTCCTCTTCTCCCTTCTTCCTTCTTCCAAGCCACCCCCTGCCCCGTCCTGCCCCTCACCACCCACTGCTTCCTCCCCCAGCTCTGAAATCTGGACTCCTCCCGCTTCCTTTCTCTCCAGCCTCAGACCTCCCCGCTCCCCACCGCAGTCCCCGGCTTGTAGGTTCCCCCTCAGGCTCTGTAGCCCAGACTTGACGCCCCCCTCAAACCTCCGTGGAATTTTCTGGGATCTTCTGGGAGCAGGCTCAGTGCCTCACGGCTTGCTTAACTCCTGGCTTTGCTTACTATGTTTTCTGGTCCTAAGCATCTCTGCACCAGCCCCCTTCCCAAGTGACACCACTCTGCGGCTTCCTTTGTCTCCAGATCCTCTCTTGGGATGTCCTCCAGCGAGAGCCAGAGCTCATGCCACTCACTGGGGCTCTCCCCGAGCCTTCTAGATGCCCTACGGATGCAGGGAGTGGGCTTCTGCGGATATGCGAGGGAGCACCAGGCCCTGGGGTCTGCACTCAGAGCAACCACAGGACACTTTCCCCTCCACCACTGCCTGTGACCTGCTCAGAAGTGCCCTGCTGTCACCCCACCTTGTATCACTGGGGAGCAGTGGCAACTCAGTTCCCTTATCTGGGGCAGCCAGGAGGACGCCTGTCTAAAGGCCAGGGGGAAACCAAAGGCGGGGTCCAGGGGAACCGGGGAAAAGAAAACAACTTCCTGGTTTCTCTCAGAGGCTTGAGAAACCCTGCAGGGGTCCGGAGGAGCTTTCAAGTTGCTTTCTTTGGGTTAGTCCCTGACCCAGACGGAGACCAGTGACTTGTGGTTGTAGAGCTCCCCAGGGGTAAACAGTGGCTTTTCTTGCCCCTAAAGGTCAGGACCGGCTGCTCAGAAGAAAGCCGGTCTCTCAGCTGCCCCAGGCCATTCCCACAGCAGCTCGGATGGTGGGTCGGGAGGCCGTGCCGTTCCCCGCTGGAACTCTGTCAAGTGGTAAGTCATCTATGTATTTAACCAGTGACATCCATGTTGATGCTTGGGGTGGTTTCGCTTTTGCAAACCTTCATTTCTATCCTTCGAGAGAAGAGCTCAGCCAGCCTGTCACAGGAAGCTCTCTCACAGGGTGAGCAGACTTTTTGGACACGTAGAAATTAGGACCCATGCCGACTTCATGCCACTAAACCACAGTGTTTGGCTCTCTTTGATGGTGTGTTGTCTTAAATATTATCTTCAGATAGGCAAATCTTGTTTCCACCAGGGAAATTTCAGGTCTGCGAAGAAGTGTAATGCTTCCTTTTATGTCCCCGGTGGTATTAGAGCGTTACCAAGTACACGAAGGCTTGATGAGAAGGCCAATGAATGTAGCCGCTCTCAGCAGGTGGGGATGGGTTAGAGAAATGTTCATTTTCAATCTTCTGAGCTGTAGACCTACTCTGGGTAAAATGAAACACCAGAAAAGGGACAGGATGGCTTCCCGGACACTAATCCAATTTTTTCCCCCTCCAGGACCACCCAGCTGTATGAAGGACAATAATCTCTCCCGACTCCACAGGACGGCCTGAGGATGGATAATTACACGTCAGCCCCAGAGGATGACTATGACGTCCTCATAGAGGACGACCTGAATAGCGGCGAGCTAGAACTATGCGACCACTATGACACCAAGATCCTGGAGGCTCGGGTGGTACCGCAGCTCTCCACCACCGTGTTCCTGGTTGGTCTCCTGGGCAGTCTCTTGGTTATGCTTATCCTGGTGAAACACAAAGGCCTCAAGCACACGGAAAATATCTATCTCCTAAACTTGGCAATTTCGAATTTGTGTTTCTTGCTGGCCCTGCCATTCTGGGCCTACACTGCGACACACGGGGGAGTTCTCGACACCCCCTTCTGCAAAATTCTGGTGGTACTGTACTCCATAGGCCTGTACAGCGAGGCATTTTTCAACGTCCTCCTGACCGTACAGAGGTACCTGGTGTTTTTCTCCGTGAGCGTTCCCTTGATCACCAGGACGACGCGCTGGGGCATCATCTCAAGTGGTCTGGCATGGGTCCTCGCCACTCTGGTCATTGTGCCCGAATCCGTGTTTGACAAAGCTCGGATGGAAAGCCAGACATATAGATGCTTCTTTAGCAGACCTCACTTTCTGCTGGTGGAGGAGAGAAACTGGAAGCATTTTCTGACCTTAAAGATGAACATTTTGGGACTTCTTTTTCCACTGTGCGTTTTTGTCTTTTGCTACGTGCGAATGAGTAGAATACGAAGGTCCGGGGAGAGGAGGTCTGGCCTTTCTAAGCTTGTTTTTGCCATAATGGCTGTTTTCCTTCTGATGTGGGGACCCTACAATATTGCACTTTTCCTGTCCACCTTCAAAGAATATTTCTCCCTGCATGACTGCAAGAACAACTACCACCTGGACAGGAGTGTTCAGATCCTGAGAATTGTCGCGGCCACCCACTGCTGCGTCAACCCCCTCCTACACGTGTTCCTCGACCCCACATTCAGAAGACCCCTCCGCCGCCTTTGCTGTGGGTGTGATGACAGTCCGCCTCAGTCCAGTGAGGAATCTACACGAGATGCCTCCAGGGAAGGACTTGACCTTTCCACCAAAGTGTAAACTAGCTTCCGTCAAAGGCGGGACAAATAAACATTGAGTTTTGTATCGTTGTATTATTTTGCAGATTTTTTTTACACATTTGAATATAAAACGGGATACGGAAAAAAAAGTGGGGAGGTGAACAAGCACTTTCCAAGCGCCGAATTTGTCTCAGGTGTTGTGCTAGGCTCTTCGCAAACCTGAGCCCCTTTGTGCTCAATACTTGACGATGGGTGTGGATGGAATGTGTCTCATTTTGCTAAGGAGGAAACTGAGGCATGGAAATTTGTCCAGGCTCACACAGCTGGAAAGTGGCAGGGCCGGGACCCAAACGTGAATACCATTCACTCCAGAGCTTACATTTTGTCCAGCATGCCAAACTTGCAAAAATTGGGCAAGGAAACACACAAAATAAATACGCGTACCCTTAAAACCAGTCAGACCACATTCCAAATTAAAAGCAACCTATTCATATAGAAATAATTGTTCAGGCACATTTTCTTGCAGGTAATTGAAAGAACTAGCTGGAAACTATGGATAAAAAGGTAAAAGTGACTTGCTCTGTGAAATTTGCTAGGTCTTCTTGGCTACTTGCTACACGAATAGTCTGCATGAAATAACTCCAGGCAAGAATATTTTCGAAGGAATCGAGAAAACACTCATTCAGTACAATCTGAAGTGGAATCCGCTAAGATGTGTTGTAATTGATGGGGGTTAAAATACATGTGGAGCAGGAAAAACCTTAGTTGGGCAAATCTACAAAATGTGTGGAAAATGGGTAAGTCAACGGTTATCTGTTAGTGGTACTTTGTGGAAAATAGTGGAATTTATGATGTGCATTAAACTGGTATTGTCGGGGTGCCTGGGTGGCTCAGTCGGTTGAGCATCTGACTCTTGGTTTCAGCTCAGGTCGTGATCTCAGGATTGTGAGATAGAGTCGGCTTGGGATTCCCTCTCTCCTCTCCCTCTGACACTCCCACTCATGCTCACTCGTTTTCTCTCTCTCTTTCACTCTGTCTTTCTCTCTCAAAAAAATAAATAAATAAATATTAAAAAAAACATGTTTTCTGAACTTAGCAGTGTCTTTCAGACCTCAGTGCAAGGACAAAAGACATTTCCATATTTTAAAATCCGCTTGTTCAACTGGAGAGCTTTCATCGTACCTTCAGTTGGAGGTGCTGTGTAATCTAACGGCACGCCATGCTAGAAGGTATACATGAAGTGAAGAATCTATTAATAGAGTTCTATAAATATCTTCCAAGTGATAAACATGCGCAAGTAATATCTTACGCTTCCAGAGTAGTATCAGTGCTTGGAGCACAAAAAGACATTTTCAAAGATGAAGGATGTAAAATTTCTCCACAGATCAGCTTTAAGGAATGGCCTTTTGCAATCAACTTTAATAATAGGGAATACCAGTTTTGAACCTCAACTAAACAGAAGTTACCCTTCCCCAACTTCCTCTCTTCTCATTAGTAGACCTGGATCATACAAAAGAAATTGTACTCCAGTTATGAATTGGTCCTGGGCTTCCACCTTGCCTTCTCCATTCCGTATTTCTGTCCTCCTCTTTTCTTTCATGGTACCTCTAGGTCCCCCAAAATATCAACACATTTACTCATTTTCTCAATCACACACACACACAACAGTGCCCAGCGTTGCTACAACCATACTACTCAGAGTCACGGGTAGACAGGGATAAGGATGTAAGGGAAGGTACCCAAACCAGTCCTAAAGATGTAGCCTGGAGGAGGGGAGACGAAGCTTTCGTGGGCCAGGGAGCATGATCAATGTTACAAGATTCAGCAGAGGTCTCCCTGGAGGGTATCTGAGCTCAGACATGAGTGATTCCCCCATAGGAATCCTGCCCCTGCTCCGTCTTCTGTTTCTGTGGGGCCTGGGCAGCTGTGCAGGAGGAGTCCTGCCTTCGCACCCTAATGAGGGACACACTGGTCCTGAAGTCCAGCCTATGTTGCTGAGCACCGTGCTCCCAGGCAGGGAGCTGTACACACCCTGGGAAAGGGGTACCTTCCCTGGTCTTCACAAGGAGGCCCTGTATGGGCTGGCAGGGCTGTCGTCTGACTGCTCCCTGGCCAGGCACCATGAAATGCTCTAATATATTTTCCCTGTGCCATTGCCCTGTCCCCTGTCCTGTGTGCAGGCATGGGAATCCTTCTGCCACCAGGACAAACAGGAAAGGGGGTTGTCTCCCTCTGGGACCAAACTCAGGGGCAGATCAAGGAGCAAGGCACAGACAGCTGCAAGCCAGTGCAGGCCTGGCAAAGCCTTGCCAGAGGGTAGAGAGGCAGAGAAGAAGACACAGGGTGGAAACCATGCAGAATGCAAGGCCACGGGCTTTCCCTTGAAGCCTGTGAGGAGTTAGGGGTTGGAGGAAGTGAAAGCAGGGACACCAAACCGAAGCCACCCTCCATTCAGCGTGAAAAGAATGTGGGTACCAAGGGTCACGTGGCAGCCCAGGGCTTGTGCTACATGGGATGCACCCCGAGAGGGAGGAGAAACGAGCAACCGAGCAGTTATGGGACTGTAATGTGCAGATTTCCCACTTCCACAAGAATTCATGAGTGTGAAGCTCTGAGACGGTTTACCGTGGGTACAGTTTCGGGCTTTGTGTGTCCCCAAAGATATGAGACACACAGAAGGAGGGATGTTGCTCTTGGCCAAGACAAAGTCCACACGTTGGTTCCTTCTCGTGACTGGAAGCTTTGACTGCCATCTCAGCCAAGCTGAAGCGAAGGCAGTGTCGGGCTGTTTCTTCTCTTCCTCTATCTGTCCCTGCCTTACCCCCGATTCTCCATAGCCTCTAACTTTCTGGGGTGACACTTTCCTCTAAAACTCAAATAGCAGGCCGAGGTACCAATCTCCTGCTCTGCAGAGGGCTCAAGGTCCCACTCAGAATTCCCACGGGTTCCCGGGGCCTCACCTTCTTCTGACCACCTGTCACCCACACCCTCCTGCTCCCTCATTACTGATCTTCACCACCTTTCCTTTCCAGAAGCTGCGATCGCCTCCCCATGCGCTTTCCCCACGGGCAGACACGGTCCTGGTGGGTGATGGCCAGGACGCGTCCATCCTCAATAGGTATTAGGAGTCAGTGATACACCACCCTGGCCAGCAGGGGCAGGACTTGTCTCCATGATGACATTTTGTCTTTAGAACCGGAGTGGCTGTGTCCTCTCCGAGCAGATCTACCATCTCCACACCTTTCCTCACCCGTGCTCAACTCTAAGTTCCCCCGTTCACCGAGGAGAGTGAGTCAGCTCGACTGATTTGGCTCCAAGCTCTCACTCTTAGGGTAGAGGGCTCGCTTTTCTCAACCCCAGTGAGAAATCACCTAAGATGATTTCCTGACATACCCTCTGCTTCTACCCTAAAATTAAGACTCAGTGTCACCCATTTATTTCACTCTAGCTCAAACACTAGAAATGACCTGCTTTGGGCCATGGTGTTCACCGCACAGCAGGACTGTCACCTCGGTTGGAAGGAGCAGGTGGGTCACCACACCCACAACTATAGCACAGACGGTGATTTGCTTACATTCTCTACATTCCATGGCCGTGAGCCTGATGTACAGATATTCCTGTGCGTGCTGTTGACAACACTGAATTTCAGAAAAGAGAGACGTACCAGAGCCTTAGGGTCGAAAGGAGTGAAGGTACTGCCTCAGATCCAGAAGTGAAATCGTGTCGTGCCAAAATATTCATGGCTCCTTCCCACTGGGCCGCCCCCTGTGGGACATCATATGCCCGCCTCGTTGATGTCGTGGCCGCCTGACTTACTCTGGGCAATGAAATGATGGGAATGACAAGGCCGCTGTCCTACAGAAGCTCTAGAAGTGATGGTGAGGTGCCTCCACCTCCCTTCCAGCCCGGGTCTCAGAACAAAGCCATGAGCAGGAGAGCCACTGGTGGAAAGACATGGGTGTGAGACAGAAACAAGCGTTTGTTGTGTAAGCCGCTAGGATTTCGATAGAACTTAGCATGAGCTGATGGATGCAGTGATGTTCAATTTTCAAATTTAATTTCAGCCAGAAAGGGGATTTCCCTGGTGGGGCTTTAATTTCTCCTCATATCCTATGTACAGAAGAAGGTTCATACTGTTCAAATGTTATGCTTTACGGGGCTGGTATTGTAACAAATACAGCAACAGCATCAGATGTTGCTCGCTGAAGAAGCTTCTCGGGCTAGTGAAGACAGACTGCGTATCTGGGCCAATAAATCATAGTAACAAAAAAGTGAGATTTCATCCTAAGCTTAGGGACCCTAATTCACGTCCTTCCCTGGTAGATTTCAGAGCCTGGCGCAGGCAGCGGCAAAGCTACCTACCCATTAGTGGTGGTCAACACTGGCCACCCTTGTCTGGCGTCTGCCTTCGAAGGGGCTGTCTTCACCTGGTTGGCACGGGTTTACCTGTTGGGTCCAATGAGCCAATGGAAAAACTGAAAGCCGGAAAATGATCCCTTGCCAGGGAAGAGGTAGCAATCCGAGAGAGCTGGTACCTGGCCCCCCCGAGCCCCAGTTTCTGGAAGAAAGTCTGCATTAGTAGCTGAGACCCTGCCATTTGGTTCTCTTGTGGGTCAGAAGCAAAACTTTGGAGAAGAAAACCATGGGGGGGACACACTTAAGGGACAAAGCATTGGCCCTCCACAAGGCAGAGGAAGGAAGGCCAGAGAGACGGATTAATGGTATGGAAGCTGAAGGAACAGGGTTCTAGAAGGACCGTGTGGGCCACGGGGTCAGGAGGGGCCACAGGCTCGGGGAAGGAGATCTGGAAACCCTGCGAAGCTTGGCGGTTTGGGAGGGCATGGGTGGTCTCTTCCAGAACCACTCAGGAGAGAGAATAGGTTAGAACCCAGTCACAGTGAGGTGCGGAAAGAACAAGAGAGTGGCCTGACCGCCTGCTCGGCTTGCAGAAGGAAGAGAGGGCAGCCCGCCTGGACCGTGCTCTCGTGAGCTGGGCCAAGGAAAGTGGGGGAAAAACGAGTGAGGGGAGGTTAGCTGGAGGTGGGGGGACAATAAGGCCAGTCAGAAGGCCAAGGGACAGAAGGTTGTCACCTCTCCCTATGACGCCTGTATTATTTGCACATTCGTTATACCTGATGCAATTTATTTAAAACACCAAATACTCAAAAATCTTTGTGATATCCGGTTTCTTTCACCAATGCCTTGATTCCTCCTCCCTATTCCTTCCCCCTGCCCTAGAAACCCACGCGTACACAAGCACACACGCAAACCGTGAACAACCAGCCAGAGGCCCTTGGGGAAACTAGCTGCTGGGCCTATCCTTTGCTTCCAGAAACTGCGGAAGGAAGTGTCCAGCTGTGCGGACACTTGATCAGACACGGGATTTCAGCATAAGATCTAGAAAAGATGAATGACACTTTACAAGGAATGAAAATCAACAGCCTTTCTCATTTTATTTATTGCGAGGATGAAAGCAAGGAGCTGGGAAAGCAGATGACTGGCCGGGAAGGGAGAAGGCCCAGCACCCCCAGGAGGGGCCGTGAGCAGCAAGGGGCTGAGGCGTCTCAGGAAGGAAGGCCAGGCCATCCTTGGCGGGTTTTATCTACTCAGGAAGGCGCAGGCTTCCAGAAGCGCTGTGGGACAGAACAAAGCAGGAGATTCAGAAACTGATTTCTTTTTTTTAAGCCAAAAGGTCAATCAAGGAAGGTGCTGAAACACAGACCTTCTCCCATCTGCCTTCTCCCACCAAGCCCCCTGAGCCTTCTCCAAATGGGGGCCCCACAGCTCTGGCCCTCACTAACCCCGGTGACTTCCTGCCCTGGCCTGAGTGTCACAAGCCCCACCCCCCTTTGTCTCTAGTTGAATCAACTGTCACTCTCAAGTTCACAAGACGCAGATGGTCCTCTGACGGGAGCAATCAACGCCCTGGTTCATGCAAATCCGTCTGCAGTGGCGGTCACCTACTCACGCACTAGCACTGCGTCATACGCACTCGCTGAGGACTACTTGGTGCAAGGCACTAAGCCAGGGCTCAGCAGGGACACACGGGCCCTGCCCTCAAGGGGCACTAGGTCTCTGCCCATCTGAGCTGGCTGCTCACAAGAAGAGCCCCGCAGCCTCTCTGTCAGAGAGGAGTCCTCGGACCACCTGGTCACAATTCCCCCAGATGCCGGTTGGGAAAGGGCAGTGACAATATTGACATCTGGGGCTGAGGACTTCTTTGTTGGCCGGGCTGTTCTCTGCTTTGTTTAGTGGCACCCAAGGCTCCCGCCCACAGACACCAGCTGCACCCCCTAAGTTGTAAGAATCAAAAACACCTCCAAGCATTGTCCCCTCGGGGAGGGGGGGGGAAACATTGCGCCTCGCTGAGAAGGACTGATACAGAGCTTCTCGGTCCCACCCCATCCCTGGGCTCCCCCACCCCATGCCTCCGGCTGTCTGATGAGGTACCAGGAACAGGACCCTGGGTGACCCCATGCACAGGGGAGGCGGTGGACGTCGCAATTTTAGAATCACCGCCTGGAGCCTTACGACCCTGCAAATATCTTATAAATGTGTTTAAAGGAGCAAATTATTTGTCAATTCATTTTCCTGGCTGGTATTTATGGTAACTGTCTAGAGACCAGAATTTGTCATTTCTGAATACATACGTGTGTGTAGACACATACACGTATGTGTATGTACGCGTGTATAAGCCTATGTCCTACGCATACACACACGTCTCCTACTGAATAAAATGAATCATCAGATTCTAAGACCACGACAGGCACTATCAGCATTATTAAACTTTTGCATATTACAACTACCTTATTTTTCTCTGTCTTTCATCTCATCAGTGACACTGACTCCCTAACGCAGCGGGATAACCCATCGCCTTAACTTTTATTCCTTTCTTCATTCCTAGAACGCCGCCAGGCCCTCCAACCTCTCCACCCCTCCTGCCCGGGGCCTTCTCCGCAGCGTTCCACTTACGGGAGGTTGAGCATTGCCTCAGGTTAGCGACGGCTGTGACGTAGGCGGATCCCAAGTACTCTTCGTACGTGTTTTTGCCCTGGAGTCTGGCCAGGCACTCCGTGTTGTCATTGAACAGCAGGTTTTTGGTTTCAGACACGAACAAGCAAAACTCTCCCGGGCATTTAGCTCCGTTTCTTCCAAACTGTTTCTGTAGTAACAGGGCAGACAGTAAACGAGTGGCCGAGGGAAAGAGGAGAACGTAGGGATTAGGGGAGGCCAAGGACATCTCTTCCATCAAGAGCTCAGCCCTGGGAAGCCCACGGAATGAAAGGAGCTGAGTTCTGGAGGCCTTCCACTGCTTGGCTGAGCCTTCCCCTGCCCCATGTCTTCCTGCAGCCCGTGCCCCCGGGGGTCACAGACCCACCGGGCAGTGCCTGGGCCCCTCACTACTTCTGATCTCACCTCCCACCATCTTTCCCTCCTTGTGCATCTGGGCCTCTTCCCGTAGAACCTCTGGGTGGCTAGGTGACAGCTGAGGATTTCTGAGATCTCCCCCAAAAGCTGATCACCTACAGCATTCTGAGAGGCCAGCTCTCGCAGATGGACAGTCTGCACTGGAAATCTGTCTCTGCCATTGATCAGGTCACTGCCTTGGGAGGGTGGGGTCACTTAGCTTCCAGTGGCCACAGTCCCTCTTCGGTGCCGCGGGCCGAGAACAACACAGCTCAGTGATGAACCCCCTCTCACCAGCACCAGTGAGTGTGCCACAGTGAGGTTACTGGACCCATCACTACCATTCTAGGGCCACCATCTTTAAATCACACCTGGACACAAGGTGTTCTGATACAAAAACTAGAAGCTCTAAAAGAGAATCACAGACTTTAAGGAAATTGCATGGTTTCCTTCAAACCACTTCCCCTAGATAGCCATAAACCTACAGAAGTTCTGGGTGCGTTGCTTCTAGAGATTACACACGTGGACGCCTCTGTTGTTCTCATCACCGAGACTCTGGGCAGCCCCTCGGCATGAAGCAAACACGGTCAGCACCAGCTTCAAGCAGAGGGACAGGAAAGACAGGCTCTGGATGGGCTGTTACCCCTACAGCGCTGGGACCCGCCCCCTTCGCAGCAGCCCGTGCAGTTAGGAGACAGCGAGAGGCCCTGGCGATCCACACCTGTTGGTCCAGCAGCACCTGCTTCAAGTGTTCTGCCTTCTCTCCCCGAGATACCACAGCGTGGTTCGGAGCCACGGCCAGGTGGCAACTCTGAGCCTCCGTCACGGGCTTCCGCGTGCCATCGAGGCACAGCAGCTCAAAGTCTTCCAGCTTCAAATCCCTAGCCCAGGCCTCAGGGTTCCCTCCTGGGGAGAGAAAGAAAGGCGGCATCAGCCACAGGGCTGCCCCACTCAGTCAAATCTCAGTCTGCCCCACTCAGACCCCCACTCAGGCAGGTCCTCCCGCCTCTCCTGAAATGCACACGTGAGGGTCGCAGTGACGGGAGGGAGAGGGAAAGGTTGGCCCACACAAGCCAAACAAACTTCAAATATAGCAAATGTCGGTGCCGCTTCCATACAAGGGGGCAGGATCCAGAAATATAAGGGAGCGAAGCCCTGACACATTCTACAATGTGGCTGAACCCTGAAAACGTGATGCTCAGTGCAAAAAGCCACGTGATTCCGTTTCTGTAAAACGTCCAGAACAGGCAGATCTACAGAGACAGAAAGGAGACTGATGATTGGCAGCTCTGGAGGAGTGGGGGAAAGGTGCAGGGGGCGTTCTAGAGTGTTCTAGAATTGGACTGGGCTGGTGGGTGTGGCGCTCCGTTGAGTGTGCTACAGACCACTGAATCCCACACTGGGAATGGGTGGATTTTTATAGCATGGATTATATCTCAACAGAGCTGTTAATTTTTTTTTTTAAAGAACGCCCGCCACCTGTGCCCTATTTTCCAATGAGTTCCAGGAAAAGAATATCTAGTTTATGTTCAAGAAGAAAGCGTTTTGTCCTTCCCTTCATATTCAAATGTTCTTAGCATATAACCAGACAAAGGATAGGAACTTCTACAAGTTTATCGAATATGTTCTCTCAATTAAAAAAAATAGTTGTGAAATCCCAAAGAAACTTACACTGAAATCTGACCTCGCTCTAGGGAATTGAGAGTACACTTAATCCTGATGAGCACTGACTCATGGATGGAATTGTTGAATCACTATACTGCACACCTGAAACTAATATCACACTGTATGTTAATTATATTTCAATAAAAGAAAACTGACATCAATCGATCCCCGGAGACCACTTAGATTACTGGTTCATACATTTGAAATAGAATCGTATGCATGTCTGTGTGTGTGCAAACACAGGTTCATTGTTCAGGCCCCTGATTTGCTCCTTCTGCCCCCTCTCCCCTCATAACAAAACCAAGAGAACCCACTTTATCCATTCTCTTGGCTTTGTCTATTTAATAATGAGATCACGCCAAACTTTTATGTCTGTCCTCAGTCCCTCTCCCAAGAGACGTGGGGAGGACCAGAAGGTAGGAGGAGGGGCTGCGACTGCCGATATTTGAAGGACAGAGGCAGAAGGTCAAGGCTGTTCTTTCTCAGGGGGTCAAGTGGTGAGTCATCCGCTGGGGACCGTGGGCCGAGTAGGGGTTCAGGAGAAGGCTGCAGTTTGGACAGCGGCCAGATGGCTTGGGGGACTGAAGCTGGCAAATTATTATTCCTCTTCCATTATCTGTACCTGCCTGTGACTTGGTCCCTCAAAGACTCCCAAGGAGTTTCCAGACTGAGGGCTCACATGGGTCCGAATGAAGGCCTTTACTTCCTTTTTTAAAACTATGGGACAGGAAGATGGTGTGCTTCTGTGGTTGATGAGACTAAGCCACTGTGGAGACATTTGCTACTGAGTATGGCTGGTGTGTGTGTGTGTGTGTGTGTGTGTGTGTGTGTGTGTGTGAGAGAGAGAGAGAGAGAGAGAGAGAGAGAGAGGAGAGAGAGAGAAGAGAGAGGGAGGGAATTTGATTTCAAAATCAATGTGACACTCACAGACATACCATGTGGCATAATGAGATAAAGAATTTTGGAAGTAACTTGATCCAAAGCCTAGAAAAGGTTATAATAGCTTCCCAATTGCAAATCTGAATACTGAGACAAGAAAGGGAAACATTTTGCTTACCATTTGTGTTCTGCAAGACAGTGACATCTCTCACAAAGGCAACGTCTCCAGCCCTCTCCGCCAGGCACCTAAAATGTTCCAGAAAATAAACACATTGCCACAGAAGACAAACAATGAGCGTTTTCGTAAATATTTGTAATATAGATTCCAAAAACTGAAGCTTGGGAGTAAACATGAAACAGATAAAGACAAATATTTCCAGGCACTTATGGTTTAAAATGGTAGCTTGAACACATATGTTTGTGAACCTTCCCTGCTTCTAGAATCCCAATAAAATGACATTAATGAGACTGTTGGGATTTTTTTTTTCATTAGTGAGATTTTTTTAAGCTATATACCATGAGCCAGAGAAGGGCAGGAGGGGAAGAGAGAAGGTAATATTGACAACGTTTGGAAGATGGAGAGCAAATCAATGGGCTGTAATTGACCCAGCAGAGCAGAGACAGCTGTGACGTAAGCTGGAAGTGGGGAAAGCCCAGAAGAAAACTGATGTGCACTACAGAACTCCAGAAAGACTCATCAATGAGAAGTACCAGGCACCACGAAAGTGACTGAGACAAGAGGACTGGATAGAGTGTTTATAGACACAGCTTAGGTGCCCTCCCATTCCAGATGGATGGGAGATGGTTCCCCACACCCCACACTGTGGCAGAAGGCGAAAGGTTTGTTCCTAACAGGTTGAACCTGAACAACATTAGAGACAGAGAGCCGAGCACAGTGGAGAGCAGAGGCCCAACACTGATATCAGAGAGTGGATTAAAGACCTATATTCTGGAAGGTTAAATCATAACCTCTTTCCCACACTCAACCTCCCAAGAAGCATACGGGATGATTCTTTCTCTGGAAATGCTGATCAATCCAAGAAAAATTCCTATAGATTCTGACATGGGGATGCCCCACAGTGAAATGACACAAACCAATTGCCCCACAGGTGCGACCCATAACCAAGCCAAGACGTGGTACCTGATGAGGAACTAACAGTCAGTGCTAGTGTTTCATTCTTAAATGCGGACAAATGGCCAGAAACTGCTGGATCTTTAAAGAAATACCAGAAAAAATTGTAGACTGGAAAAAAAAAGTAGCTAATTCTACTCAGAAAATACAGAGACAATACAGGAGAGAGAATAAAACTTCTTTTTCTTACTACAATGAATATCATTAAAGAGATGAAAGGAAGTGTAGCATTCATAAAACAAGATCAAGAAGCTCTAAAAAAGGAGCAGTCAGAACACTAACAGTTCTTAGACAGTAAAAAATCATCATAAAAACTCTCAAAAATGATAAAATGATTAGAAGGGTAATCTGAGGAAATACCCCAGAAACTGGAAGATAAAGAAAAACAAATAATAAAAAAATAAATAAGAAGAAAATGAAATGATAATCCAGGAGTCAATAATTTAAGAATTAAGGCTTAAAGAGAAATCAGAGAAAATAGGGTAGTAATGAATTAAAATTTCCCAAAACGAAACATCTTGAGCTTCCAGATGAAGCAGTCCCAAGTGCCCAATTCAAAGGATTACAAGGAGACCCAGATAAACTAACATAACATAATAAAAATTATTATTAAAAAAAAAGAAATATCAGTGTGAAGTTTCAGAACATTGGGGATTTTTTTTAAAAAATCATTTTTTAAAAACTTAGAAACTTCTTAAGAAACTTGTTTCCAAACATTTTACTTTTGATAAAACCCCAAATGAATTTTTCCTAAAAAGACTTTTCATTCATTGTTAAACCTCTGTAAATTTAGAGAGAAATACACATTTAAGAGGGAAATATAGGGGTCTGATTTCTTTACTCTTCACAAAATATTCTTTGTGTCGAACTGTGTGTCTAAGACACTTCCTAACCCTCCTAAAGCTTATTCTCTCAGAATGAGGAAGTTACAAATAAACTGTTGAAAACTCAAAAATAATTTTTTTTCGAAATGGAAAAGTCATATACAAAGAATCAGGAATCCAAAATGGTATCAAGTTTCTCAACAGAAATTCTAGATTTAGAAGACAATGGATTAATGTTTTTAATTTTTTGGATTTGCTGTAGTTTCTGTCTTTCTTTTACATTATGGATAATTTTTCCACCTATCTTCCCTAATTCCCTTTTTAGCTACATCTAAGCTGTTAAACTGGTCAGCTGCATAGCTAGTTTCAAGTGTTATATTTTTTCCTTTCCAGAGGTTCTATTTATTCTTTTATAAAAAATATTACCTTATTTTTTCTGCTGGATAACTTGCTTCTGATAACTTCCCCCCTGTGTGTTCAGGTTAATATCATTATAGTTATTTTTGACTGTGTACTGCTCATTGTTTTCAAGACTGGATTTTTGAGTAATCGTTGAGGACTATCCTAAGGTGCTGTCTTTCAGGCAGGTTTTTAGAGGGACCATTAGTCTGGGACCACTTTTAAAAATATTTATGAGTTGAGAATTTCTGGACCATTCTAGGGGATATAAGTTTGAGCAGCAAATCCATGCAGGGTTGGCTCATGCTTCCTGTTTCTCAGGGATGGTGTGCAATCTCCTCCTTGTTTTCCTCAGCATCCAGCAACTTGTTGCCCTCAGGAGTAGGTGTGGAAATTACTTCTGATTCACTCCTACCTTAAAGTGTATGTAACCTCGGTGTTCAAATTTGTCATGACAGGTAACTGTCCTCAGGACAAAGTGAACACTTAGCTCTCTGAATTCCTACTCCCCATTAATCACCTTACAACTTCGTCATTTATTTGATATTCTTAAGAACATGTGTGTGTGCACGCACATGTGGACTAATCCAACATTTTCGCTTGTTTTTAGTGAGAGAATTGGTCAAAATAGCTAATGCTGTCCTCTCTCAGAGAGCGAAAATCCTGTCAAAATCCCTCGGGAGAATGTTTTCCAACCGACACTTCGTTACCCAGCCAAACTCTACATCATTCCAAAGGTAGGATGAAGACGTTTTCAGACATGTAATAAATGTCTGTAAAACATTTACAGACATGCTATAAAAACAGCAACGCCAGTTCAGCCTTTCTCAAAAAGATGTGTTCTATGCCAACAAAGCCAAGCAAGCCAAAGATATGGAATCCAGGAAACAGGCAATTGAACATGAAGTATGTCGAAGGGAAATTCCAGAATGACCATCAAGGGGAATCCCAGGACCACAGCTGTGCGGTGGGCCTAGAGAACACCAGTCCGGACCTGACCGGGCCAGAGCAAGATTCCCAAGCATCTGATGAATCCGAGTCAGCGTTCACTGTGGGTACGTATTGTGAGGAGGTTTATACCACTGGCTAAGGATTTTGACATGAATTAATGATTTTTTTTAAGCACAGAAAATTAAGCAAAAAATAATAATAATAATAATAATAAGACACCTTTTAACTCTAGAGTAAAACTTTGTACCATAAGGGACATATTTGGAATGAATACCACATATTTAATATGAGCATATTTACATACTCATAATAACATAAGCACTGAACATGACGTGAATCTGTTGGGTGCTAAAAGCAGGTGAAATTTGTGTTTGTGAATGGAATAGGCACAGAGGCAGCAGGAGAGGTTAGAATTTCTTCTCCCGTAGTGGAAAGTCAGTGGAAAAGAGCTGAAAACTGAAAATTAAGAACCAGCAATGTAGGGGCGCCTGGGTGGCACAGCGGTTGAGCGTCTGCCTTCAGCTCAGGGTGTGATCCCAGCGTTGTGGGATCGAGCCCCACATCGGGCTCCTCCACTGTGGGCCTGCTTCTTCCTCTCCCATTCCCCCTGCTTGTGTTCCCTCTCTCGCTGGCTGTCTCTCTCTCTGTCAAATAAATAAATAAAATATTTAAAAAAAAAAAGAACCAGCAATGTATGGATGTTAGTTAGAAATATAGTGGTGATAGGACTTCTGGGTCCAGCGCTCAGTTTAGACAAAAGACAAACCATTTCCTTCTTGTATAAATAGGAATACAAAAGTGTAGGTGTTTCCAATAAAAAAATACCTTCCCATGAGTTTAAAATAGAAAACCACATGATTCCTCTGGGTTTTTCTCAGATATGTGTCTACTCAGTATTTCTGAGCAGAATCACATCATAAATTTTCCATTTGCAAATCCTTATTCTTTTTAAGATATTCTTGGACGTTCACAGAATATTTTCATGAGTCACTCACACTGTAGTAAAAGTTACATCTATATCATCCCATCACTGGAGAGAAGGCTACTGAATTTATATATTAAAAAGTTTAAAGACCCCAGTTGGGCCACTGTCATTGTCCGATCCATGACACCATCTGGTGGTGGAATATATATATATATAATTTCCCCCCCGCCCCACCGTAAGCTCCACACACAACCCTGAGATCAAGACCTGAGCTGAAATCAAGAGCCAGACACTTAACTGACTGAGCCATCCAGGGGCCCCAAGTGCAAGGTATTCTTGGTGGATAGAGAAAAAGGGACTGGGGAGGACCCCTGAGAAGTGACCACCAACATCTGTAGGAATGGGGTTGTACTTTTGAATTGTGGATAGTTGCCGTGGATCACTAAGTGATTATAACCGGTGGATTCTGAAAACATGTTTTTTGGTTTATCTTTCACTTTACTAGTGGAGAATAACACCGCACCACGGCTTTGTCCCTGCCATTTCTAAGGCTGAAATCAAAGAGAAAAGTGAGGCATGCGACGGAATGACAACCCCGATGGGTGGAGGGGTGGAGAGGTTGGCGCCTACGGGAAAGAGAATTCTTGCCCATAAAATTGAACTGTAGAAAGGACTTAAGAGACTACAGACACGACCCATTTGATTTGGAGGAGGGGGACACTGAGGCCCACTGAGGCTGGCTTTGGCCCCAGGCCACGGGGAGGGGCCTGGCAGAGCTGGGCCCGGCAGCCCCGTGGCAGCCTCTGGGGAGGAGTGGAGGAGCCCCAACGGGTGCAGCCCCTTAGTGGACCCCGAGGCTGCCCCTGGCTCTGCTGTGACAGGCCATATCTGGCTTCTTAGAAATGCACTGCCAAGATGCTGGATGATGAGGGACGAAGGATGAGGCCCTATCCTGGGCAGGCTCGGCCGCAGAACTCACCTAAAAGCCCCAGTGTAGCCAAAGTACCTCTCACTGTTGTTGGGCACACACTTGTTCTCACCCTTCTCGTCGCCAATGCACAGTGCGCAGAGACTGGACTTCGGGTCAGCCCCAGGGGCACAGCTCTGGCTAAAGAATTCATCTGCGGAGAAAGACCACGTGCGTCAGCGCTTCCTCCCGGAGTCGAGACCAGAGGCCTCTCTACCCAGCAGGCCCCACAGCTTGGTTGGGTTCATCCTGTGGCCTGGGACAGACAGCACACACTCGCTGTCACACCCCACCATGTGCTACCCCCACTGAGGGCCCAGCAGAAATCCGAAGAGCTTCACGCGGGAGGCACTGACAGGAAGTCTGCCTGGGGACTGGAGAAGAGGGTCTGGGACTGGGCAGAAGGTCCCATCGTGACAGCCTCGAGCCGGAGACTTGACTAATGAACTTGACGGTGACCCGCGGCAGGACGCATGGGCTGCCCTCCAGGATCTGACATCCCCTTTCCTCGGAAATAGAAACCCTGCTTTCTACCTGGGCGCCTGGTCCCTTAGACGAAAGACTGGCCTTACCAGCTGCCCTGTGGCTAGGACAGACCTCGCCAGCGAGTTCCTTAGAAACACCCTTCGAAGACAGTTGGCACAGGCCTTTCTCCCCTTCTTCTCCTTCCTTCTGCACGCGGCATGCAGACCTGCACTAGGCCTCCCGTGGTGACATACATGGGTCATGAAGGGACCTTGAGCATGGCAGCCACACAGATCAGGGCAGCCAGATGTTTGAAAGCCGGGTCTCTGACACCACGTCATCGTCACAGGAGTTCTGGACAACCCAACCTCTGGGTTTCACTTACGTGACAGAGAACGAAACCTCTGCTGCTCGGAGTTTTCTCTCCTTGCCGCTGAACTTCATCTGAACTCACTCACCCTGTGATCTGAGCCACATTAACACAGACTAGTATGGTGAAGGAGAGAGGACACGCCGGGACATGAAAGTGCTGCCTCGATGAGCGGGCGAGCACCCGTTATCACACCCGTGCGGCCCCTGCCCCTGGAAGAGCCACACCGCGTGTCAACCTCCGGAGAGGCCCGGGGAGCACCTGCTAAGGTCCCGCCAGCTCGGAGGCAGCCACGGGGCTTGGAAAGGGCGACCACGGCGAGCGCTAGCAGCGAGGAGCGGAGCCCCACGGAAGTTGGCCGGAGCCAGGCTCCCGAACCCACTCCTAATGCGGCAGCGCCCCCTGGAGGAGACGCCTGCAGGAGAGGCGAGCCCCCGCGAGAACATGCCACAGGCTTCCACGGCAGGGGCCCGCGGCAGGTGGGGCGCGGCTTACGCGCAGGGTGGGAGCGTGGGGGGCGTGGCAGGGAGAGAAGGCCCCAGAAGCAGGCGGAGCCAGAACCCTCGAGCTCTTATTCGGTTCCCTGGCAGTGTGGAGGAAGAAGTCCGTTTCCTGAGGCAGGCACGTGCCTTTCCCCAAATTAGAAAGCAAGCGCCTATGAGAAATTTGGATCCGGTGCTCCAACAGATTAAAAAAAAAAAAAAAAAAAGTAACATCTGTACTTGGCAGAACCGGCATCTATTCTGAGAGCGCAGAGAAGCAGACTGACTAATCCTCCAGTTTTTTTATCTTGGGGTGGGGTGGCTGGGGCAGGGGAAGGGTGAGGTGGGACTCAGGGCTGCTCTGTCCGCAGGAGGCAGCCACGCGGAGAACACGCTCACCCCAAAAGAGGCCCGCGGGCCACAGTCGGCCTGCCCCTCCTCGCCCCCGCCCACCCCTGAGGTCCCACAGCTCAGCGCGCCTACCCACGCACCCACGACTCCCTCAGGACGCCTTACCAAATTTGCAGGAGCCTGTCTGGCTGAAGAGCAGGCCCATGGGAATGTTCCAGCCTGCAGTCCTGCCCACGGCGGTGTGGCAGGACTTCCTGCCTCTCAGAGAATTCCAGGTGAGATCGGCATCTGATTTCCTAACGACAGCCACGGCAAGGTACCCTTGAACAACAGAAGAGCACGTCTGAACCTCCGGGTTGAGGGGGGGGCAGGGGCTGGTATGGGATTGGAGCACAGCTGTCTGCAGCCCCAGAACAAGTCAGGGAGCGCCACCAGGCAGTGATGCCCTCGGGTATCTGGCCATTGTCGGAAGCTTAGCTGGCGGCTCTTTGTAAAGGGGAGACCGATCCAGGCTATGAAATGAAGAAGTAAGACAAGCTGAGCCTTTAAAGTGATTGCTGGGGACCGTCCCTGACCAGCCTTATGAGACAGAGATGTAACAGCCCTCCTGCCCCGTGACCAGCACACAACGAGCAGCTCTGACAGTTCTCTGTCAAGTGTGAAGGTCAGTAGAACGTTCACTACAATTACTCATCCATGAATTATCTGCATCTTCAAAAGAACTTACAGCTTCTCCGGGTACATCTCTTTCTGTGCTTTTTTTAGAGTTCCTGCCACCCTGTCCTCTGGCCACGAGGACTTACCCTCGACCCTGAAATGAGCAGGGTCCAACTCACCTTCCACCGGTCTATCCACACAACCTGCATTATTAGGGTTCTGTGACTCTGAAAGGACAAAAACAAGGAAAATGTCATTAAACACGGGGCTTTGTTGAGAAGCCGCAAACTTTTAAACCTCAGCCACGAGGGATCAAATCCGAAGAGACTGTGCCGCGGTCCCAGGTTGTAGCTCGTTCACAATGGCCACCAGCTGGACATTACCAAATGCCTCTCCACCGCGGGGGGCGGGGGACAAAGAGCTGTGGTCAAGTCACACCGCAGAACACTGCACAGCCACGAGATTCAATATTCTTTGGATGAATGGCCCAAACTTTCACACCGAGTGAGAGACGTGCAAAGCACACGCCTCGCATGTAAGGTTTTAAAACAGGCAGAACTGCTCTGTGCTGTTTGAGGTCAGGGGTCATCACCGTGTCCGGAGTAAGGGGACTAGTGTCAGGACACCTGCGGCCACATGGAACTTGCTGTGTCTCGATCCAGGCACTGGCGCACGGGGACGTATCAGTTCGTGAAATATCACTGAGTTGCACACCTATGGGCATTTTTCTGTATGCATCTTATACTTTACTGAAAACGTTTTAAGTAAAAGATTTTATTTGTTTATTTATTTATTTGAGAGGGAGCATGAGTGGGGTGCCTGGCAGAGGGAGAGGGAGAAGCAGGCTCCCCGCTGAGCAGAGAGCCTGATGTGGGGACTGAATCCCAGGACCCTGGGATCACAACCTAAGCCAAAGTCAGATGCTTCACCAACTCAGCCACTCAGGCTCCCTTAAAACCTTTCTTAAAATGAAGAGGAGGAAACCAATCGATGCTCTGTCACTTCTCAACAGAGCAGGCTGTGTGGGTAAAAGCCCCTTTCCTTTCATTCTTTCCCCCGATTCTCCTGTTTGAACGCATCTATCCATCGCGACATCGCCACCTGGCCCCACGGTGTGGGCTTACTCCGTGGCCCAGACGGAATAAACCAGAGAGGACGCTCCCCTGACTTACTTTGGCTCTCTGCCAGAACAGGCACCAAACCACACTTGCCCGCCACATAGATAAGGCCTCCATCCAGGCTCAGGGCATCAGCTCTTCCTTTCTGTAAAACCAAAGCAAATCGTCAGCACCACACAGTGCGGCTGTCTCCTGTCCCGCCTGTCCTTACAGTCTCTAAGAGCATGGCTTTAGGTCAGAGAATGTCAGCTATTCCAATAAAACAGTGGAAAGAGACAGGGATTTGTTTGAACAGGGCACCCAAGGAAATACTAGGTGCACTATTGATTCTCAACCAGCCCCCCACGCCTTTCCTGCTGTCACTTCCAATGCAGAGACCAGGCACAGGCGGCACTGACCCTCTGTCCTCCAAGCAGTCTCGGGACACCCTCCTGGACCAGCCTCACTCACTGTGGAGACGCATGGAAACAACTGGCCTGGTCTAGTCTCATCCCACGGGCACTGCACGCAAAGCACTGCCCAGAAGTTGTTCAACATGGGGATGCCTGAGTGGCTCAGTCCATGAAGCGTCTGCCTTCAGCTCAGGTCATGATCTCAGGGTCCTGGGATTGAGCCCCGCATCGGGCTCCCTGCTCAGCGGGGAGTCTGCTCCTCCCTCTGACCTGCTGCTCTCCCTGCTGTGTGTGCTCTCTCTCAAATAAATAAATAACATCTTTAAAAAAAAAGTTGTTTCACAAATGAGCAGATATGACTGATCTGCCTCATCCTGGGAATGGACAAGCTCGCACCCAAATTCGGGTGATGAACACGGATTCATCAAGACTGCAAACTCCCTCTTCGGCTCCGTAATAATTTTTTTGACAGCTCTACTAAAACTAACCAGAGACGTGGCTGAAGATTTCTATTCAGGGATGCAGCACCACGGGGTTTTTGATAATGACGAAATAAGGGGACGAAGCAGAATAGGATCACGGCTAAACCGAGCCACATCCACAGGAAAGATCATTTTTAAGTGTTTTCAGAGAATATATATTCACGTGGGAAAATGGCCATGGCGTCCGGTCAAGTGACAAGGACTCAAAGCCTATGGATGAAACTGGGGCGATCCAGGGTGGCTGCAGGCACGTGCACACACGTACCGAGAAATCCAGGGGTAGGGAGCGATCAACACCTGAACCGCGGTGTATCTCTGCTAGTTGTGTTAGACATGCTACCTGTCTAATTTGTCCCGGTCCCCTGCAATGATCGCGAGTTGTTCTTTGAAGCAGGGGGTTGGAAAGGCCACCAGAAGTGGTTCTGAATGGAGCGTGGAGCATCCAGGGCCCTCCGACCACCCCCGGCGGAGCCCGCGTCCCTACCACGACCAGCGCGATGCAGTCCTCGCCGCTGCGCGCCGACGTGCAGCTCACGTTCCCGCCGCTCGCGCGCTTCCACTGCTCGCATTTGTTCAGCTCGTCCTGGCCCACCGCGCACCACACCACCCGCGCGCGCCTCTCCTCCACATCCGAAGCCTCTGCACGCAGGAACACGGCCGTGGTGGGGCCCAGAGCCTGGCGGGGACATCCCAGCGGCGCCCACCGCCCGCCAGCCCAGAGAAGCGCCGGGGGCACCTGCCACCCTCCCCCTCCATCCTGGGGGCCCAACGCCTTCTCCAGGCTTCTCATTTCCCTTCCTTTGGAGACTTCCCTGGCTTCTCATCCACCCTTTGACCCTTAGAGCAATGACTTGCCTAGTATCTCGGGATCAAAGCTCCAGGACACAGAGACAGCGCAGTCCCAGGAGATGGCCTAGTTCCCCCCCGCGCACCTCCCCCAG